>NC_082662.1:16265000-16890000 GCF_025265405.1 Mesoplodon densirostris | reverse complement strand
TCATAACTCAGCCCCCACACAGGCACATGGGGAGGGGAGGAAGGCACAGGGTGTTGCTCCTACTTGCTGGCCCCGAAAGGCCAGCCTGCAGCATCAGGGCCCCTGCCGGCCGGAGCTGGGGCAGCAGGGCCCGCCCCCCTCCACTTCCTCCATCTCACGGACCCTAGGATGGGTTCGGTTACCCAGGCCCTGCGGGCCCAAGGGCTGGCAGCTGCCTGTACGTGGCCCAGCTGGACCACGGGCCTCAGGCTTGGTGAGCCAGGCTGCCTGGGGGTGAGGACCGCCAGTGACAGATGTGCTCAGAGACATTCCCCGTGGGTGCACGGAGCTCTCTCAGAGGAGGGACAGCTGGGTTCTGTACGACCCTCACAGCAGCCTTAGGAGGAGCTGCTGTTCAGCCCGAGGGCACAGTCAGTAAAGGGTGGGGATGGAATTTGCACCCAGGTGGCCAGGCTCCACAGCACAGCACAGGGCCTGGTAATTCTGGTAATGAGAGTGGTTAGATCAGCGAGGGCCAGCAAGGGATTTGGGGAAGCAGATTACACCCCCTCCCCCAGCACCACGAACCACCATCACGGAACCCAGCTCAGTGCTGGGTGGCGGAGGTGGGGCCCTCAGGGGCCTCTCCAGTTGGTTCCCACAGCCAGCATCGGGCCAGTGGCAGGACCCCGCACCTCCATGGGGGCGTTTCCCGGCCGGCTGTGGTCCCTGCATGCGCGCCCCCTCCCACCCCCGCCACCCGGCCGCATCCCAGCTGGTTGCCATGGCGACCTCACTCCGCCTGGCATCCCGGAGGAACAGTTACCAAGGAATGCGGGGCACGGCTGGCGGCTGACACTCCAGAGGTGGGTGGAGGCCGGAACAGCAGGGGAGGGGTGGAGGGATCCAGGAGGTCAGGAGGTGACGGGGACGAGCCCTCCTGGGCCTAAAAATAGGGTGGGTGGGAGACCCCTACATTAGGTGTTGCCTCCCCTGCCCTCCTTTCCTGCTCGTGAGGTTGCTCAGGCTGGAGAGGACGGCCTCATCCTCTTGGTATCTGTGTTCACCGAACCCCCTCCAAACCACCCCCCCAGAGCTCCTTTCACGTCCATTCTCTTTTCGATCCTCCCAAAAGTCTTGTGGAAATAGGATTTATCATCCTCATTTTACAGATGAGGGAACCGAGGCTGAGAGAGGCAAAATGACTTCCCCAACTAGCAAGTCACAGAACCAGGTTTCTAACCCGGGTCTGTCTGACTGAATAGGAAACTGCGTTCTTCCTGAGGCCAGGAGCAGCCATCCGTCACCTGCGCCTACCATGTACCAGGCAGGCCTCTAGCCTCTGAGAGTGTGGCAGTGCCCGAAGCAGGCACACAGCATCCCAGGCTACCATCAAGCCCTGCTCTGTTTGCAGGCTCTCCTGCTCCTGTCCTTTGAGCTCCGTCCTTCTAGGTCAAGGTCAGCCCTTTGTCATATCAAACTTCAGTTACTCCAGGACGCTGCAGGCTCTCTCCAAGCCTTGCCTCTGGAGTCTTCCACTGCCGGTGACCCCAGTGTTGCCCTGCCACTAATAGCTGTGTGACCTTCAAAAAGCCACTTAACCTTTCTGTGCCTCCGTCGCTTATCTGTTCCATGAAACCCAGTCCTTCGGTCTGGGTCCGGCTCTTTCTCCAGACTTGGGGAGAGAGGGCAAGCCTGTGCGTGCCCCCCTCCGTGCCCCTGCCCTGCTCTGCAGCAGGGGCCCAGCCCCACCTGGGACGCTGAAGCTGCCTGGGGCAAAGCATCTGAGCCTACTCTGGCTCAGACCAGCGGACAGATGACTTCTGTCCTAATTCATGCTGCTCTTCCCAGAGTGGTTTTATTTCCTCTCACATTGCTTTTCACAGCTCTGTGTCAGCAACAAAACAGCTTAGCTGCCTGGAGAGCAAGCATGCAGCAGTCAGATAAATTGATTTACTCGCTGCCATCGTGCTGAGGGCTGGGGGCCAGTGGGAATTCTGGGCAGCAAATGGCCCTTCACCCGCCATGATCCAAGGGTCTGGGAATGTTCTTGTTACCCTGGAGCCGCGGCAGGGAGGCGAGCAGAAGCCACGTTGGCAGGTCAGGGGAGAAGCACTCAGAGCCCTTGGGTGAATGACTACAGACAGGGTCGGCCCCTGGGAGCTGAAGCCCCAGACCAGAAACCACCTTCACGACCACTGCACTAACAACAACAGTGAGACCGCAGCTGCCATTTATGGAGCAGTTACCATGTGCCAGGCATCATGCTGTGCGTTGTACGAGCCTTAGTTTACAGAATCCTCACCACCTCCCTAAGGGATAGGTACCTTGTACCCATTTTACAGATGTGGAAATGGAGGCTCAGAGAGATGATGTCACTGACCCAAGGTCCCACAACAAGGAAGAGGCGGGGGTGGGTTTGAGGCTGGTTCTACCTAGGACAAACCCCCAACCTGTGACAGGGAATCCGAGGTGCCAACCCGCCCTGCAGGAGGGCAGAGGTGCTGGGAGCTGGGCCCTTCCCTCAGGTTCCCTGGGGAGCCCCTGACCCATGCCTCTTGCCCGCAGCTGAAGGAGCACCCGGAGAAGGGGGCGTACGTGAAGGGGCTCTCCATGCACACAGTGCACAGTGTGGCCCAGTGCGAGCGCGTCATGGAGACGGGCTGGAAGAACCGCTCGGTTGGCTACACCCTAATGAACAAGGACTCCTCCCGCTCCCACTCCATCTTCACCATCAGCATCGAGATCTACGCGGTGGGTATGTGGGGCCGGGTGGGGGCAGAGGGGGCCGGACCACCAAGCCGGGTGCCTGCTCCTAGTAGCCCAGACCCTTCACCACTCGGAGCCTCGAGGGCCCCAACTGGGAAGAGGTGCTGGCGTCGCCTGGAGGAAACACAAGAGGACTGTCCCTGTGCCAGGACCCACGTTTCCAGGATAAACAGCTTCATCAACAACAACAATAATAATACTGGTAGCTACCATTGAGCACTTACTACGTGCCATGCAATGTATTTGCATTAGCTCATTTGCTGCTTCCAGCAACCCCATGAGGTGGATACTCATATCATCCCCATTTTACAGATGAGGAAATCGCGGTCACACAACTAGAAAGTCTTTGAGCTGGGCCTCTATCCCAGGGGTCTGCCCCCAGAGTGTGTGCCACCCAGAACTTTTGGATTCTCCTCTTTCTTTAGCATTCTCTACTCCAAAGCCATCTCACTCTTCCTACATTTCTGGAAGAGTTACTGAGAAAGAGAAGAAGAAGGAAAGGAACTCGTTTATTTCAGGGCACCTGTAGATGCTGTGCTGAGTCCTTTACACACCTCATTCTATTTAAAGCCCACAACAGGCCTAAATGCAGGCATTATAATTCCCATTAACAGATGAGGAAACGGAGGCTCTGAGAGGTCAAGCGACCTGCTTGTTCAAGGTCTTACTTAAGTGCTTCAAGGTACCGCTTAACTGCTAAGTGGTAGAGCTGGGATTTGAACCCAGGTTTCTCTGACATCTGGGTTTTTCCCACTAACACTGCAGCTGCCTCCAAGTTTGTGGTTCATCACAAACAGAACTCCGGAGAGCAGTGGAGCAGGAAGCAGCCTCAGCCCAACTAGGAACATAACTGTGGAGAGATCCCAGCCCAAGGTCAAGGCCTGGGTTGACGGAACCCTCAGCAGCACACTGCCCACCTGTGTGGTGACCTGGCTCCAGGCCAACCCCCTGGTGCTGGCTGGGTCAGAGTCTCCCCCAGGGGTGATGATACGGGGAGGGCGGGTGGTGTGATCACATCCTCATATGATGATGCTGTAGGTGGGGGCAGGGACTAGGGCCTGAGAGGACAGATCAGGAGGGAGGAGGAGAGAGTGGCCCTGTGGGGTGCCTCTTGGTCTCTGCAGATGGGTTTGAAGGATGAGGCAGGCTGCCTGCAAACAGGCTTTTTAAAAATTTTAAAGAAGTTTTTTATTTCCATTATAAAATAAGTTCAATAAAGATATTTAGGAGTTAGAGAAAGGTAGGGGAAATTACTCATAAACAACCAACTGTTAACATTTAAGCATATGTTCTTTTAATCCTTTTTTTTCCCTGTGTAAATTTTAAACACACTTGAAATCTTCTGCTCTATATAAAGTTTCTTCCCCGTGTTTCATTTCCCATGCCGTCCCTGAGAATGTTCCCTCATCGTTCCTGCCATGTCTTCCTGACCATGGGAGGTGGCCGAAGGACCGTGCATCAGTCAGCGCCCTCCTCTACCCAGCCCTCTACTAGCTCTTAATGCTGTTTCCGGTTTCTCAGTGTTGTAAATAATGCCATGATGAACATCTTTGTGCACAAAGCCTTTTCTGCTTTTATTTATTTATTTATTGTTAAAATTTTATTTATTTATTTATTTTTGACTGCGTTGGGTCTTCCTTGCTGCACACGGGCTTTCTCTAGTTGCGGTGCGCGGGCTACTCTTTGTTGCGGTGCGCAGGCTTCTCACTGCGGTGGCTTCTCTTGCTGCAGAGCACGGGCTTTAGGCGCGGGCTTCAGTAGTTGTGGCTTGCAAGCTCTAGAGTGCAGGCTCAGTAGTTGTGGCACACGGGCTTAGTTGCTCCGCGGCATGTGGGATCTTCCTGGACCAGGGATTGAACCTGTGTCCCCTGCATTGGCAGGCGGATTCTTAACCACTCTGCCACCAGGGAAGTCCCCTTTTCTGCTTTTAGAGTCATCTCCTCAGATTAGATTCCCTGGAGCAGGTCTCCTGGGGCAAGGGTACAAACCTGTTTAAGGCTCCTGGTACATTCTGCAAAGAGCTTTCCAAAAGGGCATTTCCAAGTCCCTCCTTCCTGCTGCTCCTTAAGAAAAAACTAGCCCAAAGAATCAAGCCCCTTGCATGTCCAAGCTTCCACTGGGTGCCAGCCAGACCTTTTTACTCCAGGTAGCTGTGCTCCTGGGCAAAACCAGGCCAATTCTGGTTTCAACCAGCAGGAAACTAAGGAGGAAGCCCCTGCTCCTCCACCCTATTTCATTTGGAACCGTTTACCATGTCCTCTGGTGACAGTAAGAATTATTAATAGTATCAAGAGCCGCAAGCTGTCATTTAAGGAGCACTTGCTGTGTGCCAGGCATAACCCCAAGCCGCTCACGCCCGTGATCTCTGTGTAATCCTCACAGCAGCCCTCAGGGTGGGTCTTAGATTCCCGTGTTACTAAGAGAAGGCCGAGGCTCAGAGTTAATTTCCCTGAGTTCCACAGCTGCCGAGGGATAGAATCAAGATCGGATCCCTCAGGTCTCCGCCTTCAAAACCCGTGCTCCGGGCCCCTGCTCCCAGCCAGTGCCCAGCTCCCATCACCCCCAGCACACGGGGCTACTCTGCCAGCACAGCTGCAGTTGCTGCAGAACTGGGCTTGTTCTCAGGGCAAACGAATCCCTGCTGTGTGCTGGGCCCTGTGTGGACTCCGTACAAGTGTGCTGTCCGTTTACTCCTTCTAACAACCAGCGCCGCTGGGGAGCTATCGTTAGTCTCATTTTGTTGATGTGAGAACTGAGGGTCAGAGAGGTGCGTGGCTTTGCCAAGGTCACACAGCAAGTAGGAGGCAAGACTTGGATGGGAACTGGGTCCAAGGCTCTCCAAAGCCGTTTTTTTTTTTTCCGGGTACACGGGCCTCTCACTGTTGTGGCCTCTCCCGTTGCGGAGCGCAGGCTCCGGACGCGCAGGCTCAGCGGCCATGGCTCATGGGCCCAGCCGCTCCGCGGCATGTGGGATCCTCCTGGACCAGGGCACGAACCCATGTCCCCTGCATCGGCAGGCGGACTCTCAACCACTGCGCCACCAGGGAAGCCCCAAAGCCGATGTTTTTTGCATTGAAGGATTCAGCTCCCTGGTGACCCAGTCATAGCCCCTCACTGCCGCCCACTGCCCCCACCCCGCCCCGCCCCGCCGTTGCCTCACAAGGAATCTGTAAGAGCTGTCTGAGTAGCCGTAAGAAATCCTGCCGCACTCAGAGAGCAGCCTGTGCCTCCCAGCCCCTGCTCCCTGGAGTCAGTTGGCCCTGGCTTCTGCTCCTGGAAGCTGTGTGACCTTAGGCATGTTAACTGCCCTTTCTGAGCTTCACTTTTCTCATCTGTAATGGCACAATCCTAGCACCCCCTCCACGGGGCTCCTGTGCAGCTGAGATGAGACCCTCGGTGGGTGGGGAGCACCCAGGGCCTCCTTGCCGTGGGGGCTCGCCCCAGGGCCCTCACCCCTCTGCCTGGTCTGTCTGCAGATGAGCGGGGCAAGGACCACCTCCGGGCAGGCAAGCTAAACCTGGTGGACCTGGCAGGCAGCGAGCGGCAGTCCAAGACGGGTGCCACGGGGGAGCGGCTCAGGGAGGCCACCAAGATCAACCTGTCGCTGTCGGCGCTGGGCAACGTCATCTCGGCCCTGGTGGACGGGCGCTGCAAACACATCCCCTACCGGGACTCGAAACTGACACGGCTGCTGCAGGACTCGCTGGGCGGCAACACCAAGACGCTGATGGTGGCCTGCCTGTCGCCCGCTGACGACAACTACGACGAGACCCTCAGCACGCTGCGCTACGCCAACCGAGCCAAGAACATCAAGAACAAGCCTCGCATCAACGAGGACCCCAAGGATGCCCTCCTGCGCGAGTACCAGGAGGAGATCAAGAAGCTCAAGGCGATTCTGGCTCAGCAGATGGGCCCCAGCAACCTGTCAGGTGGGCGGCAGGGGGAGGGAGCGGAAGGGAGGGCCCGGGACGAAAAAGGCCCTCTCCCTTTGTCTTCTGGGGCATGGAAGCAATGTCCCACCTCCTCGCAACTTCACGTGAGCATAGATTTTTTTTTTTTTTTTTTTTTTTTTTTTTGCGGTACGCGGGCCTCTCACTGTTGTGGCCTCTCCCGTTGCGGAGCACAGACTCTGGACGTGCAGGCTCAGTGGCCATGGCTCACGGGCCCAGCCGCTCCGCGGCATGTGGGATCCTCCCGGACCGGGGCACGAACCTGCGTCCCCTGCATTGGCAGGCGGACTCCCAACCACCGTGCCACCAGGGAAGCCCCTGAGCATAGATCTTTGAATAGCCGGGGAGAGCCCTGGTTGGTGACGGCCCAGATGGTTTCTGCTTGCCGATGACCCAGCATGAGGCCCGTCTGCCTGGCCTGTCCCATCAGCTGGAGGCTCTGTCCCCCGTTCCCTGCCTCTAGGCTGCACACCCGTCCTCCCTCCTGTCTGCCTGCTGTCTCCATGGCAGCATCGTGACACTGTGCTGCTTAGCAGCTAGGTGACTCACCCTCCCCCATCACACACGCCCACTCCCAGTTAGGCACCTTGTGATGACTGCTCTCACACCCAGGTGTTTGGCTGTCATCTGGCAGGTAGAAATCTATACCTGGAGCATGGGCCTGCAGTGTCCTTGTAACCAAGGGACTCCAGAGTTTTCTTTTTTTTTAAAAAAAATACATTTATTTATTTATGGCTGTGTTGGGTCTTCATTGCTGCTCACAGGCTTTCTCTAGTTGCAGTGAGCGGGGGCTACTCTTGGTTGCAGTGCACGGGCTTCTCCTTGCGGTGGCTTCTCTTTTTGCGAGCACAGGCTCTAGGCGGGCAGGGTTCAGTAGTTGTGGCACACAGGCTCAGTAGTTGTGGCCCACGGGCTCAGTTGCTCCGCGGCATGTGGGATCTTCCCGGACCAGGGCACGAACCCGTGTCCCCAGCATTGGCAGGCGGACTCCCAACCACTGCGCCACCAGGGAAGTCCCCAGAGTTTTCTTTATCTGAGAATCCCTTGGGAGAAGGGAGCACTAAAGAGCCTGAGTCCATCTGTCCCGTTCATCCACCTCCCCACCCACCTTCCTCTCTATCCATCCATTCTACACACCCGTTGATCTACTCATCCACCCAGGCATCCATCCATCCACCCAGGCATCCATCCATCTACCCATCCATCCACCTACCCACACATCCATCCACCTACCCATCCATCCACCCATCCATTCAACCCACCTGTCCTCCCACCCACTCCATTGTTTATCCATCCACCCACCCATCCATCCTACCGTCCACATGTCCACCTACTCATTCACTCCGTCCTGTCATCCGTCCTTTTATCTATCTTTCCTCTCACCCCGCCCCCATCCATTCATACCTGCTCTGTGTGTGGACCTGTGCTGGGCATGGGGACACAGAGATGAATCAGATCCAGGCTCTGCCTCATGGGTGTACCTGGTTTCCCTGGGGGAGGAAAGACACTCCAGCAGAGCATCGTGTGCGTCTGGTGCAGAGAGCTGTACAGGGCGCTGCAGGGCAGAAGGGAGAGTGTGGCCAAGGCTGTCTGGGGGTAGGGTGTGGTCAGTCAGGGAAGGCTCCACAGAGGAGAAGGGGTGATTGAACAGAGTCTTGGGGGATGAGAAGTCTCCTGTTAGACAGGATGAGAGTGGTCAGTCTGTGCAGAGATGCACAAAGCTCTAAGGTCTGTTTGGGGACCCACAGGTGTTCTGCCGACTGCCTGGCGGCTCGGGTGGTGGGAGATGGCTATGTAGGGGTTGGCCGGGCCTGGAGTGCAGAGGCCCTTGAACACCACCGTGAGGGGTTCCACTTGGGCAATCTGCCTTCCTCCTCTTTCCCTCCTGCCCCACCCCTGACCTTGCTTAGCAACCCCCGAGCAGTGAGGGGAAGCTAGATGGAGGGATGGCGAGAGGCACCAGGAGGGAGTTGGGGCTGCTCCGCCGGTGGCTCCCCTGACCCAGCAGCTGACATGCCTGCGGACTTCCCATGGTTATCACGGCAGCCTTGTTGGGTAAGGGCTCTTAGCATCCCCTCTTCCTGGATTTGGAGCATGGAGCCCAGCAAGCTGAAATGACGGATGCAGGGCAGGCAGAGAGCTGAGATCAGGGCAGTAATCACCAGTTCACATCCTGGCTCCTCGGGGAAGCAACTTAGCCCCCCTGAGCCTCAACGTTCTCATCTGTAAAGTGGAGATAATGACAGCACCTGCCTTGTTACTGCTGTGGGGTGGTTGAGAGGATTGCACGAGATGATTCACGTGTGGGCTCAGCACGGAGCCTGGCACGTAAGGCTCAACAGACGACACCGGATGCTTTAACTTTATAGTTGGGTCTTGACACCAGGCGTGCCTGACTCAAAGCTCCAGGTGTTTCCGCCACGGGCATTACTGTGAGCCGCTGCCCTCTCAGCCCTAGTTCTCCCTCTGGTCGTTGGCATATTTCCCTCTCCCCACTTTCAGCAGAACTGGAAACATTTGTCTGTTTTCACTGGCCCTCCATGCTCTGCTCTCGTGCCCCTAGTCCAGGCAGGCCCTGCGCCCCCATCCCACTGAAGCTGCGCTTGTCATGGATGCCCTCCTGGTTGTTAAATCCAGTGATCGGTCCTCAGGAGGCCTCAGCTGTCCTCTTAGCATCAGCTGACTCAGGTGATCCCTTCCCTTCTCCTTGAAACCCTTGCTTCCTGGGCGCCCTTTCTCCTAGTCCTCCTGCCTCCGCGGCCGCTCCTTCTCAGCTCCCTCGTGCGAGTCTCTCCATCCCTAACCTCCTGATGTCAGGCTGTCCCAGGGCCGGTCCTCTAGCCTTTTCTCTCTCTACACTCCTAAGGTGGGCTCTACTGGTCTCATGTCTTTATTTTTTTATTATTATTAATTTTTATAAATTTATTTTATTTATTTATTTTTGGCTGCATTGGGTCTGCGTTGCTGCGTGCAGGCTTTCTCTAGTTGCGGTGAGCGGGGGCTACTCTTGGTTGCAGTGCGCGGGCTTCTCATTGCAGTGGCTTCTCTTGTTGTGGGCTCTAGGCACGCCTAGGCGCTCTAGGCGCATGGGCTTCAGTAGCTGTGGCAGGTGGGCTCAGTGGTTGTGGCTCGCGGGCTCTAGAGCGCAGGCTCAGTAGTTGTGGTGCACGGGCTTAGTTGCTCCACAGCATGTGGGATCTTCCCGGACCAGGGCTCGAACCCGTGTCCCCTGCATTGGCAGGCGGATTCTTAATCACTGCTCCACCAGGGAAGCCCTGGTCTCACATCTTTAAACACCACCTCCGTGCTCATGATTATCACATGTGGACCCCCAGCCTGGCTGTGTGATAGATACATGTCCAGGTCTTAATTTATAAAGGTGACTGAGTGATGACACAGAGAGGTCAATGTCACTGAAAGAAAGGGTAATGTTACTCAGTTACCCTGGAAATGAGAGGCAAGCCATTCAGGGCCACAGGGGGAAGCACCAGTGTGGGTCAGGAGGCAGAGAGGAGCGAGGGACAGCCCGGGCCAGAGCCTTTATCGGGGTTTTGGTGGAAAGACACAGCCGTGCAGGAAAAACAGCTCAGGACTGGCTAGCTTGAGTAAGCCCGGCAGGATTGGGGCATAAGGGCTGTCCTTGCTTGCCTGGTCCTGGCCCAGGTTGACTTTGGGCAGGAGAAATACTGGCTGTGTGGAAGAGTTAGATAGAGGTGGGTGTGGACTCGGAATTGGTTGGTTTGCATATGAAAGGGGGGCTCCGGACAAGCTGTTTACTCCCTCTAGGAATTGGCTGGCCCTGGGAGGGGCAGTCTCTTCCTGGCCATCAAGTCCCCCAGGATGTCAAAAATACCAGGAAATAAAACCCAAACCTGATTGATAAACCATGTCGTCTGATTTCCAGACTTGGCCATCTGGCCATCTATCTAATTGTCATTCCAAACTTAACACATTGGACACTGAACTCTCGACCTTTCCCAGACCTGCTTGTCCTGCAGCTGTCCCCAGCCAGTGACACCTCTCTCCTTCCAGGTGTTCAAGCCAGAAACCTTGGGGTCATCCTGGGCTTCTCACTTTTGCTCAAACCTCAATCCAATCCAGCGGTAGATCCTGTTGTCTCTACCTTTAAAGCAGGTCCAGAATCTGTGCCATTGTCCCCCCAGTACATTCTCCACACAGCAACCAGGGAGCTCCTGTTCAAATACAAGTCCTTTCACTGCCCTGCCCAAACCCTCCAATGGCCCGGTTTAACCCAGAGTTGAAGCTAAAGCCCTCGCCACGGCTTGCAAGTTTCCCTCTCTGACCTGCTCTGCGCTCGTACTCTCCTTCGCTCACTCTGCTCCAGCCTCAGTGGCCTCCCAGCTGTTTCTGGAACAGTCACAGCCCCTGCCTGCCACAGGACCTTTGCACTCACCATTCCCTTCTGTCTGTCCCCAGGATCTCTGCCCACCCCACTCCCTCACTTCCTTCAAGTAACTGCTTTCCTCCCACCTTGTCTAAGAGGTCTTTCCTGTCCACACTGTTAAAATTGCAGCCCTTCCCCCTGACCCTTATTTCTCAGCACCCTCCCTGCTTTCCTTCTCTTAGAAAATATCACCTTGTTAACATGTTATGCATTTTGCTTACCTTTCTCCCCCAGTTGAAAACAATGTGTGTGTGGAGTCTTGTCTGTTTTGTTTAGTGCCAACCCCCCAGGCCCTGGAACCTGTAGGTGCTCAAGAAATACTTGTTGGATGAGTATATGAGCATCTTATACAGAGACATGCTTGAAATAAGTTCAGTACTTTGAGGTCTTTTTTGAATGAGCACGCAGTTGCCTTTTTACGGATTTTTGCTTAGTTCCTGCAAACCATGTGCACCTTGGTCTCAGCCCCTCATTTCTGCTTTTCTCTCAGCCCTGCTGAACAATCAGGTTCCCCCAAACCCCGTCCAGATTGAAGAAAAGCTGTTGCCCCCATCTGTGATCCAGCACGACACGGAGGCCGAGAAGCAGCTGATCCGGGAGGTGAGGCCCTGGGCAGGTGGAGAAGGGGCAGGTGGGGCCCAGCCGGAGACCGTCTCCAGAACAGATACCATTTCCCCGCCACCATCACGTTGGGGTTGGTACGCCAATCTCCCCGTGGAGCTCAGAAAGCTGAGGCTCAGGGAGGTGCCATGACCTGCCCAAGGTCACACAGCTAAGGAGAGTCTAAGCCGGGATTTGAACTCGGTTTCCTGACTCCAGAGTACAGTCCGTCCCCCGTCGGTGCCTCTGTGCGCAGAACAGAGAGGGCTGTGGGCGTCTGCAGGGGCGCCATCTCTCGTCTGTACTGCATGAAGGGCTGGCTGTGGGTTGATGGCAGTGGAGAGGGCATCCCTGGCGGTAGGGACGGCCAGTGCCTCGGCGAAGAGGGCAGGGTGGAAGGGCTCTGGGCTGAGAGCAGGCAGCCTGAGTGGGCCGTGGGGACCCCTGGGCACCCATTTGACTTGGCCGGTGGATAAGTGGGGCGTTAGCCCCCCAGCAAAAGCTGTCACCTCGGGGCACCTGGGTCCTCCCACAACTGTGGCTTCCAGCACACTGGGACCCAGCAGGGTAGGTAGCACCCTGATATACAGATGCGGAGCTGACCTCAGGGGCACTTACACAGCCAGACACGCAGCGCCTCCTACCCCTGGCTTAGGCTCCGTCCCGACTCCAGTCTCTGTTGATTTCCGGAGGTTTCTGCCATTTGAGGGCTGCATTCTGAGACCTGAGCATGTGGTGGGGTTTGGCATTCGATGGTCCCTTTAAGTAGGGCACTGGCTTCTTCCTGGTGGAAAACCTAATGCCAGGGAAGGACAGCTCTGCGGAGACTGGGGCCTGGACGTGTCTGCAGCTGGGCCTCTGCCACTCAGCTATGACCTCAGATGGAAGCAGCCCTGGGGCCCCCAGAAGCCTGGGCAGGCTGCGGGGGCCTGAGGCCCAGCCTCTGGGAGGCAGACTGGGTAAGGCCTGGGGGAATCTCAGTCCTGTGGGCTGGAGGGCTGGGAGAAATCGACCAAAGAGCCCCCAAGGGCTGCCCATGACAGGTGGAGGCTTTTACTGTTTGGGGAGAGGCTCAACTGTAGCTCCTGGACGGCCCCATCCGGGCCCCGTCAAGGTTCTGGGAACTCAGCCACTAATTCTGCCTTTTTCTCTACTGCTCTGGGAGCTCCTGGGGCAGGGGCAGGGGCAGGCTAGCTCTGGAGCCCTGGGCCTGGCTCCCCGGGCAGGGTGGGGTGGGGAGGTCCTGGAAGGAGGGGGCCTTTGGGGATGGCTGAGCACAAGCCCACAGGATGAGAGAGATTGCACTTCAGGGTGTGTTTTGGAATCTCGTAGGGACAGGTGGACGTTGGTCACAAAGCAGTACGGGGAAGGGGGGCGTGGGGCATGGGGCCTGGCCTGGGGCTGGGATGGAAGCCTCCTCCCTGAGGAAGCCAGGTTGGGCGGGTGGGCATCCTGGCTGTGTGATATGCAGGGCGCTGTCGCCCCCTAGTGGTCATAAGGGAGAAGAATGCTGTTCTGGGCCGGCTGCTGGAGTAGCCAGTGATTGGAGGGTCCTTCTGCTCTGGGGATGGGGGTCACCTGCCTCCTCCTCAAGGGCAGCCTAGTGGACGCTGTGTCAGACCGCTGTCCCCTGGGGCTGCCACCACCAAGTCTATTTTATGTCCCTGGAGTTTCTTCTGTGAGCCACACTCAGAGGAAGAGTTGAGGGGGTCTGTCCTCCCATTTGTTCTTGCACTTAAGACTCTCTCTGTGCCTAGACTGTGCTTTCCTTTCCATTCCTGAACCAGTCAGGATGCTGAGGATGAGGGAGGTGGCCCCCATGTGTAACAGACAGGGTGCCGGGCCAGGAGTCGGCTCAGCCATGGGCTGCAGCTTTGACTCCGTGGGCTTCCGTCTCTAGCTGTACCAGGGGATTTGGACTAGAAGATTCCTAGGGCTCATCCAGCTTTTACATTCTGTGAGTCCAGTTCTTACAGGCTCTGTGCCCGGGCAGGTTGTTTAAGCTCTCCAAGCCTGTTTCCTCACCTCTAGAGTGGGTATAAGGCGGCTTTCCTGCTGCTGGAAGAGGCTGGGCTGTGTAACAGGTGCCAGCCGGGGCTCGGAGGTCTGGGTTTGCGCTCTAGCCCCCCTACCCCATTCAGTCATCAACAAGCATTTTCTGGGCACCTACTAGGCGCTGGGCGCTGGAGCCAGAGGCGCAGGTGGGCCCAAGGCAGAGTTTTATTGTTTTTAATATTAGAAGTAGCATGGGAATTCCCTGGTGGTCCAGTGGTTAGGATTCCACTGCCAGGGCCTGGGTTGGATCCCTGGTTGGGGAACTAAGATCTCGCAAGCTACATGGTGTGGCAAAAAAAAAAAGGAAGTAGTAGAGCATGTTTTGTGGATTGTGGGGAATGATCTAGTGCTGAGGGAGAAGTCCGAGATATAGGAGGGAGGGGGACTGAAAGAGCAGAGTCCTCCTGTGAGGGGTTCGGCTTTGGATGGTTTGTCCTCCATCACAAGAGGACACAGAGCTTTCGGGCAGAGGGAAGGTGAGGGAGTTCACCTCTGCCCGCTTCAGGGCTCTCTGTGGAGGACCAGCCAGGAAATGGGGGGAGCGGAGGGTTTCGGAGAGAGGGAAGGTGGAAGGACTAGGAAAGGGTGGGACACCACTTAGAGGTCCTTCTGAGATTCGGGGTCACACATTTACAGGTGAGAAAGGAAGCCGGCGCTGCCGTGTGTGCGAGTGCGCAGGTCCGTGTGTGCAGGCCCACGTGTGCATCTCCAGCCAGGTCTTGTGGGCGTGTAGGAGCCACTGGGCCTAGGCTTGGGTTTAACTGGGGTCAGGGCTGTGCTGGAGAGAGTAGGGGAGGGTGCTGAAGTGAGGGAGTCAGGGGTGCTTGCTGAGGGATGGATGTAGTGCTGGGCCCTGGGATCCCAGCTGGATGAGGAGGAAGGCGAGGGTGGGGGCAGGGGCAGGAGAAAGCAGACGGGGCGTGGGCTACAGGTCTCCATGAGGCCATCAGAGAGCTGCGTGGTTCTGGGCAAGTCTGGACCCTCCCTGGGTCTCAGTAACGTTGCAGGTATTGCCCTGAGGCTCAATGCATCTCAACTGTGCTGCATAAACCGTTACATTTAAAAAATATATTTATTTATTTGGCTGCGCCGGGTCTTAGCTGCGGCACGCAGGATCTTCGTTGCCACATGTGGGATCTTTAGTTGCAGCACGTGGGCTCTTTAGTTGAGGCCTGAAGGATCTAGTTCCCTAACCAGGGATCGAATCCAGGCCCCCTGCATTGGGAGCGCAGAGTCTTAACCACCGGACTAGCAGGGAAGTCCCAGAAAACGTTAAATTCTAATGGTGGTCTGTCTCCTCTTCCACCCCGAGAGCCCAGGTCTTGCCGTCTGTGCTGTTGCTGTCTGTGCTGTTGTAGGAGTCTGTGCTGGTTCTGTACTTCTGGGGGATCTGGAGGGGTGGGTGTGTGCAGGGACTCTCCCATCTTTAACCCCGTCCCACCCCTCTGGCTTACTGCCGCTGCAGGCCCCTCTGTCAGGAGCAGCTCCAGAAGACAGCAGGTCACAGACGAACATTAGTTCCTAAAGGCCCAGCCCTCCCTGTGGGGGACGCATATCAGACACCTGAATAGCCTGCCTAGCAGTTCTGCTTCATGCACTTGCTGATTCAGCAGCGATTGCCCCGAGTCCCTCCTCTCTGCTCAGCGGCACCGAGGCTGCAAGGAAGCTGGACGGTTAATCTTTAGTCAAACAAATGCAGAGAATGATGGAACTTATGATCCAGGCTAAGAAGAAATAAGCGAAGTGACAGAGAGCGGTGGTGGCGATCTTCTGAGAGGGTAACCAGGGGAGGCCTCTCTGAGAGGTTGTTACCAAGCCGAGGCCTGAAGGGACGAGCTTGCCAGGCAGTGAGGGCAAAGGCCCTGAGGCTGGCGGGGTGGGGGGCCTGGGGGGGAGTGGGCGTGTCTAGGAGTGGAAAGCACCTGGCGTGCCCAAGAGTGGCAAAGGTGGGGTGGGCTGTCCAGATCACTGGGGGCTGGAGGTCAAGTGGAGGAGGTTAGATTTTTATCCTCCAACGTGGGAAGCCATTGAAACACGATCTATGGATGCGTAGCTGCCTTGTGGAGAAAGGTTTGGAGCAAGAGTGGAGGTGGGGAACCAGGTCCGGAAGAGAGCTGGTGCTGATGGCAAAGATGGAGAGAGAAGCAGATGCATTGAAAATACAGCTCGTCTTTGACGGCTTGAGGACTATTTTGGTTAAAACATATTTGTTGATGCAGAGAGGTGTTCATGATCTATTGCTCTGTGGAAAAAATAGATTACAGACAGATATGCATATTATTAGCCCGTTAAAAATATAGAGAGTGGGCTTCCCTGGTGGCGCAGTGGTTGAGAGTCCGCCTGCCGATGCAGGGGACACGGGTTCGTGCCCCGGTCTGGGAAGATCCCACATGCCGCGGAGCGGCTGGGCCCGTGAGCCATGGCCGCTGAGCCTGCGCGTCCGGAGCCTGTGCTCCGCAACGGGAGAGGGCACAACAGTGAGAGACCCGCGTACTGCAAAAAGAAAAAAAAAAAAAAAAGTGTATAGAGGAAAGTGCAGAAGGGTCTTCACCAGCCAGGAATCATCCTAGTGTTGAGGAGGTAGTTTTAATTTTGTTCTTTTGGCTTATTTGTGTTTCCTGGATTGTTTGAATGACACAAGAGGATTACTGAAAGCTGCGTTTGGAAGTGGGGGTAAAATGCTGCCCCTCTTGCTATCCCCCCACCTCTGCCAGGAGTACGAAGAGCGCCTGGCCCGGCTGAGGGCCGACTATGAGGCAGAGCAGCAGTCCAGGGCCCGGCTGGAGGAGGACATCACCGCCCTGCGCAGCTCGTACGACGTGAAGCTGTCCACGCTGGAGGAGAACCTGCGCAAGGAGACAGGTGGGCCCCGCCCCCCCAGCCGTCGGGAGGGAGGCCAGCCTGCTCTCCTCCTCACCCCACTGACTGGCATTATAGAGCACTTTCCATGCACCAGGCTCAGTTCTATTTAGTCCTCACAACAGCCCAGCAAGGCAGGCACCACAGTCACCCTCACTTTGTAGATGAGGAAACTGAGGCCCAGAGAGGGTAAGTAACTTGCCCATGGCCACACAGCTGGTAAAGCGGAACCAGGACTTGAACCCAGCAGTCTGATTCCAGAGCCAGTATTCTTACCCACAGCACTGCCTCGTGATGCCTTGGCCACAGGCTGGATCGCCACCCAAGGTTGACTTAGAGCTATAACATATCACCCATGTTTTATGGGTAAGTCCTTTCCCCCAGTTTCTACATTTTCTACAGTCTCTTTTCACATTTGAGGCCATTTGTTACCAAAGCAACCACATCCCCAAATAAGCATTTAATCATCAGCAAGAACTTTTACCTTCCTGGAAATTTTTATCTTCTATTTGACATTCTAGAACGTTCCATCCCACCAGTATCTTTCAGACACCTGTGCTGCCAGGCAGCCCAAGACTTCCTAATACTCAAATACTATACTCAGTCACTATAACATCCACCTCGTAATGATGACGATATGTTCATATCATTGGTACCGTTTATTGGGCATTGCGTGTGCCAGGTACTGGGTAGGTAGGTGCTTCTCCCGAACTCCCTCAGTGAGTTGGGACTCACCGCATCCTCACATTGCAGGTGTGCAGACTCAGGCTTGGAGAGGTTCAGGCCATGAGCCAGGGAGTGGATGTCTCTTTCAGCAAAGGGGACATCAGGACCCTCTCAGGGGAGCCCAGGACACAGTGACAAAGAAGAGGCTGGGATGTAAAGGAGCTGGTCTACTGCCCATGAGCTGGGAGCAGGAGGCCTGTGCGATCATCTCCCATCCCAGATGGCAGGGAGATGCCGCTCTTGGTGTAGACCTGGAAGAAGAGGGAAGGGCAGATTCTAGCACTTTCTGTCCTTGGAAGAGTTCCCTCCAGTCCACTTTGAATATCAGGCCTCCAAGGGATTTTATTTGGTCTCGCTAATATCCGTCTACAGCATTCATTATATCCCATGGCTCTAGCTTATCCTGTGGACAAGGGCCCTGAGACCCTGGCGAGGCCCCTGAGGGTCTTGGGAGTGGAATCTGCTGATTGGGAGCTCTCTGCCTTGGAGACAATAATACCTGCAGGGAAGTCAGTTTATGTATTAAGAGCAGACCCAAGGCAGAGTGGTAAGAGCCCAGCACTTGATGGCTGGCTGGGGAGGTCAGAGAATGGAAAGATCATGGAGCTGGTCAGGTAAGGCTTCCTGGAAGAGGTAGGAGGAGACAGGGCTCGAGTTCTGATGCGCAGACGGGCAGAGATGGGAAGCCAGTATTTAGGGGCCTGGGAGGCTCTGACTCTTAAGCTGGTCTCTTGGAGATGGTGAGCTTGGGGCCAGCTTCCAGGGAAGGGTCCTGCCTGTCCACCCTATAAAAAGCTAAAGGAAGGTCTCTATTTGCAGAGGCTGTCCTGAAGGCAGAAGTCCTCTACAAGGCCGAGGTCACGTCCAGGGCTGAGTTCGCCAGCAGTTCTGAGTACTCACCTACTTTCCAGTACAAGATGGCCGTGAAACCCGAGGTCTACTCCATGCCTGACACCCTGCCCAGTGAGGGTGTCTTCAAGACTGAGGTTTCTTCCAGGTCTGAGAAACTGCCCAAGGTGGAGGCCTCCAAGTCGGAGGTTGCTCTTGGGTTTGATGAGTCTTCCACGCTCAAAGAAAATTTCATCTCCACGGCTTTCCCTGGGCCCAGGGAGCCCTCCAGCCTGGAGGTCCCTGTGCCTGAGGTGGAGGCCCCGAGTGGACACTTCCTAGATGAGGATGTCAGCCGGGAGCCCACGGAGCCCCTGTGGGAGGAGGAGCCCTTCCTCCAGGGAGAAGAGCCCCACCTGAAGGCCCTGGAGCTACTTCCGGGCCTGCATGACCCATTTGCCGTGGAAGCCAAGCTGGCCAGACTTTCCTCCACGGTGGCCAGGCTGGACGTGCCCCAGGCGGACGTACCCAAGGTCACCACACAGGTAGCTGATGTCATGCAGGATGCCATGGGGGCAGAGCTCAGCTGGGGCACAGAGGTCATTGGGCATGTGCAGACGTCTAACCTCTGCCGCTCCAGCACCGCCGGCACCATCTCTGCGGGGGCTCTGGCGTGGCAACAGCTCAGCTGTTCAGGGGTCTGGGAAAGAGAGGCTCTGTCTAATGCTCTGTAAATCAGTAGGAAGGTTGGGATTGAGATCCCAGGCGATGCCAGCTGGGCACCTGTTTTGCTGACGGAGGGACATCTGTGCAGGGAGTTTGCTGGTTGCCGTGGTTACACTGAGCTCCAGGCCTGAAGGAGCTGGAGGTGGCCTTGGTCAACCCTCATGCTCTTGTCGGGGAGGGGGTTCTGTGAGAATCCAGCTACCTTTCAGGGGCTACCCAGGAATCCTGAGATGCTGCTCTTCCTCCATCCTGCCCCTTTGTCCAGTGCCTTCTCCCTCTTCAACCCTCTGTTTTTATGTTTAAAAATATTTTTTTCTCTCTTCTCTCCTTTGTCCTTCCCTTCCCTTCCCTCCCTGTGTGTGTGTGATTGTGTGGTTATAAAGACCACAGGCCTTTGAATCAGACCTGGGCTCAGATCCCAGATCTACCACTCACTCAGTTGTGTGACCTTGTCCAGTCACGTTTCTGGGCCTCAGTTTCCTCATCTGTAAAATGGGGATGCTGACACGTGCTTCACGTGAGGTCATGCAGGTAACACTCCTGCAACATAGCAGTGTCTCTCCTCTCTCCCCCATTTCCTCTCTCCCCTGTTCTCCCCCCTCATCTAGTCTCCCCTCCTTCCCTCAGGAAGAGGTGGTGGGGTTGGTGAGCAGGTGGGGAGCTGAAGGGGGAGGTCAGGGCAGGACAGGGCAGGAAAGGATGATTCTGGCCCAACCTCTCCTCTTCCCCCTGCCCCCGTTCTCCTGCAAGCACCCCTCCCGGACAGATCTGCTGGAGCCTGGTGACCTCAGGTCTGAAGCTGAGGTGGCCGACGACCACCTGCCCAGGACTGTGAGTACTGATGGGCGGGGGCAGTTCCAGGGGCCTGATTCTTCCCGGATGCTTCTGCTTGTCTCCTCCCTCTCTGGCCTCAGTTTCCTCACTCGTAAAACTGGAACAACAGGGGCTTCCCCGGTGGTCCAGTGGTTAAGACTCTGCGCTCCCAATGCAGGGGACTCGGGTTCGATCCCTGGTCGGGGAACTAGATCCAGCATGCCGCAACGAAGGTCCTGCACACGGCAGTGACGATCCCATGGGCCGCAACTAAGACCCAGTGCAGCCAAATAAATAAATAAAGAAAGAACAAAAACAAACCCAAAAAAAACCAGGGACAACAACCCCAGCCCTCCCCCAGCTTATCCCCATCTCAAAGCAGCGTGCAAATCAGAGGAGCCATCACCTCTCTTTTTGTCGATTTGTCAATAAGAGGCCACTGATCCACAGCGATTTTCAAACTGTCCTCAGCCATGGAGCCCTTGTCTAAAGCATAGAGGCCCAGCATGTGCAGTGGGCGAGGGCCGCAGAGCAGGGGCTGGGGGCCCCGGAGGCACCGTCAGGGAACCCCCGCGGGGGTGGGGGACCCGTTTTGAGCTCTGCTGCTCTCAGACCCCACCCTTGTTTTCTCTTCTGCTTCAGAGAACACAACCGGCCAAGGGCACTGGGAGGAAGGCTTTAAATCCGCCCACGTTTGTGGAGAGAGAAAGCGATCTGCCGGCTTCTGGACCTGATCTCCGGGTAGGAGCCGGTGCTGCAGGTTCTTAGGAGATGGGAGACAGGGAGGTTGGGACACCCCGGCCGGCAGGTGACATTGAGATGGGACCAAAGCAGGAGGTAGGTGCTGGGGGGATCACCAAGCAGGGGTCAGCAAGTGTCAGAGTCCTGGGGTTGGAAAGATCTTGACTTTCTCAGTGACAGAAAAGGAGGTCAGAGGAGTGGCAGGATGGATGGGGTTGGGGGGAGAAGGCAGGGAGCGGGCATGGAGGGTGTGGCAGCCCATGGAAGGAACTGGATTTTACTGCAAATGTGATGGGAAGCTGTGAAGGATCAATTTATATTTTAAGAAAATCCCGCTGGCTGCCCTGTGTAGCCTGGATGGTGAGGGGTTGGAGAGGGAGCTGGGGGACCGTTTTGGGGGGGTGTTGGTGAAAATGGTGCAGTTTTGTAGAACTGGGTGTGCCCGAGCCAGAAGTGATCCGTCCCAGACTGCCAGGGGCCGGGCTGCCCCCGTCTGGGATTGAGGCCACTGTGAGCTAGTGTCCAGGTGTTGGCCTCCCGCCTCCACCTGGGTTTCTCTTTGTGCTCAGGAGGTTGACCTGGGCCCGGGAGTGACCAAGGAGGTGGTGTTGGCAGCAGAGCCCAGTGTGGGAGCCGAGGGTGAAGCCCAGGTGGCCTTGGAGGCTCAGCCTCAGTCTCTGCTGGCCATGACAACTGCGAGAAGGGACAGTATGGAGGTGGCAGTGCTGACCGATGACCTACTGCCCACTGTGGACCAGCAGCGGGTGCTTGCCCGGTAAGCACCTGAGCCCGGGGGGGGGGGGACCCCATGTGGGGCGGGAGGGAGCTATGCCCTGCGCGCAGGGGTGGAAGTGCCCATAGATTCTTCCTGAGCCCCACCCAGGTCTTCTCCTGATGTGGCTGATCCTCTCCAGGAGCAGCGGGATAGGGATGGTGCTCGGGTCAGTCAGGTGGCAGGGCTCTGCTCACGAAGCAGCACAGGACCACCAGATCCCCGCCTGGTTTTTGAGGGGCCAGGCCTGCAGGCTTCAGGAGCTCAGGTCAGGCGATGCAGGCTTTCCCCAGGTCCCAGCCAAGCCTCCAGTTCCTCCCTGATGGAAGATGTGCTCCCCCTAGGGACAAGCCACCCCAAACACACCCTGGGGCGCCTGCGGGGCCGGGCTTTCCTCACTTGCTCTGCAGCTTTGTGCAAGTCGCTTAACATCTCTGAGCCTTGGTTCTCACCTCTGTAGATGAGATTACTGTCAGGCTCACCTCCATGACAGAGTCAGCCCCACGGCCAGGGGTTCAGCCCCCTCCGGGCCCCACAGTCCACGGTTCAAACATTAACTGAGCAACTACTATGTGCTGGGCACCAGGATGCAAGCATAGATGGGATGTCGCCTTGGCCTTCAAGGGGCTCTCAGTCCAGGGGCAGGCAGGTACACGAGGCCCGGGGAGGCAGGTTCTGGAGCAGTTAGAACCAGGTTCGGTGTAGTCACTGCCTGGGTTCCCGTCCGCCTCCACCGCTTCCCAGCTCTGCCACCTAGGCTGAGGTTAACCTCTCTGTGCCACAGCTTCTCATCTATACAGTGGGTGATAGTGAGAATCTCGAGAAGCTTGTTGTGAGGGTCAAATGAGACGACGCCTACAGAGGCGGGAGCTTGGTGTCGCGCACACAGAAAACACATGGCACATGTGGCGTTTTTCACGGTGTGGTCTGGAGTGTGGCCGGGGAGGGCTTCTCAGAAGAGGGGACACCTGAACAAGGTTTGCACGAGGATGCCTCAGGGGTGGCATTTGAGGTACAGGGCACACCTAAGGTGGCACAAAGGTGCAGGGGGTGGAAACAGTCTGGGTGTTTGGAGAAGCAGCCGCCCTGAGTTGAAGCTGGAGTGAGTTAGGGGTGGTGGGGGCAGAGGGAGGTGAGACAGGGAGGCCCTATGTGCCCCCGGGGCTTGGCCTTCATCCTGATGGGGACCCTACAAGGGCTTAAGCAGAGCAGTGACTTGGATGTGACTCCCCTGTATCCTGGCTGCCGTTGAGCCGAGCACTGAGCCTGAAGCGGGTCTGGGCCCGGCTGCTCAGTTTGCGTGGTTCTGTTCTTTCCCTTGAGCATGATCTCCTATCCTGTTATGAATCCTGGGAACGTCTTCAGTTACACTCCCCTTATGTCCCTTTGGAAAGACGCAGAGTCTAAAATACTTCTGTGGTGCTTTATTAGAGAGTAGGGAGTTCTGCATGAGCCTTTGTAGTTATTTCAAATTTGTACTTTTTTTTTTTTTTAAAGAAGATGTTGGGGGTAGGAGTTTATTAATTAATTTATTTATTTTGCTGTGTTGGGTCTTCGTTTCTGTGCGAGGGCTTTCTCTAGTTGTGGCGAGCGGGGGCCACTCTTCATCGCGGTGCGCGGGCCTCTCACTATCGCGGCCTCTCTTGTTGCGGAGCACAGGCTCCAGACACGCAGGCTCAGTAGTTGTGGCTCACGGGCCCAGTTGCTCCGTGGCATGTGGGATCTTCCCAGACCAGGGCTCGAACCCGTGTCCCCTGCATTAGCAGACAGATTCTCAACCACTGCGCCACCAGGGAAGCCCCCTCAAATTCGTACTTTTAAAGGCAAAACTCTAAACATTTTTTTAGCATTTTAGATACAGATATTTAAAAAAACGAACTGTTCTTAATGTTCCCTGATTAAACATTTTGTACTGACTGTATGGAACATTCTCCACAACCCAGGGGTATTCTGATCCCTGAGGTTGCCTGGGAGCACGGCCGCGAGCCTGCCCTGTGGTGGCACCATCAGTCCCAGGAGGCGGGAGGCGGGTGGAGCAGCTCTGGCTCCAGAGGGAGACTCTCGCCCTTCTCGTGGGGCAGAACCAGCTGGGTGGCTGAGCACACAGGCTTGGAGTCAGGGAGACCTGGCAGGAATGCTGGGTCTGATTCCGAGCCAGCAGCTTCACCTCTCTGGGCCTCAGTTTACGTGTCTGTGAAGTGGGGTTGTTGGAAGGAGTCGATGAGATCAGGCTGGACATCCAGTGCTCAGTGGTCGGCAGACTTTGTCACGTTTGCTTTCTCCTCCACGAGGGCAGCTTGCAGCTGTTGGAGCAGCAGGTGGTCGGTGGGGAGCAGGCCAAGAACAAGGACCTGAAGGAGAAGCACAGGCGGCGGAAGAGGTATGCAGACGAGCGCAAGAAGCAGTTGGTGGCGGCCCTGCAGAACTCAGACGAGGACAGCGGGGACTGGGTGCTGCTCAACGTCTACGACTCCATCCAGGAGGAAGTGAGGGCCAAGAGCAAGCTGCTGGAGAAGATGCAGAGGAAGGTGAGGCCCTGGGCTCAGTCCGCGCCCCCGCTGGCCCCACCCCCACATGCAGGCAACGCTGGGCGGGGCCTTCACACCTGGTCTTAACACCTGCGTGTATGTATTCCAGTACCTGCTGTATGACACACCCTATTCTGGAAGCCGTCACGGTGACAGGTGCGTCTCTGCACTCTTGGAGCTCGCGTTCCAGGGGAAGTGTGTGTGTGTAAGAAACAACGCAGCAGAGAAAGAAGCAAGAGACTCTAGGGAGGGGTAGCCCGATGAAGAGAATGGTGGGGGGCAGGAGGTAGGGGCGGCTTTATTTTTTACTTGTTTTAAAGCACCAATGCCCAAATCACAAATGCACAACTGAATTCATTTCCACAAAGTGAGTGCCCTGTGCAACCAGCACCCAGACGGAGGCACCGAGCATTAGCAGAACCCCAGAAGTTCCTGGGGCCACCGTAGATGGGGGGGACAGGGCCATTCTTGTGGAGGTGGTGACTTCTCAGGTGGGACCTGATGGAAGAGCGGTCTGGGCCGAGAGACTGTCCAGTGCCCGGAATGAGGTCCGAGGTTCGGGGAACAGAAAGGCAGTTACCTGGCTGAGCTTGGGGAGTGGGGACTAGAGGAGAATGAGGCTCTGCCATCTGTGAACAGACACATATGTCCTTCAGTCCATCCTCCGGGTGGCCTGGGCCTCGTAATGTCCTCCTTGGCCACCTGCTCCCCGCTCCGCACCCCCACTCAACACAGGCAACCAAGGGATCTTGCCAAAGCATAAAGCTGATACTTTTTCCTCTTTAAACGTCTTTAGTTTTACATTTTTTCTTGGCTGTTTTCATGCCTTTTCTTAATACCCCTTATGTCCTTAACTGAATTTGGTCTTTCTTGTACTTTGGTCCACATATCTTAAGTTTTTAAAAAATTCTTTCCTCGTTTTGTGTTAATGTCCCACTTGACATCTTCTTCATTTTTATCCATTTCAAGATTTTGGATTTCTGACTTGCAAATTTCACATCTGTGAGTGCTTCTTTAAGGAAACTTTATTCACATTGGGGTGTTGAGTTATATTTTTAATCTGTTTGGTTCCGTGTGCTTGTGCTTTGGGGGGAATTTTCTTCTGCTGAAATGCTTTGATTTCCATTTTCTGTATCTTATAGTAGCTTTGATTAGATACATCTGCTCTCTTCTGTTGATTTCATAATGTCTTGTTTTTCTGCAGCCTCAGTGACAATTGAATGCAGAGGTTGTTGGAGGTTGGAGGGAACAAAAAGTACCCACCAAACTGAGACACCTTGGGAAAGAAAAACGAGGCAGGCAGCTCCATATAATCAGTGGATCAGTTGATTATAGGGTAAGGTAGTCACAGGGTGGGACTGGGCAGGTGGCAATTCGGAAGCATTCGCAGCCGCGCTCCGCAGCACCGAGGGGGCGTTGGGACAATTCTGTATTTACCTAGCGTGTGGGGGTAGGTACTTGAAAACAGGAGGAGCACTTTTAAGTCAAGATTTATGAATGGGTAACTAGTCTTGTGGGCAGTGGGAATACGTCAGGAAAGGTCTTCCTCATTGTTTGGAGACTACCAGAGCATAGAGGCTACCTGGACTTCATCATAGTTAAACAGTATCTATTAACTACAAAGCCCTGCACAGAAGAGATTTACTACCCTGTACAGCCCTAGGTAGGGTCTGTGAAAGGACAGGAGGAACTGAATGGGCCCAGGATGGCATCAGTTATGCTAACAGCCATACAGAGGTAAAGGTTCGGGGTGCCTTGCTAGGCTTTCCTATTTGATAGCACACTCTTCTGGCCATGCGGAAGCGCAGCTTTACATACAGCTTTTCATTAGTGTCCTATGGCTGCTGTAGCAAATTACCACACATTTAGTTGCCTGAAACAACACAAATATATTATTTCACAGTTCTGTAGGTCAGATTCCAGGTACAGCGTGGCTTGGTTTCTCTGCTTAGAATTCCACAAGGCTGAACTGAAGGTATGGCGGGACTGCATTTCTTTCTGGAGGTCCTAGGGGAGAATCCATTTGCAGGTTGCTGACAGAATTTATTCCTATGTGGCTGTAGGATTGAGGTTCCCATCTCCTTGCTGGCTGTCAGCCATGGTCATTCTCAGTTTCTGGAGGCAGCCGGCATTTCCTGGCGCCTGTCCCCCTTCAAAGGCAGCCTGGATGATAGAGTCCCTCTCCTGCTTCCAGTTCCTTTTTTTTTTAATGGATTTTTTAAAAATAAATTTATTTATTTTATTTATTTATTTGTGGCTGCATTGGGTCTTCATTGATGCACGTGGGCTTTCTCTAGCTGCAGCGAGCAGGGGCTGCTCTTCGTTGCGGTGCGTGGGCTTCTCATTGCAGTGGCTTCTCTTGTAGAGCACGGGCTCTAGGCGCACGAGTTCAGTAGTTGTGGCGCACGGGCTTAGTTGCTCCGCGGAGTGTGGGATCTTCCTGGACCAGGGCTTGAACCCATGTCCCCTGCATTGGCAGGCGGATTCTTGACCACTGCACCACCAGGGAATCCTGCTTCCAATCTCTTTGACTCTCCTCCTGCCTTACTTCTGTGAAGCCTCCCTTCCAATGCACCTCTTCTGCCCATCTCTCTGCCCCCCTCTCCCACGTGGCACACTTGATTACCTTGGACCCACTTGATAATACGGGATAATCTCCCTATTTTAAAGTCAATTGATTAATAACATTAATTCCATTTGCAAAGGCCTTTTTGCCATTTAAGATAACATACTCATAGGCATAACGCCAGGGGACGAAAATCGTAGGGGCAAAAATCTTGCCTTCCAAAGCAGTTTATTTATTTATTTATTTATTTATTTATTTATTTATTTATTTATTTTGGTGAGAGGGGCCATTGCTTCTTTTGTAATTTTCTCTTGTTTCTGCAGGACTTTTAATTTCCACCTCAAGGGGCATCTCCCACTTCTAAGTGCTCTCTAAATGACCTCCAGAGCAGTGCCTTAGAGAGACTAATAGTTTGAGTCCTGCACACATTTCAGTCTCTCCTATCAATTTCCCAATGTCAGATCTGTTTTCAGTGTTTTCCCACCGTCAGAGTGGGGCTTTCTCTTTGGGGAGTGATTTAACTGCCTTCTGTCACCTTGTCCTTCCACTCTATGCTTTCCTGGGTGCCCTCCACTTATCCCCCTGTGGGGTGGGCTAGGAGCTGTCTGCTGAATTTATTGGTAATTTGAAGCTTCTAGTGTTCTCTGTCTCCCGATCAGTGCCTGGGCTCAGGATGGTTTTATTTTTTCTCCTCATTGTTCTGTATGTTTTTCTGAGGTTCTCTCTGGGGAGATTCAGATTTAGGTATCTGTGTATATATTTTTAAAATATAGGCAAACGTGTGTGTGTGTGTGTGTGTGTGTGTGTGTGTGTGTGTGTGTGTGTGTACACCCGTCCCTCTCCCCATACATATCCTCCTTCTTCTTGGATAAAAGTAGGTACAATACACACTTCCCCCACCTAGCTTTTTTTTTTCACATAATGATATATTCTGACGATCACTCCATAGCAATATCTAGAAATATTCCTCATTCCTTTTTACTGCTACATGGTACTCCACCGTGAGGCTGTATCATTGTTTACTCAAAAGTCATGATGGACATTTCCAGTCTTTTGCTACAATAAGGAGTGCTCTAGTGAATAGTCTGTGCATACTACTTTTATATTTTTGGTAGATTCCTTTGGAATCAACTCCTCTAACTGGGACCGCTGGGACAAAGAGTAAATACATGTGTGATTTTGCTAGATATTGCCAACTTCCCTCCATGGGGGCTGTGTCCTTTTGTGCTTCCACTAGCGCACATGCGTGTGTTTTCTCACAGCCTCACCAACAGATTATACTGAAAATTTTTTGGATTTTTGACATTCTGATAGATAAGAAGTAGTACCTCAGTGTAGTTTTCTTTTTTTAATTATTTTATTTTATTTTATTTATTTACTTATTTATTTGCAGTACGCGGGCCTCTCGCTGTTGTGGCCTCTCCCGTTGCGGAGCACAGGCTCCGGACGCGCAGGCTCAGTGGCCATGGCTCGTGGGCCCAGCCGCTTGGCGGCATGTGGGATCTTCCCGGACCGGGGAACGAACCCGTGTCCCCTGCATCGGCAGGCGGACTCTCAACCACTGCGCCACCAGGGAAGCCCAGTTTTCTTTTTTTTTTTTAAAAAATGGAGTCCTCACATTATTCCCCCCAGATTTATTTATTTATTTACTTATTGGCCACGCTGCTCAGCACTCAGGATCTTAGTTCCCTGACCAGGGATGGAACCCATGCCCCGTGCAGTGGAAGCACGGAGTCTTAACCACTGGACTGCCAAGAAAGTCCATAGTTTCCTTTTTTACATTAAGAAAAATTGAGATATAATTGACATATAACATTATATTGGTTTCAGTATAGAACATAATGATTGGGTATTTGTACATATTGTGAAATGATCGCCACAATAAGTCTAGTTAACATGCATCACCTCACACAGTTACAAATTCTTTTTCTTGTGATGAGAACCTTTAAGATCAACTCTCTTAGCAACTTTCAAATATGCAACACAGTGTTATTAACCGTAGTCTCCATGCTGTGTGTTACATTCCCAAGACATTTATTTTATGATTCAGTGCAGTTTTAATCTGCATTTTTTATACTGTGAGCAAGGTTGAGCATTTTTTCATATGTTTTAGGGATGTTTGCAGGTTTTATTCTCGGAACTGTGTTCACAAGATGGTGGTTCTTTTTCTTCTCTACTTGTAGGAGCTCTTTATATAAGAAGTATTATAATTTATATTAGAGATATTAACTGTTGGTCTGTGATATAAGTTGGAAATATTTTTTCTTCTAGTTTGTTATTGTCACTTTTTACTATGCTTTATGGTATTTTTCCATAAAATTTTTTTTGGTCAAGTTGAGCAACTTTTAAATTATTGCGTATAGATTTTGAGTCATAGTTGGAAATCTTCACTTGTGTTTTCTTCTAGAACTTGTATGGAGTTTTTTGTTTTTTGTTTTTACATTTAAATCTCTGATCCACTTGGAATTTATTGTGGTGCACATGTGAGGAGCTGATTCAATATTATCTTTTGCACCATTTTTTGAAAAGTCCATTTATTCTCCGCTGACTTCAGTGCTGTTCTTTTGTATGCTAAGTTTCTGTATGTACTTAGATGTATTTCTGGATTTTCTGTTCATTTCTCTTGCTCTGTCTATTCATGTACCAGTGTCAGCTACTTTGTTTAAAATTCAGAGGCTTTATAATCTGTTTTATAATCTCATAATCCTCTCTTAGTGATTTTCTTTTCCAGGTTTTACCTGGCTATTCTTTCTTGTTTGCTTCCCCCCAGCAAATGAACTTTATAAACAATTGGGTTAGCTCAAAAGAAAAAGAAAAAAGCGGGTGGAATTTTGGGGAGAATTATGTTATATTTATAAGTTAGCTTGGGAGTACTGACAGTTTTATGAAGTTGAGTTATCCTGTTCAGGAACATCCATGGCATATCTTTCTATTAGTTCAAATCAATTTTTATGTCACTCAGGAGAATTTTATAGATTTCCTCATATAGGTTTTAGACATATCTTGTTAATTTTACACTTAGGTATTTTATTTTATTTGCTTTCCTCTATGGGGTATCCTTCTCCATTATAACTTTAAAAAAATAAACTTATTTATTTATTTTTGGCTGCGTTGGGTCTTCGTTGCTGCGCGTGGGCTTTCTCTAGTTGCAGAGAGTGGGGGCTACTCTTTGTTGCAGTGTACGGGCTTCTCATTGCGGTGGCTTCTCTTGTTGCAGAGCACGGACTCTAGGCACGCGGGCTTCTGTAGTTGTGTCTCGCAGGCTCTAGAGTACAGGCTCAGTAGTTGTGGTGCATGGGCTTAGTTGCTCCGCAGCATGTGGGATCTTCCTGGACCAGGGCTTGAACCCGTGTCCCCTGCATTGGCAGGTGGATTCTTAACCACTGCACCACCAGGGAAGCCCAGGAAAAACTTTTACAAAAGAAGTACAAAACTTATATTCCAAAAACTATAAAACATTGTTGAGAGAAATTAAGAATACCTAAATAGAAACTTCCCTGGCGGTCCAGTGGTTAAGACTCTGCACCTCCACTGCAAGGGGCATGGGTTCGATCCCTGGTCAGGGAACTAAGATACCCTGTATGCTGCGCAGCGTGACCAAAAAAAAAAAAAAAAGAGAGAGAGAAAAGGATATCTAAATAAATGGAAAGATATACCATGTTCATAGATTGGAAGACTTAATTTTGACAAGATGGCAATACTTCTCAAATTGATCTGCAGATTTCAATGCAATCACTCTCAAAGAACCAGCTGGCTTCTTTGAAGAAATTGACAAGCTGATCTTAAAGTTCATATGGAAATTCAAGGGACTCAGAATAGCCAAAATAATCTTGAAAAGAACAGAGTTGGAGGACTCATACATCCTGATTCAAAATTTACTACAAATTTACAGTAATCAAGGCTGAGTGGTACTGGTGTAAAGACAGACATATAGAATCAGTGGAATGGAACTGGGGGTCTAGAAATAAACCCTCACATTTACAGTTAGTTGATTTTCAACAAGGGTGCCAAGATGATTGAATGGAGAAAGGATAGTCTTTTCAACAAATGATGCTGGGACAACTAGATACCCACATGCCAAAGAAAGATGCTGAACTCCAACCTCATGTAGTATACAAAAATTAACTCAAAATGAGTCAAAAACCTAAATAGAAGAGCTAAAACTATAAAACTCTTAGAAGAACATGCAGGTTTAAATCTTTATTACCTTTAATTAGGTAATGCTTTCTTAGGTATGATACCAAAAGCACAAACAACAAAGGAATAAAAGATAAATTGGACTTAATCAAAATTAAACTTTTGTAGGAATTCCCTGGTGGTCCAGTGATTAGGACCCCACACTTTCACTGCTGAGGGCCCAGGTTCAATCCCTGGTCAGGGAGCTAAGATCCCACAAGCTGCAGGGTGCAGCCAAAACACAACAAAGTAAAACAAAAAAAGAACCAGCAGGTATTTAAAAAAAATTAAACTTTTGTGCTTCAAGGAACACTATCAAAAAAGAGAAAAGACATCTCACAGAATGAAAGAAAATATTTTCAAATCATATAGTATGATAAGATGCTTGCATCTAGAAAATATTTTAAAAACTTACAACTCAAGAATAAAAAGACCACCCAATTTTAAAATGGGCAAAGGATCTGAACAGACATTTCTCCAAAGAAGATATACAAATGGCCAATAAACACATGAAAAGATGTTCAACATCATTAGCCATTAGGGAAATGCAACTCAAAACCACAGTGAGATACCATCTCACACCTACTGGGATGATTGTAGTAAAAACGACATACAATAACAAATGTTGGTGAGGATGTGGAGAAATTGGAGGCCTCATATACTGCTTGTGGGTATGTGGAGCCCCCATATACTGCTTTGAAAAATAGTCTGGACGTTCCTCAATTGCTTAAACATAGTGTTACCATATGACCCAGCAGTTACACTCAAGAACAACAAAAATATATCCACACAAAAAATTGTACACTGATGTTCATAGTTGCATTATTTATTATAGCTGCAAATGAAAACAATCATGAATGAAAAAATAATATGATATATCCACACAATGGAATATTATTTGGCAGGAAAAAGAATGAAGTACTGACATGTTCTACAACATGGGTGAACCTTGAAAGCTCTATGTTCATTGAAAGAAGCCAGCTACAAAAGACCACATGTTGTATGATTACATTTATATGAAATGTCCAGAATAAGCATATCTATAGAGACAGAAAGTAGACAGGTGGTGATGATTGTACAACTCTGAATATGCTAAAAGCCACTGAATTGTATACTTTATTTTTTATTTTATTTTATTTTTTGGCTGTGCTGCACAGCTTGTGGGATTTTAGTTTCCTGCTAAAGGATTGAACCCAGGCCCTTGGCAGTGAGAGCGTGGAGTCCTAACCACTGGACCACCAAGGAATTCCTAAATTGTACACTTTAAATGGGTGAATTGTATGATGTGAACTATATCTCAATAAAGCTGTTATAAAAATCATTGTGAATGATTACAAATGTACAAAAATATATTAAGATTGTTACCATGAATGCCATGTATCTATTATCTAGCTACATTCATGGAGCATAATTAATTTAATTGAAGGCCCTGTGTACCCACCCCTCCCTGATGGCTCCCCGCCCACCTGTGTCCTACCAGGCATCCTGTGTTCTCAGTTGGTTACATGTGACTATCATTCCCATGAATTTATTTTAAAATTCTTTAAAAAATTTATTTTATTTTATTTATTTATTTTTGTCTGCATTGGGTCTTCGTTGCTGTGCATGGGCTTTCTCTAGTTGCGGTGCACAGGCTTCTCATTGCGGTGGCTTCTCTTGTTGCGGAGCATGGGCTCTAGGCGTGTGAGCTTCAGTAGTTGTGGTACACAGGCTCGGTAGTTGTGGTGCACAGGCTTAGTTGCTCTGTGGCACGTGGGATCTTCCCGGACCAGGGCTCAAACCCATGTGCCCTGCGTTGGCAGGCGGATTCTTAACCACTGCACCACCAGGAAAGCCCTCCCATGAACTTAAAACAGTCTTTTATTTATTTATTTATGGTTGCCTTGGGTCTTCGTTGCTGTGCACAGGCTTTCTCTAGTTACGGTGAGCAGGGACTACTCTTTTTTTTTTTTTTTTTTTTTTTTTTCTTTTTTGCGGTATGCGGGCCTCTCACTGCTGTGGCCTCTCCCGTTGCGGAGCACAGGCTCCGGACGCGCAGGCCCAGCGGCCATGGCTCACGGGCCCAGCCGCTCCGCGGCACATGGGATCCTCCCAGACCGGGGCACGAACCCGCATCCCCTGCATCGGCAGGCGGACTCTCAACCACTGCGCCACCAGGGAGGCCCAGGGACTACTCTTCGTTGCAGTACGCAGGCTTCTCATGGCGGTGGCTTCTCTTGTTGTGGAGCACGGGCTCTAGGCGTGCGGACTTCAGTAGTTGTGGCTCACGGCCTATAGAGCGCAGGCTCAGCAGTTGTGGCCACGGGCTTAGTTGCTCCGTGGCATGTGGGATCCTCCCGGACCAGAGCTCGAACCCGTGTCCCGTGCATTAGCAGGCGGACTCCCAACCACTGCGCCACCAGGGAAGCCCTAAAACAGTCTTCTTTACTAATCAAACTGTCCCTGCTCTTTGAGGAAACAGATTGCGCCAAGGTGTCTTGGGGTTCAGGGAGGGCCTGGTTGGAGTTGGGAGTCCCCATGCTTAGGAGGCTATGGAGGGCCAGTCTGGCAGACCTGGGCAGGAGATCAAAAAAATCTGGAACCCATGGTTAAATCAAAGTGGGTCTGATTCTTAAGTCTGGTGTTTGTCACATCATAACAGGATTGTGGCAGTGGGAGAGCAAGGACTGTTGAGTCTGAGAATTTATGCCTATTGCTTCTTTTAGAAAAAAGCATTTGTACAGTTCTCTGAGATCTTGTAGGACCGTGGTGACTACAGTGTTATGTGTGGAGCCTTCTAAAAGGCTCCTGAATAAAATGTATGAGTGTGGGATAGAGACTGAGGGCTGGCAGTGGGGGTTGATGATCAGCCTCTCTTCCTGCATTCTGCAGGGCTGTGGACCCTGTAGGTGCTCATTTAAACACTGAGTGGAGAGGTGGGAGGGAAGGTCAATGAATCAATGGAAGGATGACAGGACCGACGGTGGAGATCAGAATGGACGGGTGAGCGGATCAGTGAGCAGAGGATGAGTGGCTGGCCGGAGGGGCAGGGAGCGGATGCAGAGGTCAGATGGATGGTGAAATGTGTCGATGTCTTTCCTGCTCACTGCTTGTCATCCTTTGTTTTTAGCTTCGAGCAGCAGAGGTGGAGATCAAAGATCTGCAGTCAGAGTTCGAGCTAGAGAAGATCGATTACTTGGCCACCATCCGTCGGCAGGAACGTGACTTTAAGCTCTTCCAGCAGCTCTTGGAGCTGGTGCAGCCCCTGATTCGCCGGGACTGTAACTATAGCAACCTGGAGAAGATAAGGCGCGAGTCCTGCTGGGATGAGGATAATGGCTTCTGGAAGATCCCCCAGCCCATCATCATAAAAACCAGCCTCCCAGTAGGTCAGGAACTGTGCTGCGCTGCCCCCCCCCGGCAGTTGTCCCCGCCCTTCTCCACAGTTTGCCCTCCTGCAGGCTGACAGGTGGCCATGCACCTCTCCCTGCTGGCTGTGGGTACAGCAGACATGTGACTCTGGGTACCCAAAATGTTGGGGACCTAAGAGTCAGACAGATGTGGGTTGGAATTCTGGCTCCACCATTCTGTGTGTGACCTTTTGGGGACTCAGTGCCCTCCTCTGTGAAATGGGGATTCATAACAGCACTTTCCTTAAAGATTGCTGGGTGGCTTAAAATGTGTTAGTGCATGTAAAACCCTTAGAGCCATGCCTGGCGCACCTTAAATGTGTGGTACATTTTCTTATCATGATCATCATTGTCATTATTTCATCCTACAATAACCCTGTGAAGGACAAAGATTTTTTACACCTGTTTTACATATGAGGAATCTCAGAGAATGTAAGTGATTTATCCAAAATCACAGTCATAGCGGTGAGTTGTAGGCCAGGGACAGAAACTAGCTGTTCAAGTTTCAGGCCTGGTTCACCTTCTGCTTTTGCCACTGACCTCCTGTGTGACCTTATCTTGGTCACTGTCCCTCTCTGGGCTTTGGTCCCCTGATCTTCACAAAGAAGGGGTTGGAAAAGATGATCTTGAAGGCTTCCCCACCTCCGCTGAGTCAGAGTAGGGTCAGACTTGCGGTGGATCCTCCTCAGCCACGTGCTGGCTCTGCCCGTTCAGGGAGCAGCAGGCTCCTACATCCCACGGGGCCCTCACCGGTCCTCACCTGGTCAGAGGGTATCCATCCAGGTCCTACATCTCTGACGATCACAGACGGCACTGGCACCATCCCTACTGAAACTCCAGCCACCCCATTTCCCACAGTCTGCAGGCAGAGTGGCCTTTCTCCCTGCGCCCACCTGCTCTCTAGCCTGGAGGCAGTGGAGTGGCTTCTATGGTCTGAGCCCTCCTGTTGTCTGTTTCCCAAAGCCATCCCCTTGCTTGGCCTGGGAGGTGTCCTCCCCTGGCTCCAAGCCTGAGCCAGGCCTGAGCGCCCAGCCCCCTGTCCCTCTGGCCCTCATTCCAGGCAGCAGTGACCTCAGCTTCTGTTTTCTCATAGCAGTTTCAACAGGGCTACAGAACAGATCAGCCCGCAAAACCTCCACAGTGGACAACGGTGAACCAGGCACGGTAAGGTCTCTGGGAGAGCGAGGGGAGAGCTGGCACCGGGCAGGCTTGGCCCCCAAGGTGCAGTGGGTCAGCGCTGCTGTAGAAACTGGACTCTGTTTCTGTCCACCTCATGATTAAAGTGGGGGGCTGAGCCAGGACCCTTTCTGTGTAATTCTTTGCACCCAGACCCTCCACCCCCTCTGGCCCTCATTCAAAAGCCCTTTGTGTGCATAAAGACCAGAGGAAAAGCAGGGTTCAAGGCAGCCCACCCTGCTGGTGAAGGACAGAAAGCTTCAGCTTCAATCCCAGTGGCCAAGGAGTTCATTCTGGTTCCCTTAGTCCCAGCTGGTACCCTTGGACTGAAAGCATCCTCAGAGTTTCCATAAACAGTCACTGGGATTCTAAAGTCACTTTATTTCATATCTCCCTTGTTTTGTATTACAACAAATATATATCCTTAAAGCAGAGGTCAGCAAACTTTTCTCTAAAGGACCAAACAGTAAATATTTTAGGGTCTGGGGGCCATATGGTCTCTGACACAACTACTCAGCTCTGCCATGATAGCACAAAACCAGCCATATGCAATATGTAAACAAATGAGCACAGCTGCTTTCCAATGAAACTTTACAAGAACAGTCTGTGGGCCAGATTTGGCCCATAGGCTGTAATTTGCTGATCCCTGCCTTAAACCATTACAGATATTTTGGAAAACTTACACAGAAAATACGTTTGCAGTCATGATAAGGCCACTCATAGGTTAATGAATTCCAGCTAAGCATCTCCTCTTGAGCAACTCAGGCTGGTTAAAGCTCTGATCGGCTGCTTTTGATGCCTTAACTTTGTAAAGAAAAAAAAAAGTGTTAAGTTGTTCCGGAAACAAACATTCTTAACCTGGGACCACAAATGGGTTAGATTAGAATGCTTTTAGTTCCAGTAAGCAAACTAGGGAATTTATTGGTTCATGTTAAGTGCACCAGTTTCAGGCATGGCTGGATCAAGGGGCTCAACCAGTCCTGGTTCTGTGTGTTTCTTGACCTTTTGGCTCTGCTTCACTTGGAATCCTAGGTTTGGACTCAGGCAGGCTTTCTCCATGTGGCAGGAAAGATGGCTGCTAGCAATTGGTGATCCAATAGGAAGAGAGACCTGGTCTTTTAGAGCATCCTTAAACCAATGCTTGTGGCAAGATTCTGATTGGCTCTGCCTGGGTCATGGGCCTACTCTTGGACCAATGACTATATCCAGAAGATGTAGTTCTGTGATTGGCCCAGTCTGGATCACATGTCCAGCTGTGTAGCAAGGGGATGGGCAGGTGGGAGTGGTGATATTAGGGTGCTATGAATGATCACCCCACCAGGACCATGTCAAGTGGGAGAAGGGTAGTTCCCTGAAGGAAGAGATTCAGGCTGAAGAAAAGAAATCCACTATAGCAGTGAAAAATACTAGTCCTTGGCGATAAAAATGTTGGGACTCCAGTTCTCATGATCAGAAGTAAGCTTGTGAGCTGAGTACTGTATCACCTGTTCTATGAATATATTGTGATGGGTTTAGGGTGTGCAGTATCATCCTTGCCCCGATGGACCTTGTTTTGAGCTTTGCAGGAGGAATGAGGCCCTTCCCGTCCCAAGGAAGATGGGGGTGGAAGGTGGGGAGGAGCGTGTGTAGGCTTGGCTGGTGACTGTGACCCTTTTGCCCTGAGCTGCCTAGATCCCACTGCAAGTGTCTGGGGTCTGAAGTGTAGGGTACACCAACGTGGGCCGTGAGGTTCAGGGCAGCCCTGCCACCCAGGCTGGCAGAGCCTGCTGAAGCCGGGGTAAGGGGCCAGGTAAGAACTGCACAAACAAGGGGTCTTAACCTGTGAGGATTTGGAATCTCAGCAGGAAGAAGACCGCTACAGGCTGATGCTCAGTCGGAGTGACAGCGAAAACATTGCCAGTAACTACTTCCGGCCTAAGCGGGCCAGCCAGATCCTCGGCACGGGTCCCATGAAGAGCCTCGGTGAGTACCCTGCCCGCCTCCTGTCCTCCAGGCCCTCCTTGAGAGGATTTCGAGTCACACAGGCCTGAGTCAGAAACCCCTTTTCCTCTCTCAGCCTCAGTTTCCTCAGCTGTAAACTGAGGGGTGTATGCCTTCTCCTCAGGATGAGGTGAGATGAGGTGGGAAGTGCTCAGTACACAGCCTCCCCTCTCCTCCCCTGCTCCATTTCCCGGTGGGGAGGTGCTGGGTTGGATCCTCTGTCTCCCCGACACGCAGAAGGTCCTCAGCACACAGCTTGGGCCCCAGCCTGGTTGTCTGGGACTTGGTCAGTTGCTCACCAGCTTCCTCAGATGCCAGTATGGTGACTTTCTCCCACTGAGCCAAGTGGGGGCAAACAGGACCACAAAAGCAAAACACACTTTTACAAGCAAGAATCGAAAATCACTTTGTTCCTCTGCTTTTAAAACTAAAATCAAAGACCACGGGGCTTCCAATAAAATACCAATAAAAAGCAAATCTCATTTCTACACAGAGGTTATTTGAGAGACAGAATGGGTGGAGTTGAGGAAGAAGGAGGGAAAAGCTGGACAGGAAAGGAACTGACATCAGTCGAGTAGTTGGCATCATGCCCATGTTGCAGATGAGGAAACTGAGGCTCAGAGAGAAGTGGCTCCGTAAGGTTATACTTCCAGGAAGTGGTGGAGCAGGGATGTGAACCAGGCTTGTGTGGCTTGACAGTCCAGGCTGCCTCAGCCTGAGGCTTTAAAACTCCATGCTCCCAGCCCAGACCCTTTGGATGCAGACCCTTAGTGCTGGGTCCAAGGCCTCAACCAGAGCAGCTTCTCAGAGCTTGGGGTCCCAGCTGCGGGACCAGGGCCTCTGGCTGGGTGGGGGGTGGACCAGACTTTGCACGCCGCACGCATGGAGTCTTTTCTCTCCATCCTCTGCGCTCCTGGCTGACCAGTGCTTCTGCCCTGCTTCTCCACAGCACGTCACAGCTCGCCACCAGGCCTCAGCTCCCCACTTGGCAACAGCTCTGCCATCCCACCCACCCAGGCCCCTGAAATGCTCCAGCCTCGGCCCTTCCGCCTTAAGTCCCTTGACATCCCCTTCACCAAGGCCAGGCGTAAGAAAAGCAGAAGCAGCTTTGGTGGTGAGCCTCTGTGAACACATTGCCTGCTGCTGCCCTGCCTTCGGGTTCTGTGAGACTGCCAGGCCCCTCCGGGGCAGACCCAGCTAGGTCTCCTCCCACCTGCCCCCCACAGTACTGGGGGTGCCCGAGGGGGCCCTGGCCCTGGGAAAGCACAGTCCCCTCCCTGCTACCCAGAGAGTCCACTCTACCCAGGGCATGAGCTCCTCGGAGGCTGGACCATCCTTGGAGAGACCTGCTCCGGCTCTTCACGCCACGTCAGTGTTTTCATCTGCCCGCCACTGTGCCCACCAGTGTTGTCCTGTGCCTCCGTGGGCTCAGAAACCTCAGCCCTGCCTCAAGGCCTTCACTAGCAGCCCGATAGAGGGGGGCAGTGACTTCCACATGGGTCAAGTTCAATGTCTTGGTGATTGAAAATTGTGCCTCCATCCAGTAGGCCCCGCTTGGTGAGGAAGCCCTGTGGGACGGCACAGGAGCCCTGGAGCAGCTGTTCCCGCACTGCCTACTCCCAGCTGGTCTGCGGCCCAGAGGAGGCCACACCACATTAAGCTGCCCTAATAAACTGCCTTTAACTGATGAACTGCCCTTCTCTGATCCTCTGATAGCATCACTGGGGCCCCTCCCTGCCACTGCCTGGCCTTCATGGGGAAGCTCTTTCTGGAGCAGGGATCCTTAACTGCCTGTAGGCTCCAGGGTCTCTGCAATCCCCTGTAATTGTGAGTATAAGTGCATTTTTTTCTGGGGAGAGCATGTGAATGTGAACTGTCGTTAGATTCTCGAAGGATCTGTGGTCCAGGAAAGCAGAGTCCTTGTTTTGGAAAATAGAGGCCACATCTTGCTGAGGCCCAGAGAAGACCCAGGCCTTGATGGCCCTCAGGGGCTGTGCTGGAACTGCATGTCCTAACATGGCCAGAAATGAACCCAGGCCACCCCAGCTGCCTAAGACAGACCCATCCCCTTGCCCATTGTATCCCAGGCCTGCCCTGTGGGAGGGGCCCACAATCTGAGGGAAAAGTCTTGGCCTTTGGTGCTATCCTAAGCCTCATTTCATGCTGAGCCTCATCTGTGAAATGGGGATACCAACCTCATAGGGTTATCGTGAAGGTTAAATGAGATAGTGTGTAAAGTTCCCAGTGCATAGCAGGTGCTCCGTTAGTCCCCCTAAATCCTCCCCCTCCATATTTTGTATTAATTACTGTGATACCTGCCACAAGCCACATGTCTGGGTCAAGGAGCTCACGCCCTGGAGAAGCTAGGCTGGAAGGTGATTAGGAAACTTCGGAGATCAGTCTAAGGGAAGTCAGGCCGCAGTGCATACTTTGAGTAAGAGGATGTAAGATCAGGTCTTTATGGGGAACAAGGTGCCCTTGTGAAGGGAGCAGCAGTGGGTAGGGCTACCATAAAGGATGGAGAAGATCCTGGGGCTTAAGATGGGAATGTGGGAGGAGGGTTCCTGGTGGAGGGGGCTGCATGAACAAAAGGCAGGAGGTGGGGAAGCTCAGGGTATGTTAAAGGTGGGAGCAGAACTGTTCCATGGAAGCCCTGAGCAGGGATGGAGAAGCTGATGAGGCTGCCAAGATGAGTTTAGGTGGAGACCTGAGTAAATAGCCTTTGGGTGCCCCTGAGCTGTGGCAGACTGCTCAGCAACGGGCCGGCACCATCAGGTCTGAGCTTGAGGTGGATTGACGTGGCATTGTGTGCAGGAGGACAGGAGGGCTGGGCTGCGGGGCAGGAGCTAGGGGTGAGGCTTAACTTTCCGTGCAGCCCTAACCTTCCATGCAGGGGATGGAGGTAGAATCCATTAAGGAGATGCACAGTGAGACTTTTTGACTTTTGCCCCCGCATTCTTGGCTTGGTGGACAAGTATAAGAGGTCAGAAAAGAACGGCTACCTTCTCTCTCCAGTTACCTTCACCATTTGCCCTGGGATTGTGTTTGGGACCCAGAGAATAGCTGAAGTCTTGGAGATGCTTGTGGTAGCTTTTACTTAGAGCCGTGGTAGGACTGAGGCAGGTCTGAGGTGAGCGGGTTGCCCCTGTGTCAGTTTAGAAGGGGCGGGGGCCAGCAGTACTGAGTGGAGGCTCAGCCTGGCTCTGCACGAAGTGCTTCAAAACCCGCCCTAGCCCTCCCACGAGCCAAGGCTGTTCCAAAGGCACACAGGTAAGTAGGAGAGCTGGGCCTCGCCAGCCTAGGACAGTGGCCTGGAGACCAGGGAAATGCCCAGGTAACAGGGCTAGTGAGAGACGGGGCTTCGAAATGAACTCAGCTAGAGCTTCTGATTGGTAGGCCAGTCCGCCGCCCATCCACACTGCCTCCAGTGTGGTCCACCAGGCCGGGGAGGACAGGCCCGCGCCAAGGCCCTGGGCCTCTGAGCTGCAGGACAAATCCCCCACCTCCTCCGCGGTCCCTGATCTTTTTCCAACCACTTTCTCCCTGGAGACAGTGGGGGTGGGGCCTTGTTCCTAGTCGAATGTCCTGGGCCAGTGAAGAGGAGGTGGCCCGAGTTGACGCCGCCACTGCCCCAGACCCTGTCCTGAACGCGACAGCCCAGACCAGGACGAATAAGTTCAAGAGGCTGGATCCGCCCATCAGTCCCAAGCTCCGGCGGGAAGCGGGTTCTGGGCTCTAGGCGGAAGCCCAGGATGGGCGGAACCAAGGGGCTATTAACCCTGTTGATTGGCCGCGGCAGCAGAGCTGTCTCTCTAGGATTGAGCCTTTTCCTTTCGAGAGGCGGAGCCGCGCGCCCCTTCTACCAATAGCATTCAGAGTATCCGCCTCCTACCGGTGCACTTCCGGCCGCGCTCCCCGCTCCTCACCGTCCGAACAGCGGCTCCGAACGCCCAGCCCCGACGTACCCGGATCACTTCCGGGTGGTACTCCATGACCACGGGCTGCGATTGGGCGACTGTGGAAGGGGCACTTCCGGTGTCCAGGTGCTTGGGTTCTTTGGCAGGAGCAGGAAGATGGGGCTCGGCGCCGCGGCCCGTGCTTGGTCCCTCTTGTGGCTGCTGCTGCTGCCCTTGCTTGGCCTGGTCGGCGCCAGCGGTCCCCGCACCTTGGTGCTGCTGGATAACCTCAACCTGCGGGAGACGCATTCGCTTTTCTTCCGGAGCCTGAAGGGTGAGACTGGGGTTCGAGGGGGAGGCAGGTGAAAGTCTGGGGTTGGAAAGGTCCCCAAGCCCGAGGACATTGGCCGTCCTGCCTCCCACTAGTTTTCCATGAGCTGGCCGTCCAGGTCTGACCTGCCTCTAGTGGGGCGGGAGGGTGGGGGCGGAGAACGGTCATGATCTCTGCAGCGGTGGTTTCCCTTTGCGTCCCCATCTGCCTCAGCTCGTTGTTTTTTTCCTCCAGATCGGGGGTTTGTACTCACATTCAAGACCGCAGATGACCCCAGCCTGTCCCTCATTAAGTACGGGGAGTTCCTCTATGACAATCTCATCATCTTCTCCCCTTCGGTAGAAGGTAAGGGCTGCCGGTCGCTCCCAGAACTGGGATTCGAGGCCCAGGACTGATTTATCCCCTTCTTCAGGATCTTGGGCATGTTCTGGGATGGGGTGAGTCGCCAGCCCTGGGCGCTGCTGCCAACAGAGAAGAGGAAAATGTTTACTTCTAACCTGGGCTTAGGAGAGGACATCTCCTTTCCAGAAGACACAGCTGAGGATTGTGGGATCGAGTGTTGTTGCAGACCATAGAACTCCGGGCTCGGGATTCCCTGGCGGTCTGGTGGTGAGGACTCTGTGCGCTTTCACGGCCGAGGGTGCGGGTTCAATCCCTGGTCGGGGAAATAAGATCCCACAAGACGCCCGGCGAGGCCAAAAAACAAAAAACAAAAACAAACCAAAACCTCCTGGCTCTGCTACTTAGGGAAGGGAGTTTTCTCTGTTAAAGGGCCTGATAACAAAGATGGACACTCCCCCTCCCATTGGTTTTGCCTGTGTGGAAAGAGGAAATGGCATGCTATAAATATGGTTGCTGTTAAGGGGCACTGATGGTAGTTAATCCTAAGAATTCCGATGGAGTCATAGTTAGGCTGAAAAGAACCTTTAGTGATTACCTAGTCTTACCCCCTGTTTGAGGCTGGGTGGATATGTCCAGGGCTTAGCAGAAGGCTGGTTGTTGATCAGAATGAACATCTTCACTAGATTTTCCAATTGACATTCCTGTGACAGAGAGCTTACTATCTTACGAGGCAACCCACTCCACCACTGGACAACTCTGTTAAGAAGTTCTTATATTAAACTGGAATTCGTCTCCCACTTCCTGCTTTATTTGGGGGCAGGGAGAGAAAGGGTTTCTGATACTCCCCAGGGCCTTAGAGAATAGGTCTAATGCTTATTTTGCTTACAGACATAGCCTTCACATAATCAGGGCCCATTCAGTTGTTTCTTCTCCAGACTAAATACCCCTGTTCCTTTGGCTGTTTCCCTTTTGTCGTGTTTTTTTTGTGAGCATCCCAGTCATTCTCTTCTTTTTTTTTTTTTTTTTTGGCGGTACGCGGGCCTCTCACCGCTGTGGCCTCTCCCGTTGCGGAGCACAGGCTCCGGACGCGCAGGCTCAGCGGCCATGGCTCACGGGCCCAGCCGCTCCACGGCATGTGGGATCCTCCCGGGGCACGAACCCGTGTCCTCTGCATCGGCAGGCGGACTCTCAACCACTGCGCCACCAGGGAAGCCCCATTCTCTTCTTTAGTGGCTTCAGTTTCTCTTCTTCTCACAGGACACAAGTTGTCCGTGTCTGGGGTAAGACAGTACTGCCATCTCTTCCTTCAGCTGATGAAGCTTAGGAAGGCTTTCGCTTCACTGGCATCAACTTTATTCTCTGTGGTTTGTGTGAGACGGGGTTCTGCCAAATCTCTGACGTATTTTCCCCAAGTTCCCTTTATTTATCGAGCTGCCCCCACCTCCCCTGCAGCATGGGCCTTTGGAATTGGCTTTTTGGAGGCAAGTGTAGTTGTACCAGTTAAAATCTTCAAGTCACTAGGCAGGCGAATGGAGCCTTTAGCAGGTTAATTGGCGTTTGCCAGGTTGCTGCTGTGGTGGAACTCTGAAATCGGTACCGAAGAGTGACACAGAGCCTGCCCTTGAGTTTTTCAGTCTGTCTGTGAGGAAGTAAAAATAAATAAAAATCAGGACTTGAAAGGAGTTACCAAACCACGTGTTGGGATGTCCAAGATGGAGTGGAGGGACCGCGCAGATTGTGCTCCGGAGTGTCTCTGAGGGGCAGGGAAGCAGTGGCAGGTAGATTGGGAGGAGGCTGAGATAGGCTGCTCTTGGTGGGAGAAACGGCAGAGCCTAAAAAACTGCTTCACAGATCGCAGTCAATTCCATTCTCCCTTCATGATTTTTACATTTTCCATATCATTTGTGCTAATAAAATATTTCTTCAAATTGACCTGCTTTAAAAAAAAACAACACTAAAATACCAGTTTAAAAGGAAACTAGCAATGAACCCATTATCACCACTGCAAATGGAAAGCCAGTGCCATCATTTGCTGTCAGTAGCGGGTACCTGTAAATAGAATGAATGCAGCACTGTCAAGTTCTAGCTGATTCTCAGTCTGCTGAAGGCTTTGGGCCCGAGGCGTCCTCTTAAAAGAGGAGGTGAGCTAGTTTAGAGAAGCATTAAGACCAGTTATCGGACTGTGACCATTCTCTTTGATCGAGAAGGCTGGAAAAATAATTGGAAGGGGAACGATGTCTCTGAGACGCAGTGCTATTTGACGCCCTACCCCACATCTCTTGTCACCCTGTCTGCCCTGCAGGGTGGGGAACGCTATCGTAGGAAACCCTCCTGGGTGCCTGGGGAGGAGGCTACCGTGCTGGGGGCTGGGTTCAGGGTAAGAGTTTGGCCCCCACTCCGAGGGCCCTCCTGTGCTACCACGTGGTCCCCTTAGGTGTGAGGACGCTGGCCTGGTTTCCGTCTCCATGTGGAGATCGGTGGGTTCCTTGTCCTTTCTGGGATCCGGAAGCTCCCAAGGCACATGCAGTAACGGCTACAGGAGAAGGATCCTTCGCACATCCTCTGCACCCAGGAAACACTGAGTTGTTTTACAGATGGGGAAACGGGCTCAGAAAGGTGAAGGGGTTGCCTGGATCGAAGCTCGGGTATCTCAATTTCATAGCCTGTGTTACTACGCTAGAGTTTCAACACTCTTGACATTTTGGGCTGGACAGTGTTGTGCTGTGTGCTGTCCCGGGCCTCTATGCAGCAGACGGCAGTAGCCTCCGTCCCCCTCGTGATGAGAAACATCTCCGGGCATTGCTCTGAGCAGCACAGTCGCCTCGCTTGGGAACCACTGTGCCACACCACGGTGCTGTCTGAGGATCTGCCTGACCTCTCTGGAGGAGGGTGGATGGATGGCTTAGCGTGCTGTGAGGGCTGAGTCCGCACACACAAGATGTTCCGTCTATGCCTGACGGAAAGGCACGACGCTTTTAGTTTATTCTCCTGAAAATTATGCCTCAGAAAAGAGCGCCGTTCTCCTATTAGATCTTCACAGAGTTATATTGTGGACTCATTTCTAACTGCCCGGTGGATGTAATGGACAGACTTCTGTGTCCAGTCCCAGTAAATGGTACCTGCAACCTTCCAGTTGCTCAGGCCAGAGATCCTGGGGGGTTGTCCTTAGTGCATCTCTCCCTCTCACACCCCACATCAGGCTTGGCCTTCAGAATGCAGGTGTAGGCCGGTCCCTCCTCCCCATTTCCCCTCCCCACCTCCCCCTCCACCCCTGTGGTCCAGTCACCACCCTTCACTGCCTGGGAGATCGCAGTGGCCTCCTAACCCGTGACTGCTTGCACCCTCACCCCCTGTGCCCGATTCCCCACCTAGCTGCCAGAACCATCCTTTAAAGATATAAACAGATCACGTTGGTCTCCTGCTCAAAGCCCTCCAGTGGCTCCTCTGGTGGCCATTGTCGTCATGGGGCCCACAGAGCCTGCAGGAACTGGCCTGCTCTGCTGCTTCTCGCTGCTTTGCTCTCTCCAGTGGAGACCTGCTCCCCGCCTCGGGGACCTCGCCCCGTCCTTCTTGATGCCTGGGATGCTCGCGCCCCCATCTGCCCAGCTCGCTCTCGCACCTGCTCAAAGGCACTGTGCTCTCCCAAGGGCTTCCCTGATCAGTGTGCATGTATCACAGCCCCTCTCCCCCCTTTATTTTTCTTCTCAGCACACAGGACATAATTTTCATGTAATGAATCAGTGAATTACTAAGCACTCCCGCCATTACTTTATGCTGAACGTCAGGGCGCACTTTGGGGAGGACTCAGGAGCCGGCAGTAGCCCCATTCAGTGCTAGTTCTGGATGCTTGCGGCTGTCCCAGCTGATTGACCAAAAAAAGGGCATGCTCTCGCAATTACAGGTGCTGGAAATTAATGCACCTTTTTGGTGATCACTTCAAAACAGTATGTGGGGCTTCCCTGGTGGCGCAGTGGTTGAGAGTCCGCCTGCCGATGCAGGGGACATGGGTTCGTGCCCCAGTCTGGGAAGATCCCACATGCCGCGGAGCGGCTGGGCCCGTGAGCCATGGCCGCTGAGCCTGCACGTCCGGAGCCTGTGCTCCGCAGCGGGAGAGGCCACAACAGTGAGAGGCCCGCGTACCGCAAACAAACAAACAAACAGACAAACAACAGTATGTGAAGTGGTCCTGTTATGGCTGTCCTGGATCTGAATCTGTAGGATTAATAGGGAAAAAACCTCTCACGTCAGGCAGAGGAGTCCTAGTGTCGAGTGACAGCACCATCCTCAAACTCAAAAGGGCTGCTTCTCAGATGGCTTAGATGGAAGTGAGGTTGATGGGCCTGGAAGACTGTGTTAGGAGACCCCAGAAGTGGCTCAAGTGACGACAAAGATACTGATGTGAAAGGTGCAGGTGACAAGTGTGAATGAAATTGTTTCATGAAACGTGAGTGGGAAAATGCGACATTTCTAGATGAATAGTTTATGTGTGACTTGAAGTATGTATGACTAACTTGACAGCTATAATTGGTAGGTGTTTGATTATTTCGTTCATACTTCTAAAGGTTTATGAATTTGAGCCATTGTTTTTGGCTCTTCACACTGGGGAAGCTGGGAGAATTGCCCTGTGTCGGGGCATGCATTGTAAAGGACCCTCTCGTTTTGGGCCTCCAGAGGGTGCTATCCTGTGATTGATTGCGGCTGGTCTGCGGGCCACCTTCCCTGCCCAGATGTCAGAGGGGCAGTTACAAGAACCTTCTGGGTCACGAGTCTGGTGATTCTTTCAGATTTCGGGGGAAATATCAACGTGGAGACCATCAGTACCTTTATCGACGGTGGAGGCCGTGTCCTGGTAGCTGCCAGCTCAGACATTGGTAAGTCTGACCTGGGAAGTTCTGGTGTTTTCCACCATTTCCCCAGGGAGCTTAGAGGGCTTTACAAATGGAAGCTGCCAAATTGGCACTCACGGAGGGGGGCCTCACCAGGGAGGGAGGGAGGGAACTCCAGTGCCATTTGGTCCCTCCTGTGTTTTCCTGTGACCGGAGCCCATGAGATGAGAAGTGGGTCCTTTTAAGGACTGGGGTCCCTGTTTGTTTGTTTTTCCCTTCTTCTGTTTTTGTCTTTTTCCTTCGTTTCTTTCGTGTTGTTTTGGTGGCTCTTCTCTTATGAAAAGAAGGCAAGAGGGGAGGTTTGACAGATTATTTTTGTGTTTCTCACATCGGACATTTTCAAAGATACGTAGAAGCAGGGAGAGGAGAGTTCCAGCGTTCCGAATCCCATGTACTTACCGCCCAGCTGCACCAGTGGACACCACTGACCAGTCTTGTTTCATTCCTTCCAGCGTTGATAGGTTCTTAAAACTGTATCGGGTGGGGTTCTTGGTGGGGCGATGATGAGGAAGAGAGGAACCTCGAAGCCCAGGCTCATCCAGATCAAGTTCGTCCGCGCCAGTCACTTTGCTTCCAAGGAGGTTTTTGCGCAGAACCAAGGTCACTGTGCTTGCGGAGGGAGAGGGCCAGGTGGTGGCACTTGTCAGTTCAGGGTCCGACTCCCGCAGGCAGAACACCGTGCTGTCGCCCAGGGGTCCAGTGGGCGCTGCGCCCGGCCTGCTGAAGCTGCAGGGCCCCGGGGCTGACTGGTAGAGAGCGGCTCGTGAGGACGCTAGGACGAGGGGCACTGCTTAGCCCAGGGCCCGCCTTAGGGTCAGTCAGGCATCTCTTGGGTCTGTGCTGCAGGTGACCCTCTTCGAGAGCTGGGCAGTGAGTGTGGGATCGAATTTGACGAGGAGAAAACAGCTGTCATCGACCATCACAACTATGACATCTCAGACCTTGGCCAGGTAATCAGGACTGTCACCTTCCAGGTTTCAGGCCCTAACAGCAAAGTTCAGCCTAGAAACTGGGAGGGGGTCCGGAGAGGCTCCGTGGCTTGGGGCGCCTTTTCCTGAGCCTGGTTTTCCCTCTGCCCTTGCAGCATACGCTCATCGTGGCCGACACGGAGAACCTGCTCAAGGCCCCGACCATCATGGGGAAGTCGTCTCTGAATCCTGTCCTCTTTCGAGGTGTCGGGTGAGTGAGCAGCGACAGGCTCGCAGAAACCCTGTGGGAAGAAGGGATCGCTTTCTTTTGTCAGGAAGCCAGCCCGAACTTGTGACTGCTGGGGGGCTTTCCTCCCCCCAGAGGATGTGGATGAGATTAACATGTGACATTAAGAGTTAGGCTCCGTTGTGACAGCAAGAAGAGTGCTAGGTGTTTGGCTCTTAGAAAGTAGGATTAATTCTTGTGAAGAAATGGCTCCTGGAGGGGCCCCGGTCCTTTGGGCTGAGTCCTTGGGGTCCGGGCTGGCCCTTCTCTCGTCCTCCAGGATGGTGGCTGATCCCGACAATCCTCTGGTGCTGGACATCCTGACGGGCTCCTCCACCTCCTACTCCTTCTTCCCCGACAAACCCATCACCCAGGTGAGGGGCCTTCGCCGCCGTGAGGCCGCCTGGCCCTGGGCCTGGTAGCGGAGCACTTTCTGTTTGAAAACGAGAAGCAAGCAGGAGAGCACCCTTCTCGGAGGCAATGAAATGAGAAGTTGGGGGGAGGGGGACGAGGGCAGCCACAGCGGGGCAGGGGGTGGATCTCAGCTTCTGCCCTCAGCCGGGGCCCAGGTTGTCCCGAGGCCCCGCTGCCGGTCCCTCGCCCTGGCTCTCCCGGCTGACGGCCCCGTGTCGTTCCCAGTACCCCCATGCCGTGGGGAAGAACACCCTCCTCATCGCGGGGCTGCAGGCCAGGAACAACGCCCGGGTCATCTTCAGCGGCTCCCTCGACTTCTTCAGCGACGCCTTCTTCAACTCGGCGGTGCAGAAGGCCGCGCCCGGCTCCCCGAGGTAGATGCAGGGGGTGCTTAGGGGTGTGGTCTGGGCGGTAGGTGTGCGTGGATGTGGAGGAAGGAGGCTTTTAGCTGAAAGTGTCAGAGGCTACGTTGTCTTCAGGTGCTTTAAAATTATTTGAAGACTTTATATTGTTGATGTTGGCAGTCCAGACTTTTCAGGGTAGTGACGGCTTATCTGGAGACGTTTCGGTAATTGTGTGTTTATTGTGCAGGTGACACCCAAAGCAACAGCTGACACCTATCCTTCTTTCCTGTGTTCCTGTTCACCAGCATCCCTAGATGTGTATGGCCTCTAGGCAGAAATTGGCTGTGTGTGGTTTATCTTGGTGGATAGTGATTGGTTCCAGCGCTCCAGCCTCTCCTGTTTCCCCTTCTGCAGGTATTCCCAGACAGGCAACTATGAGCTAGCTGTGGCCCTTTCCCGCTGGGTGTTCAAGGAGGAGGGTGTCCTACGTGTGGGGCCTGTGTCCCATCATCGGGTGGGCGAGACAGCCCCACCCAACGCCTACACTGTCACTGACCTCGTGGTAAGAGCTCCTTGGAGCGGGAGGGCCCCCGGGTTTTGGCCAAGTTGATTCTGCTCAAAAGCACTTACTGAACATTTCTGTGTTGGGCCTGAGGGGCCTAAACAAGCCTGAATAAGTTCATCTTCACTGTGAGAAAGTCGGTTGGGGTGTGGAGAGCCTGCCTAGTAACCCATATCCTAACAGGCGGCCTTCTTTGGAGGAGGTGTGCTTTTGCTGTGCGAATGCAGAGGTGGGAGGGGCTTTGCTGATTCACTCTGCTAGGAGTGGAATTCACAAGAGAAACCACATTTGAGTTGGGCCTTGAGGATGAATCCGTCAGGAAGAGAAGTAGGGAAAGGCGAGAGCAGTGAATATGGAAGCAGGGATGCCCAGGAGTGCCCGGTGCTTTCGGGAAGGGCAGTGTTTGGGTGCAGGCTTCCACGGGCTTGTATAGGGGTGCAGGTACGAGTCAGGGGGGTGAGCTGGCTGGGTGGTGTCCTCCATCACTGTCCAGGGGCGGTGGGTGGGGCTTGCCCGGGTTTTCAGAACCCCTGGGGGTTCCTGCCAGACTCACGGTGGGGATTCAGTGCAGCTGAGGGCTGGGGGCGTCCTGCCAGTCCCCGGCCACCCCGGCTGACCGGCCTTTCGCCTCAGGAGTACAGCATTGTGATTGAGCAGCTCTCAGACGGCAAGTGGGTCCCCTTTGATGGTGATGACATTCAGCTGGAGTTTGTCCGCATCGATCCTTTCGTGAGGACCTTCTTGAAAAGGAAAGGTAAGTGCAGTTCTTGCGAGAGAAAACTCTGGGAAGCCTGTCCCTGCCTCGGGCCGGCTCTCGTGCGGCCAGCAGATGCCGCGGGAAGCCCCTCCTGGTTACGTGTCTCGGCTCTTCCCCAGCTGGCAAGTACAGCGTCCAGTTCAAGTTGCCTGACGTGTACGGCGTGTTCCAGTTCAAAGTGGATTACAACCGGCTAGGCTACACGCACTTGTACTCCTCCACGCAGGTAAGCCGGCCCGCAGCCCCGCCCCCAGCCAGCGCCTGCCCCGCCTGCCCCGCCTGCCCCGCCCGCCCCTCCGCGTGCTCAGGGCTGCCACCCGTGTCGTGTCGCAGGTGTCGGTGCGGCCCCTGCAGCACACGCAGTACGAGCGCTTCATCCCCTCGGCCTATCCCTACTATGCCAGCGCCTTCTCCATGATGGTGGGGCTCTTCATCTTCAGCGTCGTCTTCTTACACATGAAGGAGAAGGAGAAGTCTGACTGAGGGGCCGGCGCCCTGGACTCCTTTCAAGACATGGAGGGTTTTGATAGGATGGCTTTTTCTCCCCTTTATGGTGGGTCTTTTTTTGGGGGGGGGGTGTTTTTTTAAAGCCATGGACAGTGGCACAGCTTACCTCAGGGGGAGATGGAACATTGAGTACCAAGGGGTGGGGGGTTAGGGAATACTTGCTAAGTTTTTCCACCTTGAATGCTAAGTGTGTTTTCCACATGTGAAGTCAACTCTCATTTCTAAAATAAAGAGAAACATCGCCCCTCAAACTTCATCTGGCCCCCGTTGTGCTTTGCTGATGGTGTGGGTGCTGCTGAGAAATGACTGGATACAAAACAGTAAGTGGCCTTTTTTAGTTTTGCTGAAGACTGGAAATGACAGAGCTTCTAAACGTCAAGGGAGAAAATAAGGTTAATAAAGGCCAGTGGGGAAATCACTGAAATTGGAAATCTAGGAAGTCAACAGTGCTTGACTTTATAACAGAATTACAGAACTGCTTGGTTGAAAAGAACCTTAAATTATGTTCACCTTGCTTTAGACAATAGTTGTGTTCCTAAAAAGCATGTGTAAAGTTGTATGTAAAACCCCTTCCCCGTTATTGATCGTTTGTCTTTATGGTATAAGAATCACTCTTAGAGCCAAGTATTCAGTTCCAGGCACATACATGTTCTGTAGTTGTAAATATGCATTTAATTTTTCACAATTCCTGTAAGAAATGCTAGTCAGAAGGGGAAAATCAGCAAGTTTAAAACACTGCACTGTTAATTCCCATTTCAGCAGTCATGTTAGCCCTGCTAGACTCAATTCAGTAGCTGGACGAGCTCCATGGCGATGCTTCTCTCAGAGCTGTTCCAGGACGCGTGACTGAAGTGCAGAGGCTCCCGCATCTCAGGCCTCACTTCAGCGTTTTTCACTCTGATACCTGCATACCCTGACTTGTGCGAACGTTTGCCTCAGTGCAGGTAACATGCAGACTCTAACGTGGAACGCAGGTCTAACCCGCCTCAGCTTGGCCTCACCTGCTCGGTCACTAACTTTTCAGAGGTCTGTGAAGACAGGACACGAGCTTAAGGTGGGACTTTTTGGTCAGCAGCTTACACCCGAGTAGCCCCTCGCCTGGTACAGTGGGCTCATTCCTTTGGATCTGTACGCAGAGAGCTAGTCACATTTTCAGCACTGATACACAAAGGGGCCTAGTGATTAGCCAGTGTTTCTTTTTAGAGTTAGTTAGGGCCTCTGAATTCATCTAGATGAGGGGTTGGCAAACTTGGCCTATGGGTCAGTCTGGCCTGCTGCCTGTTTTTTGTAGGCCTGCAAGCTAAGAACAGTTTTTACGTTTAAGTGGTTGAAAACAATTGAGACTATTTAGTGACACGTGAAATCCAAATCTCAGTGTCCCTAAATGAAGCTTTATTGGGAAGCCGCCACACTGACTTGTTTACATATTTAAGGCTGCCTTTGCGCTGCAATGGCAGAGTTGAGTAGCTGCAACAGCCTGAGTACTGGCCCTCTACAGACAAACTTTGCCGACCTCTATCCAGACCAGTTTCTTCATTTTAGAGGTAAGAGAACTTCAGTCCACACAGGTTATATGATGCATCAAATTCACACTGCTTGAGCGAGTTAGTAGCTAGACTGTGAACTCAAGCTGTTCCTTCCACTTGCCAAACCCGAGGCCTTCTCTCTGGCTGACTGGCCCACCCTGCACCATCTTTTCTCCTGACTCCCACACCCCTCACCTAGGAGCCCCTCCCTCAGCACTCACAGACCATCACGACACATACGGGAAGTTCTTTTAGTAATTCATTCACCAGCTACATCAGCTGTCACAGGGCCGCCCTCCACGAGCAGAGGAGGAGGGCTGCCTGACTCAGCGCTTCATACTCCAGGTTGGCCAGAAATAACATCTTCATTTTTGTTTCCACACAGTTCTTCTCTGCAAGCCTGTTGGCCAGCAGAGTGGCGGCTGATTGTTGGAGAAGCCAGCCAATCATCTTGTCTGGTTTCAGGTCCTTCAGGGCTAGAGTATGTTCACCCCAGAGGCTTAAATGAAGCACGTTAGCAGCTACTCGGGCAGATGGCCTCTGTAACAGGAAGGGAAGCTGACGCTTAGAACACCTGTGACAAAGTCTTCACCCACAGCCTGCTTTGTTAATGCATCCTCGTTGCAGGGCCTTCTCTTCTCTGGCCCTGAGCAAATTCTTCTCCACCCTTCTCTCTCCTACAATGCCCTGCACTCACCTGACACACACTCCCGGCTTTTCCATGGGTACAAATTGGTGGGGGGCGGGGAGCAGTGTGCATTGCTGGAAGAGCCTCCCCACCTTGGAAGGCCCAGGAGCCATGTCTGGGGTGAGGGGAGTTGTCACGACTTAACGATGGGCAGCAGCGAGCACCTACCGTGACCGTGACAGCCTGCTGCGCACGGTGAGGGGTGAGTGGTAGGACAGCAGTTTGAGCCCCGGTCTGTCCAGGCTGTTGGCACTAAACATGCCACCTCAACCGGACCTGCCACTCCAATCCAGGTTTCAAGTATGTTAGCCTTTGTAGTAATTTCACAATGTCCAGATCTCTTAGGAGATGTCATCACATCTGATTAGATCTCGGCTGATTCTTTAAGCTACATCTTCATTAAACGTTTCTTGAAACTGCGTCTCTTTCCCTCTGAGTAACTTTAAGCAACTAAAACCAAGAGGAGTTGAACTGCTGGGATCCTGACTAATTTGGTGGCCAGCTCCCGTACTCCTATCTATACGCAAGTCTCCTATACTTGGCCTTCACCTTTGTAAGACAGAGGAGCTGCCTGTCACTCTAGTGCTTGCCCAACCCTGACCTTTACTCTGGAACACGAACCGAGGTTTCCATCCACACAATCCCTGTAAACCTGGGGATGGCCTCACCTTGCTGGCGTCTCGCTGGAGCAGCGACCTCGCCAGCTGCCTCGCCTCCAGAGGCACCGACCCCGGCAGTGCTGGCAGCTGAGCTTCTTGGTAACTGCGGCTCTCAAGGTGGGCCCTGCCCTGGCCGTAAAAGGGATTGGGGAGCCCGAAGATTTCGTAGGCGAGCGCTCCCACCGCCCAGGCATCAGCCTTGCTGTAGTCGATCACTGCCCGGGGGCCAGGGCAGGCTGTGGACACCTGCTCAGAAAGCAACCGGTGAGCAGTCATGCTGCTGGTACTTCTAAACCATTCATGCTCCTGCACGGCACCCGATTCACAGACTAATCTGAACTGTCCCAGGGAACCCAGAACCTGAGTGAACTGTAGCTCACATGCAGGAGAATCTGCTCAGCTCTGCTTTGGGCTGACAGAACTCACATCTGGAACATCAGACAGATCCAGATTTAAGCAAAGAGGCAGGGAAGGGACTTCTGATACATCGTGGGTCAGAAAAGATGAAAGTGTTGAGTAAACAGTGAGGAAACCTGGTGGGAGAGGCTCTGCTGATGGCACCTGACACGCTCAGCAGGACTCACCTCAGGGGCCATCAGGCAGCCGTTTCCACCACGGTCCACATACCAACTGGTGAAAGGCAACTGCAGGCCGACGCGCTCATCAGCCAGGCAGCAGCCGAAGTCTGTGATCACCAACCAGGGGCAGCCGTCTGCAGACGGACAGGCAGAGGTGAGTGGCCGAGTCTCTCCCCACCAACCCCCCCGCCCTGAGGTCCTATGTTTCCACTAAAGCCACCCTCTGGATGTGGGTGCGAGGGGCTCACAGGGACTCCATGTTGACCCAGGAGCACAGGCCAGCAAGGCCTGGACAGCTGCCCACTCGCCGGAGAGCTGAGCGGGGCCAGCCACACAAGTACAGATGTGCCTCTAGGAAATCAAGGTCCCCAAGCAAAGAACGGGATACAATTTGGCGCAATCTAACTAATCTAGTAATTGGCGCTCTCCCAAGATCGAAGGAGCAGCTCTTGTTTTACTAATCAGGTGGTACTGGCTCAAACGATCGCCAAGAGTCTTTGAACTTGAAACCTCAAATCCAAACCTAAAAAACAGGTGCATTATGAATTAGTTATTTGTAAAAGGATTCATACAGACATCCTTTAAAAAGTCAGTTCCTCTAGAATTGCATATTTAATTATCTCAAATCTTCTAGTTCAAAATTGACCAGCGGTGTGACTCTCTTACAGGATCGCCAGGCAAGTGGTCATCCAGCTTCGCTTGAGTGCTTCCAATGACGGGGAGCTTACTGCCAGGGGCAGCTGGGCTGACATTCAAGCAGTGCTCACTGTTTGAAAATTCTTTCTTACATTAAGCTAAAGTCTACCTCTCTTTCACTTTATTCAAGAAAATGTCCACCACTGAGGTTTCTGTTCTGTAAGCGGACAACCAAAAGGAATCTGGGAACTGTTAACCACCATTCCACGGGTCCTACACAGGGAACAAAACCCTCCATCTTGAAGGAGGGAGTGCTCATCTCTTGTGTACAGAGCTAAGACATAACAACTTAGAACATAAAAATCAAAAAAGACCCAAAGGCTCCTAAATGTCCCCAGACCTAAAGTCCAGAGTGCCCTGGACCGCCTGGAGGTGCAGCGGGGCACCTACCTGCGTCTGGCTCCACGAGGACGTTGTCAGATTTCAGGTCTCTGTGTGCGACGCCCTGCTGCACCAGGTGAGCCACCCCTTCCAGGAGCTGCAGAGTCATCACGGTGGCCAGGCGGGGGCTCGGGCTGTTCCCACAAAGGTACTGGCGCAGGGTACAGGAGTAGCTGGCAGAGAGGGCGACAGGGCCTCAGCTACTGTGCACCAAGGATCCCAAGCAGCTTGCTTCCTATTATTCTGATGGCCTTTCCTCTTTTTAAATTTTATTTATCTTTTATTTATTTTTGGTTGTGTTTGTGTTGGATCTTTGTTGCTGCACACGGGCTTTCTCTATTTGCGGCGAGCGGGGGCTACTCTTCATTGCAGTGCGCGGGCTTCTCATTGTGGTGGCCTCTCTTGCTGCGGAGCACAGGCTCTAGGTGCGCGGGCTTCAGCAGTTGTGGCTCGCAGGCTCTAGAGTGTAGGCTCGGTAGTTCTGGCTCGCGGGCTCTAAAGCTCAGGCTCGGCAGCTGTGGCACACGGGCTTAGTTGCTCCGTGGCACGTGGGATCTTCCCGGACCAGGGTTCGAACCCATGTCCCCTGCATTGGCAGGCAGACTCTTAACCACTGCGCCACCAGGGGAGCCCCTCCTCTTCTTCCTGAACTTTTTTTTTTTTTTTTGCGGTACGCGGGGCTTTTCACTGCTGTGGCCTCTCCCGTTGCGGAGCACAGGCTCCGGACGCGCAGGCCCAGCGGCCATGGCTCACGGGCCCAGCCGCTCCGCAGCACGCGGGATCCTCCCGGACCGGGGCACGAGCCCGCGTCCCCTGCATTGGCAGGCGGAATCTCAACCACTGCGCCACCAGGGAAGCCCTTCCTGAACTTTTTGATTTCTTTTTTCCCCAAGTATCCTTTCTGTTCCCACCCACCATCTTGAAATTAGGAAGTAAGAGCTGGGGCCTCACATATTAAAAGTAACAGTACAGATGCTTGTTTCCTTTAAAACCCATATGGCAATGCCAGGGGTGCAGGGACGGAGGAAGGAGAACAGTTTATGTTAAGAAACCAGGTGATGGGCTTCCGTGGTGGCGCAGCGGTTGAGAGTCCGCCTGCTGATGCAGGGGACGCGGGTTCGTGCTCCGGTCCGGGAAGATCCCACATGCCGTGGAGCGGCTGGGCCCGTGAGCCATGGCCGCTGGGCCTGCACGTCCGGAGCCTGTGCTCCGCAGCGGGAGAGGCCACAACAGTGAGAGGCCCGCGTAACGCAAAAAAAAAAAAAAAAAAGAAACCAGGTGAGGTGGGCATAGAGGGGGCAACAGCCAAAGGCACTAACAGCACTAGGGGAAAAGTATATTCTGACTCAACACGTGTTTCTGTTTTCATGAAAAGTTGTCCTAAAGGGAAACTGCTCCACAGGGCAGACATACGCCCTCAGCCTGGCCTCCCAGAGGGCGGGGATCCCTCTCCCCTGCAACCCCGGGATCCAGGCACACTGCTCACTACAGGTCCTGCCACACCCCTGCCACTTACTTCTTCATGACAAGGAAGAGTGTCCGCCCGTGGCCCAGGCCTTCGGGGTGAAGGCGCGGGGGCAGCACGTCAGGGTAGTCGAGCAGGGCCCCTGGCAGCAGCGGCACAGACGACGTGAAGGCGCGGAAGACGCGGATGACGTTGGGGTGTGCGGCCAGCTGCTTGGGACCCCCGTTGGACCTTCTTTTTCAGCCAAGTGGGACAAACATGAGGCCAGTAGCAGATAGGACACTTGGAAATATAACAGTCTAAGGCCACATTCAATACTGACATGCATTCATGCGCCCAGCTCCTCCTATGAACTCTGCCCCAGGTGCAGAGCCTGGTTTTGGAAGGAAAACCCACAACGACTCATTGCATTCAGTGACTCCACCAGTCCGTCCACTGTCCATCCATCCCAGGTGGCAGAACACAGTGGAGGAGACCCTGGAATCAGACGGCCTGGGATCGAATCCCACCCCTGCCACTCCAAGTCCTTGGCCAAGCTGCTTAACTTCTCTGGGCTCAAATGCAAAAGGGGGATAAGGTGGTAACATACCTCATGCAGTTAATGCTTGTAAAGGACCTAGAATCTCCTCGATTCCAAGTTCTAGCGTAACACTTGGCAGGGAGTCTGAGCCCAGTAAACCTCTGAGTGAATGGATACACATGCAGTTCATGGTAGACATGTCACCTGCTGCCATGCGCACATCTGCCGCTCAGACACAATGGCCACGTTCGGGATTGCATGACCAGGGCTGCAAAACCACCTGCTGTGTACCAGCCCTGCCCCCGGCTCAGAGCTGCTGGGACTAAGGGTGAGCACCTACCCCAAGGGCAACGAGCCTGCAGTCATGTCTGAGGCCCAGTGGCTGGCAGGAAAAGGGGAGAGTCTGTCTCTCTTTGGGGAGTGAGTGAGTGAAGAAACGTGGCAGTAACTGGGCAGTCGGCAATGGAGCTGAGGGTGGAAGGATGCTGTCACAGAGCAGGACCCTACGGGGCCTCCCCGTGTCCTCTGCTTTAGCTCCTCTCCGAAGTACCTGGATAACAGTAACTGATGCACATTCCTGAGCTGTTTTACAGATGTGACAACCCCCCACCAAGTGGAAGACACGGGCTCATGGCCCCCGCTCATGGCCCCCAGGCCTACTGGGGCCTAAGGATTGATAGTTAACCCCTGTGACACCGCCCTGTCACCTCACCATCAACCAGAGAACTGTGCACGAGCCAATCACATACGCTGTGACCCCCTCCCCTCACCTGGCCTTTAAAAACGCTTTGCTGAAACCCCTGGGGGAGTTCGGGGGTTTTGGGGGCATGAGCCATCCTTCTTGCATGGCCCTGCAATAAATCTTTCTCTGCTCCAAACTCCGATGTTTCAGTATTGTTCGCCCTCACTGTGCTTTGGGCACATGAACTTTAGGCCTGAGGGAAGCCAGAGGTGTAGCCATGGGTAGGAAATAAGGACGCTGGGTGGCAGAGGAGGAGGATGGAGCAAAGCCCAGAGACGTCAGGACAACACAGAGAGGTCGACACATGCCCTGTCTTCAGAGCTGCCTCAGTTCCGAGCTTTGAAGCCAGTCCACCATGTGGCCTTGTACAGCTCCTCTGGACTCCACCCAAATGGGCCCCCGTCCTAGGCGATCAAAGGAATCGAAGCACTGTTCCTAGCCTGCGGCCATTAGGGGCAGTGGGAGAATCACGATCACAGCACAAGGCTGTCAGTGCCACACTGGGAAAGCGCTGCCTGGTTGTCACGAGAGCCCAGAGGAAGCGTGTGGCTGTGCTGGGGAGGCGTGTGTGTATGTGTGTGTAGAACTGGAACAGGACCGGAGTGTGTGTGTGTGTGTATAGAACCGGAGCAGGACCGGAGTGTATCTGTGTGTGTGTGTGTGTGTGCAGAACTGGAGCAGGACCGGAGTGTGTGTGTGTGTGTGTGTGTGTGTAGAACTGGAGCAGGACGTGTGTGTGTGTGTGTGTGTGTGTGTATGTGTAGAACTGGAGCAGGACTGGAGTGTGTGTGAGTGTGTGTGTATGTGTGTGTGTACAGAACTGGAGCAGGACCAGAGTGTGTGTGTGGGTGTGGGGGTGTGTGTATGTGTGGGTGTGTGTAGAACTGGAGCAGCACCAGAGGCTGTGTGTGTGGGGGGGGGGCGGGGAACTGGAGCAGCACCGGAGGCTGTGGTGGGGGTCTAACTGCACACACAAGAGGCCTGTGTGCATCTGGTGAGGGCATATGGATTCACCACGGTGGAGCATAGGGTGTAAATGGGAGAAGATAAGAAATCAGGTGGGAGAAGCAGCCCCAGGAGCAGATCACAAGGGCTGAGTCTGAGGTCCCTGGATGAGCAAGGCTAGGAAGAAATCCACCCAGTGCTCTCAGGGTCTTGGAGTCTTTCTCCTGAGACAGAGTTGATGTCATCAATACTTTAGGTAACAGACTTTCTGCCATATTCACCTAATCATTCCGCAGACATTCACTGAGCTGTTCGGTGTACACAGTAAACAAACATAAAAGCCCTGCCCTCAGAGAGCTTACAGTGCAGCCACAGAGACGATGAATAAATAGACAAAGACATCTACGATTTAAGGACAGATGGAGCTAAATGCTGTGAAAACACTACAGTGGGTAGAAGACTGGAGAGTGACAGGTCTGCACGGCAGCACCATGTCAGCTGGCTGAGCTTCCACCACAAAAGGAAGCACCAGAGGATAAAGTTAGACCAAAGGAATCAGCTGACACCCACCCTTCCCTACAAAGGAATCCAGAGAAGAGGAGGACAGGGCTAAGCCTACCAAGCAGCTACTTCCCTAGGCCTGCACCGACCCTCAGTCACACTAGAGCCTTCCAAGCCCTGGAAGGGGTCTTCCATGTATGTTTCCTTAAGTCCCCATTTCCACCTTCCTGCTTCTGATCTACAGACCAACCCTCTAGTAAGTCACCAAAGACACAGTGGGCCACCTCTTCCTGGGGGTCTACAAATACTAAAAGGAGCACAGCGTCTCCTCTGGCACAAGTATTATCTTTTACAACTTGTGGGTTTGCAAAGCCAAGGTGAGCTTAGGCTGCCATCCAGACTCTCCCCTCTGTGGAGGGAGCCTCTTTTCCTACTTCTTTGCCTAGCTAATGGCTATCCATCTTCCAAGAGGCAGAACAAACTGTCCCTTCAAGAGGCCTTTCTGAATGGCCCCGAACCCCTGCAACGCACACACCTCTGGGCTCCCTGAGCACCTGAGCGCACGCTATTCTAGCACTTCCCACGCTAGACTCTGCTCCCGACTTCTCAGGCTCCTCTGTCACACGGAGAACAGGCCATTAAAAAAAAAATCTCTTGGCACTATCGGGTCACGGCAGCTATTCGTGAAGTGAGTGTTGCCTCCGCTGGGGACAGAGTTCGATTTGTTTCTACCTGGGCATGACTTAGGCATCAGAAACCAGATCCATTTTCCATCGCTCTGAATTGGGCAGCTGTGGATGGCCTGCTCTCCCTACTCCAGCGTGAGTCAGCCCCCTGCATCTTCCACCACGGTCAGACTGTCTACAGTCTTTCCCAATTATCCACCAACTGAAAATCCATCACTGACTACATCATTCAGTGAGAATTTACTGTCTACTGTGTGTCGTGTCAGACACTGTGCCGAGTGGTGAGGGCACAGGTGGGGATTCTGCTCTGTGTGGTGGGCAGATGGGTGCTTACCTGTGAACGACCGCTCCATACTCCCCGGCCAAGGCCACCCGACTGGCTGGGACAAGCTCCTGGATCATTGTGCTAAAGATGGCTTCGCTGGATGAGCCCGCCTGGAACACAGCCGTAACAAATCCAGGGTTACACAGGCCCAAGCAAGTCCAGGCCCTCCTTATAATCTGGACCAGGACAGCTACTGCCTAGAATTGGCTTTGACCTTCAAGCTAAGATAACCTCTCTGAAGTGGGAAGCCAAGCTGAGTTTATCCTGGGAGAGAGAGGGCAGAGGTGCCATCCATGCCAACCCAGAGGACGCCTCCCACACCTCACACTCTTTGACAGCTCAGGTGCCCACGGCAGGAGGAGATGTCAAGATGATCAAGGCAGGGACACTTCTTCCTGCCATAGATGCCTCCGGTCACCACCAGGCTCAAACCTGACCACCGAGCACTAACGCTCACCCTCGCAGGCTCCCTTCAGCAGACAGGCCCAGCCCGACAAGCCCCTGCTGGATAAACTCGTGCCGAATCACAGAACAGCCCTCTTCATCACCCAATAAAAAACAAAAAACAAGGAAAAGCACTTTATTTTCCTCATTTCATTACGAACAGCTCTCAGGACTTGTGAAACCTGTCAAGAATAGTTTAAGAATCAAGTCTTTTAGCTTCTGTGAATGCATTTGCTGTCGTGCCCCAACCAGTGGGAGTTTTGATACTAAGACTGGATGTTTCCTAGGTCGAGGATTTGGCTGCTTCCTAGCTATTAGCCCAGCATGGATGTATACAGTCTAATAACCTCCATTCCCCAGATCGAAACCTGAACCTGCATCCTTCAGTGTCCAGCGTGAGCTGTGTGCCTGTGTCCCACCTTAGCCTTGGAAAGATGCTCTGGGCAGGAGGAAACACATCAGGTCTTGATGAATTTCCTAACCTCTCCTCCCCCACCCTCCATGTAATGGCAAGATAAATTACTCTAAATGGACAGAAGTCTTTGTTTTCAGGTGGGAAAAATACTCAATTTCCCAAAGTCTTGAGTTCTACAAGAGTTGAGAGCAGGGAGGCGAGAAGCCAGCCTTGGGTCTGCAGGGGCGGCGGGAGGCGTGCCGCCCCTTGTGCCCAGCGTGGCAGGTCAGGGAGAGAGAGGCCGGTGCAGACTGCAGCCCTGAAATTAACTGATTGGCCTGGACGCTTTAGGCACTTGCTACTCAGTGTGGCTCACGGCCCAGCAGCGTGGGCATTGCCTGGGGGCTCCTTAGTAGGAGGGGGGAGTCTCAGGCTCCACCCCCCAGCAGCTGCCCACAATCTGCCTTCTAACCTGACCCCAGGCGATGCATGGACATATTACAGTCTGAGACATGCTGCTTCAGACTCTTGTGCAAGAGCGTGAGGCACCTGTACTATGGAAAATCTGTGTTGTTTCCTATTTACTGCCTGGGACAAAGCGCTGTGAGGTTCCCACAAGATGGGCATTTTGAGAAACGCCGACTTTAGAGATGGAAGGCCCCACTCTTACCGAGATGTTCCACATCATCTTGATGGCCAAGGGAAAGGCAGGGGCCAGGGGGGCTCGCTCCTCTTCTCGTGGAATGATGTCTGGGCCTCTCCCTGGAAGAAGCCCGATACTCCCTGCCACCGGCTGGTTCTGGGACAACACAGGCATGGTGGCCTCATAGACAGCGGCACTGCAGCCCTTGCCAATGGACTTCCCGATCAGATACTCCTCCAGCCGGAAACCCTGCCGGCGTCTAGCGTCCAGTGGGTCGGGGAGCAGCTTGTTTTTCTGGGTGAAAACTGCCTGTGAAGAAAAAAAGCAGGTGCCGTGAGCCCGGGAGCCCAGTAAGGCCTCAGTGAAGGGATGGGGAGGTACAGTGAGGCGAGCTCTTCACTGACAAGACCAAGAGCCAATAAAAACACAACCAAGTTGGGTTTCACTGCTCGTCCTGGGCTCAGGCCATCCTGCTTTCTCTCTCTCATTACTCAGAATAATTCTTCGTAAAGTGTCACTTCATTGCAGTCACCGAGACAGCCCAACACAGAACATCATGAATTAGTTAAGAGGTCAGAACTCTCAAATTCTGCAGCTGGCACATCACTCCTTTGCTGTCTGTCAAGCTCCCAGCACAAGCTTGGAGGTTTCTGATTGTGGAGACGGCTCCTTCTGCAAAGACCTCGGCAGGCAGGTATTGGATGGTTACCAAGAACTGTGTACGGGCAGAAGCATGTGGTCAGCAGCCCCCCCCACCCACCTGTGAATGACCTCAGGCTGCTTTTGCAGGCCAGGGAGTAAAATCAGGGGGCTCCCTGGAGCCGAGTCATCAGGTCCTGTTGTTGGGCTGCAGCCCACAGGCCTGCAAGCCTTGTATCTGCCCAGCCTTGAGACGACTGAAGAAAGAGCCTGGAGACAGTGACAAGGACATCAATGGTTTATTGGACGGGGCATCTTACACGTCTGCAGCATAAGGTCCTGGAGCAACATCCCAACGTGTGTGGCAGACAGCAGGCAGGACACGGCAGCAATCTTCACTAATCTTCACTAGTCAGGGGAGAAGAAGGCTACCCTTTATAGGGAAATTGGTATCAGGTTGGCTCATCAGTTACCAGGGAAACCAGCGGCTGCGGCACGTCCCTCACAGCCCCTCAGGTTAATGACCATCACGAGGGCAGATGTTTCCCTTTAATAAACTAGCAGGTGGAGCTGTTTTGGCCTAAGGCTTAGAACAACCGCTAGCTGGGGCAGGGGGCAAGCACCTTCCTGTGAGTAGGATGTAAGTGAAGCAGGGACTGGTCCAGCAGGGGATGCACAGAGAGCAAGAGGACGGCCATCTTGAGTGGCCTGACCATACATCTGTCTTCCTGTCTCTACCTCTTAGGAATCTGGTGGGCCATTCTGATTGCAGAAAGGAAACAAGAATACAAGAGTTCTGATGGACATAGATGGAAACGCAGGTGCTGTGGGGATGCACTGGGATCGAGGCTATTTCCCCCAAATCGGGGTTCTTGCCTACTCCAGGCAGGTGACGTCATTTCTACAGTCACCCAGACTCTGCCTTCGCCCTCAAATCCCGTCTGATCTCCTGACCCCTCCCTCTTCACGGTTAGTCACTCAGCTCCAGACTCTCCCACTCACGTCCTCCCTTCACCTGCTTCTGAGCCGGATGAAACCACACTGCTTTCACGTGTCACTCATCAGGTTCAAGAACCTGACAGGTTATTCAGTACCTTGTCCTGGTACTTCCTACGTGGGAAAACTGTTTCTGCAGGCTGGTCTGCACTGTCCACACTGGTCTCTCACATGCCTCTCCCTGAACCTTTGCTCAAACTATTCCCCTCCCCCGCCCCCTATTTCTATTGTCTTCACTCTACCTGCTCATCCTTACTCATCCATCAAGTCCCAACTCAAGCTCCTGCTTCCCCTATAACCAGTCCTGACAACCCAGCCCACAGCAACCTTTCCTTCTGGAGGGTTCCTAAAGCACTGAGAACCTATGAGCTAATACACCTCGTATGATAACTTCTAATGTTTTTAAAAAACGAAAGTCTGTCTTGCCTTGCCAACTAGTTTCTAAACTCTGTGGAGTGGAAGCAATATCTTGCAGAGTAATCCTTTAGCAACCATGGTTTTGAGAATGAGATACATGTTTTAAAACCTTTTATAGACTCACAAGAAGCAGAAAAAAAAATAAAGTACAAAATGTCCTGTGTACCCTTCACCCAGTTTCCCACAAGTGACATCTTATAAAAAGCATTAATACAAAGCCCAGGAAAGTGACAACGTACACTACTGTTAACTAGACTACAGACCTTACTCAGTTTTCACTTTTTCTTTTTTGGCCGCGCGCAAGCCGGTTCTTAGTTCCCCAACTAGGGATGGAACACGCGCCCTCTGCAGTGGATGTGCGGAGTCTTAACCACTGGACCACCAGGGAAGTCCCTCACCATCTTTTCTGACCTGCATTCTTTCGTGTGCGCACGTGTAACTCTATGCAATTTTATCCCCCGTACAGATACACGCAATCACCACAATCAAGACAGCGTTCTGTCGCCACAGAAGAACTCCTCTGTGCCACCTCTGTGTATTTGGGCCACCCCCACCCGTCCCAGTCCCCTGGCAACCAGTGATCTGTTCTCCATCTCCACAGTTTTGTCATTTCAAGACTGTTATATAAATAGAATCGCACAGGATGTAACCTTTTGGAACTGACTTTTTTTCTATAAGCATAATGCCCTTGAGGTTCATTTAGGTTGTTACCTATCGATGGTTGACTCCTTGTTATTGCTTAGTATTCCACTGTATGGCTGTACCAGGGTTTGTTTAACAATTTACCTGTTGAAGGATTTTTTTTTTTTTTTTTTTTTTTTTTTTTGCGGTACGCGGGCCTCTCACTGTTGTGGCCTCTCCCATTGCGGAGCACAGGCTCCGGACGTGCAGGCTCAGCGGCCATGGCTCACGGGCCCAGCCACTCCGCGGCATGTGGGATCTTCCCGGACCGGGTCATGAACCCGTGTCCCCTGCATCGGCAGGTGGACTCTAACCCACTGCGCCACCAGGGAAGCCCCGATGTTTGGGTTTTTAATATTTTGCTATTATGAATGATGCTGCCGTGAACATCTGTGTTTAAAAATTATTCTTAAGAATTGTGGTAAAATACACATAACAGAATTGGTCATTTTAACCATTTTAAGTGTGCAGTTCAGTGGCATTAAGTACAGTCACACTGTTATGTGTAACCATCACCACCATCCATCTCCAGAACTTTTTTCATCTTGCAAAACTGAAATTCTATACCAATAAACAGTGACTCCCCAGCCCCTCTCCCCAGCCCTTGTTCACTTTCCATCTCTATGAATTTGACTAAATACCTCATATAAGTGGAATCATACAGTATCTGTCTTTTTGTGACTGGCTTATATCACTTAGCATAATATCCTCAAGTTCCTCCATGTTGTTGCATGTGTCAGAATTTCCTTTCTTTTAAAGGCTGAATAATATTCCATTGTATGTATATAGCACATTTTGCTTATTTTTCCCCCATTGATGGACACTTGGGTTGCTTCCACCTTTTGACTACTCTGAATAATGCTATGAACATAGGTGTACAAGTATCTGTTCAAGTCCCTGCTTTCAGTTCTTGTGAATATATACTCAGAAGTGGAATTGCTGGGATATGATAATTCTATTTTTAATTTTTGGGGGGAACTGCCATACTGTTTTCCATAGCAGCTACTCATGTACAGGTTTTTGTGTGAACATAAGTTTTCATTTCTCTGGGTAAATGCCCAAGACTGCAATGGCTGGGTCATAAAACGAATACGTGTTTAGCTTTGTAAGAAACAGCCGACTATTTTCCAGAGTGGCTGCACCATTTTATATTCTCACCATTGGTTCAGTTTCTCTGCATCCTCACAGGCATTTGCTACTATCATTAATTTTAAAATTTTAGCTGTTCTGATAAGTATGCAGAGATATCACATTGTATTTTTAACTTGCATTTCCCTAATGGCTAGTGATGTTCAACATCTTTTCATATGCTTATTTGGCATCTGTATCTCCCCTTGGTGAAATATATATTCATGTCTTTTGCCTATTTTATATAGGTTTTTTTCCCCCAAATGCTTTCCAAATGCATCTAAAGGCACTGGTCAGTGTTCTACCCCAGCATGACACCATACAGGATTTTAGCACTAGAGTTGCCAGACCTGGTGCTTTTCTTTCAAAAGAAGTCAAATGCCCAAATTTTTAAATTAATTGGCAACTAATTAAAAATTTTAAGCCCCAGAAAGGTGAAGTGTGAGGAAAGGCCATGGAGGATGGTAAGCTTAGGGGGTCAAGCTCCTCAGTTTAAAAACAGCCTCCCTAATTTTAAGTAGGATTTGTCAAGTTGGCCGACCTTGGCTTCTGCCAGTTGAGCTATAGCAAAAGACAAGTCCAGAGGCTGGGGACTAGGTCAGGTGTTTCCTGTAGCCCCAAAGGGGACAGCGCAAACGTGAGACACTCTGGTGATGAGTAACACGAACTGGGCTGAAAACCAGGAAACATGGGAGACACTGCTTGGTTTTCAACCAGCTGTGTCCTTGGGCAAGTCACGCCACCTTCCACCACCTCAGCGCTAAGCTGTGAAATGCACGGGCTGTACTAACTCAGTGAGTGCTTCCAAACCCCAGGAAGAACGACCTCCCTGGAAGAGGAGGGAATCCTGCCAGCAGATGGCCTTCAGACTTGAACTCAACAATGGTTCTTCCTTGGGTGTCCAGCCTGCCCACCTACCCTGCAGATTTTGGACTTGCCAGCCTCCAGAACGGCAGAGCCAATTCCTTCAAATAAATCTCCCTTTTTATAAACACATCCTATTGGTTCTGTTTCTCTGAAGAAATACAGATTTTGGTTAAGCAGAAACAGAATTCTCTGAGCTATTTAAAACATTTAAAAAGCCTAAGAACCCCTGTGTCTCTAGTCACCTCTGATAACTCTATGCAGGTTAACTAAAACCCATTAGGTCTGCTGTTTTCTCCTGCTGTCCTTGCTTTTTACTGTGGTTTCAGTTATGTCACTAATTGACTAAACTGGATGCAGCCTGGCTGGCACAGTGGTTTAAGGGCACAGGCTCCGGAAAGTCAGACTTGGGGCACTGCCCTTTATTAGCTGTGTGACTTCAGCAAGTTACTTCACCTTTCACCTCTCTGAGTATATTTCCTCATCCATAAATTGTGGATGACAGCTACCTCAGGAATAGAAGTGTTATTATGATTTAGTTGTCCTTAAATTTTAGAAAATTTATGGAAAGTCATTGGCCTCGCTGCAAGAGGAGCTATAATTAACATTATCTTTCAAAACATGCTGAGGAAGGGAAGACAGTAAAACAAAAGTGAGGTCCTGGCCGGGTATGACGAGATCAGTAACAAAGAAAATGAGCCTTAACCGATGACTGCCCAGAAATTCCAGCTCCGACAAGATAAATCTTGATCCAGGGCCCCCAATCAGTACATGCCTCCCAGCCCCGCCCCCACCGCACCCAGACCTGGCCCCGCCCCTCACCCAACTCGAGACCCGCCCACGCGCTTAGCCCCGCCCCCCAGCCTGACTCCAGCCCGCCTCTGCTCCGGCCCCCGCCCGCAGCCAGAGCTCACCTGGATCTCCTCACAGGCCGAGGCCGCTCGTCGGCCCTCCGCTTGCTTCTCCTCGATGAGACCCAGACCCAGCCCGAAGGCCAGAAAGACGGCCCGGCCGCAAGGGCCCGCGCCGCCCCGGGGCCGCCCCACGAACTGCCTCTGGAGCCGCGCCGCCAGCCCGGCCACCGACTGGCGGAAGAAGCGGTAGCGGCCGGGGAGCCCGAGCCCGAGCCTGCGCGCCTCCGCGCCGGGTCCCGCGGCCTGGCCCGGGCGCTCCCCTCGACCCCAGCCCGCCGCGGGGCCCGGCCGCTCCGGTCGCCCCCAGCCGTAGGTCGAGCCAGGCTTGGCCGTGAAGCGCAGTAGCAGCGCTCGGCCCAGCTGCAGGCCCCGGCCCAGCGCTTGTCGCACCGCCATGGTTCCGCACCCAGGCCTCCCCGGAGCCGCAGGCGTCGGTGACGCCCGACAAAACAAACTTCGGGGGCGGCGCCTCTGCGCAGGCGCGGTCGCTAATGGGCGGGGCCGCCACTCTGGCGGTTTCCTGGCTGGGCGCGCGAGGGCGCTGGGCGCGCACTTGAGCGGCGGGTAGTTTCTTGCGTTTTTGTACCCAGGGTCTAAGAGTAGCGTGTCAGGGTGGTCCTCAGTGTGAACATCGCTGGTTCTGGGCAAAATCGAATAATTAAGAAGGGAAACATTTATTATCATCCACCGTGCCAGACTCTTTACATTTGTTAATTTTCCCACCAATGAGATAGGAATGTCATTTTTATAGATACGAAAACAGGCATGGAGAGGGCAGTGAGGATCCCAGGTCGTATGTGTCAGAGCTGAGGTTAAAGTTCACGTTGCCCTGATTGTTGGGTCCTTGTCTCCCAGTGCCCTTAGGCTCCTCTCAACAAGCCCACGGTCCCTGCTCGCTTCTTAGGACCTCAAGAGAAATCGCACCCAAAAGCCACATTTTTCAGATTAGTGAACTGAGTCCCCGAGACGTGGAGCGACTTGCCCAATGTCAATGTCGCACAGCTTGTTAGTGGCAGAGCCCTGTTACCCAAAGCTGCTGTTAGAAATGACCGATAAAGGGATTCGAACTGATTTCTTTTTCCTTGCCTTTTTTTAAATGGGAATTTTCAAACACACAATATTGGAATAGTATAGTGAACCCCATGTACCCATTACCCAGCTTCAACAATTCTCAACAACTGGCCGTTATTTTATTCATCTATGCATACCTTCCTATGCCCCATTCCCCCAACTTTAAAGCAAATCCCAGACATCGTATTGTAATGACTTTATATTATAAATACCTAAATATCTATTGCTGTGATAACTCTTTTAAAGAAAACATAAATAATATTATTATCACCTCTGAAAATATTAACATTAGCTCCATAATATCATTTACTATCCAGTCAATATTCAGATTTCCCTGTTGTTTTGTCTTATTTTACAGTTATTCAAACTGGGATCCAGACAAGGTCTACATGATTTATTTGGTCAGTGGGCTATTCTTTAACAAGGGACTATGCCTTCCCCAGGCTAAGGAGGTATATTTTGTGGTGCTGCCATTTTAAAAACGTTGCTGTAATCATGGGTACCTCTATTCTCTTTACCCCTAAGGATAGTTGTGGGTAAGAGGCCCTGGAAGAGATGTAGAATATTTTTGTAGGTGTAGCCCTGTTAATCTGTGTGTGACAGGTGAGCTTCAGGGCAAGGAGACATTTGTCTGGCCTGAGACCCACCTCAGCATTGCTTGGGTAGAAAGGCACAGCCTAATCCATTTATTTTGGGGCTCATTTACAACGTTCAGCACAGCTCTGGTTCTGTGCTGTATAGTAAGTAGGGATAGTAGTAAATACGAATAAAAATAGGCAACTGCAAAAAGATCCATCTTTGAATTGAAACATATTGAAATATATATATATATATATATATATATATATATATATATATACACACACATATAGTGGGGAGCTGGTAATTTTACTTTGTATTTTATGTATGCATTTACCTATAGAAATGCATATATAGTTTCCCCAAGAATGTTTATAGCAACACTATTCCATATAGTGTAAAACTAGAAACAACTCAAATGGCCATCAACAGTAGACTGGATAAATTGTGGTATATACACCCAATGGAATGCTAAACAGCCATAAAAGTGTCTACAACTGTAGGCAACAACATAGATATATTTTATAAATATATTGATCATTTAAAGAAGACAAACATAAAAAGCAATAAATACTATGTGATTCCGTTTATATAAAGCTCAAAGGCCAACAAAATTAATCTACAGTGTTAGAGGCCAGGATAGTGGTTGCCCTTGGAAGGGTAGTTACTAGAAGGAGACTTGAAGAGGCTTTTGGAATGCTGGTGATGTTTTCTTTCCTAATCCGGGTATGTTCATGTCATGAAAATTCACCTAGGTGTACACTTTGATTTGTGCAATTTTCTGTGTGTAATATTTCCGTAAACATTTTACATAAAGCTTTTTAACGTAATGAAAGCATTTTTGAAAAATTCAGTCTATCTTGTCCCTCCCCCCTTCCCTCTTCCCACTAATAACCACTAGTTTGTTCTCTAAATCTGCAACTCTGTTTCTTTCTTGTTATATTCACTAGTTTGTTTTATTTTTTTAGATTCCACATATAAGTGATATCATACAGTATTTGTCTTTCTCTGTGTGACTTATTTCACTAAGCATCATACCCTCCAAGTCTATCCATGTTTGTGACTTATTTCACTAAGCATCATACCCTCCAAGTCCATCCATGTTGCTGAAAATGGCAACATTTCATTCTTTTTTTTCGGTAGAGTAGTATTCCATTGTATATACATACCACATATTCTTTATCCATTCATTTGTTGACAGACACTTAGGGGTAGGGGATTAAGAGGTACAGACTATTATGTATAAAATAAATAAGCAAAAAGGGTATATTGTACAACACAGGGAATATAGACAATATTCTGTAATAACTATAAACTGAATATAACCTTTAAAAATTGTGACTCACTATGTTGTACAACTTATATAATATTGTACATCAACTATACTGCAATAAAAAATTTAAAAAATAGACACAAAAAAAGAAAAGGTGGAAGCAAATTTAAAAAATAAAATAAAATAAAGCATTTTGAGGGAATTCCCTGGCAGTCCAGCGGTTAGCACTCTGAGATTTCACTGCCGAGGGTCTGTATTCAATCCCTGGTTGGGTAACTAAGATCCCGCAAGCCTCACGGTGCGGCATGGCCAAAAAAAAAAAAAATTCAGTCTAACTTATTCATGGTCTCAAATTTTTTTGAAAAATGAACTTAGTTTGAATAGTGTGATAAAGTTCACAGAATTTACTTAATTGTCTTTGCACTCAGTGGTTTCAAACAACAAATACATTTTAATAATGAGCTTTGTTGTATCATAGACCTTGAGTTGAACTTTGCTCTGCTGTAGCACACATCTCAGTCAGCCTTTCCCTGAATGAACAGAGGATGGGACTTTCCATTGTTTAAGGCCCGCCAACATTAGGGAGCATCTTTACTTTGATTCTTCTGATGATGGTGTGATAGAAAAGGTGGGACACCAAGACAGAGCAAGCAAAAGGCTTCACACTCCTTCCTTCCTGCTTAAATATGAAATTAAGGGACATGTAAATAGCAGCTGTTGCTGGAGGGATCTTCAATTATCTGAAGAGTTCTGGTCCCAGGCTTGCTTGGCCATGGTGTGGACCCCTGGCTGGAGACAGGTGGCCAACTGTTTCAGCAGTTTGTGTGTTCTGATCTCTCCTATGGGGAGAAATAGCAGGCCCCTTGTCATATGCAATCATATTTATTTGGGAGAGACATAAATAAATAAGTAGATGAATTTCCTTCCAATTTATTTATAGAGGTACATGGAAATCAGATATTATCTTTAATTTTTTGATCGATCTCAGAGAATTTTAAATTACAATTTTAAAATGTTCTGTTGAAATTGTCCTTTGGAGAAAGGTAAGGAAGAGAAGGTTGGAGAAACTTCACACTCCAGTGACCACAGGCTCAACCATGGAAACTTAGTCAGTTGGGGCAAAGGTCTCCTTTAAAGTTTAAATCTACCCATCTGCTGTGTGTCATTATCATTACAGCTCTTTAATGTTTACTGAGAAGGAACAAGAAGTTCTCTGAGATATTTAATATTTTAACGAAAAGGATTTTCTTTACTCTCCTAGGAATGTAACCTTTTACCATAAGGCTTGTAATGACTATGAAGCTTGTAAGACATTCACTAAAGGGACATTGCATTGATGTTTTTGAGTTAAAGAGTGCAGTTGTTATTGGCCTTTGGGTTTGTTTCCCTAACCTGCAAATAAACCTGCTGAACCTGTGATGCTTAATCTACCCACGTGTAGAAATGAAATCTCCAGGCTCATATTAATTAACCGTACATTGTAGACAGTGCAGTTTCTTGTTCAACAGAGAGCACTGGACTCATTCATTTCTCCTTCTGTAGAAAAATCTAAGGTGCTTGTGACATGTCTAAACCAAACACAGCGTGAAGCTCAATTCTTCAGCAGACCTCTGTATAGAAAGGGCAAGCAAAACAAAACAAAACAGAAAAAAAAAAAACAAAAGAAAGGGCAAGCAAGTGGATTTCTACACAGAGAAGCTTCCAGCAGGGATCACAGGGTTCCTTCCATGTTCTCCCTTCTCAGGGTAGAGATACAGCCTTATTGTGTGGGCCCCAGGGGCTGCCTTTCGTAAGGATCACGGCCCTGATTCCACTGTTCTCATCTGTCCTCCTGAGAAGGAAGTCTTCCATGGTGGTACCATGTCTCAGGTCTCAGGGGAATCATCCTGAGTTTCTCCCATAATGGTATCCCATGCAGGTGAATTCGGGGATATGGCATATGCTTTTCTGCTAAAATATCTGTTTATACTGCAGATTTAATATTCTGTCTGGGAGTAGTCTCATTCATTCAGAGAATATTTATTAAACATCCAAGGCAACCTTTACTATGCTCAGCCACAAGAATTAGAGGAGAATGGAAGGGGTTGCTGGAGAGGCCACAGGATTCTTTTCTAGTATACACTCTGCTCTGTGGCATCCTGTGTCTTCATTGTACCCTCTTCCCTCCAGGCAGCAAGACTGTATGTATAGTTTTGATAAAGTGCATAATATTCCTAAGAGGCATCATTTAACCTTCCCCCAAAGGACATGAGGGCGAAAAAGGCTGATGCTAATATAAAAACGGAAAAAGACAAGACTTAAAAAAGAGAACTGTTGAGGGCTGTTTGACCTTCCCTCGTGGACGATGTCCTTTGGCACCATTTCAATGCTCTTTGTCTCCTCCTGGCATGAGACAGACACGTTTTCCCAGGGCAGCAGCATCCTTTATCCACAGACCATTTCAGAAATGTTATCTGTAAATTGCCAGCAGAGGTGGAAGGGGTTTTTGCTAAAACTGTTGACGGAGCAAAGCTGCTGCCAGATTAAAATCCAGCTACTTGGATCTCCTGAGCTGTAGTTTTTAGAGGTTAGAATCCGACAATGGTGGGCAGAGAGTGAGATTTCATTGGGAAGAAGTGTCTCTGTTTTGCCTGGGCAAGATGGATGCAAATGTGGTGGCGATGGATTGTGGAGGTGTGGTGTTGTTGAGACATTCAGACAGTCTGTGGTTTATGCAGTCCGATAAGTTTGTTGCCTTTGCGGTGATTATTCAAAGTACAAATATGGCTATGTCCCCTGCTGCTTAAAATCCTTCGCAGGCTCTTTGCCCTTGCCCATTGCTCTCAGGATCAAGCCTAAGCTCCTTAGCCTGGCAGAGAAGGTGCTTCACTCTTTGGCCCTAGCATCTTTCTTGCTGTGCCCCTTCCCTGCCCTTTGTGGTCCAGCAATACCGAATTACTTGCAGTTGTCCCAAGCATCATGCTGATCCCTCTGTCTTAATTTACCTCTTTGAAAGAATCCCCATTCATACTTGAGGTCACCTCCTCCAGGAAGCCTTCTTTGACCTTTCCTAGACTGGGCTAGATGCCCCTTCTCTGTCTCCCCTTCTAAACAGTCAGTTCTGTAAGGACAGGGATTGTGATTTTTAAACCTTAGATCCCCTAGCACCCAGCATGGGGCCTGCTGGATCTCCAGCCCTCCCAAGGGGGTGGAGAGAGGAAGGGGCTGGGCTATCTTTCAAACTCGCAATCACATGACTCACTCCACCTTCTCAGGGATGAGCCAGAGGAGAAACCAGAGGGAAACAACAGGAATGTCAAATAGCTCACTCCCCGCCCCCAACAGAATCAACTGCTGTGTTTGCTCTCTAGAATTTACACTACACTATTGCTAAATGAACCTCCTTTCTACAAGCTTCTTTCTTTTATTCTTTCTGTTTTGTTTTTTTAAATTAAAAAGTCATTTAGGGCTTCCCTGGTGGCGCAGTGGTTGAGAGTCCACCTGCTGATGCAGGGGACACGGGTTTGTGCCCCGGTCCGGGAAGATCCTACATGCCGCGAAGCGGCTGGGCCCATGAGCCATGGCCGCTGAGCCTGCGCGCCCGGAGCCTGTGCTCCGCAACGGGAGAGGCCCGCGGACCGCAAAAAAAAAAAAAAAAAAAAAAAAGTCTTTTAAATAAAAGTAATATGCATCCTTGGATTAAAAAAACACTAACAGTATATAGAGATGGGCTCATCATGAAAAGCAAATGGTCTCCTGTTCCAACTCCCTCTAAGCCCAGAGGCATGCTATTTTACTCCTTTGGCTATTTCTTCTATGATTTCCTTCAGTTCTCTACTATCTCCTGATTTGGCAGACTGAGCTATTTAAGGCACAAAGCTGACCATGTCACCCCACCCCACCCCGTCTGAAACTGTTAGCTGCCCTTTGGAATTAGGTCAACTCCTTAACAGGGCCAACCAGGCCTGCTTCTTCTGGTCCTCCTGCCGCCCTTACCCACTTTTCTGTTTTCTTCTTTTTTCCTGTCTATGTACATTTTCAATTTTTACATCTTTAGAGTAACACCCCCCCGCCCCCGCCAACCACGGCTTTGTGGAATCCCCTCCCCTTGACTGTGGGCTGGACTTTAGTGACTTCTTCTAAGGAATAGAATTTGGCAAAATGATGGGATGTCACCTTCATGGTTAGGTTACCAAAAGACTCTGGTAACTGTCTTGCTCCCTCTTTTGCTCTCTTGCTTGCTTCTTCTGAGGGAAGCCAGCTGCTGTGTTGTAAACTGCCCTGTAGAGAGGTCCAAGTGACAAGGAACTAAATGGTAACAGCAACAGCCCATAGGAATCCTGCCAACAACCACACCTGTGAGCTCTGAAGTGGATCCTTCCCCAGTCAAGCCTTTGGATGAGCCTGCAGCCCCAGCTGACACCTTAACTACAGCCTTGTATGAAACCTTGAGATGACCTAGATTAGCCCAGAGTTCTGACCTGCAGCAACTGTGTGATAATAAATTTTTGTTGTCCCAAGCTGCTAAATTTTGGCATAATTTGTTACACAGCAATAGGTAACTAACACAATCATTATGCCATTTTTTTTTCCTGTTCAGTTATAGAACAGGAAACAGGTTTTTAATTTCCCCTCGCTTAACTTCCCCTTCCCATATCCCCTCAAAAACTATTAACAGACTAGTTGTTCCTTCCACGCCTGTTTCTGTGCTCATATAATTGTATAAAAAATACTGTGTGTGCATGAGACTTATTAGGCCATTCCATTATTTATTCTTTTTTTTTCTTTTCTTTTTTTTTTTTTTTTTGGTAGGCGGGCCTCTCACTGTTGTGGCCTCTCCCATTGCGGAGCACAGGCTCCGGGCGCGCAGGCTCAGCGGCCATGGCTCACGGGCCCAGCCGCTCCGCGGCATGTGGGATCTTCCCGGACCGGGGCACGAACCCGTGTCCCCTGCATCAGCAGGTGGACTCTCAACCACTGCGCCACCAGGGAAGCCCCCATTATTTATTCTTGAACAGCATTTTCTGGCTTCATTTCTGACACAGGCACCCAAAGTACCCCTGGCATCCATCAATCATAGTTGTGCCCTCCTCCCTCCCAAAAGGAAATCCTAAAGAATCTTGTAGTTTACATAAGCAATTAGCAGCAGCTGGCAAGAGCCACAGAAATATACATGCTTCTATTGGAATATGTCCATGGGAATCTGGGACTCAACTTTAGGGTCCTAAAAAACACAGACAGCCCTGAACAATAGAGCACGTGCTGCTCTGAAATCACAGCCCTCAGAACGGCGGGACTGCAAAATGAAAGTGCTTTTATTTTAAACAAACATCCCAGCTTCTCTGCAGCCAAATGAGTGTCATTCTTCCAAGAGGGCATTGTTCAAATAATTTCTGGAATCCTTCTCTGCAAATTGCCTTCCCCAGTCTGTCTCCATGAAGTATAAGAACACTGGGCTTCGTCCTCCAGACAGTCCTCATTCTTTGACCCTCCCCAAACCGCATTCTCTAATGGGCTGACCCTTCTTGTGCCCTGGCTGAAATATCCCCTCCTCAGGGCTGCTCTGCCCATTCTCAGGCAAGCTCCACTCCTCCTGTGACTTGTCCCTGGAGCACCTTCTTCCACTTGGGTGACCCTTGTCATGAAGTACTAGAATCATTTAGATGTCATTTGCCACAGGTAGACAGAACCCTGTGAGGGCAGGGATTTTATGTCTTATTTACTATTGTATCCCCAGGGTCAGGTCCCAGCCCTGCAACACAGTAGGCACTCAATAAACAATTGCTAAATGAATGTAAAAGCCTGTTTGCAAAAATCAAATCCATCATCAAAGGACCCTTAATAAAAGGAACAGCTGGCATGTATCAAGAGCTTACTGAGGACCCAGCACTGGGCTCTCAATAGGGCATTAATTCCTTTGATCCACACGACAATGCTGTACGCTGGGAACTGTCATCTCTGATTTACAGATGAGGAAATTGAGACTCAGAGCAATGAAATCGCTTGCCCAAAGCCACACAGTTTGGAGGCTGTTCAACTCTGAAGTTCAAACTTTTAACCATTGTGCTAGACCATTTTTTTCTTGTTAAATAGAAAAAAAAATGTTGTGGAAATTTAAAAAATACAGACATGTACAAAGGAAAAAAAACACTAATCTAGACGCCCATCAAGCAGAAGTTTAACTGATGTTAACATCTTGGCCTATTTTCTTTCACCTTCCTTTTTTCTTTTTCTTTCTCCACTCTTCTTTATTGACAGCATTCAGAAGAGTGTGCTGGAGGCCGCAGCAGCCATTTCTAAAGAAAGGCAGGGTGGAGTTTTGCATCATGCAGCAATGTTGGAAATACTTTCCTGTATTTCCTGGTTACTGCTCCCAGGATGGCAGCAGGTAGGTCTGGGTATGTAATGGAAAAGCCAGCCTTACCGGACAGTAACCCCTGCAGATGCTCTGATCTCAGTAGAAAGGACTCCCAGGGAAGGGGTGAATTACCTGTCCACTTCCTGTGCCCCCAGCAACTTGCTTGCCTGGGAAAGAGCAAATCTACACCCTATTCGTACCCCAGCCACCAAAGCTCACCCCAAGGCCAACTCCTCCAGGGAGGACACCCAGAGCTGTCAGCCCCCTTTACAGGGCCAGCCTAGCTCCTTCTTTTATTCAGTCCTCACCTCCCTAATTGTACCAACAAACAGTCCCCTCCCTGACCCTCCTCACTCCCCAGAAGGCAGCATGCCCCCGGCAACTATGCCCACTGTGCACTTGGTACCCTCCTGGACCACAGTGTGTATTTCTGTGCATTAGTCCTGTTTACAGCTCTCTCTCCCCATCAGACTGCAAGTTTCTCAAGGGCAGAGACTGTTTCTTATACATCTTTCTCTCTGCAGTATTTGGCATATAAAAGAGACTCAGTAAATAAAGGCAGCCAGACATCAGCTGTGGGAGAATGGAAAAAACACTCAGAGTCAGACAGACCTGGTTCAGATTCCAGATCTACCACATCACAGCGCGTGGCAAAGAGCAGGCACTGTTTCTAGACCATAGTGGGAGTAACAGGACCTGGATTCTGGTTTGAATTTTGCTGCAGTCCTAAAGCAAGTTACTCAACCAGGGCCCTCATCTGTAAGAAGGGGGAGATAGCTACTTTGCTGAGTCGTCAAGTACTTTAAAAACAGAATAATCCACACAAAAGTACTTGACACAGAGTAGGTCCTCACAGAGACATTTGCTATGCTGTCTAGACAAACTCACGCCTCCCCCTTTATACTTGGGGGTGACAGCATCCAGTGCCCGGGTCTAACTGAGCCCAGAATGACTCTAGAAATAGCTGTTGGCAGTAAGATCCAGCCCAGTGGCCTCCCATCTGGAGAAGGCAGGGGCAGGAAGCCTAAAAACTCAGCTCTCCACACCAGCTACACAGGTCCAAGGTGCCTGTTTCCTCTCCCAGAAGAAAGAATCCAGGTCTTTCTATAGACAAATCACCCTGCCCCTCCTAAGAGCTACACAATAATTAAGACAGAGCAAAACTGTGCTCTTCCGAATCAGTATGTTCTGTAATGTTTATAATTAGAAAAGTCGCTCACAGCAGGATAGAACCTTAGGATAGAACCAAGCAGGATAGCACAGACTTGGCTGGAATTTGAAAGAGGGCCCACAGGAAGGGAGGGACGGGGTGCTCTGAGTCCTAGGGAGGACAAGGAGGGTTGCAAGGAGGGGCTGTGGCCCAGGCTGGAAGGAAACCCTGTATCACTTCAGTAGAAACCCCAGTGCTTGAGTGCAATTTGGAAAAGTCATCTCTGCCCAGCGCCTGTGGGGTTGGGGACCACTAGGCAGGCGTCCCCAGGTCTGTGAGTACGTCTTCATGAAGTTCTCTGGGTGGCTGTCCCCTTAAGCACGTGTGGGAACCCAGGGTCTCCCAGGCGGTGGGTGTTCCCCATCCCTCACTGGATCTTCTGCAGGTCCTCGGGCCCAAAGGAGGCAGGCAGCAGCTCCTGGACTGTCCTGACAATGTACGTGCCATCCGGCTTGGTCATGTAGACAGCCCAGTCAGTGCCAAACTGGAAAAGAGACAAAGCCAGTGTGAGGGAAGCAGTGTGGCCAAGGGGTGAGGGCTGAGGGCTGACCTGGGTTTGAATCTGGCTCTACCTCTTACTGTCTAACATGCCTCTCTGTACCTCGGTTTTCTCACCTGTAAAATGGGAATGACAATAATCATACCTGGTGCATAGAGCTTGAGGGAGGAGCCCATGAAAGATGGCACTAGGCAGTTAGCACAGTGCTTGCACATTGCTAATGGGCAATCAATGCTCCATTCTCTGATTACGGACTCACCCAGGGCTTTACAAGAACAATATCTAACCCCTGGGGCCAGATCCCCTCCTGCTGTGAAAAAGAACAACTAATATCTGCTTCCCTTAGAGCCTCTCGATAAGTCCTGACAACCAGGAGAGGTGGCATGCCTGCCTCATCACACACCCGACATTGAACATGCAGGATTTAGCCATCTACCCTTTGAGGGAGGGGGATATTATCCCCATTTTACTGATGAGGAAACTGAGGTTTTGCAGGGTAACGTCAGGAAAGCAGAGTTTTAGCCCAAATCTGTGTCCCCATCTTTCTCTTACATAACAGGAGCTACCACTTGCTGGCTGTGTGATGTGGGGCAAATGATTAAACTCTTTGGGTCTCTGTGTGTGTCTTGATCTGTGAAGTGGTTTTAGAGACAAAAGACTTATTAGGCAGGAAGATAGGTGTCCTAGGTGGAGAGTTAAATCAGCTGTGGTGTAATGGAGAGACTCCTGGAGTTGGAGTTGACAGCCCAAGGCTCTGCCTGGCCAGTGTTGAGTCCTGGAGGTGCCTGCACGCAGTGCCTGGCACATAGTAAATACTCCATCAATGGAAGCCATTCCTACTGATGACTTGCGCTTCCTAGTGACCGCTCAGCTTTGCCGCCTGCTGTTCACGCTTCAGTCTGAATCACCAAGTTATTACCAGGGACAATCCGTCTCTGGCTTTTTATTTTATTTTACTTTATTATTATCTTTTTAAAATTTAATTTTATTTATTTTTTTATACAGCAGGTTCTTATTAGTTATCCATTTTATACATATTAGTGTATACATGTCAATCCCAATCTCCCAATTCATCTCCCCCCACCGCCACTTTCTCCCCTTGGTGTCCATACGTTTGTTCTCTACATCTGTGTCTCTATTTCTGTCCTGCAAACTGGTTCATCTGTACCATTTTTCTAGGTTCCACATATATGCATTAATATACGATATTTGTTTTTCTCTTTCTGACTTACTTCACTCTATGACAGTCTCTAGATCCATCCGTGTCTCTACAAATGACCCAATTTCGTTCCTTTTTCTGGGTTTTTAAAATTAATGTTTTAAGGGAGGAAATTTTTCTGCTTGGCGGGCTCTGCCTGAGGGTATGGGTGAGAGTTGAGTGGAGGTGAATTTAAGCACCAGGTCCCTGGCCCCCAAGCTTCAGCTCTTATTATTTGCATTTTGGTTTCAGTTTTGCCTCTCCCTCCTTCAGCTCTTCCATTCCCCTTCTCTCATCTGCCAGCATCTAATCTGTTTGGAGAAAACAGCAATAAGCAATTGGACAGAGGCAGGGCCTCGGGGGTCAGGGAGTTGGCACTCGGATGTGCTTTCCTTATGTGGCCTTGCACATGCCATGGTGCTGGGCAGCCACTCGTGCCCCTCTAACGGGAGATGAAGTGCCTATTGTGAATTCAGTGCCTTGGTGGTGGCATTTTTCATCTGGATTTGGGACATGAGTTCTGCTAATTGTGCCTGATTTTCAGTCCTGGCAAGAAGCAGAAGGAGAACGGAGATGTTTGCATGTTCGAGAGATGCTTTGAAACCCCCAAGGCACAAAAGCAAAACTGAAGCAAGCCCCACTTCCCCCCATTTCAGATAGCTCCCAGAGTAGAAGCCCCCATGGAACAAGCACGTCCTATTCTGCAAAGCATCATTATATCTCCACTGGGCCCGAAAATAATTTGTTCCATTTATAGGACCGTAAAGGCAGGGAGGCTTCCGGGGGGAGCGTGGGCTTTGCAGTCAGCCTGAACTGCTGTGAATGCCAGCTCTCCACTGACCGGCTGCATGTCCTTCAGCAGGTCTTTTCACTTCTCTGAGAAATGGGGATAATGACCCACACTTCCCTCCAGGTCGGGGGTGGAGATTAAATGAGACGCTGTATTTACAGGGGCCAATGACGTCACATCAGAGCCCAAGGGCCTGGGAATTCTTTAAACTTGTGGCTTTAGCCTCTGGGGACTCTGGGGGACACAGGCCCCTTTGCGAGCCCACCAAAGCCACGGACATCCCCCCTCCCCCAATGTATGTTTACACATCAAAAACTTCACCGAGCCCAGATTCAGAAGCCACGACCAAATCCACCCCTTTGTTTTCAGGACTGAAGAAACTGAAGACTTCCACCAAGAAGATCTTTGTAAAAAGTACATCACATCCTTTAAGTCCCCTCTTAAAAACAACCCGTGAATTCCCTTTATTCTTTTCTTCCCCCAACTTTTGTTTTAATGTCGTAAAATCATTTTAACCATTTTTAAGTGTACGATTCAGTTCTCGTTATTCTTGGAATAAAACATACCCTCCATTCATGGCCTACTGCGTGATCTGGTCCCTGCCCACCCCTCTGACTTCACCTCCTATCACCACGCCCCCCAACCCCTGCCCCCGTGTTCTAGCCTCTTCGTCCTTCATACGACTCCTCCAACTCACCAAGTATATGGGCGTTAAACTTGCTGCTTCCTCTGCCTGGAAACCTCTAGACCTCGGTCTGCCTCATCTTTTCTCATGATTTATATCTCTGCTCAAATGCCGTCTTCCGAGAGAGGCCCTTCCTGGCCATCTAAAGCAGGGGGTTGGCAAACTTTTTTCCATAAAGGGCCAGGTAGTCAACAGTTTAGGCCTTGCGGGCCATAAGGTCCATGTTGTAACTCCTCATCTCTCCTGCGGTAGGACCAAAGCAGCCAGAGACAACGTGTGAGTGAGTGGGCGTGCCTGCGTGCCAATAAAACTTTATTTACAATAACAAGCAGCAGTCTGGATTTGCCCCTGGGCTGCTGTTTGCTGCTCTGACACTGATCTAGAGTCAGCTGCCCCTTCTGTCACTCTCGACTCCTTTTCTCTGCGTTCTTTTCTCTGTAGCCCTCACCCCTCCCAGAAACTCTACTGTTGATTTATTTTGCTCCTTGTTTGTCTGTCTCCTGCTCTAGACTATAAAGTCTGTGAGTGCAGGGCCTGGCCTGTCTTTTCACTGCTGTCTCCCCAGAGCAAGGTCAATGCCCAGCACAGAGCAGACACTCAGTAAGTATTTGTTGAATGAAAGGATAATTTCCAGTGATTCACGCAAGCTTGGGAAGGCCTTAGGAATCAGCCAACCCAGCAAACAGGACAGTTGCTGTGTCTCCTCGCTGGCAGCTTGGCTCAGCTCCCAAGGCCTGGGGAAGAGCAGGGAGGCATCCGTTCCAGAAAGAAAGGGAAGCTGCTTACCTCTCTCATGACCTGCCGGCAGGCCCCACATGGAGAGATAAAATCATCTTGCAAGTCACTGCGGAAGCAGAGAATCAAACACGGATCAGTCTCTTCGGAGGCCAGAGGGCAATTGCTAAACTCCAGGCCCCAAGTCCTGCCCGCCTCTAGATTAAGTCAAATCCCACCAGGCAGTTCCTGGTTCACAGGTGTGCTGCATCCTAGAGGCTGAGAAGAAGCGCACAGAGCTTTCTGCACTTGCAGGAGGCAAGGCCATGGGCAGGACCATTACTTTCATCAGTGAGTTCAGTAAACGTTTAGTGAGCACTTACTCTTACCAACGCCCCAGGGACGCAAAGGTTAAGGAGACTTGGTCTCTGGCCTTCAGGAGATTGCTCAGCCCAGTGGGTGACATAGAAAACTAGATGAGTTATCATTTCAAACAAAATGCAGTAAGAATGCATGGTAACTAGGAGACCCTCCCTGACTAGGGAGGGAGAGAGAATGTTTTATGGTGGAGGTGGCATTTGGCCCAGTCCTTGGAGGAAGTGTAGAGTTCACACGTCACCATTAGTCAGCACCTGCTCTCCCCCAAGCTCTTTACCAGGAACTCGACAGACATTATTTCATTTAATTCTCACTATAACCTGAGTGTCAGAATGACCATTTTACCTTCAAGAACATATATTCAGTGAGATGAAGTAACAGAGTGCTACTCTGAAGCTCTGGGGTTTTCTGTGTTGCAGGCAAGGGATGTAGTATGTGCAAAGGCCCTGAGACATATGTGAGTCAACGAGAAAACTGGGCTCCCTGCATCGGAGAAAGTCAGAGAAAAGAAGCTTACAGCCAAGGGGCTGTCTCTGAGAGTGAAGGCACCTGAAGGCAGTCCTCCAGCCCTGAGCAGGACAAAGGATGGTGTTTAAAGAAAGAGTAAACTGTAAGAGCCTCCAAGCCTGATGAAGCCCCAGAGGTTAAGCCAGTGGCTACCACCATCCTTGCTCTTCTGAGACCCACAGCTCTGTGATACCTCTGGACTATTACAGGATTTAAAATTTGGTTCTTGATCAGCTCTTCCTTTTGCTAACTACGTGAGACTTTGACCAAGTCATTTTAACCCATGCAGGGGTCATTTCTTTGCCTCTAAAATGTGGGGAATAATGTCCTCCACTTTGTAGGAATGCTTAGAAGATAAAATGAGATCAGGTGTGCAAAGTCCTTGGTAAACTTTAGAATGCTATACACGCATTGTTATCACCTCTGCTAATCACTGGCACTCTTCCTTCACATATATAAGCTCTGTCATAATTTTAGTACCTTGTCATATACAGTTTTATTACATACTGTGTGCTTTATGTACTATTGTATAATTAATTTACCTTATTGTGTATTAACGATAATTATCATATTGTTTAATAGGTGCCTAGAATGTGCCAGGCATCCTCCGAAGTACTTTATAGTTATTATCACATGTTAATCGACAGACATTTATTTATTGAGCACCTACTATGTGCCAGGCACTGTCAGTGCTGGGGATACAGCAGTGAACAAACCAGGTAAAATTCACTGTTCTCAGGAGTTTTTGGCTAGTGAGATGAGCCAGATAACCAACCAACCAATAAACCAACCAGTCAACCATGTATCAAGTGGAGACAGAGACAGATGCTATGCATTGAATAAAGCAGCTGAGGGGAGAGAGAGTGGAGGGGTGCTATTTTATATTTAATCCTCATGACAGCTCCCTTTTACATGTGGAGGTCCAGTCAAAGAAAGCTTCTGCTCATGGCAAGGTGGGTCCTCTCTGAACACACTCTCAGCTTCACAGTGATCCCATGGGAACGTGAGAGGGTGGAGACCCCTGCCCAGGAGGCACCCTGAGCCAACTTAACCCATCTGGTTGCCAGGTGACCGATGTTGCAGCCAGAGCCTCTCATAAGCTCTTTGGAAGCTGGACTCTGTTATTTTATTTATTTATTTATTTATTTGCGGTATGAGGGCCTCTCACTATTGTGGCCTCTCCCGTTGCGGAGCACAGGCTCCGGATGCGCAGGCTTAGCGGCCATGGCTCACGGGCCCAGCCGCTCCGTGGCATGTGGGATCCTCCTGGACCGGGGCACAAACCCGCGTCCCCTGCATCGGCAGGTGGACTCTCAACCACTGCGCCACCAGGGAAGCCCTCTGTTATTTTTTATTTCATTGCACACATGTTGGCTCAGAGTTTGCTCTATGATAGGCAAGCATGGGAGGGAGCAACAAAGGCCAGTCAGAGAATCCCTGACTTCAAGGACCTTGCCATCTGGAAGGGAGATAAAATCTGCGTGCCAATGTCATAACTACAGGCAGACTGTGGTTAGGGTTACGGGAGAGGTGTTCTAAGTGAAATTCAGCCTCCCTTCCATGGCCTAGAAGGCCCTGTATGATCTGGCCCCTGCCAAGCTCACCACTTCCTTTCCCAATCTTGTGACATGCATGGCTAACTGCCCAAGGGACAGCCCCTTGGAGAGGGTGACCTGCACTGGGGTTTTCAAGGTGGGGTATGAACATGCATTCCACTGGAATGTTGGATTTGGTCTCAGGTTCAACCACCAAAAGTCACAAGATGGTACATCCTGGCAGCAGAGCTCTGAGAACTGGGAGACAGCTCAATAATAATGGTTTACACTTACATTGCACTTCTCTGGGCCAGGCACTGGGCTAAGGGCCACGTGTGTATTAACTCATTTAACCCCTTATAATCTTATAAGACAGGAACTATGTAGGTACTCTTACCATCTGCATGTTAAAGGTCATGAAAGGTGAAGTGACCTGCCCAAGGTCACAGAGCTGGTAACCAGGATTTGAACCCAGGATCACCTTGGGCACATTGCTTCAACAATCTGAGCCCAGCTCTTCTTCTGTAAAGTGGAGGAGAGTAATGCCTACTCAATTGCTCAATAAATAAATGTCTGTCGATTAACATGTGATGATGACTGTAAGGTACTTCGGAGGATGCCTGGCACATTCTAGGCACCTATTAAACAATATGATAATTATTGTTAATACACAATAAATAAGGGAGAAAGGGAAAGGGAGGAGAAAAGGTCCCCGTGCACCCAGGAACTTCTGGGATGCTTCCTCTCCCAAGCTTTTCATTCTTTCTCTTGGCTGGAATGTTGAGTAATGTTTAGGAGCCCAATGGGTAGGCATTACTCTCCTCCACTTTACAGAAGAAGAGCTGGGCTCAGATTGTTGAAGCAATGTGCCCAAGGTTAGTAGTGGAGAAGGATTTGAAACCAGGTCTCACTAACCCAGGAGCCTGGGCTCCTAAGCATTACTCAACATTCCAGCCAAGAGAAAGAATGAGAAGCTTGGGAGAAGAAGCAACCCAGAAGGTCCTGGGTGCACGGGGACCTTTTCTCCTCCTTTTCCCTTTCTCCCTCTCCGCTGCCCTTTGCCTCTTCCACCTTGTGCCGGGTGTTGACAGTTTCCTGTGGTCTGTGCTGACCTTAGTCACACACTGAGGCCAGCTTATCAGACTTGACAGGCTGGAAACCTATCGACTTTGATGATGACAGCTAGGACCCCAGTGGGGCAAGCTTATCTCTCTGTCAGCAAAATCCCACCTGAGCTGTGCACTTTCCACTTTACAGGTCTCGAGGGGGCCTCTCTGAGACTGTTCACACTCATCAGTGTTAACAAGGGAGCTGGCACCTCCCATTCACCCTCTAAATCCACACTCTCAATTTAACAAATCATTAGTGCAGTAATGACTGCTTTTCTGGCTCGGGAATGCTGGCGCAGGCTGAGTACCCGGAGAGGAGCAGTTGGGTGCTGGAAAAATGCGGTTTTTGTGTAAACAAGGACATTTGCTAATCATCACTAACGAAACTCAGTCATGTTTTTTAAGAGTAGATAATGACCAAGAGAAAAAGCCTTTCATCTGGAACATTCTAAACAGAGCAGGGCCACCTTGCCATTATCCTTTTGTTGACTTTGGCCTCCTTTGCCCCAGAATATCATTATTTTCTTGGATCAGCTTTGAAATTGAGTTACCCCCACCCTCTTTTTATAAAGTGTAATTCACATCCTGGTCCCTGTTCGTCCGCACAAAATGTTCCCAGGGCGGCCTCATTTATTCCTCCTGAAGCCGGAGGGAAGCCAGGACAGACCTTGGTCACAGGGAGAGCTCTCGGAAGCTGGGGCCCTTCTCCAGAAGTGCATCCTTGGCTTCCGTTACTCAGGGAAGAAAACCTTCGATAATGTGGACCACCTTGGGGGCCAGACTGAGGCCAAATTTAGGATCTTATAAAAGAAATGGGGGGACTTGCCTGGTGTCACAATGGTTAAGACTCCACTCTCCCAATGCAGGGGGCCTGGGTTTGATCCCTGGTCAGGGAACTAGATCCCACATGCATGCCACAACTAAGAGTTCGCACGTTGCAACTAAGGGGCCCGCCTGCCGCAACTAAGACCCGGCTCAACCAAATAAAAATAAATAAATATTAAAATTAAAAAAAAAAGAAATGGGGGCTGGTTTCTGTCACACAGACGCCATAGGCCTTGCTCTCAGACCCAACATTTCTGCCAGAAAGGTCCTGCATCTCCACCACAATGAAGAGATCATTTACACCTAGTCCATGACCCATGCACCCAGATGTCCCTGAAGACCAACACTTGGTCAGCTTTGCAGTCTCTTTCGGGGTGGATTCAAAATTTCCCAAGTTATTTTCCTTGCACTGTTATCTTGCTACGAGAACTCTCTCTCATAGACAATGCAACAGTACACACAGAAACAATTCGTCATTAAATCAGAAACGTAATGGGGTCCAAATTAATAAAAGAGCCCATTCACATGCTTTGAATCCTGAAGCCACTGAGTCTGGGTCCAGGGCCAGTAAGAACTCAACGAATTCCCTTTGCGGGCACACAGTGGGAACTTGGATAATTATGCCTGGGGCCTGTAGAGAGAGTTAATAAGTGCTCTTGTTCAGCCAGAACCTGGGCTGGAATCTGATCAGTTTAGACCATAGCCTGGGTTTGCCTGGGTGTCACCCCACCAGCTTGTCCTTTTATCCTGGTTCTTGCACGTAGAGGTGATTGATGCCAAGTGAAGGAGCTGGCACAGTGAAGGACGGATCTCAGTATCAGCTCAAGAGCAGGGAAGAAGGTTTCCTTTCCTGGCACAGCATGGCACAGTGGAATGAGCCCTGGAGTCAAGACTCTAGATATGTATCTGTCCCAGCTTCGCCACTAATTCCTAGGAAGGTTGCTCATTGTCTCTGGGTCTCAGTTTTTTCAACTGTAAAATGGGTATAGTGGCCAGGCAAGTCTATACCAGGTGATTTTTAGGTCCCTCTAGCTTTGTTTCTATGCTGTCTTTCTATTGTATCTTATAGGAATTCTGTTGTGTTTTGCGCTTTTATTAGAACAAAAGCATGCCTGCCTTTGTCTTAGAGTTGTCTTGCTTATTTACCTGCTCTTCAGGCTCACCAAGGACAGAGTTCATTTCTTATTTATCTTTTACCCTCAGCACTCAGCCCAGCCCTAGAGTGCCCCACACCATAGGAAGCGCAGTATAAACACGTTAGATGAATGAATGGATGAATAACTGGTGTGTGGTGGATGTTGGCTGAATAGATGAATGAATATTGCTGTGAGCAGCCTTTCCCACTCACCTGGAGATAGCGATTGCCCTGAACTCTTTGTACCCTTCTGAGATGGCCTTCTGGATGGCGGTTCGTTCAGCACAGGCGCCCAGTGGGTAGCAGGCATTTTCTATGTTGCACCCTGAGAAGAGAGGAGAGCCCAGTGCTATTTGCAGCAGAGCCACTTCCTGTTGTATGTGTGGAGTAAGAGGCTTGCCCCATTCCAGTGCTGGGAGGGACCTGCTTCTAGGAACAAGGTGCGGGCAAGGAGAGGGCAACTTGACCAGAAGCATTGGGAGACTCCGTGACCCACTGGTGCAGTGGTTTTTCCCAAGAGCCTCCCACTCTTATCACTTATCTGATGCCTGCATTTCGAAGCACAGCCTGGAAGCAGGGGCAGCATCATAGGGCAGATTAACTCAGCCTCATCTCCCCATCAGAGGTCAGGTCAGGGCCAAGGGAGATGCCAAGGCGTAAGAAGAGGAGCAGAGCCCCCCACCCTGGGTCTCAGAGACAGAAGCCACAGGGTGGGGTGCGGTGGTGATCCTGATTCAAAGATTGCACCCGAGTAAAACAAATTTTTTTTAAAAAATAATTTTTGGCCATGCAGCACGGCGCGGCATGTGGGATCGTGATTCCCCGACCAGGGATTGAACTTGTGGCCCCTGCAGTGGAAGTATGGAGTCTTAACCACTGGACCAACGGCCAGGGAAGTCTCCAAAATTTTTGGTGTGAATACCAGCTGTCAGAGTTCAACCAGGGTTCTCTGTGAGTTGTATTGCAAACAAAACTGTCAAAACCAACAAACTAACAAACAAAAGCTCTCAAGCTTTGCGAAAGATGTTTGTGATTGCACAAAGGGATTTCACCCCAGGGGCGTTCTCTGGAGTGTTCCTGGGGACAATGGGCAAGGGCTGCTCCCAGGTGACAAAGCACTGGCATAGCCAGATTGGCTGACAGACTCTGCATTTTCAGGGAGGTGAGGCCATGAACCAATGGCCACAGGAGCTGGGCTTTCCCCTGACCATCAGGGTGTCTTATTCAGTATGTCACTCTTCATAGCTTGCCCTTCTCCCTGAGGCAGGATATTCATTGTTCCCCAGTATTCATTTTCTCCTTCTTCCTTTAAGTAATACAAGTGATTCCCATTCCCATATGGCTGATCACATGGCCACTCAGAGACTATATTTCCCAGCCTCCCTTGCAGCAGAGTACGGCCATGTGACTAAGTTTTGGCTAATGGGATGTGGCCCAAAGTGAGGTAGGAAACTTCTGGATCACATCTTTTGTAAAGAGACTGCTTGCCCTTTACTTTCTTTCTTTCCCCCTCCATAGGCTGGGTTGGGGTGGGACAGCTTTGACCACGTGCTTTATGTTCATAGGGACGGAGGAGCAACAGCACAGAAGGAACCTGGGACCGTGGCCAACTCCGAATCATCATGTGAGAGAAAAAGAGAATTCTGTCAGGTATGAGTCATGGTATTTTGGGATATTTTTGTTACAGTAATTTAAACTGTATCTAACTAAAACAGAAATTTGTGCTAAAAATAAGATGTAGCTTTGACCAAAAAAAAAAAAAAAAAAATGTGGCCTTGGCTTAGCAGTTGGGCAATGTGAAAGAAAAAACAGATGTGGCAAGATGGAAAGCTGATGGCCCTTGCTACTCTGTGGCAGATTATTTGGTAAAACCCCACCTTGCAATAACCTGGAAGGCAAACCATGGTACACACTCTTAGGACTTTTCTACCTAGCAATGTGAGTCAGCCCTGTGGCAAAGATCTGATTAAGGCTGTCATTTCCACCCAGTCATGGTTTCGGGTGCCTCAAGGTGGCCACCATTAAAACGAGGCAGCAAGGCTGGGCTGGGCAGGGAAGCCAGTTAGTAAACAAGGGAGTTGGCGGGCTTAAGAACTATTGCACAGAAAGGATTCTTGGGGTGTGCTACTCCTGTATGAAAGTGGAAGCAAACAGACCAGAAGGTTTCTACGTTTTTCATAGATTTGGATAGTCAGAGAAACCAAAAGTCTGGCCTACAAAAGCCTGTGATTGTTCAATTCCTAAAGAAATCAGGGGCCCCCAAGACTCCACCATCAGAAGTAAGTTGAGAGAGCTGTGTGCCCCCAAGGAGAGCATTCTCTCCAACACCCACTTCAGAGGTAAGGCTGAGGAGGATAATGGTCAAGGAAGAAGCTCCCAGAGGGCAAAGCCAGGGGCCCCAGTGGGCAGTGGACAAGGGGGTCACCCCCAGAGCAGAAAGGGGAGGCAAGGTGTACCCCAGGGCAGGGAGTTTTCACACTTCTTGCCCAGCAGCTCTGATAACTGCATGGACTGCTGGCCAACAGGTGTTCTATTTTCCTAATGGGAGATGTGATGACTGTTAGCCTTTCCTGCCCCACGTTGTATATGGCCAGAGTGTGTGTGAAGTGGGGGGCAGATGATTATTTTTTAGTTTTCAGGCCACTGGATTAGCAAGGCCACACCCGACCTGAGAAGGTGGACTGTGCACCACCAAGGGATCCTGCTCTTAGAGCGGGATGCAGTGACTGGGTGGACTTTGGGTTGTCACCCTCAGAAAGTTCATAAGTGGGTCCTACATGTGGGAAGAAAGATGTACAGATACTTATAGGCCACAGGGGGTCTTGTGGCAAAGACTAATTGTTCCCAGTGTTCACACTCTCAATAGAATCCACAGGAGTTCAGTTGGGCACATGCCTACCCAGCTGGAGACTATGTTTCCCAGCCCCCCTAGAAGCTTGGGGTAGTCCTATAGGGTTAGCCAATGGGATGTGAGTGGAAGTGTTGGCTGAAACCTGACCCACACTGGGCCAATCAGAGTTGAGCACCTGACCCACACTAGGCCAATCAGAGTTCTCTGTGAGGGACCATCAGTCCCTCTCTAACACCAGGAGCTGGGCCTGGGCCCAACTAGTTTCCCTTCTTTATGGAGAAGACCCATAGGAGGCAATGAAATGGACACTCAGATGAGAGATGGTGGGAAAAGAGTCTGGCCTCCTGATGCCAGTTGCCCTTGAAGCCCAGAAACACTCCAGCTCTGCCACCATTTAGTTATAGGAACCAATGCACCCTCCTTTTGCCTAAAATAGTTTAAAAAATAGTATTCCTATCATTTGCAACCCTACAGAAATCAGTTAATACAGTTGGGATACAGGACAGGGAGCCATCAGGGAGCTGCAACCATGAAAGGAGTGGTTGATATTTATCGACTGCCTACTTTGGCAAAGCATTTGTTCATATTCACATGTGAGTTACTGTAGCCTGGATAAGTGGCCCCTAAATGCTCAGGCTCTCTGCTAGGTCAGTGACAGTTAAATGAATAAATGAATGAGTCTTTCTTGCTCCCTACCTAGTCTCCCCAGCCAGGTTCCTGATGCCTGCTGGAAATGGCTTCCTTTAAACATACCCTTGCCTGCTCATACCTGCCTGCCCCTCCCACCTTTGCTGACCTGTGACCTTGCTGCCTTTGACTTCTGCCTCTCCCAGAAGCAAAAGAGCTGCTCCCCACTCCACTTCCCGTCTAGCAACCCTCCCACCCCTGCCTCATCCCTGACTCAGGGACACTTTTCCCATTAGACGTGATTCACATAAATCTTGGGTTTTGCTGATGTGATGTTAAAGCAAATTGCCAGACTGCAAAGGGCCCGGACTCTCAGGATGATTGCCTGTGTCTGCTTTTGAAGTTCACAATGACCTCATATAGAGAACTCTTCCTTTACTGTGTGTAAAAACTTCAACAGGCCACTTAAGGAGAGGGAGAGTTTGTTCTAGAAGGGAGTGCACTCACATACCCTACTGTTCAAATAGACTTTTGTAGAAAGATCCGGTAGGTTTCGTTCTGCCCTGGGACCCTTTGCCCTCCTGGCTCTGAAAGTTTGGGAAAGGGACTGAACTTCCTTGAGGCTCAGTGTCCTCATTTGTAAAATGAAGATGACAGCACCTTCCTCGCAGGCCTCTAGTGAGAATGAGTTGAGATCGCGTGTGTAAAGCAATGAGCACAAAGCCTGGCACAGAGTAAGTGCTCAGCAGCTGGGGCTGCTGTTTTTTTGGTCTTTTTTGTTTTTTTTTGCGGGCCTCTCACTGTTGCGGCCTCTCCCCTTGTGGACAGGCTCCGGACGCGCAGGCTCAGCGGCCATGGCTCACGGGCCCAGCTGCTCCGCGGCATGTGGGATCCTCCCGGACCGGGGCACGAACCCGTGTCCCCTGCATCGGCAGGCGGACTCTCAACCACTGTGCCACCAGGGAAGCCCTGGAGCTGCTGTTCTTAATTGCATGAAAGTCAAGGCTTTGGTGGTGGAAGGCCTGTATGACTGAGCTTCTCTGTTCCTCCCAGACAAGGTGTCACAATGGCCCTGTCTCTGTCCTTCAGGCAACTTTGAAATCCTTTCCATGACTACAAGGCCCTCGTAATCTGGTGCCAACCTGCCTACCTCCTGGACCTCAACTCCTTTTGCTTTCCAGCTGTTCCCCAAGTATATACCTGCCACAGGGCCTTTGCACCGGCTGTTCTAACTGCCTGGAACTCTCCTCCCCCTATAAGCACATGGCTCACTCTACCCAGGTCTCTGCTCAAACGTCATCTCCTCAGGAGAAGCCTTCCCTGATCACTCTATCTAAAATTGTTTCCTCCCCCCTCACCTCCCACCCTCTTAATCCATTTATCCTGCTTTAACACTTCACACTTTCCTGAAATGAATGTCTTTAATATCTAATTCCCCCATTATCCTCCAAGTAGAAATTCCTGAGGGCAGGGACTTTGTCTATATTGTACATTGCTGTATGCTCAGGGCCTGGAACAGCCAGTGTGCCCAGGGCCTAAAACAGTGAGGCCAGTGAGGCTTTCAGTTACTTATTATCGAAAGAGTGGAATTTCCCACTTTAGTGCTAAATCTCTGAGATACAAAGGAATAACTGTATGTGGGGCCTCTGGCAAGTTCAAGTGTAATTTCCAAGTCTTGCTTCTAAAAAAAAAAAAAAAAAAAGAGGAGGAGGAAGGGAGGAAGGAAACCCATAAACTATTGATCCTGAAAGGCCAGACAATTTTGTTTTGCTTCCCTATAGCCCAGAGTACAAAACGTCATCCATACAGGCAAACCAACTCTATTCCCTGTGTTCCCTTCACTGACTCTGAAACACACAGGAGAGACGGGCTGGGATGGCACCAAGTTAGAAATCCGTAATTATAAGATTGGACCAGAAATAATACTACAATGATAGTGCTATTATTACTCATTGCTTTCTTTTAATCTTTTCTTTAATTGCTCTCCTTTTATCTGCCAGACACCCGTGGAACACTTCATCTGCATTCTGTTGTTAACCTTTTTAACAACTCTGTAAGGCAGATCCTATTCTAACCCCATTTTACAGAGGGTAAATCTGAGGTGGGGGTCAGGGAGTCAACTCACATCCTGGCATGACAGATACAAAGAAATGTCTTTCTCTGTGGCATTTCAGTGAGGCCATGTTCTGAGGAGGTTTGTTGCTTAAGGCAGGGCTGGAGTCGGATGTCATCGAGACATCAGCCAGGAAAGAAATTCACAAGGAGGTGACTGGGACCCAGTCCCCCAGAGAAGAGAGCACTGCCGGAGAGCATGTCCCCCCTCTCTGCGTCCGCTCTGCCTTCCGAGGGATCTTAAGATTCGAGCAGGGGTTCATCACACTCGAGCAAGTGGGCCTCGGCATCTTCTGGAGGGCTTCTTAAAGATTTCTCAGCTCCACCCCTGGAGTTCCTGCTTTAGTAGTTCTGGGTTGGAGCCCGTTAACTGGCACTTCTAACAAGTTCCCAGGAGGTGCTGAGGCTGTGGGTCTGGGACCACACGTGGGAATCACTGGACTAGAGAACTGTCACGTTCACGTGCTTGAAGAAATACTCCACTCTCTCCATGTTCCTGCCTCTGCTGCAAATGCAACGCACAGTTTCACGAGTGCATTCTATTCCAACTCAGCTATAGAGTCGAGGGATTTTAGTGAAGCTCATCTTTGTAATAAGCTGCTTTCGAGTGACAGTGCAGGGGACCAGTGGACAAAGCTGGGGTGGGGGGCACAGCGGGAGCGAGGCGTGGAGGGTGGGCAGGGCTGTAAGGAGAGGAAGCTGGTTAGGGAAGCCTGCTTTGACTCACCTAGAAGTGCTATGGGTGGGGCCGGGAGCCTGCATTGGGTCAAACGCTGTGGAGCGGGGCCATATAGAGCTCCAAAGGGTGGTCCTGGGGGAGAAAGGGATCCCAGGGAGGGAATCAGGGGCTGGTCGGGGGAAGACGGATGAAGGATTAGGTTTAAAGGTTAAGCCAAGCCAAGTCGAATTCAGCAATTAACCAGGACGTCCTTAAACGTTTTTTTTCTGTTTTTTAACATGGCTTTTTCCCTCCCAAATTAATTACACATGATCCAGAAAAGTGCTCCCCCTGCCTCCCCGCCAAATATGGAGTGCTGCAATCCCTCTGAGGAAAGGGAGAGACCGACCACCACCCCAAGAGCATGAGCTGAAGAAGAGAAACTCCCCCGTCCCTTGGGTGATGCCCGGAGGGTGGTCCTCCATGAGTCTCCTCCACACCCTCCCACCCGGCAATCCACCATTGCTGGCTGAGCACCATCACGTGGGGGGCCCCGGGCTGACCTCGTCCCCCCACACCCCCCCTTGTGTCCCATCTTAACTCTTCTCTCTGTGTCCTCACTGTCCCTTCCCCCAGCATCTCTTTCTTCCCCGGTGAGCTCCTCCTCTCTCTGTCGCTCTCCCCACAGCAGTGACAGAAGGTAATTGTTGTCGTTATTAACTACCATCCTGGTGGCCCAGCTGCGAGGGGCACAAGGCCCTGGCCGGGGTCAGGGGTAATAGAGGAAATAAGATCATTATTATGAGATTGTGACAGCAAAGCTCTCAGACTTGCTTTTTTTTTTTTTTTTTTTTTTGCGGTACGCGGGCCTCTCACTGTTGTGGCCTCTCCCGCTGCAGAGCACAGGCTCCGGACGCGCATGCTCAGTGGCCATGGCTCACGGGCCCAGCCGCTCCGCGGCATGTGGGATCTTCCCGGACCGGGACACGAACCCGTATCCCCTGCATCGGCAGGCGGACTCTCAACCACTGCGCCACCAGGGAAGCCCTCAGACTTGCTTTTGAATTGGACAGAACACCAGCTGCCTCTGAGGGTGCAAACTCCACGGAGGCTGGTCTTTTGTTCAGCTGGAGACAGTTACAGAACTGGGCAGACGTGTCCCGCTATGAGTTGTAAACTCAGTGTCTAAGTTCAGCTGTGCCCTCTCTGCCTCCTAATCGTCTCTAATTCACCCCCTGATGCCCTATCAGGTTTCCTCTGGTTGTTCAAGGTCCCTCCTCTCCAAGCCCTGCCTCACCGCCATCTACCCTCTCTTTCCTTCTAAGTAAGGAGGTCCAGGGATTCTGGTAAATGCCCTCCATGTGTCCCCCTCCTCAGCACAACTCTCTCTGCCCCCTTCTGTGTATCCACATATCCTCATGCAGCGAGGGGCAGCAGAAAGAGCAAGGAATTTGGAAGCAGATAAAACGGATCCTCAGTTATCTCATTTATAAAATGTGTGTTTGGCTCTTGGTTTGGTCTGCTTGGCACCTCCGCAGTCCCTCTTGTGGTAATAGACCCACCCACCCTGCACTGAGAAGGAATATGTGTGTGAATCAGCTGGCCCCATCATGCTACCCCATCACGACAACTGTGGTTGGCCCAGGGATGTGCATGTGATTGGAGATGGACCAATCAGAGCCCTTCCCTGGAATTTTTCCATCTCGAGCTCGTGGGGAAGAGTTCTGTCCTCTCTGCTTTTAAGGCTATAAGAATGTAAACTAGGGATGCCTGCACTCATGTTCCCTGATGCCTGGAGAAAGCCCACCTTTAGGATAAGAGAAAGAAACCAGCATCCAGAAGGCTAAAGAAGAGCGTGGTGGCATTTGAGTTCCTGGATCCAGCTGTCCCTGAGGCAAGACCTACTCTTGCCCATTGTGGTTCTGGTTGGTTTCTGGCATTTGCAACTCAAAGTGCTCTGACTAGTGCATGTGACTCTCATTGTCTCCTCTCATGTGGTGGCTGTGAGATTACAAAAGATCTTTCATAGAAGTGCTTAGAGAATGCTTAATCCATTGTAGTTATTAATATGGCTGTTGGTCCCTGCCCACCATGTCCCCAGCACAATCCAACTCTGTCTCATCCTTTCCCTGGCCTCCGTGGCTGGAAATCCTAGAACCATGTTCCTTTCCTTTATTCTAATACTGCCCACCCTAGACCCAGTCCATTAGTCCTGTATAAGCCCTCTCAGATCTTTCCTTCTTCTTCATCCCATCTGCCACTGTCCTAGGCCAAACCACTCATTCACGCATTCAGCGAACTTTAACTATAGGCCAGGCAACATGCTGTCAGTGAGTAAGACAGACATTGTCCCCTTGACACTCTTTCCTCTGTCCCGGTCTTCCTTGTGTACCTGTCAGACTCATTGTCCTCAAACCCCACTTTCCTGTTACTCTTCTTGGCTCCCTACTTGCTACCTCATCAAATCTCAGTGTCTCTACCTGGCCTTCAGAAGTGCTCCACAATCTGCCTCCAAATCATCATCATCACCCCATTAACAGTAAAAGCAGCTGCCATTTGTGATATTCTTATTTTGGTCCAGAAACTGTGCTAAGCACTTTAGCTCCTTTAAAGGCATTAGCTTATTTAAAGCCTCACAAGCGGGGGTGAAATTCAACATCTTTAATGACTAATGCAACACAGGCACCAACAATCAGGGAGGACCACCAGGCCAGAAACACCAGCTTTGTTCACAGCCATCCTGAAAGGCCGGTATTGTGATCTTCGGTTTACAGATGTGTAAGCTGAGACTCAGGAGGGTGAAGGGGCTTGCCCAGGGTCACACAGCTGAGAAACAGCAATGCCAGGATGCAAACCCAGGAGCCTTTAACTCCTCCAGGGCCTATACCCCATCCCATAAGAACTCCATAAATGCCCACCACATGACCCTTTTTCCGGTGACATCAGGTCCTTCCCCGCCCTTTAAATAGGCCACACCTCTGCTCACTTCATCCATTCTCTCCTACAATCATTGGTTGAGGCTCCCACTTTGAGCCATGGCCTGTGCAAGAGGAGGGGACCTCCGTGGGGGCAGGGACTGTCATTTCTGCTCACAGTGGTATCTCCAGCACCTGGTACATTACCTAGTAATTGGTGTTTGGCAAATATTTGTTGAATGAATAAATCAATGCAAGGGTGGGGAGGGCCCCTCTCTGTACACCAGCTGGAGGGGGCATGGAAACGCTGGAAGGAATCAATGGCTGACTGCATGTTCAAGGCCCTGAGACATGGGGCAGTGTGGATTGCAACGTTGTTTTAGGTGGTGGTTAATGTTTAATGCTCATCTGAGCCCCCGGGCCAGGACTGAATTTCCACATGACACTCAGAGATTCTTTATTCCCCACAGGAAAGCAAACTTGGGAGTCAGGGGAGCTCTGGGTTCCCATCTCAGCTTGTGATCTTGGGCATTTAACCTCTCTGAGCCTCAGTTTGCTTCTCTGCAAAGGGCCGATATAATAACTGCCTTGAAAGACTGGAAAGGTTAGATGGATAACGTGAGTCACGGTCCTTCCCGCTGAAAGATGTTTAAGACCCAGGTGACTCGTGAAACCAGAAAGAACCAAAAAGACAAGAGATAAGATGAACCTCAAGGACAGCCCAGAGGGGCCACTATAGAGGGGGAGATGTGGCTCCCAGCCAGACTCGCAGCTGAGCAGTGGTGGAGGCAGGGGCTCACACCTGGCCCGGGGCTGCTAGGGGATGTGGGTGTGGGCAGGGTTACCAATGAGAGGCACACAAGTGAGCCTCCGGTCCTTTAGCTGCTGCCTAAGCGGAAGGGGGACTCCTGGCAGCAGGGCTGGGGCTTCCCATCTATCACTCTGGGCCAATCCTCATCTGCCCTAGGGGCAGGGCGGTGATGGGAATGGGAGGGGGGAGGGGCAGGGCTTCCCTGCCATCTCCACGCCCGGTTCCCCACTGTCCTAAAAGAGGATGTCCCTAAGCTTAGCAAAAACAAGTCTGAATTTTTGTTCAAGTGAGTTTTCTATAAAAACAACACACCAAAGAAAAGGAGCTTAGGAACAAATTAGTGCCAACTCAGATTCCTGTCCCTCTATCCCCAGGTCGGCACTCAGTGCTGGTTACCCAAACTCTGACTGCCTTCCTTCCCTTAAGACACTCTGTAAGGCCCACACCCCACTAAGGAGTAACCCCTGGATTCCTCAATTTCGCCCCCAGCCGTCCCCCTGGATGGTAGGTGACAGGAAGAAAGCAGGGCTTGAGGGACCCTAGCACTGGTCACAGCAACCTGTGTGACCTTGAACAAGTCATGTCACCTCCGGAGCTCAGTTTCTTCACTGAAAAATGGGCATAACACCTGGCTCAGTGCGTGGGCGGTGAGGACTTGCCTTGTAGCAGTGGAAGCCTTTGTAGGGTGCCAGACGTAGAGGAGGGCTCAGAAAGTGTTAACCTTCTCCCTCCCAGCTCAGGGACTGCAGATGCTCTGCGTTTAGGGCGCCCCTTTCTTGCTTCCCCTTCCCACTTCCTTCCCCATCTCTTCTCAGCTTCCCAGTCCCCCAAGAACGGAAAGCCACTGGATTTGAGCAGCATATTCATCCTCACTGTCTGGGACAGCAAGCAGGGCAGGGGTGGGTGGCAGAGTTACAGGAGCGGCCCAGGGGAGAGGGGAGAGAGTGCCCTCCTTCCGCCCTTCCTTCTTGGCCTCCTCTGGCCTCCCACCCAGGCTGCCACGGAGGGGGACCCAAGGCACCGCCCTTACCCAAGAAGATCCTCCCGTCCCTGGTGAGCAGGGCGGCCCCCACGGGGAAACGACTGTAGGGGCAGTAGGCGGACTTCTTGGCCTCCCGGCTGGAGAGCAGCAGCTGCTGGGCGTGCTCGGGCTCCAGGGCAGGGCTGAGACTCTTCTGGGCCATGTCGGTCCCCTGGGGCCCGCGGAGGAGCGGAAGGGGAGCTCCCAGCCTGTGTGGGCTGGGCCCCACCGCGACAGCAGCTCCTCCCCCGGGGTGTGTCCCTGCCTAGAGTCTCCCAGGTGCGTGCCTCTGGGGATGCTGGGTGGGGCCAGGTGAGGGAGAGGAGCCCCCCTTGGTTTGGGGACAGAGGGTGTGGTGTGTGTCCCAGGGTGGAAGGATGTCACTGTGTCCACGTGTGCTTCACACTCTCCCTTGGGGACCACTCCCACTGCTGCCAGACTGATGGGTGAGAGGGTCAGGGGATGGGTGCCACTGTGATCTCAGCTGGAGGGAACCTCTGAGATCATCTACTCAGGACGCCTCACTTGTTGTTGTTGTTGTTGGCAAAATAGATATCGGGCTGCTGGTAAAAGAAACGAGTTTGCATCCTGGCTCCACTACTTCCCATAGGTACAACTGTTGGCAGGTGACGTGCCTGTCTGAGTCAGTTTCCTCATCAGTATAGTGCAGTGGGGATAGTGACCATCTCTGTCCTGCATTCTAGGATTACAGAGCAGCTCGAGCTTTGGAGTTTAATAGACCCTAGTTTGAATTCCAGTTCTGCCATTTATTAGCTGTATGACTTTGGGAAGTTAATACCACCTCTCTAAGCCTCAGTTTTCTCATCTGTAAAATGGGTGCACTAACAGTATCATGTAGCGTTTGTAATGAGGATTGAATGAGATATAATTTGTTACAGTGAGCATGGTTGGAGGATCCCATGATGTCATGACGTGAGCATCCTTTGTGACTCCATGCAAATGGGGTTTTTGTCATTAAGTGACCTGGCCAAGATTACATAGGAAGGGCAGAATACTAGTCAGGGCATCCAGAGGCATCCAAATGTCGCCAGACCCGCAGCAAACAGGAGTGAACCTGCAGCTTCTCTTAGGGCTTAAACGGGTGGTGTGGGGAAAGGGAAAGGGAGGGGAGGTGGGAAATGAAGCAGCGTCTCCACGCCCTGCACGCTGACATCTCTGGGTTCTGCAGTGTAGCATCTTTGTGTCCTGAGCCTGGAGCTCTCGGCCACGTGGAGACACAGGCAAACACCCAGCTGTAGAGTCCCCTCTTCCCCTTCCCTCCCTTCCCTCCTTCAGATTCCCCACACCTCCTTTCCACACGTTTGGCCCTCAGAGAAGCAGCTGGTTCCCTCCCCCTCTGTTGCACTCTCCTCCTGGATTTATACCTTCGTCATCTAGGCCAGTTTCCGGGATCTGAGGCAGGGCTGGTGGAGGAAGCAGTGAGAGGGCTCTCCTGCCTCTTCTATCCCTGTACAGCCCAGGCACCCCAAAGGCCCTTCCCCCAAGGCTCGAGGAAAGAAAGCAAAGGATGTCCTGGGACCATGTGCACCCACTTGACATGGGAATAATTCTAAAGCTTTTGGTGGCCAAGTAGAATCACAATTGGGAAAAGACTTATGGTGCCCTGCTGGCCTGCCAGGCCTGTTAAGAGGCCTCACTAAGCAGCCCTGTATCTGTCCCCTGCCCTGTCTTGACTCACCCCAGCTCAGCTCAGCCCAGCCCTGCCCAGGCCAGGGGCTGGACTCCTTGGCTCCACGGTACCAAGAGGACATGGACGACCTCCAGGCTACTGATGGCCCTTAGTGCCTTCAAAGCTCTTTGCCGACCCATGCCGTAAAGGGGGACAGTGACCATTACAAACCCAGCTGTGTGGAGCTTGAGAGCCAGCATAGCTCTAGAATTCCTTACAGAGGGGGCTTGGGGTGGGCATCTGGCTAGAAGGAGAGAGTAGGCCTGGAAAGGTGGTTAGAGCTAAGTTATAGATCAACTACAGATAAATACGTATATAAAAACTTTTTTTTTTTGGCTTGCAGGATCTTAGTTCCCCAACCAGGGATCGAACCTGGGGCCCCGGCAGTGAAAGCTCCGAGTCCCAACCACTGGACTGCCAGGGAATTCCCAAGATGAACAATATTAATGGCATTTTCTAAACATGCTTTAATCTCCACTTCACATAAAATTAAGAAAACTTAATTGCCCAGATCAAAGAATAGGAATATCGAAGATGTTTTGAGTGACAATGGAGATTATCAAGGTCCCCAAACCCTCCCCAACCTCTGCCCCCAGGCCTTTGCTCAGTGAGAAAAACCACCCAGAGTCCCCATGTTAGAGCTCAAATACCATTCACTCACTTATTCATTCAATAAAGTTACTCATGATCATAGCTAACTCTTCTTTTTTAAAAATAAATTTATTTATTTACTTATTTTTGGCTGCTTTGGGTCTTCGTTACTGCGCGTGGGCTTTCTCTAGTTGCAGCGAGCAGGGGCTATTCTTCGTAGCGGTGCAGGGGCTTCTCACTGCGGTGGCTTCTCTTGTTGTGGAGCACGGGCCCTAGGCGCGCGGGCTTCAGTAGTTGTGGCGCATGGGCTTAGTTGCTCCGTGGCATGTGGGATCTTCCTAGACCCGTGTCCCCTGCGTTGGCAGGGGGATTCTTAACCACTGCACCACCAGGGAAGTCCCCATAGCTAACTCTTACTTTGTTCTTTCCATGCGTGTGCTAGGGCCTGTGATAAATGCATGATTTGCTTTATTTCATATAATATTCACCACAAGGTAGATAATGTCAGTATTGCCCATATTTTACTGATGAGGACACTTGAGCTCCTGGAGATCAGAGGTGGATCTCAAATCTGAATTTGCTGGGCTCTCATCCATCCCAGAACTCACGGGGAGCTGGTTTAATGGACATGCAAGGGGTGCAGGTTTAATGGACATGCAAGGGGTGCAGGTTTTGGCATCAGACCAATCTGATGACCAATCTCCTTCTGCCTCTTGTTACCAACTGTATACCTAGGCAAGTTAGCTCATTGCTCTGTGCCCCCTTTCCTCGTTAACACAATGGGACAACACTGCTACTCACCTATGGTGAAGCATGGTGACCAGGGTCAGATTCTGCCCAGGAAGCTTTCCCATGTCTTTTGTTTTGGTTCTTTAAGGGGAGACCTCCTGGCGAGGTGTCAGTCACTGTGCTCCCACCCCCTGGTAGGTAGAGGCAGTTGACACAAGATGGCCAGTCAGAGACCTCACTTTTCTGCTGAGTCAGTGGGAATGCTGGTTTCTCCCACAGTCATTGCTAAACTAGGAGGATGTGACTATGGCTGACAGCTACTTGCCCTCTGGGTAGAGAGAGCCTGCTTGTGAAGTGAAGCCAGGTGAAGAGAAGCAGAGCTGAGAGATGAAGGGAAAGAACCCTGATTTCTCTTTGAGCTTCTGGATCCAGCCCTGCCTGAAGGCACACTTCTAGACTTTCCTTTAATTGAGCCAATAAACTCACTTCTTTCTTAAACTTGTTCGAGTTTTGTTTGCCAACCTGGTGGCATCTAGACTAACATATTACCTCCTAGGATTGTTGTAAAAATCAAGTGAGATAAAATAAGTGAAGCTCTTAGCATAGTTACTGGCATATGATAAGGGTTCAAAAAGTATTAGCTCATATTATAATGAATACTGTGTGCCAGGCCCTGTGCAGGACACTAGGGAATCAGGTGAATGAGACTTGGTATCTGCCTTTGAGAATATCACACTCTAGTGAAGGAGACAGACAAATCAATAGACAGATATAAAGCACTTAAGACATGATTAAGTACTGGGTCCCATGGCAATACTGAATAACTAGTTGTCTGGAGGGAGTGGTGGGTAGGTGGATTGGAAAAAGATTCCCAGATGACATGAGATTAAGAGGAGTCTTAAATGATGGGTGGGTATTCATAGTGGACAAGGTGGGTGTTATGGGTTGAATTGTGTCACCCTCCCCAAAGAAATGCTGAAGTCCTAACCCTCAGTACCTTGAATATGACCTTGTTTGGAAATAGAGTCACTGGAGATATAATTAGTTAAGCTAAGGCCATACTGAAGTAGAGTGGGCCCCTAATCCAAAATGACTGGCATTCTTATAAGAAGATGATCATGTGAAGATACAGAGACATAGGGAGAATACCATGTATAGATGGAGACAGAGATTGGAGTATGCATCCACAAGCCAAGGATTGCCGGCCATCACCAGAAGGTAGGAGGGAGGCATGGAACAGATTCTTCCTCCTAGCCCTCGAAAGGAACCAACACTGCTGACACCTTGATTTTAGATTTCTAGCCTCCAGAACTGTGAAAGAATATATTTCTATTGTTTTAAGCCATCTAGTTTCTGGTACTTTGTTATGGCGGCCGTAGGAAACTAATAAGTGGATATAGCAAATGCTGTCAGTGCTTCACCTGTACCCTTAGCCACCACAGAGGTCACCTCCAGTTTTAGTGGATAGATCCTGGCTTCTGCCTAAAGCATACCCTAGGCTCAGCCCATACTTAAGGAAGGCCAGAAATGTCAGGGAATTAACACCCTTAGAAGGATTAGGATCCATAATTTATCAAGAATCCCTAAAATCAGTAAGAAAAAGACAAACACCTCAATAGAATAGGCAGAAGACTTGAACAATTTTACAGAAGAAATGGGGTAAAAAGAACTCTACAAGTTTTCAAGATTTCAGACTTGGCCACATAAAAATAAGGAGTTTTGTTCAGTTGAGGACTTCCTAGACAAAGCTATCAGAAGGTTAAAAAACAGGGGAAAAAAACCTATCTTTTTCATGGCTAGATAATAGCAAATGGGTAACATAGTCACTATGTAACAAACTCATGGCAAATTAACAAGCAAAAGACAGGAAATTCTGTAGAAAGATGGACAAAGGATAGTATGAGTAGGCAATTTACAGAAGGGGAAATGCAAATGGCTAGGAGGTGTTTGCTCAATACTTCTTATAGTCACAGAAATGAAATTAAGACAATGAGATGTTACTTTACATCTATCAAAGTGGCAAAGAGAAAAAAAAGTAGTAGGAGGATAAGTGTTGGCAAAGATGAGGGGATACTGGAACCCTCTGTACTCCTGCTGGGATTTCAAACTAGTGCAGTTTTCTGGAGAGCAATCTAGCAGGACTTAATGAAATTATGGATGTGTTTACCTTGACATTCACTGATCCCAACCCTAGGTAAACAGAGACACTCTCACATATATCCATAAAGGGATTTGTATGAGGATGTTTTCTGAAAAGTTTTACTTTTCACTTTTAAGTTTTTCATTCATCTGGAATTAAAATTTTTATTAATTCTGGTGTGAGGTAGAGACCCAGCTCAACTTTTTCCCATATGGATATCCAGTGATTCCAGTACCACTAATTGAATACTCTGCCCTTTCCCCAGAGAACCACAATGACAGCCATGTCAAATTTCAATTCTATATGTGAGTGGGACTTGTTTTGGACTCTATTATGTTCCACTGGTGAATTTTTTCACTCCTACACCCATACCATACCTGTCTTTATTATAACTTTATAATAAGTATTGATTTCTGGAGGCCAAATACCCTCACCTCCCCCCATCCCCGCCTGCCACTTGAGCCTTTGCTCTTTGTGCATTTTATAATCAAGTTTTCAATATCCACTGAAAACTTTCTTATCTGGCCTCTGAAGGAATTTGTAAAATGTTGGAGTAATCTATTTGACTTTCTGGAAGAATTTTCTTGTAAAACCATCCTGAACCTCATGTTTTCTTTTAAGAAAAAAATTTAAACTATCAATTGAATTTCTTTAAATATTATAGAGCTATTTGAGTTTTCTATTGCTTCTTGAGTCGGTTTTAGTAAACTAGTTGTGTGTGTTTTTTTTAAAGGGTTAGGGCCACTGCAGTGAAAGCCCAGAATCCCAGGCAACCAGGGAACTCCCCTATAAAACTCTTTTCAAAATAATGTTTTAAATGCTTAGAATTATAAAGCAAGCCAGTTGTATTAAAATACAGTTATCAGAATAGTTAAAATATTTGTATACTTTTAAATTAATGCATTAAATAACAAGCGCTAACAGTAAGCCTAATAACTACTGTGATTTTGAAGTCATGATAGGAGTAAAATGTATTTTGGAATGCTGCAATAAAGTGATGTGAAAATATTTATGATTTACATTGGTGACAAAGTCACAGGTACTGTAATATTTCTGTGATTTGTTGTCTACCTTTATGAATGATGGGAAGGCTAAACTTTAGTTAGAAGTTAGTAAAATTAAAGGCATATTTTTTTCCTTCTAAGTTCATGGACTCCCTGAATTCTATCCAATGACTCAGTGGGAGTCCATGGGCCCTACAATAAGAACCCTTGCCTCGTTTTTAAATCTTTTCTTCCTTTGCTGTGAGTCTGTTATAAATGACGTATTATTGGCTTTAAAAATATTTCTTCTAAAAGTCTCTGTCTTTTGGTCAGATACTTCAATCCATTTACACTTACTGTAATTATTGTTATATTTTAGATTTTCCCTGCCATCTTTTTTTTAAAAATAGATCTTTATTGGAGTATAATTGCTTCATAATACTGTGTTAGTTTCTGTTGTACAACAAAGTGAATCAGCCACATGCATACATATGTCCCCATATCCCCTCCCTCTTGAGCCTCCCTCTCATCCTCCCTATCCCACCTCTCTAAGTCATCAGAAAGCACGGAGCTGATCTCCCTGTGCTATGCTGCTGCTTCCCACTAGCTAACTATTTTACATTCAGTAGTGTATATATGTCAATGATACTCTCACTTTGCCCCAGCTTCCCCCTCCAACCCTGTGTCCTCGAGTCCATTCTCTATGTCTACATCTTTATTCCTGCCCTGCAACTAGGTTTATCAGTAACTTTTTTTTTTTAGATTCCATATATGTGTTAGCATACAGTATTTGTTTTTCTCTTTCTGACTTACTTCACTCTGTATGACAGACTCTATGTCCATCCACCTCACTACAAATAACTCAGTTTCGTTTCTTTTTATGGCTGAGGAATATTCCATTGTATATATGTGCCACATCTTCTTTAGCCATTCATCTGTCGATGGACATTTAGGTTGTTTCCATGTCTTGGCTACTGTAAATAGTGCTGCAGTGAACATTGTGGTGCATGTATCTTTTTGGATTATGGTTTTCTCAGGGTATATGCCCAGTAGTGGGATTGCTGGGTCATATGGTAGTTCTGTTTTTAGTTCTTTAAGGAATTGTTTTCCATAGTGGTTGTATCAATTTACATTTCCACCAACAGTGCAGGAGGGTTCCCTTTTCACCACACCCTTTCCAGCATTTATTGTTTCTAGAGTTTTTGATAATGGCCATTCTGACCGGTGTGAGGTGATATCACATGGCAGTTTTGACTTGCATTTCTCTAATAATTAGAGATGTTGAGCATCTTTTCATGTGCCTCTTGGTCATCTGTATGTCTTCCTTGGTGAAATGTCTGTTTAGGCCTTCTGCCCATTTTTTAACTGGATTGTTTGTCTTTTTGATATTGAGCTCCAAGAGCTGTCTGTATATTTTGGAGATTAATCCTTTGTCTGTTGTTTCATTTGCAAATATGTCCTCCCATTCTGAGGGTTGTCTTTTTGTCTTGTTTATGGTTTCCTTTGCTGTGCAAAAGCTTTTAAGTTTAATTAAGTCCCATTTGTTTATTTTTGTTTTTATTTCTGTTACTCTAGGAGGTGGGTCAAAAAAGATCTTTCTGTGATTCACATCAAAGAGTGTTTTTCCTATGTTTTCCTCTAAAAGTTTTATAGTGTCTGGTCTTACATTTAAGTCTTTAATCCATTTGGAGTTTATTTTTGTGTATGGTGTTAGGGAGTGCTCTAATTTCATTCTTTTACCCATAGGTATTCAGTTTTCCCAGCACCACTTATTGAAGAGGCTGTCTTTTCTCCACTGTATGTTCTTGCCTCCTTTGTCATAAATTAGGTACCCATATGTGCATGGGTTTATCTCTGGGCATTCTATCCTGTACCATTGGTCTATATTTATGTTTTTGTGCCAGTACCATACTGTCTTGATTACTGTAGCTTGTGGTATAATTTGAAGTCAGGGAGCCTAATCCCTTCAACTCCGTTTTTCTTTCTCAAGATTGCTTTGGCTATTCGGGGTCTTTTGTGTTTCCGTACGAATTGTAAAATTTTTTGTTCTAATTCTGTGAATAATGCCATTGGTAGTTTGATAGGGATTGCATTGAATCTGTAGATTGCTTTGTGTAGTATAGTCATTTTTACAATATTGATTCTTCCAATCCAAGAATATGGTATATTTCTCCATCTGTTTATGTCATCTTTCATCAGTATTTTATAGTTTTCTGAGTACACGTCTTTCACCTCCTTAAGCAGGTTTATTCCTAGGTATTTTATTCTTTTTGTTGCAATGGTAAATGGGAGTGTTTCCTTCATTTCTCTTTCTGATTTTTTGTTGTTGGTGTATAGGAATGCCAGAGATTTCTGTGCATTAATTTTGTATCCTGCAACCTTATCAAATTCATTGATTAGTTCTAGTAGTTTTCTGGTGGCATCTTTAGGATTTTCTATGTATAGTATCATGTCATCTGGAAACAGTGACAATTTTACTTCTTCTTTTCCCATTTGTATTCCTTTTATTTCTTTTTCTTCTCTGACTGCTGTGGCTAGGACTTCCAAAACTATGTTGAATAAGAGTGGCCCTGCCATCTTAGTTACTATAAATATCAACTAGAATGAAGTTTGACTTATACTATAGAAAACTCCAAATAATAATGGTTTAATTAAGATACAATTTTATCTCTCTTTTAGTCTAGGACTCCATAGTCATCAGGGATCCAGTTTCCACCTTCTTAGTTGTAGCTTCCATCTTCAAGTTTATCTTAAGATTCAAGATTGCTGCTGGAGCTTTAGCCTTCACAAACTCATTCCAAGCAGCAGGAAGGAAGAATGGTGGAAGAATAAAAAGGGTGTACCTCCACTTACACTTCATTAGCCATAACTTAGTTATCTGGTCTCATTAATAGTAGCAAAAGATACTGGGAAACGGTTTTTTTTGGTTGGGTACATTGATGACCTGAATAACATCAGGGTTATTTTATTAAGGAAGAAGAGCATGGTGGACTTTAGCAGTCTCTGCTTTAGTCTCCCGACCACAGGTGTGTCCAACTGTCAACAGCAGTGGCTCTGAACCTTCATTATGGTACCTGACCCATAGAGGACCGTCCTGCCATCTGGTGGCAGGTTGGTTACATTGGATTCCTTTCATTGTGCAAGTGGCATAGATTTGCCCTCACTGGAATAGACATTTATTCTAGCTATGGTTTTGCATTCTCTTCTGGCTGTGCTTCTGCCAGCAACATCATTAGCGGATTTACTGAATGTCTTATTCATAATCATGGTAGTCCAAATAGCATCGCTGCTGACCAGAGATGTTTTTCAGCGAAAGAAGAAAAGAAATTGGTGGATGAGTATGAGATTCACAGGTGCTGCCACAAACTCTTATCATCAGAATCATCTGGCTTTATGGTGACATGGCCTACTGGTACTTGGTTAGTATTGGCTAGATGATAACTTTGTACAAATCTTAAGTGCTGGCCCCAGTTGGCATATGCTCTGATTCAGCAACCAATGCAAGTTGATTTTTCTCTCTTTTCCAGAATCCATGGGTCAGGGAATCTTAGGCTGGATCACTTAAAAATTTTTTGCTCCCCTTTCCCAAGGCCTTGGGCTCTGCTAGTTTAGAGGTCTTGGTATGCAAAGGAAGAATGTTTCCACCAGAGCACCACCGAGGTCCCATTGATTTGGAAATTGAGACTGACATCTGGCAGTTTCAGACTCTTCATGCCCTGGATGAACAGGGGAAAATCAGTGGGTGGGTGGGGTCCTTTTGTGTTGGCTAGAGTGACTGATTCTGGTTATCAAGGGGGGAAATGCATTTGCTGCTGCACAGTGGGAACAGGGAGAAGAAATGTGTCTCTGGATCCCATGAAACCCTCTGGGGTGCCTTTTAGTTCCATGGCCAATGGTTAAAAATTAATGGAAGATGACAGCAACCCAGTGTGAGTAGGACAACCATGGGCTCAGCTTCCTCCTGAATGAAGCTCAGGTGACCCCCACCAGGTAAAAACCTTTGACCACATGAAGTGCTTGCTGAAGGCAAAGGAAAAATGGAATGTATAGTAGAGGAAGGATGTTATAAATGCCTCATGACCAATAACAGAAATGAGAATTATATCACTTATCTATATATTCTTCCTTCCTTGCTATGCCATGCATATATTTAGTGATGGTGCTAATTGTCTCTCTTTCTTCTTCTACCATTTTGTATAGGGTCAAATGTTGGTGGTAAACTGTACAGTTTAGTGCATAGATTATAGAATATGGAATATTGTGGGATTGAGTTTAGAGAAATGAACATACTCAAGCTCCCCGGAGTGGGAGCTGGGTGCAGTTACTGCTGGGACTTCGGATTTTTTTTTTTTTCCTAAGGAAAGGACAAGAATGTTCTTTTCTGAGATACCTTTGCATTAATTTGGGCAGTAACATGTTGTGGTTGTTTTATGGACGTTTCAGCATGGAAAGTAGGGTGGAAATGGATGTTGAGGAACTAAGGAGTGAACTGTGGCAAATACTGAAGACCGACCCTGCTCAGCATCTCTTCATAATGACTTCTACTGTAGAGGCTGGAAGGCTAGAGAAGACGTTGCCAGGCTCTCTTGCAGCTAGGATTTTCATATGTCACCTGGCTTCTGCCAGGAAGATGCAAACCCACCAGAAATGGAAAGTAGAATTGAGCACTGGGAGGAGGTAGGCACATGGCTCTTCTGGATGTACTGAAGTGGAGGCATTTCAGTTCTTCTGAGGCAGGTGTGGAGGAAGCCCTAGAGCCAGTTCAATTCCCACCTTCTTGGTGCTAACAGGAGTGTCAGCTGCTTCCCACCTTGGCAGCTTTCCTGACTGTGACTAGGGCAGTGAGATTCTTGAGTCAGCAGTGGTGGTAGAAGCTCCCCTGAAAGGCTAGTTTTGCAATGAGGTTTGGGGGTTATTCCTGGAATAGAATAGTAGTCTGCTTCTCAGCCCTTCTAACGAGTTTGAAACCAACCTAATCACCTTAGCTAACCTAACAATAGTCCCCATGCTCCAAACATCCCAGGGGAGCTCCCAGGCCAGTCCTTACCCTACTCAGAGCCCAGGGACAGAGGAGTGAAGGCAGAGCTGGTGGGGGATAAACAACTTCTTCTGGAACTCTCTGCACAGTGTCCTACTCCGGGTAGCACCAGGCACTTGCAGATTAATTTTTAACATGACCCAGGGGAGTCCAAAGGGCTGAGTTCCCACCTCTGAGATCATGAGATCCTATTCCCTTCCAGGGGTCTCTGGCCCGTGGGGGAGGCAGCAGGAGAGCTGGACCCAAAGATGCACCCTCTGTGGCAACCCTCTGTGCATCTCTGGCCAAGGTGAGCCAGGATATGTCTGCGGTGTCTCCCTCCCCTCACAGGTCATGCTGCAAGGACACAGGGGAGGAGGAGGAGGAGTTTGTCTGCCTGGGGGTGGGGGACAGCAGGAAAAGCCCCAGAGAGGAGGTGATACTGCAGCTGGATCTTGAAGGACAAGTAGTTCACGAGTGAGTTGAGCAGGGAAGGGCATTCCAAGAAGAGGGAACAGCTTGAACAATGGCTCAGAGATGCCATCCACGTCTGTTTCCCTATAGTGATTAATGGCAAAATCTTTAAAGTGCCCCGTGTATGGGGGCTTGTTCTGGGGCCTGCAGAGGAAGATGCGGGGGAGGGCATTCTAGGCCCTGCCCGTCTCAGATAAAACACATCCCAAATGATTGACTGGATCAGGCAGCTGTGAAATGGGGGACGTCAGAGTTTGATGAGTTCCTGTCAAGTGTGAGGTCTTGCGCTGGGCGCTGTGACACACCTGCCATCCTCAGAGCCACCCTGTAGGGGAGGAGGGCCGCCCATTGTACAGATGAAGATACTGAGGCTCTGAGAGATGAAATCTGTGGCACAGGGTCCTTCAACAAGCAAGAGAGTGGCAGAACCAAGATCTGACCCAAGATTTTTATGACCCTAAATGCCATCCAGGGAGAGGACAACAGGTTCAGTAAGACATGTGGCAGAAATGCAGCTGCATTTTCCTCCTGCCCCTGGGCGGCTCAGTGGAGCTTGGGCTGTTCCCGTAGCAAGCCTGGTTCTTCAAAGAGAGGGGCCTCCTGCTCTCCCTGGGGTGGGGCTCTGGGGGGCAGAGGGCCCCACATTCTCCTGGCTTTGCTCCTACTTCTCTGCCGTCTCCATCCTTGGCTTCTTCTCTGCTCAGCCACCAAGCACGGAGGGGTCTCTGCCTCTGTCTACATTCACGCCTCTCCTCTCCCAGGTAATTTCATCCAGAATTATGGCTTGAAATGCCATCGAGAATCATCACTTCCAAACTTACATGCCTCGTTCTTGGAAATAGTCTTGCTTATCCAGCGGCCCACTTGGCCTCTCCGTTTGGATGTTTATTAGCATCGTAACTCGAGGAGATCTGAAACAAAACTTCCGTCCTCACCTGATCCCCAACCTGTCCCTGCCCCTGCCCTGGTCTGTGCCTCAGTTAAAGGTATGATCAGTTACTCAGGCCACAAACCTAGAAGTGACCCTCTATGCCTTGCTTTCCTTCATCCCCCATTCACTCCATCACCAGGCTCTGGCTCTACCTTCAAAATACGTTTTGAATTCAGCCACTCCTCCCCATCTTCACCGCTGCAGCCCTGGTCTACGGCACCACCGGTTCGCAGCTAGACCTCTAATTGGTCTTCCTGCTTCCTCTCTTACTCCCTCTCCCAATTCCATCCTTTAAAAAGGGGTCTGAGTGAGCTTTTGAAAACACAACCCCGAGGTTTCCACTAATTGGAATAGAACCCAAAGCTTATGCAGCCCTGCCCCCCTCTCTGGCCTCATGTCCTGTGAGTCTCCATCACCCACTAGCCACATTCAACACACCAAGGATGTTCTCATCATAGGATCTTTGTGCAGGTTGTTCTCTCTCCTGGATGTCTCTTCCCGGGGGGGCCTTCAAATGGCATCTGCTTTGAGAGGCTTTCCTGACTGCATCTCGCCGTCACTCTCTCCTGTTACCCCACTCACTTTCCTTCAGATGGCGCCTCACTATCTGATAACATTAGCTATGGGCTGACTGTCTAGAATGGAAGATGGATGTCTATCTTGTCTCCTGGGCACCTATGGCCTGGCACATTGTAGAGGTTCAAAAAACATGTGAAAGGGAAGGATGAAGCCCCCCAAAGTACAGTTCAGGGCAAACTCTGGGGGCCCAAAAAAGACCCAAGAGTCCATAGTAGATTTGTCCACCTTGGTTACTTATCCTTAAATAACTGCCCATTGGGGCCTCCTGGTCTCTGTCTGAAATTCCTTTCTCCCTGCATTCAAGAGTAGTCAGGTTAAAGTCCACCCAAGGCAGCCCTTAACCTCCTAATCTGCAGCCACCACAGGCAGATTTAAGGTGACCTCACAGAATTCTCCAATATCAATTCACCTTACACTGGGATAACTAGAAAGGCCAACAGAGAGGGTCCCCAAAGCAAAGAAACTTGGCTCCATAATATGATAATAATAATGACTACACTTGACTGAGCTATTATTTCATGCCAAACAAGATACAATGCTTTCCATACATTTTCTCATTCAATCCTCAGAGACACACCTTGAGGCTGTTGTATTCATTATCTACTGCTGTGTAAAAAACCACCTTAACATGGAGTGGTTTAAAGGAATGACCATTTTACTTGCTCGCAATTTGGTAGGCCAGCAATTTGAACTGGACTCAGCTGGGTAGTTCTTTTGCTGGTCAGGCCTGGGGTCACTCACGTGCAATCATCCAAGGGAACAAATGGGTTCAAGAGGTTTAACATGGCTTTGCTCACATGTCTGGAGGTTGGTGCTGACTGTTGACCAGGTCAGGTGTCTCCAGCAGGCCAGCATGGGCTTCTTCCAGGGGATGGCAGAGTTCCAGGACATCAAGCCCCAGTGTGCAGCATTTTTCAAGCCTTTGCCTGAGTCATGTTTGCTGATGTCCCATTGCCAGAGGAAGTCACACAGCCAAGCCCAGAGTCAATGTGAGAGGGGACTTACACAAGGAGAGATAATTCATCAGAGGCCATTACTGAACAATCTATCATGGAAGTTAGTATGTTATTATCCATGTTTTACAAGTGAGGAAACGGGGAATCAGAAAGGGTAAGAAACATGCTCCAGGTCACATGGCTACGAAGAGGCAGAGTGGGACAGAAATCCTTGGCTCGCAAGCCTCAGGATCTCCACTGCTTTGCAAAGGCAATTAAGTCCCCACTGTGAGGAACCAAATTCCCACCAAGGGAAATGATATCAAGCCCATCTTCACCAGGCTCTCAGGTACACTCCTTTTATTACATCCAGTCAAAAATCACATCAGCTGGGACTTTCCTGGTGGCTCAGTGGTTAAGAATCCACCTGCCAATTCAGGGGACATGTGTTCAAGCCCTGGTCCGGGAAGATCCCACATGTCATGGAGTAGCTAAACCCGTGCGCCACAACTACTGAACCTGTGCTCTAGAGCCTGCGAGCCACAATTACTGAGCCCACGTGACACAACTACTGAAGCCGGCGTGCCTAGAGCCCGTGCTCCATTCACAATAAGAGAAGCCACCACAGTGAGAAGCCCACGCACCACAACAAAGATTAGCCCCGGCTCACTGCAACTAGAGAAAGCCCGCGAGCAGCAACGAAGACCCAATGTGGCCAAAGATAAACATAAATAAATAAGATAAATTTATAAGGGCATTCCTGGTTGTGCAATGGTTAAGAATCTGCCTGCCAATGCAGGGGACACGGGTTCGAGCCCTGGCCCAGGAAGATCCCACACGCCACGGAGCAACTAAGCCCGTGTGCCACAACTACTGAGCCTGTGCTCTAGAGCCTGCAAGCCACAACTACTGAGCCCGCGTGCCACAGCTACAGAAGCCCGTGTGCCTAGAGCCTGTGCTCCACAACAAGAGAAGCCACAGCACTGAGAAGCCCCCGCGCTGCAATGAAGAGTAGCCCCTGCTCGCCGCAACTAGAGAAAGCCTGCGCACAACAATGAAGACCCAACACAGCCAAAAATAAATAAATAAAATAAATAAAAATAAATGTAAAAAAATTTATAAAACAGAAATCGCATCAGCTTAAGTTACTTAACCTCTGCTTCTCAGGCTGCTCATCTGTAAAGTGGGTCTAGTAACAGAGCTCTCTTTTCACTGTTTTATTGTCTGTTCTTGCCCTGCTAGAATGGAAGCCCCTTGAGGGCTGGGATTTTTGTCTGTGCTGTTCACTGCTCTAACCCCAGTGCCTAGAACAGTGTCTGGAATAGCGTAGCTTCTCAATAAATCTTTGTTGAGTGAATAAATGGATGCATGGATGAGTGGGGGATTAGTTGCAGGATAGGTGGGAGAAGATGAGGAAAGGATAGAGCCATGTCTCTGAGAAAGCTTAAAAAAAAATTGAAAAGCTGCTGGCTTCTCTTCTCTGCCTGGAATGGTTTGCAAACTACCTGCTTGGTCTTCAAGCCTGTGGTGAAGCCCCTCATCCCTCATGCACAGTCTAATCACATGGGGCAAGGGGGTCACCTCTTCAGGGATGCCCACTTTTTTTGGCTCTGCCTTCCTTAGTGCTCGGTGTCCTCTCCATTCAGCTGGCAGATGAGGAAAGCAAAAACGAGGCTTGCTTGGGGCAGGAATGTGAAAGAGGCTCACATGCCATTGGCTAGAACGTAGTCACATGGCCACACCCGGCAGCAAGGGAGGCTGGGAAATGTGTAGTCACGCCTCTGTAGGGAGAGGTGACGGCTTTGGGGATCATCTTGCCAGTCTCTTCCACGACCATTTCTAGCCCAGAGATTTTGGAATTTACCATCTTGTAGCACCCACTTTCCTTACACCACTCTACTTTTTCTTTTCCATACATGTGTCTCCCTCTAACAGAATGTATTCATTTACTGTGTTTCTTATTTATTATTGGCCTCTCCTCACTAGGATGTGGGCTCCACAAGGGTAAAGTTCTTTGGTGTTTTGTTCATCACTGTCTCCTCAGGACCCAGGACTGGGCCTGGCGTGCAGAAGGCACTCAATATTTATCAAAAGAAAGTTGAATGGTTGCGAGTGTGGCCCTCTGGCCTGCAGCCTGGTCCTGAGAGCACAGTAAGCCCTAGACAGATGGTAAGTCTCTCCTCCGCCTGCTGGGAAAGCCACAGTGGGGTCTGGGGAGTGTCCGGGCCTGGCTGAGAAAGGGCGCTGTGCCTGAGCCTTCCCAGGTGACTGACTCGCCCTGTGCAGGTCAGCAACCCTCTTCTCTGGCACAGCTCCACACCCAGGATGCCTGGACCCCTGACTTCATTCAGGCCAAGAGGCTTACTTCTCTGGAGAAGTGGCCATTTCAGCCAAGTCACCTGTACTCCGTGCTGTCCTCATGCACAGGGTAGCCTATACCAGTCCATTTTCCCAGACAGAACCTGATTTTTTATGTTTGTTATTAAAAATATTTATTTTATTTTATTTTTAATTTTTTATTGTTTTGGCCACACCGGGAGGCTTGTGAGATCTTAGTTCCTTGACCAGGGATTGAACCTGCACCCTCAGCAGTGAAAGTGTATAGTTCCTGTGAATTCCCTGGAACCTGTTTTTTTAAATGTAAAACACAGAAGGGAGCTTGGTTCCTCTTTTCCAATTTTGGGGGACAAACACAATGGTCAGGTGGCAACTTCAGAGCATTCGAGCTATAGAGCCGTCCAGCTTCCGTAGCCTTCCTGTGCCTCATTTTTGAGAGGAGGAGACAAAGCCCAGAGAGGTAAAGAGACTTGACCAAGGTTACCCGGGGTTCCGGTGACCAAGAACTCCCGGGCAGTGCCCACAGCATGCTCCCAGAGGACAGGTGTCTAGGTCCCCCTCCTGGCTGGTTCCCTTCTCTGGGCAAGACACCAGTGATGGGAAGGGCACAAGGAGACAAGAAGAGATGGCTTGGGGTGGGGTGGGGGGGCGGGACGAGGAGAGACCACCCTGAGCTCTGCCTGGAAGCACACAGTGTGGTCAGGGACCAAGCAGAGAGGAGGGTAGAGGCAGCAGAGAAGGGTGGTAGCCTGAGGGCTCAGAGAGAGGCTCTGGTCCTGGCTTTGAAGGTGAAGAAAGAACATCATCCTGACCTGTTGCCTTTGAATCTTTGCAGGATCCTTACCCCCTCCCAACCTCTATGGAAGCTGGCAGCCAGCACTCTCTCCAGGAGCCAGGGCCACCAGCCTTCACAGCCCTGTTGTAGCACAGACACCTCTTGGTGCAGAGGAAGCACCACTGGACAAGCAATCAGGAGACTTGGGCTCTATCAATTCAAATCATTACTAAGCACCTACGACTCGCCAGGCACTGTCTTCAGCAGGCGAGGGCTCTGCCTCATGGGGCTTCTATTCTAATAGGGGAAACTGTTGATGAACAGACAAACACATGCCTGAGATCATTACAGATGATGACAACAAGCAGGGTAATGGGACAGATGATGGCTAAACAGGTTAGTTTGAGTCGTGGGGAGGGTGGAAACAAGGAGGGCCTCTCTGAAGAGGTGACATTGGAGCTGTGATCTGTATGTGAGAAGGTGGCAGCCATGTAAAAATCTGAGAGAGGTGTGGTCCTTCCCTGGGACGTGGCAAGTGCAAAGGTCCTGAGGCAGAAATGAGCTTGTGTTTGGGCAAATATGACTGGTGAGAGGGACAAGAGGAAGAGTATAAAAAGAGGCTCCTTCCCTTTGTCATTATCTCTGTGGGATTTGAGTACATCTTATCTCCTTATTTGACCCCTAAATTTTGGGCATCTGTAAGTTTAAACAAACCTTTCTTGGTCCTATTTCCAATTTTTATTTTAACATCTTTTGTACAGAGGACAGGATATTCTTAGTCTGAGAGTCAGAAGACCTACATTATGGCCCCAGAGTTCTCAGTAGCAAGCAGTGTGACCTTGGACAAATCCCTTTTCTCATCTTTAAACCAGGAGATTGGACCACAAGCTCTGAAGGCCCTTCTGGCTGAGACATCCCAGCACCGGGAATTCATGTTAACTCTTCTTGATCCTATTTATTTTCAGCCCACATGTGGATCTGCTCAGCATACACCTGCTCCTTCTTCCAGGATCTGCACACATTTATTAGATGCTTTTAAAAACACGAGACAACCTGTACAGACATTAGCAGGAGATGGTTGAATATACCATGCAGCTATTAAAAGAAGAATGAGTTACACTGAAATCCCCTGAGCTGGACGGAAGCGCATGATGTAAGTGATAAAACTAGCTGTGGGATGTTAGAGAAAGACTCCGTTTTTGTGAAAACCAAACGACAAAATCTCTGTGTGTGTGTATGTGGGTTTGTTTATGCTCACAAGTCAGGAGAAAGGTGGGAGAGAATAAGCAGCAGTCTGCAACATTAGTTATCTAGGAGTGTGTGTGTGTGTGTGTGTGTGTGCGTGCACGTGCACATGTGTGCACGCTTCCTCTAAAGACAGCAGCACGCTTCCCAGAACCCATCCCACCTTCTGGGCCTGTTTATCAATGGGATTCTGGCAGAGGGTACGTGATGCCGGTCTCCGAGTTTGTGTCCTTTGGAGACTGAGGGAGGTAGAGAGGAACAGGTGTGGGCAGTGTCCACTTTGATCTTGGAATGTCCCTCTCACCTCCTGGCACCTGCACCTCTATTTCAAAGGCTGCTGAATGATCACAATCTGAGGCTGGTTTTGGTGGCAGGAGAGGCATCAGAGCTGTCCAGGGCCTATGGGATCCAAGATCACAGGCATGATTACAAGAGAAGCAGATGCTCCAGCCTGCTGTTTCCTGCTCCTGCTTTAGGACTTCAGAGGCAGCTTGGGCTGCAAGGGTCTTCTGGGCCCTCCCTGGCCATCCCCCTGACTGCAGACGGATGAAACCAGCCATCCCTCCAGCCTACCCTGGGGGGCGGTGTGTGTGGGGAGCTTATTGTTTGGGCTTCTTCCTGGTCATGTAACTCTCCCCTCCAGGGAATCCCTGCAGATGTCTATTTTAAACCTCCCTTGCTGCGGTTCGTGTTCATTTCCTTTGCCTGGGCTCCTCCCCGCCCAAAGAGGAACCCTTCAGCCTGGATGTTGTGGAGCAGCCTCACTCCAGCTTTCTTGTTCGTAAGGAAGTCCGTAAGGAAGCACCCTGCCCGGTATATGGTGCTTGATGCTTTTCAAAGCCTCTCATGTTGCATCCCACTTGAATGGCCCTTTATAAGAATCCTCTGAGGCAGAAATACCTAGGAGTGTTGCCTCCATACTACAGAAGAAATGGGGATGCAGAGCAGTTAAGTGACTTGTCCATGTCCCAGGATGAATAACAGGCAGTTCTGGGTCTTTGACTCTTGAGATCAGCCTGCTCAGATCCCGATCCATCATCAGAGGTGCCCCCTCCACATTGAAGTTCTCCTGGGAGGTTGGCTTAGTGGCCACATTTACATCTGATGAGCCGACTCCCCAGTTGCAGAGGAGTGGACCAGGGTGGGTTCATGATCTGGGGTGATCACCGAGAGCCTGGGCTGCACTGATCAGCCTTGTGCTCTAGCATTTGAACGAAGGCCAGAAACTGAGTGACGAGGCATGTGGAGTCGGAGTCAGGGTCAGAGCCATATGCTGATTGAAGTCGTGGAGGGACGGGCACTATGAGCTCCATCCATAGAGGGAAAACTGGGAAGGTGTGCGAGGGGCAGCCCGGATGGAAGACCGGGTGACCTCGGAGAGGGACAGGGCCTGGGGACTTTTGGATCCCATGAGCTGCCTGGATGTCCCACAAGCAGGCAACCCTGGCAGACCCTGAAGCTTTTCAACAATCCCCCTTTTCCAGAGCTGGGGACCTGATGAGAACAGAGACGGCAGGGCCAGGGCTCTCTTTTATTTTTTTTGCGGGACGCGGGCCTCTCCCCGCTGTGGCCTCTCCCCTTGCGGAGCACAGGCTCCGGACGCGCCGGCTCAGTGGCCATGGCTCACGGGCCCAGCAGCTCCGCGACATGTGGGATCTTCCTGGACCGGGGCACGAACCCGTGTGCCCTGCATCGGGAGGCGGACTCTCAACCACTGCACCACCAGGGAAGCCCCAGGGCTCTCTTAGATGTAAGCGAAAGAAGGCCCAACTCACACTGGCTTAAGCAAAAAGTACAGCTTATTGGCTCAAGGAGCTGAAAACTCCAGGGGCAGACCTGGGCAGGTCCAGTGAGATCCAGGGGCTCAAGTGATGCTTCGGGGTTTGTGGCCTGCTCTGCTTTTCCCTGTTGGCCTCTCAGCCTCTCTCTCCTCATGGTAGCAAGATAGCTGCCAGCAACACCAGACATACTCCCTACCTCTCAGCAACTCCAGCAGAAAGTGAGCTCCTCTCTTCCCAAGAGTTTCAACGAAAGTCCCAGAACTAAGTTCCACTGGCTCTGACCATGTCACATGCCCATTCCAGAACCAATCTCTGGGGCTAAGGATACAGGATGTTCTGATTGGTCAGGTCTGGATCACACGTTCTCCTCTGGAGCCCACGTGTGTGAAGTCAGCTCCGCCCAAAGCCCAGGGACCAAGAGCAGAGAGTGATGGTCTCGCCAGGAGCATCAGGGCAGTGGGTCCCAAGACGAGTGCGTTAGTCAAGGTAAGCTACGTGCTGCAATAAACCCCCCAACACGTCAGCGGCTAACACAGTACAATTTCGTTTCTTTTTTTTTTTTTTTTTTGGTGGTACACGGGCCTCTCACTGTTGTGGCCTTTCCCGTTGTGGAGTACAGGCTCTGGATGCACAGGCTCAGCGGCCATGGCTCACGGGCCCAGCCGCTCCATGGCACGTGGGATCTTCCCGGACCGGGGCACGAACCCGCGTCCCCTGCATCGGCAGGCGGACTCTCAACCACTGCGCCACCAGGGAAGCCCCAATTTTATTTCTTGCTCCCATTGTTAGCAGGGCTGGGGCTCTACTTCCCGTGTCCATTCAGGGACCCAGGCTGGTGGAGGCTCTGTCATCGTCATCGTATAGTTTCCAAGGACACCCTGGGTGATGACATCCAGCCGGCCATCAGGAGAATAAAGCAAAGGTTACGTTTTGTTTGGTCCAGGCCCTGGGAGTGACACTCATCAATTGTATTGGCCAGAACTCAGTCACATGACCACATCTCAGTGCAGGGGAGAATGGAGAGGAAGTCTCTACCTTAAAGGGGAGATGGATGAATGCTGGGCAGACAAAAACAAGATCCACCTGAGCTTTCCAAGTCCTTTAGCCTTTGTCAAGGGTTCCCAGCATGCCGCAGTACTGGCCCAATCTTCCCGGCTGAGGTCTCCTCTATGATGGCTTGAACTCCACCTTCCCCCTTAATGCCTCACCTGCCCATCCTCTTTCCCTCTCAAGCTAAGTGGTGAGGAGGCTCAGTTATTCTGGATCAGCTGACAAACCCATGTGTGCTTTATGGACAGGAGGCAGTCGAGCAAAGGGAGAGAGAGGACAGCTTTGGCTCAGAGACTCGTCAGATCTGCGTGTCAGCCCCGCGATCCTTTTCGGCTGACCTCTACTGGTCCTTAAGCCAGCAGCCCCTTCCTCTTCTCCAGAGCCTGTAGCTAAGGGCAGACAGGGACTGGAGGGAGGCTGATCCATCTCTCACAGAGCACTGGCATCTCAGCTTTCTGAAGACCTTAGCTGGGAAGACTATGTGTCAACATTGCTACCGGCAGCAGCTAAACATTCGTTCATTCATTTACCTCTGAAGTGCTTACTGTTTGCCTGGCATTGCACTGGGTGCTAAGGTGAAAAGGAGATACAAAAGCTTAAGATATTAGATCTAATCTAGTGTTAAGGCGATCAGGCTTATGCTGGTTGAACAACTGGAGATGAAAATAAGACAAGCTGAAGCTGAATCTTCTACCGTGATTTAGAGATGATGCCACCCCAGGGCATGAACAAGCAGCATATTTAGTGTCTCAGGGACCAGGCACCTGATCTCCTCATCCCAGAGCTGTCAGCAAGGGGAGCTCCAGGTAAAATGATGATAATCAACATCATAGCAGCAGCTACAACTTATTATGTGCGTCGGGCACTATGCTAAATAAATTATCCAAGTGCAAAGCTTTCATTCTCCCAACAACCATATAAAATCTAGACTCACCCACCCCTGTTTTCACAGATGGAAAATCAAGGCTCTAAAAGCTTTCAGAAACCTGCTCCAAGTTATAAAGCCATCAGGTGGCAGCCCTGGGAAGGGCGGTCAGGTCTATCTGATGCTCAAGCCCAGGTTTGACTGCCTGTGTGTTAAATTAGAGACGGCATCTGTCTGGATGGTCCTCCCGCTGCCCAGACAGTGCACCTGGAGGTGCTTGGTCTCCGCCAGGAGCTGCTCTGTATTGTGAGTGGCAGCCCTTTGCTGGGGCTGGGCTAGACCAGAGAGTGAGAAGGCCCAGTCCTGGGGATTTGGAGCTCAGAGCAGACCCCAGGGACAGAGGCTTCAGTTTCTTCCACTGGCCTCATCTCTTGAGCTGCTGTTTTTCTCCCCAAGAATAGCCATCCATCTGAGCAGGGCATCTGAGGAGAGCTCTCCTTCAGCATCTCCAGGCAGAAGCCTGGCAGAAGGAACACTTCTCCACCCACTTGGTTTCCTATCCCATGATGGCTCTTCCATCTGGCTCGTTCATTCATGTGTTCCTTCAACAAATTAATATTGAGCCTCACTCTCTGCCCTGCCATGGTCAGGGTACTGAAGGGGGTGGGGAAATGAAGATGGATCAGTATGAGAGACAAGACACTTCCATATAAACAGGAATCCCAGGGGTAACCTAATGAGGACCACGAGAAAAGGATAGGCCACGTCCTGTGTGTTTGAGAGGAGAGATCACCCCCAGATTTGGCAGGAGTGGGGGAGGGGTGTGCATTAAGGAAAGTTCTGAGGAGGTGAGATTTGTGCTGGGCCTTGAAGAGAGGGTAGGATTGGACACGTGCAGCGGAAGGAAAGGACATTTGTGGTAGTGAGAAGGGCAGGGGCACGGGCCTGGAGGTGGGAACACGTGGCCATGCCTGGGGCCTGGGAGCACGTCCATGTGAGGAACAGGAGCACCAGGAATCAATATGGCATCGGTGGGCCAGCTTTATCCTCTAAGCTGTGAGCCGTGGCGCAGTCACCGCAGTCACAACCGAGCCCCTCCGGAGTAGGATCAGGAGAACAGGAAATAAGGCCCCAGAGGTCCCAGGAAGAGGCTGGCCCAGCTGAGACACACTGTCCCCGGCTGCCTGTTGCTCTTGGAAAGCCCTCCATTGACACATTCACACTCCAGCGTTACTTCTCAGGCCTAGTTAACCCAGTGGACCTAAGACACACACAGCATGGGGGCTGGAAGGAAAGTTTAAAGGGCATCTCACCCAGTGTTTAAAACTCGAAAAAGAAAAATCTGTAGGGTCCCATTATTCAACTGGAATCCCATAAACCCCAAAGGGAAAACAGAGATGATGCTCCAGTTAAAGCAGGTGGGGGGCGGCCTCGCCATTCCATCTCCCCATCACTCCCCACAGCAGCTCCTGGGGCACCCCTGGGAAATCTAGGACTGGGAGAACCCTCCCATTTTTATTTTACAGGTGGGGAATCTGGTACTGGAAAAGAGACACAGGGACACCAGATGGCTCGCCCGATGCTTCAGGGATCTTCTTGAGCTTGTGTCTAAGATCGGGGGAGAAAGGCAGTCAGTGCATAGATGGAGGGGGCCTGGTTTTCCAGGAGGCATCTTCCTCCTTTGGTAGCAACGATGCTTGCGGCCTGCTGGCTGGGGCTGCCCTCAACACCCACTCTGTGGCCTGGTGGCAGTTGGCACTGTGCTGGCCCCCCTGTGGCTTATCTCATCCTCAACCCACTGTGGGAGGGAAGGTGGACCAAGTCCTTCCTCCATCACACACACTGAGGATGGAGATGTGGGAGTTAGGATTAGTGGTTAGGATTCCGGGCTTTCACTGCCATGGCCCTGGTCAGGGAGCTGAGATCCCGCAAGCTGCACAGCGTGGCCAAAAAAGAGACAGAGAGAGAGAGGGAGAGAGAGAGAGAGAGAGAGAGAGAGAGAGAGAAAACAACTTATAATCACCGTTGCCAGGGAGAGTGGAGTGGACATGGGGGGAAGGCACACTAAAAATCTTAATCTAAAGAGAAGAATCCTATGGGTAAAATGGTTGTTCTTCACATGTGCTGGGCATTTTATTATCTGCCAAAGCTTTTTCACAGACATGATTCTATTTAATTCTTATAATCAGCCTGTGAGGTAGATATTAGCCCCTCCCATTTTACCAGTGATAAAGGTGAGGCTCAGAGAGGCTGAGGGAGTTGCCCAGCATAATACAGCTGGTAAGGAGGCAGGGACCATCCTTTCACTCTGGTCTTCTAACTCCAGGTCTAGCGAGCATACTGTGAGCAAGGAAAGGAAGAAGGCAGTTCTGTGTGTGTGTGTGTGTGTGTGTGTGTGTGTGTGTGTGTCTCTATGTTTTGGGTGGCTGCCAGAGAAGAGTGGAAGAGCAGAGGCTAAGGCTGGGAGCGTGCTTGTGAATTATTATATTGCAAGTGTTCCTTTACTTATATGCATTTCACTTGAGAATATAAGAGCCACAGGGAAGGGACTCCTGGACCGCTAGGACCTAGCTTAGTGCCTGTCCCAAGGCAGGCATTTAGTACATTTCTGCTGCAAGCATCTGATTAAAGAGGTTGTGCTTGTGACCTTGTTTCTGGGTGAGGTTGTCTCTAACACCAGAGGCTGCCTTGCAGCCCATCCTCCTCTCCCAGGGCTGACATCTTCCCACTTCCTTCTCTCCTTCTGTATATGGGGAGAAACACCAACAAATCCCCTGGCAATGCATAAGAGGGAAGCAATGAACATGCAGGGTATCCCTGTCACCCCCAAAACATGTGAAGTCAAGCCCAGCTTTCCCCTTCAGAGTCCCCCCCCCCGACCCTGCCTGGGTTCATCCATGGTGAAGCGGCAGTGGTACCCTCTGTTCCAGCAGCTCCAGGAAACAGAACAATCCTGATTGCTGGTGATTGCAGAGGCCACTCGTCTGGGCTGTGGACAACTCTGGGATCAGTGCCCAGCTCAGCCCAGAAGTAAAGAAGATATCCAAGCTCAGGACTCCTGCTGTTATAATGGTCCTGACAGATCTCTCCAGCTCCTCTGAAAGCAAATTGGGTTGCCCACCCCTCTCCCTTACATCCTTGAGGAGACCCAGCAAATACCACCTGCTTTGACATACATACACATGAACCTTCTCAAAGATACATGGCTGATGAGAAGGCCCCAGCCCAGTGCCCCCTCCCTGCCAAATGTCGCAGAGACACTTGTGTTTGGTGCCCAGGCCGAGAGCCATTCCGGGACGCCGAGACAGGCAGCTGACGCCCCTTCCGGGCTTGGCACAGGTGACGTGCAGGCGAGGCACCTGCTACTATCTCCTTTCCTGACATGAAGGGAACAGCTTCCTGGCAGCAGCCCCTTCGTCCCCCCTATCCTGAGAGTTGGCTCCAGCTGCTAAAGGGGATACTTCCTGGGGTCTTCTCCTGCCCTTCAAGGCTCTGATGATAATCTTTTCACCCCCAGCAGGCCTGGCATCAAACACAACACAGGAGTGGTGACAGGCTGAAAAAGCAGGAACACTTTATTTACAGTGATCATTTGGTGACACATAGATCTTTGGGTTTTTAGTGGCCTTGCTGAGAGACACATGGGCAGGGGCCCGCTCTCTCTGTTGGGTTACCGCATCCTCCTGCCTCATCCTGCTATGAGAATCCAGCTGCTGTCAGGACCCTCGTGCTCTGACAAGCCTCAACTTGGGGGCATCCCTCCTGTGTCCATTTTCTGGGTCGTCAGTGTCCTCAAGCACTGCCAGAGGTCCTCCTTACCTCCTCTGGAGGCCTCGTCTTGGTCCTGGTTGTGGGGCACCTAGGGGGGAACCACACACATCGGTATGCAGAAAGATGGAGTGGGTGAGGAGTCCTGTGGGGGGTGGCAGGTGCCAGGGCACAGGCTTGGACAGCCATCTGGTGCAGAGAGCTGTTACCCGGCCTAGCCTGTGGTTGGGGTTGGTAGGAACATCCCAGTCTTCTCCAGAGCCAGAGCAGTGAAGTCCCAGAAGTCCTCCAAGGGGTAGAGAGGCCAGGTATAGAGAAGTCTTCCTTGTGCGTAAGGCAGCTGACTCAGTTGCCACTTTGGGCCTGGCCTCAGTTCTCCAGGGCTACTTACTCTTCCCCAGGGTTGGTCTCATCCCAGGGAGGAAGGCTAGCCTGGTCCAGGGCAGGATCACTGCCTCCACCTGGCCAAGATCCAAGGCCACCCTCCTGGATTTCTGGAAACGTCTCTCCCCCTACTCTTGAGAGGATGTTTGGGGAGGGAGGGCGTGGTCTATGGGTAAAGAGACTTGGTGGGAAGCGTAGGGGGCAAATCCACAGTGGAGGGCTCCGGGAGTTTCAGGTGCGGGGAGAGGTGAGCACTGAATTCTGCTGCTCCCCCATCTGGTTCCCCAACACAAGGGCGTGTCAGGCGTCACCGTGAGCCAGGATGAGGCTCGCGGACAACAGAGACCACGAGGGAGGCAAGGGCCAGGGTACCAGGGGGAGCCGTAGCGGGCAGGACCGGGGTTAGAGGCTGTTAAGTCAGGCCGGCCGGGTCTGGGGCCGCAAGTCCTGTCCCTTCGGCTCTCAGCGCGCCTGGCCGGCCCGCTCCCGGTGGCCGGCCTTCCAGCGGCGAGGCTGCGAGGGCGGCGGAGGCGCCGGGGCGCCCCGCAGGCTGCACGTCCTCAGCTCCCGGGCCAGGCTGAGCACCTCCGGCCGCTCGCTCTGGGGGGCTCCTTCCTCGCGCTCCTCCGCCTCCTCGTCCTGGTCCTCGTCCTCCTCCTGGATGCTGCTGAGGCGCGGCGCCCCGCGGCCGCGCTCGGCGGCCGGCGGCCTGTAGGCGCACTTGGCGTTGAGCAGCCGGCGCAGCGGGGCGCGGGGCACCGAGGCGGCGGCGCCCCCCGCGAGGAGGTGCTGCTGGCGCACGTGGCGCGCGTCGCTCTGGCGCTGCAGGCGCTTGAAGTCGCTGAAAGCCGCCAGCGCGGTCTGGCGGAGCAGGCGGGCCAGGGCGCGCGCCTTGTGCGCCCGCGCCAGCAGCACGGCGTGGCAGCGCAGCACCACGGCCTTGTGGCGCGCCTGGTGGCGGTAGACCCAGGCGAAGACGCGCGGGTGGCGCCCGTCCGCCGTGCAGTAGGTGATGCGCGGTAGCAGGTAGGCGTGCGCCGGTCTGCGGGTCCCCGAGCCCCCAGAGCCGCTGCGCTCGCACGGCTGCATGCGGATGCCGTGCGGGCCTAGCGTCAGCTTCATCTTGGTGCCCCCGCCCGGCCCGCAGCGCGCCCAGATCTTGCCGACGGCGTCGTCGGTGCAGCCGTCGCCCTTGGCGTGCAGGGTGACGGCGTTGCCCAGGTACCACACGGTGTAGGTCGGGTCCTCCTTGTTGAGCTCCACTTTCTGGCGCCGGCTGCGGAACACACGGCCCAGGCGCTCCAGCGGCCAGTCGGGCAGCAGGTCCGGGCAGGAGCGCAGGAAGCTGGAGAGCAGCGACGTGTAGGCGAGCCCCGGGCTCAGGCTCTTCGCCTTGCACTTGGCCTCGTCCTCCACCAGCACGAATTTGTTACGTCTCCAGGGCAGCATCGCGGCGGCGGCCAGAGGGGCTGGGGACGCCGCGAGCTCACGGGCGTCCTGCCCGGCGGCCGTGGGGGAGGGCGCGCAGAAGCCCGCGGCCCCGGGCTTTCGAGAAGCTGGGCGGCGCCGGAGACAGTCGGTGCTCAGAGATGCCCAGTGCCAGGCAGGGCTAGCTAGCTTCGCAGATGCCCGGTGCCCAGCCGGGCTGGCAGCCGAGATGCCCAGGCAGCGGCCGAGCGTCCGGGAACAGCGTCCCCCGGGAGTCGCTCCAGACGTCCGGGAAGCAAGGAGGGGCAGGGGCTGGGCGGGGACGAGACGCCCCCCAGGCCCGAATAGGGGGGATCCCACGGCCCCCGCCGCCCAAATTGCGGCGGCAGGGAGGTCGCCGGAGCCGGGGCTGGCGGCTGGCTGCTCGGAGGGGTAGACCGAGAGAGCGCGACTGCGGAGGGGACTCCTTCACGCGTCGCGGCTCCACCTCCCCGGGCTGCCTACATCACCGGGCGGGACCGCTAGCTCTCTTGTCCCCTCCTCTCGCCCTCCTCTCTCTCCTCCCCCGCGCAAGCTAGCAGTGCTCTTCGCCCGAGACGCAGCACAGGCGCGGTGGATCGGGTTTAATCATTATCGTCGGAGGGGAAGGGGTGGAGGTAGGAATCTCCTGAAATCCACCGGAGGGCTTTGCCAACGCAAGTTTCTCAGGTCTCACTGGTGGTCTCTAAGCTCCTCCTGGAGCGTTCGGTATCCCCCTCCTCTTTCTAGGATCCCCATTGCCCCTCACATCCCTACCCGCATCTCTGAGGGTGAGTTCGGGTGGGTTCCTGATGGGCCGGCCTGGCTCACTTTGCCTCTTGTCTGCGCAGCAGAAAGCCAGATGAGGCGGCCGAGCAGTGCAATGGAAAAGTACTGTCGCTTGGTGAAGCTTTCTCCCAGATTCTTCCAAAGTCGTGGGCCGGGCTCCTGCGCCTGAGCTGGGAGACCAGTCACAGCTCCAGCGGCCGGTAGTGGCCCTCGCCTGGACTAAAGCCGGGAGGGTACTCTCTGAGGGTGGGGAACCTTCCAGAGTGGTCCTGGGTCTGTAGGAATTGCAGATCAAAAGCTCCTTTGGCCAAAGGGGAGCCTCTGGACTCTCCCGGGATTAAACAGTTACCATTCCTGTTTGTGATCACCTATCCTCCTCCGGCTGCCACCTCCGGGGGTTTGCATTCATTATGTCATTATCACAGGATTACCCAGGCTCTCAGTTAAGCGACTTGCCCAAGGTCACAAGGCTGACAGGAGGTGGAACTGGGGCTCCACTCAGGCTCGGGTGACCCACGACAGGGCCCTCACTCTTCTGTGAGTCCACTGTATGCTGCACATGGATGGGGCGTTTTCCACCCTCCCCTGAGAACTTCCAGTGGGGCCTCTTACTAGGGAGGGGTCCTAGTGTACTGGCAAAGAGACACTTGACCCTGGGTATGGGGACACATCTGCCCCTTTCAGGATTTGTTAAATCACAAGCTCCCTAGAATCTCAGGACTGCTCTGATGGGGGCCCAGGAGTCTCCTACAGAGCCAACACCCAAGCCCTTTCGGTGGCTTCAGAACAGGTCATTCGGGGAGTCTTCCAGGTCAGGAATGAGCCCAGAGGCTTGGGCTAGGCCAGGCCAAGCCAGGTGACCTCCCAGAGTGGGGACAGTGGGAAGATGATATGTCCCACAGCCTGGCCACATTCGCCCCAGGCCAGCCGGTTGGGCTCAGAATCCCTGGGGGGGTGGGATAAAAGCAACCCTCCCCCTCACAACGCTGCCTCACTGAATGCTCCTAAAATGACATGCAAATAAAGAATAGGAAATTACTTGGAACGGCAGAATCTTAGCTTCAGTGGGGGCCTCAGAGATTACCTGGTCCACTGCAGCCTCATTTTATTTTATTTTTAAGGTGGAAATGTCTTTATGGCTTGTTGCTGATTATAAAAGTAATACATGCTTGTGGTAAAGCAAATCACTCCAGAAGGACATGGAGGTCTCCTACTGTCCCCACGCCATAGCCATGGCCTTATTTCTCCATAAGAGGACAGGCTCTGAGAGGCACAAGGATCCACCCACTGGACCTCACTGCCTCAGGGTCCTCTTCCCCACAAGCATCAGGAGGCTGGTGGGAGAAGCCAGTAGCAAAGTTTCCGCTTGCAAGGCTGAGATATCTCCAAGCTTTTGGGAAGGCGTAGCCTCCGGGGGTTGCTAGAGTTAATGTATCATGACACGGGAAGCCCAGTTAAATTTGAATTTCAGCTAGATGACCATTTCTTTAGTATAAGTGTGTCCTAAGCATTGCCTGCATTCGACCAGGTAACTAAGCCTCCTGCCTCTCAGAGAACAGGAAGGGGTGGGGCGCTGCACTTGGGAGCCTAGTGTAGGCTCACTCATCTAGTCCTGCTTCTGTTCTGTTCCCACTGCTTTTGGAATATCCTGGCGGGGGGTGGGTGTGGGGAGGGTTACCCTGGACTGCGTTGAGATCACAGTGTGCAAGGGTCTGTTTTGTTTGTTTGTTTTTAATTTTTATTTTTGGCCACGCGGCATAGGGGATCTTAGTTCCCTGACTAAGGGGAACCTGTGCCCCTGCAGTGGAAGTGCAGAGTCTTAACCACCAGACCACCAGGGAAGTCCTGCAAGGGTGTGTTTATGTTAAGTCCTCTGGACCACAAAGCAGCATTTGACATCGTTAGCCATTTTGTTACCTTGTGGACAACTCACCTTGGCCTCCGTTGCAGGGATTTCCTCCCTCTGGCACCGGCTCTGGGACCATTCCTCCCTTCAGGGGCTCCTCCTGACACCCTTGGGCCTGCTGTCCTGCCTTCGGCTCCTCTTCCTCTAAACTGGTTCCTCGGAAGGGTTCAGCTGCCCTAGAGCTCCCACTGTCCTTTCTATTCAGAAGACTGGAGAGGCCGGCCTGGTCCCATTCATCCAGGCAGAGCTCAAGGCTGTCCCCTCCCTTAAGTCTTCCTTCCCCTCTCTCCCGTCCATGGTAGGAGCTCCCAGCTTTGTACCAGAGCAGTATCATCACTGCTTCATAGACTGGCATGTAGTTGGATTTTTTTTTCTTTTTTCAATTTAATTTTTAGCTCTAGCATACTTATACTGGTATTCGTTGAAAAAGTCATATAACTGCCTTATAGTAGACATATAATTAAAAAATCAGTTTCCTACCCATCCTTTCCCCAGTCTCAAGTCTCACTTCCAAAGACAACCCCTCTTTCATGCATTTTAGATGGCACTTCTGTCATATGCCTCCTTATTTTTATTTATTTATTTATTTATTTATTTTTGCGGTACGCGGGCCTCTCACTGCTGTGGCCTCTCCCGTTGCGGAGCACAGGCTCCAGACGCGCAGGCTCCGGACGCGCAGGCTCAGCGGCCATGGCTCACAGGCCCAGCTGCTCCACAGCATGTGGGATCTTCCTGGACTGGGGCACGAACCCGTGTCTCCTGCATCGGCAGGCGGACTCTCAACCACTGCGCCACCAGGGAAGCCCTGCCTCCTTATTTTTAAATAACACACCTAATTCAGATTTTCCACTTTTTGAAACTTTATCTATTGCCTCTCTTCTATGGAAGGTGAAGAGTTAATGCCCTTTCATCTACCCACATCCCACACATTATTTTCCCTTCCTTCCTCTCAGTTTAGTTATATCATTTTGTTGCTGTGGCATCAGTATTCAGTGTTTAAGTATTATGACTATGTAACTATTGTTCATAGCTGAGCCTTGAAGTGTGTTATGATTTCATTTTTCCTTACTGGACAACATTTTTGCTTTTCTAGAGGTATTTAATCACCTTATTAAAAAACAAAAACAAAGCAAACAAAAACAAACTTCCTTATGTACCCATCACTAATTCATCCCCCAACTGTCCAGCAGTACCCTAAAACGTCTCTCTATCTGGTTGAACACACCAGGTGGTCGTTCAGGTCTCTGTGTTTCTTAGAGACACCCCTCCTGAGGCATCGTCCCTGGGCTCCAACCTGGACTGCCTACCCTACAGACCTGTAGAGCCATTGTCCTGGGACCTTGTTTTACTACCACCCTGGAAATTTCCTTTGATTCTTTCCTGTGTTGGATCCTGTTTTCTGGTTCTCTTGCTTTCTGCCTTCCCGCCCCCCCCCTCCGCCCCCGCCGGCTCCCAAACAGGGTTTATTTCCTTGTTTTGGTAGAGCATGTATTCCAGTAGCTTTGATTGCTAGTTCTACTGGGTGTAGAGTTCTAGATTGGAAATAAATTTCCCTCAGGATTTTGAGGAGTTGATCCATGGTTGCTGTTGAAAAGTCAAGCGACATTCTGATTCCCGATCCTGTGCGTGTGTGACTTGATTTTTCTCTCTGAAAGTTTTTAGGATCTCTCAGAGGTCTAAAGTTTCAAATGATGTGCCTTTACTACGGGCACTTCTTGGTGAACCTTTAAATCTGTAAATCAATCTCCTAATCTGAAAATCAATTTTGGGGACATTTCTTTGTGCTGATTCCCTCCATTTCATTTCTGTTTTTGCTTTTTCTATTTTAGATGGATGTTGGGCCTCTTGGATTGATCCTCTAATTTTTTAGAATGTTCTTTCCAATTTTCCATTTTAAAAAATGTTTGTTTATTTTCTGGGACATTACCTCAACTTTATCTTCCAACTTTTTAATTTGGATTTTTCTTTTATGTCTCTTCTCAGAATTTTTCACTTCTAAGGGCAACTTCTTGTTCTTTTTTTTTTTTTTTGCGGTACGCGGGCCTCCCACCACTGCGGCCCACCCCGCCACGGAGCACAGGCTCCGGATGCGCAGGCCCAGCAGCCATGGCTTCATGGGCCCAGCCACTCCGTGGCATGTGGGACCCCCCCGGCCCGGGGCACAAACCCACATCCCCCGCATCGGCAGGCGGACTCCCAACCACTGCGCCACCAGGGAAGCCCTCTTGTTCTTTTTTATAGCATCCTACTCTTGTTCATGGACATGTTATCTCCTGTTCCTCTCAAAATATTAATTATAGTTGCTTTAAATTTTTAAAAATTTTAATTGTGGTGAAATACACATAACACTTACGATCTTAACCATTCTTAAGCATACAGTTCAGCATTGTTAAGTATATTCACATTGTTGGGCAACCGATCTTTAGAACTTTTCATCTTACAAGATCAAAACTTTGTACTAACAAAACAACTCTTCATTTCTCCCCCATCATCCCCACCCCCAGCTCCTGGCAACCGTCATTCAACCCTCTGTCTCTATGAATCTGAGTACTCTAGGTACCTAATATAAGTGGAATCACACAGTATTTGTCTTTTTGTGACTGGCTTATTTCACTTAGCATAACGTCTTCAATGTTCATCCATGTTGTAGCATGTGTCAGTATTTCCATCATTTTTAAGGCTAAACAATAATCCACTGTATGTATATAACATATTTTGTTTAGCCATTCATCCACTGATGGACACTTGTGTTGCTTCCACCTTTTGGCTATTGTGAATAATGTCGCCATGGACATGGGTGTATAAATATTTCTTGGAGACCCTGCTTTCAATTCTTTTGGGTATATAACCAGAAGTGGAATTGCTGGATCATATGGTAATTCTATTTTTTAAAAAATCTATTTATTTATTTATTTATTTAGGGGTGGGTCTGCATTGGGTCTTCGTTGCTGTGTGTGGGCTTCCTCCAGCTGTGGCAAGCGGGGGCTACTCTTCGTGGAGGTGCGGGGGCTTCTCATTGCAATGGCTTCTCTTGTTGCGGAGCACGGGCTCTAGGCATGCAGGCTTCAGTAGTTGTGGCACATGGGCTCAGTAGTTGTGGCTTGCAGGCTCTAGAGCACAGGCTCAGTAGTTGCAGCGCGTGGGCTTAGTTGCTCCGTGGCATGTGGGATCTTCCCAGACCAGGGCTCGAACCCGTGTTCCCTACATTGGCAGGCAGATTCTTAACCACTGTGCCACCAGGGAAGTCCCTCTCATTGTGGTTTTGATTTGCATTTCCCTAATTAGTGATGTTGAGTATTTCTTCATGTGCTTGTTGGCTATTTGTATATTTTCTTTAGAGAGATGGCTATTCAAATTTATTTTTTTGTTGTTGTATCGTAGGAGGTCTTTATAGATTCTGGATATTAACCCCTTATCAGATATATGATTTGCAAATATTTTGTCCTGTTCCTTAGGTTGCTTTTTAATTCTGTTGATCATGCTCTTTGATGCACAGAAATTTTAAATTCTGATGTAGTCCACTTTGTCCCTTTTTACTTTTGTTGCCTGTGTTTTGGTGTCATATCCAAGAAATCACTGCCAAATCCAATGTCATGCAGCTTTCCCTCATGTCTTCTTCTAAGAGTTTATAGTTTTAGGTCTTATTTTTAAGTCTTTGATCCATTTTTGAGTTAGTTTTGGTATATGATGTAAGGCAAGGGCCCAACATCATTCTTTTGCACATTGATATCTAGTTTTCCTAATGCCATTTGTTGAAACAACTGTTCTTTCCCCATTGATTGGTTTTGGCACTCTTGTTGAAAATCATTTGACCATATATGCAAGCATTTGTTTCCATCTCTATTCTAGCCCATTGGTCTATATGTCTGTCTTTATGCCAGTACCACACTGTTTTGATTACTATAGCTTTGTAATAAGTTTTGAAATCAGGAAGTGTGAGACCTCCAACTTTATTCTTTTTCAGGGTTCTCTGAGATTCCATATGAATTTTAGGATTGATTTTTCTTTTTCTGAAAAAAAAATACCATTGGGATTTTGGTAGTGTTTGCATTAAATCTGTAAATTGCTTTGGGTAGCATTGGCATCTTAACAATATGAAGTCTTCCAATCCATGAACACGAATGTCTTGCCACTTATTTGTGTTGTCTTTAATTTTTTTCAGGAACATTTTGTGGTTTTCAGTGTTCAAGTCTTTCCCCTCCTTGGTGAAGTTTATTTCCTAAGTATTTTATTCTTTTTGATGCTATTGTAAATGGAATTTTTTTCTTAATTTCATTTTCAGAAATTGTTCATGGCTAGTGAGTAAAATGCAACTGAGTTTTGTAGTTTTGTGTGTTGATTTTGTATCTGGTCATTTTGCTGAATTTATTTATTCTAAGGTTTTTGTGGAATCTTTAGGGTTTTCTAATGATAGTTGTTTTTTGTTGTTGTTGTTGTTTTATTTCTTTGCTTTTTTTTTTTTTTTTGCATTGGTTCTTCGTTGCTGCGCATGGGCTTTAGTTGTGGTGGGCGGGGGCTACCCTTTGCTGCGGTGCATGGGTTTCTCACTGCGGTGGCCTCTCTTGTTGCAGAGCACGGGCTCTTGGCATGTGGGCTCAGTAGTTGTGGCTCGCAGGCTCCAGAGCGCAGGCTCAGCAGCTGTGGTGCACGGGCCCATTTGCTCCGCGGCATGTGGGATCTTCCAGGACCAGGGCTTGAACCCGGGTCCCCTGCATTGGCAGGTGGACTCTCAACCACTGCGCCACCAGGGAAGTCCATGATAGTTGTTTTTAAAAGTTTTTTTTGTTTTCAGTTTCATGCATTGCTCTTCTGAGTTCTTTCTCCCTGTTTAAAAAAAAAAAAGTTAAAAGATGTACATCTCTGACTGTCATGCTTACAGCTTTCCTCTAATGTCTGGTAATCACTATCATCTAGCCCTATCTGAGAGGCACAAACACTGATTGGAAACTCTATGTATGGGAGATGCAGGGGGATGAACAGGACTTGTCATATATGGGCCTCCTTATCTGATGACACACTCAGCCAGGTTACAAAGAAACACTGGCAAAGACTCTCTCCTTGACCAAACTTGGCTCAGGCTCCTCTGAATCCTTTTCTCAACTAGGCTCCCTCCTTGTTCATCCTGCATCATCCAGTTTTAGCAAGAATCTTGTTAAGTCAGCTTAGACAGAATCCCCCACCCTGGATATCTGATCACATTCCTCACCCTCCCCTCTGTTGATAGCTGATCACCCAGGTCTGCCTTCAGCAAAGATCCTGTCAAGTGGGTTTAGTCAGAATCCCTTCTTAGCTCTGACTTTTCCTCTTAGTAGTTTGCCCTCCACTGACCCTCCTCCCTGCTTCTTGGCTCTAAATGCCCCCTTGTTCTTGTTGTATTTGGAATTGACCCCAGTTCCATCCTGAGGCTTCTCTATTGCAGTCGTTCCTGAATAAAATCTGTTTTTACCCACTTTTCTTCACCCCTCCCCCCCAAATCTGTTTTTACCACTTTAACCACCATCCAGCTCTGGTTTTTTTTTTAATTTTTTTAATTTTTTTAATTTTTTTTAACAGCCCTCCAGTGTTGAGGTCTGTAGGTCTTTTCTTTTGGGCTGGCCAGGGTCCCCAGGGAGAACTCCTAGAGCCTCCTGGCCATGGGGGAGGAGATGTATAAACCCAGCTGCCAGCATTCTGGGGGTGGAGTAGAGATGGGGCCTCCTGGAAGTCTCACTGATCAGTAGGCGGGCTGCCACTTCATTCGTGTTCAGGATGGTGCCTCCCTGCCCTCGGCCACGCCTGGGGTCCTCAGTCCAGAGGTGCCTTGGGTCCATCTCCCCAGAGAGGAAAGCTCCAGTCTTCTGGTGCAGGGGTGGGGTGGGAATCTCCATGCTGCTCCGGAGAGGGGAAGGTACCTAGGGCTCTCACTGCAGACTCTCACTGATCCTCTGTTTTTACATCTGACCTGCTGTCACCAGAGATGTCTGGTGCGTGGGATTCCTGGGTTTCTGGGTCTCCTCAGCATGACACGACTTGATTCTGTCTGGGTTTCCATCCTTTGCGCTCCACTGAGCTTGCTACCCCTTGTCAACGTGCCTTCCATCCTCCAACATGTTGTTAACGCCTCTCAGCGGCTGTCATCGCCTCCTTTTTCTTTGTCAGTTTATGCCACTTTTGTTCCTTTATTGTCATTTTAGTGAGGCTTGGGGAATGAATGGGGACTTTATCTCAATGCTCCATGTCTAACGAAAATCTCTCCTTAGTACTTTTCTGATGGTTCATTATTGTGCTCAAGATTCATGTATCACATTCACTTGGTCTCATTATCATTTGTCCCTGGCAATGTAAACGTACCTCAATGCATACCAATCGATTAATTAATTCATATTTATTTATGCATTTATTCAGCAGCTTTGTTCTGACAAATGCAGAAGTTGGACTAATAGCCACAGTTCCTTCTGGTTTGGACATCCTGCCATCATAGGAATCATTTTATTAAGTGGGTGCTGAGTTCAAAACTGGACACTGTGGGGGCACCTAGAGATAGGTGGAGATGTGTAAGATATTCCTGAGCCGGCCTCCACGACAGCTCCTGGTGAGGCTCACCTCCTGGTATTCGTGCCTGTGTGTGGCCCCCTCCACACTGAATAGGGCTGACCTGAGTAATGAAAAAGATATTGTGGATATGACACTGGGTGATTTCTTTTTCTTCTTTTTTACTTCTAAAAAAAATATTTATTTATTTATTTCGCTGTGCTGCATCTTAGTTGTGGTGTGCGGGATCTTTTAGTTGCAGCATGCAGGCTCTAGCTCCCCAACCAGGGATGGAACCCGGTGGGCCCCCAGTATTGGGAGTGTGGAGTCTTAGCCACTGGACCACCAGTGAATTCCCCAGCACCAGGTGATTTCTGAGGCTAGAACTTGAAGGACCTTGTGGCTACTGCCTTGTTCTCTCCTGGATCACTCTTGCTGGAAGGTACCAGCTGCCATGTCATGAGGACACTCAAGCAGCCCTGCTGAGAAGTCCTCATGGCAAGGAACTAAGGCCTCCTGCCAGTTCACCACCCATGTGAGGAAGCCATCTTGGAAGTGGACCCTCCGCCCCAGTCAAGCCTTCAGATGACTGTAGCCCCAGCTGACATCTAGGCTGCAACCTCATGAGAGACCCTGAGCCAGAAGCATGCAGCTCCAAAATTCCTGACCCACAGAAACTCTGAGATAATAAACAGTTATTCTTGTCTTAAGTCACTAAGCTTTGGATTTGTTTTTTAGCAAAAGATAACGAACATAATCCCCAGTCTGTCACACAGGCCCCCAAAGCTCTGATTGCATCCCCCTCTCCCTGCTGCCCAGCTTCCTGCTAAGACCCTCTTGCCTACATCTCTGGGCCTCAGCCGTGCTTTACCAGCCTCCTCCCAGTGCCTCTAACCTCTGAGTACCGTCTTGCCCCAGGTCCTTTCCACATGCTGTTCCCTCTGGTCCTCATCCTTCTTTCTCATCTCCTCTTCCAGCCTATTCATCTTTCAAGCCATTGCTTAAAAGTCATTGCTCTTAGGCAAGTAGTTCCCTGAACTGTCCTGACTTCCTTGGTTGTGTCCCTCAAAGCACCCTTCAAAGCATTTATCAGAATTGTTATCAATTCATTATTTGTTTTTTTGTTGTTTTTTTTTGGCTGTGTTGGATCTTTGTTGCTGCGCACAGGCTTTCTCTAGTTGCAGCGAGCGGGGGCTACTCTTCGTTGTGGGGCGTGGGCTTCTCATTGCGGTGGCTTCTCTTGTTGTGGAGCATGGGCTCTAGGTGTGTGGGCTTCAGTAACTGCAGCACGTGGGCTCAGTAGTTGTGGCACGTGGGCACTAGAGTGCACGGGCTTCAGTAGTTGCGATGCGTGGGCTCTGGGGTGCGCGGGCTTCAGTAGTTGTGGCTCACAGGCTCTAGAGTGCAGACTCAGTAGTTGTGGCGCACGGGCTTAGTTGCTCCGCGGCACGTGGGATCTTCCCAGACGAGGGCTCAAACCCGTGTCCCCTGCATTGGCAGGAGGATTCTTAACCACTGCGCCACCAGAAGTCCCTCAATTCATTATTTGTGTAATCATCTATTTAATGACTGCCTTCCTTTACTCCTAAGGCTCCAGGTACTCTGAGGGCAGGGAATGCATCTGTCTTTCCCACTGCTAACTTCACACTGCCCTGGATGGTATCAGGAACATAGTAGGTACTCAAAAGATAGTTGCTGAATAGCTGAGTGAGTTTGACTCAGTTTTCATTCTCTCCACTATGAGAAAAACAGCTTAGAGCAAATCCCTAATCGATGGCAGGTCAGTACATTATTCTTAAAGGACAGCACATGCACTTTTATTTAAAAAAAACAAGTCTCACTTCTGAAAATGACTCATTTTGTGACCTTGGGCTGCCTACCTTTCCTCTCTGAAAAAGATAGATAGCAATTGGTAAAGTGCTTCTCTTGAAGGCCAGGAACTATTTCATTTAGAGAGATTTTGGCAAGGTTTTCAATGCTCTTAAAAGTACAATTATCTTGGGCTTCCCTGGTGGCGCAGTGGTTGAGAGTCCGCCTGCCGATGCAGAGGACGAGGGTTCGTGCCCCGGTCCGGGAAGATCCCACATGCCGCATCGCGGCTGGGCCCGTGAGCCATGGCCACTGAGCCTGCGCGTCCGGAGCCTGTGCTCCGCAACGGGAGAGGCCACAACGGTGAGAGGCCCGCGTACGGCAAAAAAAGAAAAAAAAAAAAAAGTACAATTATCTTAATATCCAGGTGGTTGTAAGTGATTATATAAGTGATGAATATAAATGAACTATGATTTACCATGTGGATATATTTCAGTTATAAGGATGTATGTGCGTGTGTATATGCATGCCTTTTGGTGCTAAACTGGTAAACATTTGTGTATGCATTTTTCTTTTTAAAGAAGCGTTTGCTCTAGAATGCTCATGAACATCCAAAACTCTGCTGCAGATTTGTTTGAAGCTGTAATTGTTTGACTTTGCTCAGAGCTGTATTCATTTCTAATAATAACAAACCAATATTTACTTATGTGTCCAGAATTATGCAAAACCTTTTCCTTTATCAGAGCCAATCCTCATGATTACTTTTGCAAGATAGGAACTATTATAGTTCCCATTTTACAGACGAGGCAACAAAGGCTCAGAGAGGTAAAATAACTTCCCTAAGGCCACACAGCTAGTAACTGACAGAGCAGTAACTAAAATCTGTTTGGCATGTTTTTAACCTTTGGAGGGATCATGCGTGTTTATTTGTTACTAAGAAATAAAGAAAAAGAGGAAGGTGACCAACATTACTCTTCGTTCTGAAGGACTTTAAGCATAAAGGAGCCTTCAGAATAGCATTAGTCTGTAATCAGATGCCCCAGTACTGAGTGGTATGAATGTAGGAGGTGAGCAAAGGTGATGGATGAAAATATTACCTTCAGCGCACCTGTATTCATTAGATAAGCTCGTGCATCCATCAAATTATAAGCATAGTTGATTTACAATGTTGTGTTAGTTTCAGGTGATTCAGATATCTATCTATCTATCTATATCTATCTATCTATATCTGTCTATCTATCTATCATCTATCTATCTATTTCAGATTCTTTTCCATTAGAGGTTGTTACAAGATACTGAATATAGTTTCCTGTGCTATACAGTAGGTCCTTGTTGTTTATCTATGTTATATCTTCATTCACTCAATCAGCCATTCAACAAACGATTTCTGACCACTTGATATGTAGGCACAGGGTACAGAGGAGAGCAAGGAATACGTGGGCCCCCTCCTCTGGAGCTTACAGTCCTGCTTGGGAGAGGGCTGTGTGTCACAGGAATATACAGTATGAACTATTATGCAAATAATTATGTAATTATGTGGCGAGAAGGATGGAGCGCTCTGAAAGGGGCTCCTAACTTAGTCAAGGGGATCAGAGGCCACTTACCTGAGGAAGTCATTTCTTTAGAAACAGAGGAGTTGTTGGGGGAGGGACTATTAAGTAATAAAGAATTAGTGTCTTCATTATCTATGGGTAATAAATCACCCCAAAACATAGTGGCTTACAACAGTAATAATCATTTCATTACCTCTCCCGGTTTCTGTGGCTCAGGAATTTGGGAGCAGCTCAGCAGGGCAGGTGTTGTGGTCTCTCATGAGGTTTCAGTCAGATGTTGGCTGGGGCTGCGGTCATCCGAAGGGTCGACCGGGGCTGGAGGGTCCACTCAGACATGGCTCACCCATGTGCCTGGCGAGATGCTGTTGGCCATTGGCTGAGGCCTCAGTTTTTCTTCATAGCTCTGCTTGCATGCCCTCATGGCCTGGTGGCTGATTTTCCCCGGAGTGAATGAGCCAGGAGGCCAAAATGGAAGCTGCAGAGTGTTTCTCTGCCATAGTCTATTGGTCACACAGGGCCAGCCCTGATCCAGTGGGGGAGGGGACTACATCAGGGTGAGTGCTGGGAAATTGGATCATTGGGAGCCATGTTGGAGGTGGGTTAAGAAGGACACATCAATCGGGGTTAAATGCTGGTGCTCCCATGTGATGTTTTCCTGCAGCCCCCTCCAGGAAGGGTGGCTTCTGTCCCACACCTCTAACCACTGGACCAGCAGTGGGACAGATGTCCTTGTTGCTCCCAAATCAAAATCCCCTTTTCCTCCCTAAAATCTCCCAGGTCACTAGACCATGCCATCCCACACTCCTCTTTGCTACAGTCATCTACCAGCCCGAGGGGCCTTCTTTCCTTACATCTGAGCTCCTGGCTCAGTGTTCTCTGCTCTGCCACTCCTGGTTAATTCTTAGTGGCTTCAGTATCCACAAAGTGATCCTCTAACATTCCCACCTCCCGGTCCCTCCTCTGAGGATCCTGTCTTCCACCCATCTCAGTACTCATCCCCACTGCCATACCCTTGACCTTGCCATTATCAAAAACTGCAACCCCTACATAATGTCAATTTAAAGCATCCCACAGTGTAAGAACTTACCTTCTAGTGTCTCATCTCCAGCACTGCTTTGACCCCACCTGGGCCTCCAGTTCACGGACCTTGCTACCTTTCCATCCTTCTCATAGCTCATTTCCCTCCTCCCTCAGCTTAAATCCCACAACTTCCTTGCGTATCCCTGTATTAGTTTCCTGTTGCTGCTGTAACAAACTGCCACAAACTTAATGGCTTACAACAATAGAAATTTATTCTCTTCTAGTTCTAGAGGTTAGAAGTCTGAAGTAGGTCTCACTGGGCTAACATCAAGGTGTCACTAGGGCCACGCTCCTTCTAGAGGCTCTAGGGAAGAATCTGTTTCCTTGCCTTTTCCAGCTCCTAGAGGCCACTCGTATCCTTTGGCTCATTGCCCTTGCCTCCATTTTCAAAGCCAGCAACGTTGGGTTGAGTCTTTCTCATGCTGCCATTACTCTGGTTCTCTCTTTCCTTCCTTCCTCTTCTGCTTATAAGGACCCCTGCGATTACTTTGGGCCTATCTGGACAACAAAGGATAACCTCCGCATTTCATGGTCAACTGACTGGCAACCTTAGTTCTATCTGCAGCCTTATTTCTAATTCCCTTCTGCCATGTAGTCTGCTATATTCAGAGATTCCAAGGATGAGGATGTGGGCATTTTGAGGGGGCCATTAATTTGCCTCCCCAAAACCCCTCAAATGCTTTTCCCTTCCCCAGCGTTATTTTACTAACCTGAGCAAAATCCCAAATCTTGTTTCATCCAACTGTCTACTTATTCCATGTCTGTACCCATGCAGCTCAGCCTGGCCAGAGAAAGACAGAAACCACAGGCTCGCTCCACATTCATGACCACTGGGCTTGAGTAGACTCTTAGACCGCCAGGCAATTCTACTACATTTCCCTAGTCCATTCACTCCCCCTCTCCTGCATGATGATCTCACACCTCCTCCTCACTCTTCAAATCCCCACACTTCCTTCCTTGTCTACTCTCAGCTGAAGCTCTTGCTTCCTCAAGAAAATTGGGGCAATAAGAAGAGAACATTCTCAGACTCAGCAGTGCATCCACCCGCCCACCTGCATCTGTACTCATATCCTGCCTCCCTCTCACCACTTTAGACCAACAGCCCAAAGCCAGCCCCTCCACTGGAGCTTGGAGCCTGTCCCTGCTCATGCCCTCAGGGTCGTCACTCCAGAGAGCCCCTGCACTTCCTTCTGTGGTATCAGTACCCACCCCCCCTCTTTTGGATCATTTTCCCGTCAGCACACAAGTATGCTATCATTTCTCCCATCACACAAAACCAAACCGAAATAAAACCCTGTCTCTATCTGACATCCTGTCTCCAGCCAATGCCTATTTCTCTGCTTTTCTTTACAGCAAAACTAGAAAAAGAGCTCTCTTGCTTCTTGGGTCCAATCTCTTGCCTCTCACTTTCTTGGATCTGCTCACATCCAGCCTTGGCTGCCACTGAGCTTCTCAAGGTCACCAACAATTGCCAAGCTGCTAAATCCAGTGGTGGATTCTCAGTGCTGACCTTCCTGGGCTCTCAGCAGCGTTTGATACAGCTCACCCCTTCCTCCTGAACATACTGCCTTTGTGTCTTCACTTGGTGTCCTCTGCTCTCAATGGCCACTTGTCTCAGCCTCCTCTGCTGAGTTCTCCATATCTCCTTGACCTTGAGATGTTGGAGTGCCCCATGCTCCCTTCGTGATCTCATCCAGGCTCTTAGCTTAAATACCATCTTACAAGCTAACCACCTCCAAATTCTATCTATAGCCTGGACCACTCCTGAATCCAGACTCTTTCCTACCCTCCACTTGGAGGTCAAATAAACTTCTCAAAATTAAAATGACCAAAACCAGGGATGGCCATGCCCGCCTCTCAGTTAGTTACTCAGGCTCAGAATTATAGCATCGATCTTGACGCTTCTCTTTCCCTCACACCCTTAACCAATCTGAACCAGTTCATGTCAGGTCCACTCCGAGTACATCCAGGATGTGACTCCTTCCTGCCACCTCCACTCCTCCCAGCCGGGTCCACCCACTTTCACCTCCTGCCTGGAGAGGGATGCAGCAGCCTCGTCACTGCTGTCCTGCCTCTGCCCTGGGCCCTACTCAGTCTATTCTCAACACAGGGACCCTTCTAGAAGGTAAATCCAATCAGGTCCCTCCCCTACTCAAAACCCTTCAGTGGCTCCCTGTCATAGTCTGTTTGGGCTGCTGTAACAAAATAGCATAGATTGGGTGGCTTATAAATAACAGAAATTCATTTCTCACAGTTCTGGAGGCTGGGAAGTCCAAGGTCAAGGCACAGGTAGATTCGATGCCTGGTGAGGGCCCACTTCCTGGTTCATAGACAGTCATCTCGTTGTGTCCTCATGTGGTGGAAGGGGTGAGGGAGCTCTCTGGGGTCTCCTTCATAGGGGCACTGATCCCATCCATGAGGGCTCCACTGTCATGGCCTAGTCACTTCCCAAAGGCTCCACCTCCTAATTTCATCACATTGAAGAATACGTTTGAACACATGAATTTTGGGGGGAGACAAATATTCGGTCTATAGCGCTCCCCATGGGCTACCAGGCCTCAAATGAGCAGCCTAGCTGAACTTGTCCCCTGCTCTCCTTTTCCTTGATGTGATCACTCCCCACTGGCCTCCTTGCTGGTCCTCTAACAGGCCAGGCACACCTCCACCTGGGAGTTTTCAGACACCCACAGATCCCCTTATCTCTGCCTTCACATCTTTGCTCAAATGCCACCTTCTCAGACCAGCGTGCTGACCATTCCATTTAAAACCGTGACTCCCTGACCCCAACCCTGTGCCAGCACTCTCTGCCCTCATCCTCTGCTGTATTTTTCCCCACTGACCCTTGTCACCATCTGCGTTCGTTTCCTGTTGTCCCTGTAACAAAGGACTGCAAGCTTAAAACAACACAAATTTACCCTCTTACACTCCTGGAGGTGAGAAGCCCAAGACAGGTCCACAGAGCTGTGTTCCTTTTGGAAGCTCTAGGGTAGAATCTATTTCTTTGCCTTTTCTGCCTTCTAGAGCTGCGCACATTCCTAGGCTCGTGGCCCCCTCCTCCACCTTTAAAGCCAGCAGCATAGCATCTTCTCGCTCTGACCTCCTGCCTCCCTCTCATAAACATCCTTGTGATCACCTTGGGCCCACCTGGATACTCCAGGATAATACCCTCACCTCAGGATCCTTAGCTTGATCCCATACTCAAAATCCCTTTTGCCACGTAAGGTGACATATTCACAAATTCACAGAGATTAGGATGCGGACATCTTTGGAGGGCAGTATTATTCCACCTACCTCACCTGATAAACCATATTTTACTTCTTTATTTGTTTATCATCTAGCTCCTTGAGGGTTTGGACTCCTCAAGGAGGCTTTTGGTCTGTATCCCCAGTACCTAGGACTATCCATGGCTAGTAGTAAATGCTCAATAAATATATTTTGAATGAACATCTGTTGTTTTGGCCACGGCTGTGTTTGACTGTTCTTGAGATATGTACCACCAGCAACAGCGCCTCTGTTTGAAAGCACGTACCCCCTATGTGCCAGGCGGTGTCAACAGTGCCTGGGGTAGCTTTGAGGAGTGCATTGGGCAGCCCGCCAATCCAGGCAGCCTGATGAGAGCTGCATTTTCCTTCCATCAGCCGTTTTTTTTCAGGCTGCTTCAGTGCAATTTGATTTAATGCTTTGATGTTTATCAGAGTCCCGAGGTGGAAGGCTTGGTCCCGCCCCACCACTCCAGGAGATGTCTAGAAAGAACCTTGTCTCTCTCAGATTTGAGCCAGAGATTCATCTTCAGTCTCGCAAATGGTATTTTGTTACCATGGCAACCGGACTTCTAAAAAAACGATGTCAAGTAACATGCAGATCCCAGTGCTCATGGCAACCACCATTCTGCATATTTTGGGGAGAAAATGTGTCTTGCCTTCTTCCTGCCTGAGTTGAGGAGGGGGAAGGTGAGCTTTGCGGCACCAGGTTTCCTTCCAGAATTGATGAGATGTTGAGGTTTGGGGCAATAGCAGGGTCAGAGGCTGGACACCTCCTCTAGTGTAAAAGCAGCTCTTTCCTACAAGGTCTCATAACCGGTGCCTTCCACCCCACCCCGCCCCCCATGCTTGAAAGGAGATCTGTCTTCTGCCTCTCCTGTCTTTGATGTTCAAATCTCTGGAGACTTGCTTGGGTTCTACCAGGGAGATACATGGTAACACACACACACACACACACACACACACACACACATACACACACACGCACAGCCCTGTGGGCTGAGGATCTGAAAGGTGTAGGCATCACTCTTCCCTCATTCTTGCATTTATTTGCTCATTGATTCATTCATGTGTTCCCTCAGTAAATATTCACTAAGCGCCTACTATGTGCCAGGCCCTGTGCTGGGGCCTCTGAGGCAAATAGGACGTGATTCAGGATGTGATCCTCATCCTCCATCCCTTACAGAGGAGATAAGTAAACACACAAATTGCTCTGAAGCTTGAAAGAAAAAGGCATACATAAGGCACAGAAAGGAAGGGAGTGATTAACTCTGGCGGAGATGTAGGTGGGAGTGGAAAACAAAGAACCCAGCCTTGTTTTAAGTTGTTTTACAGAAAGGATTGGCCAAACTGTATACATTTGAGGAAGATTTAAGAAAAGATCTCTAACAAGTTTCTCAAAGGCATCTTTCACTACATACTCCATTGCCTCAACTGAAGATGCACATTTTCCCCATTATAATGTTTCTGAAATCAGGATGTGTTTTATGATCAAGTATATATTCAATGAAATGTTTCTTTCCCTAGCCCCAATTAAATTGATGGTGTGACTTAGAATCAAAGAAACACGAGCTTTCCCTTTTTTCATTCCCAATATTCATTAGTAACTGAGCCTGAGACCTCAGAGAATCTTCTTGGGCTTGGACTCCTCCTCACATTTCTTCTCTGAAGAAGTGCAGCCTTTCCCATTAGAGACAGGGTGTGGTTCAAGTTAGAAGGATTTTGAGGGGTTTCTCTGCACTGGGTGGCAGATTAGTTACTGTTTAAGAGGGTGGGTTCTGGAGCCACACTACCTGGGTTCACTTCACATCAAGGCTCCATCACTTTCTAGCTGTGTGGCCCCCTCGGAGCCTCAGCATCCTCATCAGCAAGGTTGTACTACTACATACTATTAGGGCTGGTGATCCTTCAGTTTGTCCATTCTGGACAAACCAAACTCTGTACACTGAATACAACAAAGCAGAAAGATGAGTTTACTGCAAGGCTTTCAACCTGCGAGTTGGAAACTCAGGGCCACAGGAGCAATGAGTTCCAAGTTGCTCACCGATTAAGGGATTTCTGGGGGGTAAATTCTGAAGATACTTGGCTTTTTCAGCCGATTGGTTGCCTTAGTGGTGTTTTTTTCCTTGTCTCTCTCAGATTTGAGCCTGAAATTCATCTGCAGTCCTCTCTAGCACATGGGTTTGTTATCTCTCTTTCAGTCCTGACAGGTGATGGTCACACAGTTTGGTGACATTTCAGCAGTTTCTTTTACTCTGACATGCCTCTGCTCAAAAGCTCCATGCTGCTTACAGAAGAGAGTCTGGACTCCACAGTTCCTGGCACGCAAGTCTTCTGATACAAATTTATTGAAATATTGAAAGGACCTCCATGATCTTGCTCTAATGTGTCTTTTCAGCCTTTTTCCCCCACTACCTCTCCCTGACCCTGGTGGAATCTATTTTTCTGTAACTCAACTGGTGCATTTTTTAGGAACCTCAGGTTATCAACCTGTGTTGTTTAATAATAATTGTTTCAATAGAAAAATAATAAAGGCTAGAGTGTTTCAGTTTTGGGTTTTTTTTTTGTAAATTTATTTATTTATTTATTGGCTGCGTTGGGTCTTCGTTGCTGCGCGTGGGCTTTCTCTAGTTGCAGCGAGCGGGGGCTACTCTTCATTGCAATGTGCGGGCTTCTCATTGCAGTGGCTTCTCTTGTTGTGGAGCACAGGCTCTAGGCGCGTGGGCTTCAGTAGTTGTGGCAGGCGGGCTCAGTAGTTGTGGCTCACAGGCTGTAGAGCGCAGGCTCAGTAGTTGTGGTGCATGGGCTTAGTTGCTCCGCGGCATGTGGGATCTTCCTGGACCAGGGCTCGAATCCGTGTCCCCTGCATTGGCAGGTGGATTCTTAACCACTGTGCCACCAGGGAAGTCCCAAGAGTGTTTCAGTTTTAAAACACTGAGAGTTGTCTTTGTCTGCTCATCAGACCCTCCTCTCTTCCAGTCCCAACCTCCAGCCTCTTAGACCACAAGAGTGAGCACATGTCCCAGATTGGGCAACCATATTATCCTATCTCTTGGCCACAGTGATTGGTCCAGGCAAAGACATATGACCCAAGACAGCCAATGTGGGTCCTCCCTGAGATTTTTCCCTTGTCGTCCACCCCCCTCCCCACCCTGCCCCAGTTCTTTTTGCACGATGAAGAGCTTAACCTGATACTTCTTGCAACTGTGATCTAATTGAAAGGAGAAAGACTAATGGTGCTAGGAGAGACTGAAGCAAACAGGCAGAGGAAAGCAAAGGAGGGGAGGAGGGAGAGGGGAAGGGGAGAAAAGAAGAGAATGAATAAATACTGGTGAATTTGAGCCCGGGATCCATGTGTCCTAGAGGCCAGCTTCACCACTATGCTTTTCCTACTTAGAATATTGGGTCTATAATTCTTCCATTTTGGCTTAAGCTAGTTTGAGTTGGGTCTGGCTAGGACTACAGCAAGGCAAGCTTGCTTGTATGCTCCAGAGAATGAGTGTCCTTAAATTTGTACCCTAGGGGCTTCCCTAGTGGCACAGTGGTTGAGAGTCCGCCTGCCGATGCAGGGGACACGGGTTCGTGCCCCGGTCCGGGAAGATCCCACATGCTGCGGAGCGGCTAGGCCTGTGAGCCATGGCCGCTGAGCCTGCGCGTCCGGAGCCTGTGCTCCATAACGGGAGAGGCCAAACAGTGAGAGGCGGCCCGCGTACCGCAAAAAAAAAAAAAAAAAAAAAATTAGCCAAATACATTTAAATATTAATGAGAATATCCTGAAGAACACAGACAACTGGGTCAAAGCCAGTGGATTTCTAGGCTAAGAAAGTAGACTGTAGCCCATTTCACAACTGCCAACCACTGGCTTGGTTATAACAGAAGCTATGGATTAGAAAACATGATTGTATTGGTTATAACTTGGTCAGATATCATTTGTAACCTTCTCAGAGCTCCTGTCACTCTGACTTGTCTTATGGCTGGTAGAATGGACACTGAGAATTCATTCCTCATTCCTCGGGTAACAGTGCCTAGAGCAGTGCTTGTTGCATAGAAGGCACTCAATTGGTATTTGTTGGATTGAACTGAACAGCACCTGATCTCTGGACACCTCTCTCCTCATATACGTCTAATAGCGGGTATGTCACTTCTTGGCTAGTCAGTGTTTTCCCTCCCCTGGCTTCAGTGATTAGCTCAGGGATTGATATGTGACCCAAGGCAGTCCATGAGACTCAGATTCCTGGACTTTTCTTGAAACTATGGGAAAGAAAAGTCCTCTTCCATTGGGGTTGCAAAGCTATGAGGATGTGGTTCCGGGGCTCCCAGTGGCCATTTTATGACCTGGGGAATGACTATCAAAGAATGGAGCTAACAGAGGAATGAGACAGAGAAAGGTGAGTACTAATTACATTGATTTGAGCCCCTGTGGGGTGGTGGGGGGCAGCTGTGGCTCACCCTGGGGACACAGACACTGGCAGCAGCCATGTTTGAGAGCTTTGGGCACTGCTGCCCACAGCTTAGGATCCTCCCTCTAGTTCTTTAGTGCCAAGACCTGACCCCACCCAACAGCCTGTGGGCACCAATGCTGAGACTCCTCAGGCCAAACAACTAACTGGGCAGGGACACAGCCCCTCCCATCAGCAGACAGGCTGCCTAAAGACCTCCTGAGCCAACAGTCACCTCTAGACACGGCCCCCTAGACAGTCTGCCCGCCAGACACTCTGCCCGCAAGAGAGCCAAGATCCAGCTCCGCCCACCAGTAGGCAGGCACAGGCCCTGCCCTCCAGGAAGCCTGCACTAGCCTCTAGACCAGCCTCACCCACCAGGGGGCAGACACTGGACAGTAGAAAACCATGATCCCACAGCCTGTGATAGCTACCCTGGGACTAGTTGGGCCCCAGCCCTGCCCACTAGCAGGTCAACGCAAGCTTTCGGACACCCCGGACCCCATACCCAGTTGTGTCAGGAACTGGTCCCCCTCCCGCCAGTGATCTGACACAATCTCTGGGATCCCTGGGCCCTGTGGCTAGACTCCAGGACCCAGCTCTGCCTGCCAGTAGTTTAGCACGAACCCTGGGACCTGGCTTCACCCACCAGTGTGTGGGCAACAGCCCTGGAACCTTTGGAACCCTGACTCCACCCACCAGTGAGCCAGCGCTGGCCCTGGGGTCCTCCAGGGTCCAGGTTCCTCATGACCAGGCCCCACTAACCGGCAGCCAGCAGCACCTGTACAAGGCAGGGCTTGGCAACCAACAGGGCTACGGGCCAACCAAGCCTACTAGACTGTCCACACAGTCAGCCCTCCACAAAAGAAGGACCCAGGCAGCCCTCTCAGGGGGAACCCCTAGGCATGTAGCTTGGGTGATGAGAGGGACACATAGGACATCTCCTACAAAGGGCCACTTCTCCAAAGTCGAGAGACATAACTAACCTACCACATACGTAAAAATACAATTAGCAACTTAGACAAAATGAGGTGACAGAGGAATATGTTCCAGACAAAGGAACAAGATAAAACCCCAGAAGAAGGACTAAGTGAAGTGGAGATAGGCAATCTACCTGAGAAAGAGTTCAGAGTAATGATCATAAAGATGATCAAAGAACTTGGGAGGACAATGGATGCACAAAGCAAGAAGTTAGAAGTTTTAAACAAAGAGTTAGAAAATATACAGAACAACCAGAAATGAAGAATATAGTAACTGAAGATTACACTAGAAGGAATCAACAGACTAAATGATATAGAGGAACAGATCAGTGAGCTGGAAGACAGAGTTGGGGAAATCACTGTCACTGAACAGAAAAAAGAAAAAAGAATGAAATGAGGACAGTTTAAGAGACTTCTGGGACAACATCAAATGCACTAATATTTGCATTATAGGGATCCCAGAAGGAGAAGAGAGAGAGAAAGGGCCTGAGAACATATTTGAAGATATAATAGTGGAAAACTTCCCTAACCTGGGAAAGGAAACAATCACCCAAGTCCAGAAAGCACAGAGAGTTCCATACAGGATTAACCCCAAAAGGAGCACACGCCAAGACATGCTGTAATCAAAGTGACAAAAGTTAAAGAGAGACTATTAAAAGCAGCAAAGGAAAAGCAATGAATAACATACAAGGGAACTCCCATAAGACTATCAGCTGATTTTCAGAAATTCTGCAGGCCAGAGGGAGTGGAACAATATATTTAAAGTGATTTGAGTCCCTGGATCTAGCCAACCCTGAGCTTTTCAGTCATTTGAACAAACATATTCTATCTCTTCTTAAGTGTATTAGATTTGGGCTTTTGCACTTGTCTCTGAAAGAGCCCTCATTAATGCAGTTAGTTTTTAAAATCTGTTCGTTTTTAAGATGCTCTTGGTGGTGGTACTTACCAATGCCAGTTCACTGGGATTACACAATGAGGTTTACTATCTCAGTGACAAGCAGTTCAGGGATGGAGTGCTTTCAGGCACAGTTTGATTAAAGCTCTGGCTCCACTTCTCTATGATTCTCTTAGCCTTGCCCTTCTCCATGTATTGGTCTTGGTGGCAGCAAGATGGCTTTGACAGTTGCATTACCTCCAGATGCATTTGTCAGAGGAAGAAAAGGGACCATGTCTTTGCTTAAGAGAGGACTTCCCTGAAGCCCCTCAGCAGACCTTCCAGCCAGCTCATTGGTCAGAACTGGATCACATGCTCATTCCCAAGCCAATCCCTGGCAAGGGCAATGGGACCACCATGATTGGCTGGGGCTGAGGCCAAGGTCTGCCTCCCTGCAGCACAAGGTCCCACAGGGTGTCCTACGTTTACCCCTTCCTCTCTAGCATCTACAGTCTGTTTTCTTTTCGAGTTCCACCCTATCTGTCCACACAGAGACAACTCCCTCCCATCTTAAGGAAAAGCTCTTCATTCGACCTTGTACCCTTTCTAGCCACCATGTTTCTCTCCTGACTTCCATGAGAATTAGGTGGGCTCATGGCTGGCAGAACTCAAAGGAAGTTACTGAGGTGTGCAGAAGGGCTCTATATTCAGCGTCTTCCTCAAAATGGACAGAGGCTCAAGAACCAGGGCTGAGGAGGTGAAGTGTCAGAGATACAAGATGGCAGTAGACTCCTTGTGAGGTGATGACTTCTCCACCAGGGGAACTATTCAAGCAAAGGCTGGATGACCCTCTCTGGGTCAATGTAGAGAGCTTCTCCTACTGGGAGTGAGTTTGGATTGAGTCTGTTCATTCATTCATTTATTTATTTATTCAACAAATATTTATTGAGCACCTACTGTATGCCAGGTACTGGGCTAAATACTGAGGATGCAGCAGTTAACAAGACAGAAACGCTCCTGGGGTCACTCAGCTTAGGGGTTAGCAGGGGAGATGGACCTTAAGTGAATAATTATACACATAAAAATATAGTTACAGGTATTGTAGGATGACCCTCAAAGTCCCTTCGAATCAAAGATTTATGATTTTTACGTATAATGCTTAGCTCAGTGCCTGGCACATAGTAGGTGTTCAGTAAGTGTTAACTACTATAGGTATTCCCTAACCTTGGAGCCTATGGCAATGTTTCCCTCCTCCGAACCTCTGTATTATTTATGTCTGAGTGGTACTCATTTGCCATTCAGACATACTTTTTTTTTTTTGCCGTACGCGGGCCTCTCACTGTTGTGGCCTCCTCCGTTGCGGAGCACAGGCTCCGGACGCGCAGGCTCAGCGGCCATGGCTCACGGGCCCAGCCGCTCCGCGGCATATGGGATCCTCCCAGACCGGGGCACGAACCCGTATCCCCTGCATCGGCAGGCGGACTCTCAACCACTGCGCCACCAGGGAGGCCCCAGACATACTTTTATTATTAAACTTTGGATTTGTTTATCTGGTGACTATAGTAAACATTTTTTTACCCCCAGAAACTATAATATTAACCTACTAAATGCTGCTGAACAGATTCAACTGGTTAAAAAACAAGAATTGTTCACATTCATCCACTTCCTTGCCTACCTTTTGCAAGCCAAGAACACAAATAATAATTAAAAGGAGAAGAGTTCCTAATATATCTACAGCACTTTCCCAAACATCAGCTTATCTGGGCCGACAGCAGTCCTGTGCAGAGAGAAGGAATATTATCCCCCCTTTCCAGCTGAGAAAACTAAGGCTTAGAATATCACTTTTCCAGTACCTGGGGAGGAGAGTGCTTCTTCTTCCAGTTCTCAAGCAGCTTGAATAGAACCCCTGCTAAAAGACACCTGGGGAATCATCTACTTCTCTCTTCCCACTTTACAGATGAGAAACTGAGACTCAGGAAGATGCTGGGACTTGACAGTAATCACGTGGCTAGTAAATGGCAGAGCTGATGTAGGACTCAGGACACCTGACTGCCAAGCCTGTCCTAATTCACCCTTTCCTAATATACACAGGGTGCTGGTCTTTCCCACTGACCAACAGGTGCTGTTAATAATTAAGGGTGGGGTGGGAGGGAGGGAGACGCAAGAGGGAAGAGATATGGGAACATATGTATATGTATAACTGATTCACTTTGTTATGAAGCAGAAACTAACACACCATTGTAAAGCAATTATACTCCAATAAAGATGTTAAAAATAATAATAATTAAGGGTGGGTGGGGGGATGGGGGTGGGGAGAGGGGTGGGAGTGAGGGGAGGGGTAGGGAGGGGGTCCCGCATTTCCCAGGTAAGGCTGGAGGTTAAGGTAGTCACAGGGCTTGAGGCTTACCTGGGTCCCTGATACAGCTCAGTGTGGAGCCACAGTCAGCCTCAGGGCTCCGCTTATATCTCCAGCCCCCGCCATTCCTTCATCTCCCTTCCGTAGGCCCTGGGCCCTTCTCCCTCGCTGTTTGCCTTCTACATCCTGTGCTCTTGGCGCCCCCTTGTGGCTAAAAGTATCCACTGCCGCCTTGACTGCACCTGTTCCCGGGAAAATCCCAGAGATCATGGAATGTGGAGATGAAGGACCCTTAGAGATAATTTTACAAATTGTTTCCATTTTTCTTGGTGGAATCCTGTCTTCCAGACTAGTTTCCCAAATGTATTGTTATTGACTAACTCTCTGAATAGGAATAACGTGTGTGGTTCAGGGTAGGAAATGACTCCCATCAATCACCAAGTTGTTTGTAGCGCCAAACAACCTGAACGAGATAAAAGTCGGTATAGTTTAGTGCGTAAGCATGTAGCTCTGGAGAAAGATGAAGCTGGGTAAACTCTGCCACTTCACCTCACTGAACCTCAGTTTCCGCATCTGTAAAATGGGGATTAAAATAATACCTAACTACTTTGTAGGGAGATGGGAGAATGGCATGGAAAGCACAGTGCCTGGAACACCATATACAAAAATTAACTTGTGTGATATATAGGAAAGTGGTTAAGATACCAGATCCTAAGAGGTCTCATCAGATGGAGAATTTTTTTCTTTTATTTTTAGTATCTATGTGAGATAATGGATGTTAACTAAACGTATTGGGGTAATCATTTCACAATATATGTAAATCAAATCATCATGCTGTACATTTTAAACTTACACACTGATGGATGTCAATTATTTCTCAATAAAACTGAAAAAACTTAACTCAAAATGGATCACAGACCTAAATATAAAACCTAAAACTATCAAACTTTTAGGAGAAAACATAGGAGAAAAATCATTGTGATTTTAGGTTAAGCAAAGATTTCTTAAATGCAACACCAAAAGCATGATCCATAAAAGAAAAAACCCGATAAACTGGACTTCATAAAAATCAAGAACTTCTGCTATTCAAAAGACAATTAAAGAGAATGAGAAGTCAAGCCACGATATTGAAGAAAATATTTGCAAATCACATTTTGTAAAGGACTTGTATCCAAAATATACAAAGAACCCTCAATAATTAGAAAACAACTCAATTAAAAAGTGGGGAGGGCTTCCCTGGTGGCGCAGTGGTTGGGGGTCCGCCTGCCAATGCAGGGGACACGGGTTCGTGCCCCGGTCTGGGAGGATCCCACGTGCCGCGGAGCGGCTGGGCCCGTGAGCCATGGCCGCTGGGCCTGAGCGTCCGGAGCCTGTGCTCCGCAACGGGAGAGGCCACAGCAGTGAGAGGCCCGCGTACCGCAAAAAAAAAAAAAAAAAAAAAAAAAAAAAAAATTCCTGGGAGATAAAAATAGAATCTGGGCAATAAAATAAAGTCTAACCTTTAAAAAAAAAAGTGGGGAAAAGATTTGAGCAGATACTTCACTCACAAAGATATGTGGGTGGCAAGTAAGCACATAAAAGATGTTTGACATCACTAGTCATTAGAGAAATGCAAATTAAAACCACAATGAGATGCCATTTACATACCTAAGAATGTTTAAAATCAAAAGAGTGATTATACCAAATGTTGCGGAGGATGTGAAGGACTTGGGATTCTCACATACTGGTGGGAATGTAAAATAGTACAACCATTCTTGGGAACTTCTGGGCAGTTTCTTAAAAAGTTAAACATACATCTGCCATATGACCCAGCCATTCCTGTCCTAGGAATTTACCCAAGAGAAATGAAAGCATTTGTCCATACAAAGACTTAAACATGCGTGTTCAAAGCAGATTTATTTGTAATAGTTAAAACCTGGAAACAACCCAAATGTCCATTAACAGGTCAATGAATAAACAGATTGTGATGTATTCATATAATGGAACATTATTCAGCAATAAAAAAGGAATGAACTATTAGTGATACATACGATATGGATAAATGTCAAAATAATTATTCTGAGTGAAAGAAGCCAGAGAAGAGAGAGTACATACCATGTGATTCTATTTATATGAACTTTTAGAAAATGAAAACTAACTTACAGTGATAGAAAGCAGATTTGTGGTCGCCTGGGGATGAGGTGGGGTTTAAATCACTATAAAAAGAAAAAGGTCTCCCTGATACCCTGCATGAGGTCAGGGGGCATGTCCAGCATAGTATCCCTGGGTCCTACCATATCTGGGAGAGTACATTGGATGGGTTAAATGCTCATTAAAAATATGCTGACATTTGATAATTCCTAATAATTATTATGTTAGGGGCTCCCCCAAGGGAAAGCTCTGTAAGGAAAGTGAGTGATAACCTGATGTGATTGTCAACACTTTTTCTATCTTTTATTTCCTTTGGCACACCTCTGTAGCAACATCAGTGCAGGATGCCTGCTTTCATATTTATTCATTTTATTTATTTAGTTTTGGCTGCGTTGAGTCTTAGTTGCGGCAGACGGGGTCTTCGTTGAGGCATGTGGGATCTTTCATTGCAGCATGGGGGCTCTCTCGTTGAGGCACGCGAGCTCAGTAGTTGCAGTGCACGGGCTTACTTGCCCCCGGCATGTGGGATCTTAGTTCCGCGACCAGGGATCGAACCCGCATCCCCTTCATTTGAAGGCGGATTCTTTACCACTGGACCACCAGGGAAGTCCCAGCCTGCTTTCAAATCTATCAGGTGCCTGGACCGTGCCAAGTGTCTCACTGGAATGGACAGCCTATGAGGGCATTTACCCAGTGACTCATAGGGAAACCAACAGCCTAAGTTTGGAACTCAGTGCTTCCAGTGGTGATGTTGTCCTTAGTAACCCCATCTCTCCCAGGTTTGCTCCCCCTAGATTCTCTGCCTGGTACCTTAGGAACTTACCTCACTTTCTCTAAGTCAGAGGCTTAACTTGTGATTAAGTGAGGAGAGCCATTTTGAGCTGAGAATGGTTCCCTAGGGATATCTGGCTGTGGCCGAAATTGCCCATCTTTCATCACTCCTACCAAGGTCCACATGATGTAAGTTTCAAAATATCCCAATAGGATCAAGCTCAGCCTGGCTGATTTCAGCCTTTGGCCAGAAAAAAAAAAAAAAGGCAGGGTTATTTAAAACCAAACTGCTTTAAGAATGACAATCTTTTATGGAAAACAAACTTATGGTTAGCAAAGGGGAAAGGTGGGGGAGGGATAAATTAGGAATTTGGTATTAACAGATACACACTACTATATATAAAATAGATAAACAACGAGGACCTACTGCATAGCACAGGGAACTACATTCAATATCTTGTAATAACCTGTAATGGCAATGAATCTGAAAAAGTATCGATACATATGTAACTGAATAGATATAAGAATAGATATATATGTATAACTGAATCACTTTGCTGTACATCTGAAACACTGTAAACCAACTATAATTCAATTTAAAAAAACAATTAAAAAATTTGATGTTGGAAACCCCTCCCCCCCAAAAGAATGATGGTCTTTTTTTTTTTAAACATCTTTATTGGGGTATAATTGCTTTACAATGTTGTATTAGTTTCTGCTGTATAACAAAGTGAATCAGCTATATGTACACATATATCCCCATATCAGAATGATGGTCTTTTAATGAGCTCCCAAGGAACTTGTAAAAGGGTCTGAAGAATAAAACAAGAAATACCACTGATACCACAGATAGACAAAAAATCATAAGAGAATACTATGAACAGTTATATGCCAACAAATTGGACAACCTAGAAGAAATGGACAAATTTCTAGAAACATACAACCTGCCAAAACTGAGTCAAGGAGAAATAGACAACTGGACAGACTGATCACTAGAAGTGAAATTGAATTTGTAATTTTAAAAACTCCCAGCAAACAAAAGTCCAGGACCAGATGGCTTCACAGGGGAATTCTACCAAACATATAAAGAACTAACACCTATGCTTTTCAAAGTATTCCAAAAAACTGAAGAGAAGGGAACACTCCCAAATTCATTCTACAAGGCCACAATCACCCTGATACCAAAACCAGAAAAAGACACTACCAAAAAAGAAAATTACAGGCCAATAATTTTGATGAATATAGATGCAGAAATCCTCAACAGAATCTTAGCAAAACAAATCCAACAATACTTAAAAAGGATCATACACCATGATCAAGCTGGATTTATTCTAGGGTCACAAGGATGGTTCAACATTCGCAAATCAATCAATGTGATACACCACATTAACAATAGGAAGGATAAAAATCACATGATCATCTCAATAGATGCAGAAAAAACATCTGACAAAATTCAATGTTCATTCATGATAAAAACTCTCATCAAAGTGGGTACAGAGGGAACATATCTCAACATAATAAAAGCCATTTATGACAAACCCACAGCCAACACAATACTCAATGGTGAAAAGCTGAAAGCTTTCCTGCTAAATTCAGGAACAAGACAAGGATGCCTACTCTTGCCACTTCTATTTAACACAGTATTGGAAGTCCTAGCCACAGCAATCAGAGAAGAAAAAGAAATTAAAGGCATCCAAACTGGAGGGGAAGAGGTAAAACTGTCACTATTTGCAGATGACATGATACTTTATATAGATAAGTCTAAAGCCTTCACCCAAAAGCTATTAGAACTAATAAATGAACCAAGGTTCAGGATGCAAGATTAACATACAGAAATATGTTTCATTTCTACACACTAATAAATAATGAAAATCAGAAGGAGAAAGTAAAAAAAATTATGTTTAAAATCACATGGAAAAGAATAAAATACCTAGGAATAAACTTAACAGAGGAGGTGAAAGACCTACACTCTGGAAACTATGAAACACTGATGAAGGATACTGAAGATGATACAAAGATATGGAAAGATATCTGTGCTCTTGGATTGAAAGAATTAATATTGTTAAAATGGTCATACTACTCAAAACAATCTACAGATTTAATGCAATCCCTATCAAAATACCCATGACATTTTTCACAGAACATATAATCCTAAAATTCACATAGAACCACAAAAGACCCCAAATTGCCAAGGCAATCTTTAGAAAAAAAAACAAAGCTGTAGTTATAGCCCTTACAGGCTTCAGACTATACTACAAAGCTACAGTAATCAAAACAGTGTGGCACTGGCACAAAAACAGACACATAGACCATTGGAACAGAATAGAGAGCCCAGAAATAAACCCATGCACCTATGGTCAATTAATCTACAACAAAGGAGGCAAGAATATACAATGGAGAATAGATGGTCTCTTCAACAAGTGGGAAAACTGGACAGCCACATATAAAACAATTACATTAGAACAGTCCCCAACACCATATACAAAAATAAACTCAAAATGGTTTAAAGACCTAAATATAAGAACAAGAACCATAAAACCCTTAGAAGAGAACAAAGGCAGAACACTCTATGGCATAAATTGTGGCAATATTTTCTTGGATCAGTCTCCTAAGGCAACAGAAATAAAAGCAAAAATTAACAGATGGGACCTAATTAAACTTAAAAGCTTTTGCACAACAAAAAAAACACTGACAAAACGAAAAGACAAACTATGGAATAGGAGAAAATATTTTCAGATGATGTGACTGATAAGGGGCTAATATCCAAAATATACAAACAGCTCATATAATAACACCAAAATACAATATCAAAAAAACAAATAACCTAATCAAAAAAATGAGTAGAAGACCTGCATAGGCATTTTTCCAAAGAAGACATACAGATGGCTAACAGGCACATGAAAAGATGCTTAACATCACTAATTATTAGAGAAATGCAACTCAGAACAACAATGAGATATCACCTCACACCTGTCAGAATGACTATCATTAAAAAGTCTACAAATAACAAATGTTGGAGAGGGTGTGGAGAAAAGGGAACTCTTGTACACTGTTGGTGGGAATGTAAATTGGTGCAGCCACTGTGGAAAACAATATGGAAGTTCCTCAGAAAACTAAAAATAAAGCTACCATATGGTCCAGCAATTCCACTCCTGGGTATATATCCAGAAAAACAAAAACACGAATTTGAAAAGATACGTGCACCTCAGTGTTCATAGCAGCACTATTTACAATGGCCAAGACATGGAAGCAACCCAAGTGCCTATCAACAGACGATTGGATTAAGAAGCTGGGATATATATATATATATATATATATATATATACACACACACATGAATATTGTATATATATATATAGTATATTGTATATGTATATGTATATATTGTATATGTATATATATTGTATACTTATATGTATATATATTGTATATGTATATGTATATGTGTATATGTATATATTGTATATTGTATATATATATATATATATATATATATATATATATACACACATGAATATTACGTAGCCATAAAAAAGAATTAATACTGCCATTTGCAGCAATGTGGGTGGACCTAGAGAATTTTACTCTTAGTGAAATAAGTCAGAGAAAGAAAAATACTGTATGGTATCATTTATATGTGGAATCTAAAAATAATCTAAAAAATCTAAAAATCTAAATAATCTAAAAAATCTAAAAATCTAAAAAATCTAAAAAATAATACAAATTAATGTACATACAAAACAGAAACAGACTCACAGATGTACAAAATAAACTTGTGGTTACCAAAGGGGAGAGGGAAGTCGGGAGGGACAAAATAGGGGCATGTGATTAACTGATACAAACCACTATGTATGAAATAGAAAAGCAACAAGGATATACTGTAAGCACAGGGAATTATAACCATTATCTTGCAATAACCTATAATGGAGTAAAATCTGCAAAAATACTGAATCACTATGCTGTACACCTGAAACTAACATAATATTGTAAATCAACCACACTTCAATTATTAAAAAAAAGAAACAATGTTTCATTTAAGAATGACTTTTTAAAAATGAGCTCCCAAGGAACCCCCTTGAGAATATAACAAAAGTTCCCAAATAGTCAGAAACCTGTAAACAAGGACCCCTAGCAGTGGAGACTCTCCACTGGTTTTCAATTTTACAGTCTTTTTTAAATTTTTGTGCTTTTCTTTGCTGTGATCTAAGAATACAAGAATTTCGAAGATTGGGATTGACATATGTACACTAATATGTATAAAATGGATAAATAATAAGGACCTGCTGTATATAAAAAATAATTTCGATGATTAAAAAACAAACAAACAAACTAACAAACAGGTTAGATCATGCCCTGCGGGTTCTCAAACAGCTTTACTAGATCCCATCCTCAAAATGATGAAGTTAAAATGTTTGGTTTGGCAATTAGCGACCTACAGGATGTGGTCCCAACCTTCCTTTTCAATTACTTGCTCCCTGCTCTCTGTCATATGCCCTTGGCTCAGGCTGTACCAGCCAACTCTTGATAGCTTTGCACTTTGCTCATCTTGTTTCCTCTGCATGAAAAGTCTTTCCCACTCCCATCCTGTCACTCTACCCACCATTCTGTTTACAGAACTCAAATTCCTTCCCTCATGAGGAGAGTAAGCTGCATCCCTCTACCGGAGGACTTTGTTGCCCAATTCCATTGGACCTGGGATAATAGATAACTCTGCCCGGGTCTGTTTCTCTACAGACCCTAAACAGCCAGAAGGCAGAGCCTGGCTGTATACGGTTGTGTCTCCTAGTGTCCAGCCCAGAGCCTTGGATGCAGGAGGTCGTTGGTTTTGGAGTGACTGGTGTGTTCATCTTCCTCTTTTTAAAATTCAACTTTTATTAATTTGAAACATGCCATACATTCACATTTAAAAAGTACAAAAGAGTGAAGAGTCACTCTGTTCTCTAGCCACCTAATTCCTTCTTATGGAAACAACCAATATTATTTTATTCAAACGTATATATTCTCCTTCCTTTCTGGAATCAGTGAGATCACATTCAAACAGTTTACAGTTTGCTATTTCACTTTGCTATGCTCATATACACATGTATTAAAATTTTGTTTAACCAACTATTGAAAACATTTAGTTTGTTTTCATTCTGTTGTTATTAAAAACAATGCTGCAATTTATACTGTATATTTGTTATGTTCACATGTGTGAGTATTTACACAGGAAGAACTTCTAGAAGTGGAATTGTTCAGTCAATGGGTGTGGGTACTTTTAATCTTGATCAGCATTGCCTAATGGTTCTCCATAAAGAATAGGAGTCTCTGTCCCCACACCTTTGCCAACACAATGTGTTATCAAACTTTTGACAAATTTAATTAAAAAAATAAAGTTAGATCTCATTATAAGTGTCTCTCTCTCTCTCTGTGTGTGTGTGTGTGTGTGTGTGTGTGTGTGTGTGTGTGTGTGTAACAAATTCATGATCATCCCTTGGGTTGAAAATCATCAAAGGCATGTGGCGGTGTTGACAATCTGGAGATTCTAACCCTATGTTCATAGAGTGTAATTCTTATTTGACTCCTAGCATAATTAAGGAATGGGGTAGGAAAATGTCATGGATAGCCAGCTGCTTTAATAAAGAGATTTTACTTTTTTAGAGCAATTTACAGCTTTTAGATGCATTTTACATACATTGATTTTGGCCATTGGGTACATTCCTGTATTTTCAATTTAAAGCAGAACCTGGAGACAGCTGAATGAACACATGCTTTGCAGGTTGATGTTTTGGATAAAATTTGGGGGTATCTCTTGATTATTTTATGAAGGAGATCAGAAAACAGTTTGAAATCTGCACTATAGCTGTGTTGTGAGGATTAAGTGGTATGATGTTCGTATAACTTTTTGTCACAGTGCCTGACGCATAATAGGCACTCAAGAGCTGCCTCCCTCCCTCCCTATTTTTTGGCTGCGCTACGGCGCGGCATGCGGGACCAGAGATTGAACCCGCGCCCCTTGCAATGGAAGCGAGGTGTCTTAACCACTGGACCGCCAGGGAAGTCCCTGTAGCTGTAATTGTTAGTTAATAAAATATGCTGTTATATGTTTTGACGGCAGAGTAAGGAGTTGTCAATACCTTGGTGATATAACCTGCCTTCTTGGAGGTAATAAGCTTTGTTGTCCGGTAAATTCCTCTCCAGCACTCATTAGCAGTGTGACTTGGAGCACACCCCCTAACCTCTCTGGCCTCAGTTTTGTCACCTGTAAAAAGGAAGAATAAAAGCCAAGACTCAAGGTTTGCCCTGAAGCTTAAATGTGTAATACTCACAAGTGCTTACTAGACATTAATTCTCTTCTTTCCTCCCAATCCAATGGCGGAGTCATCAAACGACCCATCAAACAACGCGATAACCCCCAGGAAACCAGAAGGACTGAGACCGTGGAGACGCGGGCGATATTATGGCTGATGCACCGAGTGTCGAAAGGGTCACGGAGCGACAAGCTATCACTCAGCTTCGCAAAACCGTTCCCCACGTACGAGTTGGGAGACCCGGCCCCAGCAGAAGCAGCTGAAACCCGGCGATCACCCTGGCAACACAACCTTCCGGTCTGCTCTGCTCTGCCCCACTTCCAGTTCCAGTTCTTGCGTCATCACTGGGCACCGGTTGCGCGTTTCCGGTAGAGACAGTGCTGGGGGTGCGATTCCGGGTGGAGGGAGGTGGCAGGAGGCGGAGGGCGGGGGTCGCGCGTTGTGGGGCCTGACCTTGGCGGCGTCCCAGTCCGCGCCCAGGGCTCGGCGCAGCCATGGAGAGCGGAGGGCGGGCCTCGCTGGGCCAATTCATCCTGCTGGGCACCAGCTCTGTCGTCACCGCTGTCCTGTACTCCGTGTACCGGCAGAAGGCCCAGGTCGCCCAAGAGCTCAAGGTCAGTGCTAGCGCCCGTCTGACCTCAGCCGGTCATCCTGCCCGGGGTAATGGTGAAACCCCGATTCGCCGTGGGCCGTTCCACCCTCGGAGAAGATCCAAGAGAAGGAAACAGGCTCCGAGAGGGTGTCGCCCGGCCGGTAGACGGAGGAACTAGGATCAGAATTCCGGTCTCGTGATAACTGCTTTACTGCCCCCTTTCTCCTAAGTCTCTCTCATTACTCAGAATGAATCTTGACTTAATTATTTTATTCGACAAATATTTATTGAACATCTGCTATGCTCCAGGCGCTGAGGGTATCGCGTGGGTGGAACAGACAGAAGTCCCTGACCTCATGGAGATTCCATTCTAGTCCAACCAGACAGACAATAAACAAGTCAATCAGATGGTGTGACACATGGGGATAAATACTACAGAGTAATGCAAGGAAGAGAGGACATGGAGTGCTGGAGAAAGAGTGACATTTAAATAGGGTGACATTTGAGCAGAGCCCAGGAAGACTTGAGGGGGGCAGTGCAGGTGCCTGGGGAAGAGTAATTCAGACAGAGGGAACCGCAAATACAGAAGCCCTAGATTTACCTACTACATAACCACTCAGCTCCTTGCTTCTAAAAGACTTCCTTTTTATATTAATAGCCCTTTAGGAAATGCCACCCACTTTCCTGAGCTGCACTTTACAACTTACACAACACGTTTCCATCTTGGTTTTAGTTTTTCTTCACAGTAATTTCTTGGGGTAGTTAAAATGACACCTCCGGATTGCAGATCAAGAAATCGAGACTCCGAGGAAAGGTCTATACAGCTAGTCAGCTTGGAACTTAAACTTAGGTCTTTTGATTCCAAGTATAGGATTTTTTCTGACCACATTGCTCAGTTGTGAATGTGTGAGCAGCTCATGAGAGATGGACCTCGTTAGGTCAGAGACAGGATCTTATTTACCCTTCTTCTAGGTTCTAACCCAATGCTTAACAAAGAGTAGATGCCCAGTAAATATCTGTGGATTTGTTTTGGCTGCAGTTTCATAATACAACAGTTAGGGCTTAATTTGACATTTATTTGAGAGACGGATTCCTAAACCTAACTTCATTATCATCAGATTGTTTACATTAAGAGCTTAGAAACAAATGTGCGAAATCCCTGCCATGAAGGGAGTTTTGGAATCTGCCTGGAATGCACCTAGTTACCAAGGAATTGAGTCTGTGGTGTGAATGACATCCTGGTGAGATTCCAACTGCCTTCTTGTTTGCTTAATTAAATAAGTTACTCCTGAAGTGATTGGCTGTGATTGTAACTGATACTTTACTTTCTGACTCCGAATCCGAAATCACATTGGCATCAAGTTGGCGGGAGGTGGGATCCTCTGAAGCAGTGACCCATCTTTGGGTGACCTTAAAAGCTTTGCTGATTAGTTCCTAAATGAGGATGAAAGAAATAGACCCTTCTTGGAAAAACAGTTGGGACTTCTCATATTTTAGGTTCTAGTTTCTTTTTTTTTTTTTTTTTTTTGCGGTACGCGGGCCTCTCACTGTCGTGGCCTCTCCCGTTGCGGAGCACAGGCTCCGGACGCGCAGGCCCAGCGGCCATGGCTCACGGGCCCAGCTGCTCCGCGGCATATGGGATCCTCCCAGACCGGGGCACGAACCCGTATCCCCTGCATCGGCAGGCGGACTCTCAACCACTGCGCCACCAGGGAGGCCCTCTTTTTTTTTTTGCTGTACGCGGGCCTCTCACTGCTGCGGCCTCTCCCGTTGCGGAGCACAGGCTCCGGACGCACAGGCTCCGCGGCCATGGCTCGGGGGCCCAGCCGCTCCGCGGCACGTGGGATCCTCCGGGATCGGGGCACGAACCCGTGTCCCCCGCATCGGCAGGCGGACTCCCAACCACTGCGCCACCAGGGAAGCCCCCGGTTCTAGTTTCTTGATCAGATTATAAAACTTCTGGAGTAGGGCTTGTGTCTTATCCTTTTGCATCTCTCATAGTGATGGGAATGCTTATTTATCACATGCCTACTATGTGCCAGCCCCTGGTCTGGATTCTTTCACACTTAAGTTTCATTTAATCCACATGAAAATCCTGTGAGATTGTGTCCCCCGCCTCTTACAGGTTTTGAAACTGAGACTCAGATAAATTAAGTTGCCCAAAGTCACAGTAGAGGCATTGAAGCTTGATTCAATCCCAGGTCTTTCTGACTGAATTCCCCCTCCCTTCCTTTTTAAAAAAATTTAACCAACTATCCTATGGTGGATACTTTACTAGCTGTGTGACTTTGGGCAAATTACTTCACTTCTCTGAGCCTCAGTTTCCTTATCTGTAATTGGGCATAATAATGTCTGCCGTATAGGGATGGTATGAGCATTAAATGGGGTTATGCATTTAAAGTGCTTAGCAGAGTGCCTGGATTGTAGTATATCTAAGTGCCTATTTATTTGCTGATTTATTCATCAAATATATATTTAGTGGCTGCTATGTGTCAGGCACTCTCTCGGCACTAGGGGGACAGCAGTGAACAAGACCGACAAGGCCCTAGCCCTCCTAAGTTCAATAGTCCAGTGGAGGGAGAGACAGATAGTAAAGGAGTAAATAAACTGAGGGTTAGTTGTTGTTATTGCCATTGTTTTTATTATCTTCCCAGTGTACATGGTTAATAAGTTTTTATTGACCTTGCTCCTGTTTTTTACTGTGCAGCAGCAGCTTAAACTTAGAGTGACCTTAGTATGTATCCAGTACCTCCTCACCTCTTTAGAGATTACTCATCCGGCGTCCTTAAGATTTGTTGATGGAAATACCTGAAAGCAGGAACTGTCCTTCATTCATCCCTGAATCCCTAGCGCCCAGCACAGTGCCTGGCTCAGAAAATGTTCAGTGGTTTTATTAATTTTATCTTACTTTTTTTTTTTTCGGTACGCGGGCCTCTCACTGCTGTGGCCTCTCCCGTTGCGGAGCACAGGCTCCGGAAGTGCAGGCTCAGCGGCCAGGGCTCATGGGCCCAGCCACTCCACGGCATGTGGGACCTTCCCGGACCAGGGCACGAACCCGTGTCCCCTGCATCGGCAGGCGGACTCTCAACCACTGCGCCACCAGGGAAGCCCTAATTTTATCTTACTTTTGATGCATCAGTAACAGGCTTGGTTGGTTCCCAAGCACGGCAGGTTGGAAGCTGAATGGGAAGGGATGGAGAACTGGGGATTGTGAGAGGAGGGTAGCAGCAGAGGTAACTGTGCTTGCCTGATTATGAGAGAAGAGAGGCAAACTGAAGAGTAGAAGAATAGTGTTTGGCACCGGTTCCCGAAGCCTTGCCCTGTGATGCAAAGGCAGCCCTTTATTATAATGTCTCATGCAGAGCATGAACTGACAAGGGCCCGGTGATAATTATACCTACCGTGGCCCAAGCCCCTACCACGTACTGGTCACTACTTGAGGTGCTTTTACGCATAAGCCCTTTGGCTGCATGGTTCTGTGTTGTCAGGAAAAGATCAAATTACATTCAGATCTATGGTATACAAATTGATTAGTATCTTTTATATTTTTGTCTTAAAAAGTTAAAATGAAAAGGAGTGAATGTTTGGTTAACTGGAGGAGTGTAAGTGGCACCCCCATTCTGCAGATGGTAGAGATGAGGCGCTGCCCCAAGCCTGTTTATATGGTAAAAGTTCTGGGACACAGCTTCGGAATCAGATTCTCCGTAGTCTCCTTCCTGCCTGATGTCCTTAGTCTCTCAACGTGAAAAACGTAAATAGTCTTTTTTCTTTTTTCACTTGTTTGAGCATATCAGTATTCAGCAGTCAATTCAATCTGTTGTTTCCGTTTAGGGAGCTAAAAGAATCCACTTGGGTGAAGACTTAAAGAGTATTCTTTCAGAAGCTCCAGGAAAATGTGTGCCTTACGCTGTTATTGAAGGTATATTTATTTATTGGAAAAATGAAAAATAACTCCCTCTTCTAAAAGTTTGGTAAAGGTTTTCTTGGCTGACGTTGAGGGCCTTTTGTAGCCTTGGGGCAGTGGTTCAGAACTTGGACTTTGGGGTCAGAAAGACCTGTGTTACTGCTGTGTGATCCTGGCGAAATTATGCAACCTTTTCAAACCGTCATCGCTCCACCTCTAAAATATACATTACAGGGTTGCTGTAAAACTGAAATGATGTGATCCGTGTAAACTGCTTAGCAGAGTGCCCCAAAGCATAACTTACGGTGATGATGTTTTCATCATGTTGATTAATTAAACTCACTCAAACGAAATACAAAATTTAAATTACTTTAAAGGAAAGGGCGGAACAGTTCTTCAGAAATAAAATAATTTGTTTCCATTCAGGAGCCGTTCGGTCTGTTAAAGAAACGCTTAACAGCCAGTTTGTGGAAAATTGCAAGGGGGTGATCCAGCGGCTGACGCTTCAGGAGCACAAGATGGTGTGGAACCGGACGACTCGCCTCTGGTGCGTAGCCTTGCGCCACGGGCCCAAACCACACAGGTGGTCGGTTCAGGTGTCGGTGTCCTGGCCCTGTTTCCACGTCTTCAAGCTTTTCCCGAGACAGGGCGGAGACCGGTCTCTCAGTGCTGCTGATATTCTTGTGCGTGGTCTGAGCACCTCTCCCACTGCTGTCATCTAGGCATCCTGTCCAAATGCAGATTCCTGGGCTCCGCTCCAGACCTACTGAGCCAGAATTTCCAGGATAGGGGACCTGGAGTCTGTGGATATGCACACTGAGGTTTGAGAAACACTGATTTATGGCATGGATTAATGATTTCAGTACCTGTTAAGATAATTTCATGCTATTACATGGAGTTCCATTTTTCCAGCTGATGGTAGGAGGGCCTTGTTTTGGATTTCTATTTTATTTTAATTTTTATTGTGGTAAGAACACTTAACCAGAGATCTTCCCTTTTAACCAAATTTTAAGTACAACAGTACAGTCCTGTTCACTCCAGGCACAAGGTTGTACAGGGGATTTTGAACTTACTCATCTTGTAGAAGTGAAACTTTATACCCGGTGAACAGCAACTCCCCATTTTCTTTTTCCCTCAGCCCCTGGCAACCACTGTTTTACTGTTTCTGTGAGTTTGGCTACTTCAGATACCTCATGTAAATGGAATCGTGCAGTACCTGTCCTTCTGTCCGTCTGCCTCAGTTCGCTTTGCTTAATGTCCTCCAGGTTCACGCATGTTGTCACATGCGGCAGGATTTCCTTCCTTTTTTTTTTTTTTTATAAAGGCTGAATAGTATTCCCTTGTTATGTATATACCACATTTTCTTTATTCATTTGTCGATAGACATTTAGGTGGTTTCCGTTTCTTGGCTGTTGTGAATAACCTTGCAGTGAACACGGGAGCACAGATGCCTCTTCTAGATCCAGGTTTTAGTTCTTTTAGATATATACTCTGAAGTGGGATTGCTGGGTCGTATGGTAGCTCTATTTTTAATTTTTTTGAGGCATTTATTTAAGATAAAAAAAATCAGTCTGTCTTACAGGGGCAAAGGGAAATAAAGAGTAGAGGTGATCTGTGACAATATTTGTTGCCCACTGAGATCGCCTGAGAACCTAAAAAACCGAGCTTCCCTCTTCTGAGGCTCTGGACAATTGTGATTTCTGTTGTAGTCTTCCACTCACTTCAGACTTCAAACTGTCCTCCTGGCATCGAGGTGCTCTCCACCCCTGCCCGGGTGTGAGGTATCTGCCATCCTTTGTTTTATCTTGAGTTCTCTTGTAGGAACGACTGTTCCAAGATCATTCACCAGAGGACCAACGTGGTGCCCTTTGACCTGGTGCCCCACGAGGATGGCGTGGATGTGGCCGTGCGGGTGCTGAAGCCCCTGGACTCGCTGGATCTGGGCCTGGAGACTGTGTACGAGAAGTTCCACCCCTCCATCCAGTCCTTCACGGACGTCATCGGCCACTACATCAGCGGGGAGCGGCCCAAGGGCGTCCAGGAGACCGAGGAGATGCTGAAGGTGGGGGCCACCCTCACGGGGGTGGGCGAGCTGGTCCTGGACAGCAGCTCCATCCGTCTGCAGCCCCCCAAGCAGGGCATGCAGTACTACCTGAGCAGCCAGGACTTCGACAGCCTGCTGCAGAGGCAGGAGTCCAGCGTCAGGCTCTGGAAGGTCCTGACGCTGGTGTTCGGCTTTGCCACGTGCGCTACCCTCTTCTTCATCCTCCGGAAGCAGTATGTGCAGCGGCGAGAGCGACTGCGCCTCCAGCAGATGGAGGAGGCGTTCCGGGAGCACGAGGCCCAGCTGCTGAGCCGAGCCAACCCCGAGGACCGGGAGAGTCTGAAGCACGCCTGTGTCGTGTGCCTGAGCAACTTCCGGTCTTGCGTCTTCCTGGAGTGCGGGCACGTGTGTTCCTGCGCCGAGTGCTACCACGCCTTGCCGGAGCCCAAGAGGTGCCCCATCTGCAGGCAGGCGATCACCCGGGTGATTCCCTTGTACAACAGCTAATGGTCTCGAGGCCCCACAGTGAGACCCCCCGCCCCACTTCAGGGCTGTTTATCTCCAGGCCTTTAGAAGAGCAGTGGTGGGCGGCTGTCATCTCACAGCCCCAGCAGCAGAGGGCGGTCTTTCCAACAAGCAGGGGACCTTTTCCGGTACTGAGCACAGACTCATAGCCGCACCCTGGGGCAGGCGCCGTGGCGCTGCGTCCCTCCCCTGGAGGCCCTGAGCGTGGGTGGCTGAGGACAGCTCACCGCTCAAGCGCCAAAGTCAGTGGCCTCCAGCTTTTCTGTTCTGGTGTCTTCTCGTCCTTTCTGGTGAGGTGTCGGTTCCTGTGGACTTGAGCCTTGAATGACTCGGCCAGAGGGGAGGCAAAGTTGCCTTGCGGAGCGGCTTCTGAAGAGACTGCGCAGTCTTCTTCCCCCTTGCTTACAGCCCGGAAAAAAGTTGTCAGGCTGGACGCGTCACTCGAGTCCCTTTCCCTCACGTGCTGGCCTCCTACATGTGCGCACACGTGTGTCAGGACAAAAGGAAGTGAAATCCTGCATCTGCCCTCTGCCTAACAGGGCGGAACTCTGGTCAGAGAATGGAGAGAGGTCATTTGCGGGGGCACTCGGACCGGTGCCCGTTCAGTGATCCCCGTGGCAGTGAGGATGGGGCCGCTTAGCTGCAGCCCTCCTGGGGCCACCACGGACCTAACGAGGGCCACCAGAGCACGCGTCCACCCTGGCTTGGAACTCCCGAGGCCTGAGCGGGCTGAGGGCTCTGGTTTTCCCAGAGGAAGCCGTAAGGGCACTGCTGCCCCAGCCTCGGGCTTTCCCAGCTCCTCTCCAAGGCTGGCCCCACGGAAAAGTAGCAGCCAGCATCCTGAGCACAGAGCCTCTCCCGGCCCCCCGGCCCACCCCTGAAAAGTTCACATCCCGTGGGTGTAATCACACCGCCCTTCTCACAGGCCTGCTCACCCCTCAGCTGTCCCGCTTGAGTTTGTGAGTGTGGAGAAGTGGGGAAGCCTCTCTCACCACCTCTGAGTGTCCAAGGGCACGCGCACGGCGCTTTCCTCTCTCCCTTCCCTGGCTTTGAATATCCATGCCCGATCCTCCTTTGTGCGGGGGAGATGGGGGTGCTCTCAGGGGGCTGACGCCGGTTCTCTGCGCGTCCAGCGTGGACGGCACAAATAAAAGACGTTATAGCCATGTGTCAGCCTCTTGCTTTGAACGAGAGTTCAGTGGCTAGGCTGAAGCTGCCCCGGGATGGCATTGAATCCTTTTATGGTGGAATGAGCTGGGGACCTGGAGGCCTCTGTGTGTCCTTCCTTGCCTGCAAGGTGGTGCAGCTTGGTGATGCTGAAGCGCCGGGGATGCTGGGGGGTGCTGGGGGGCCTCCGGCTAGCCTGAGAGAGGGCCACCCCGGAGCCATGCCCGCAGGTCACGCCTGGCCTTGCTGAGAGTCGTCTTTGAAGACATCTGTGCTGACGTCCTGAACACAGGCAGTGGGATTTCACCTGTTGGGAGAATGGGACAGGGGTGTTGGGGACAGCAGGGAGGACACTAACACATGTACTGGATGCTCTTTCAGACTTTAATTACATAGTAAGTCGATCCTCACAAGACCCTGCAGGCTCTCATGGCATCTCCTACAGATGAGGAAGCAAGCCCCGAGGGGGCATGTTCACTGGCTCAAAGACACATAGCTAGTAAGGGTGGGGGTGGGGTCCACATTTAAACTCCCAGCTGCTTCAGACCCCTGACCCTCCTGCTCACGGCAATGGGGCTAACGGGTCCCTCAGTGCTCACGGGAACGCCCACAAGGTGCTGGTGCCCCACGTCAGTGGACGAGGCCACACTGGAGGAGGAGGTGGACGTGAGAACCCACTTGCCCATAGTGAGTCCTGTCCAGGGAGGCGGTAAGACCCTGGCTTTACACATAGGTGGCAGAGAGTGGGCAGGGAGAGGGGGGACTGATGGGGCTGACCTCTGAGCATCTCGAAGCGTCTGCCGTTTTCCTGTGTCCTTTCAGCAGACACTTTGAAAGAGGGTCCAGGTTTTAGAGGATGAATGAGCTCCCTGTGTGTGGGGATGTGGGGGGCTTGTGCGCTCATCTGTCAGAGTTCAGCCCTTGGCATTAGATTCCATGAGTAGATCTGATCACGTGATGGAAAAGCAGCAAAGGCAGCCTGCCCTTACCCCGGTCTGACTCAAATCCTGGGCAGACTAATTCTGTGTGGAGTGTTCCTCCGAGTGGAGTTGAGTTACCCATCGTGGGAGACACAGGAGCAGCACACCGTCTCTGCCTCAGGAAGTGGCAGCTGGCTGGGAACACGAACACACACGTACCCGGATTCCGGATCTGAGGTCCACACTCGGTCCCAGCCTGGCTGGACTGAGACTGCCCCATGCTCTCCATCACCCGTGCCAGTTCCCACCTTCCATTCAAGGAGCCTTGTCACCAGCAGGGTTGAAGGGGCTTAAACCGATCCGTAGGACTGAGGCTGGGGGTTGGTGGTGACTTGGAGACAAGGAACTGACGGTGGGATTGTTGTGAATTTTGACTCAACCCTTATGCTCAGCCTCTAATCCTAGGCAGACGGCATTAGGCAGGGATCGTCTTGAGTAATTGCTCCTGGTGTTTTGAAATTCTGTGCGAGGCACTTGATAAGCATGAATGCTTGCAGTCCTGCAAAGTGGGTATTGTTCCCCCTGTTTTACAAGTGAGAACAGCGAGGTCCATCAGGGTTTCCTTTTGCCTACAGCCACACATAGTCATGAGCCTGGCAATGTTAGACTCTCCAGGTATCAGGTATGTTTCTAAGATTTAGGGCGAACCAGGAGGGGAGGCTGTATCACCCCTTTTTACAGCTTACGTGATTTGCTCAAGGCTGTCAAGGTCTGACTACAAAGCCCTTTGCCTTTAGTCACATTGAAGCTGAGAGGCTAAGAAGGAAAATTGTTCAAGCAACAACTGAAGCCAGTCAGCACCTTGACAATCACCAGTCACATCCCCTGGTTTTATAGACCGCAGGTTGAGGCTTATCCTGGTGGAGCAGAAGCCAGAAGGCAGGTCTTTGGAATCCTAATTCATTCAGAATGGTGATGGAAAATTCAAAAAGCAAACAACATGACAAACCAGGCCAATCTCTGACACCCTTTGCAACCCTGGTCCTAGGCTGGGTGTGGAGAGATCTGATGGGGATGATCCCGCAGGGCCTCGCGAATGCTCAGAGGAAGAGGCTGTCAGGTTTGGTATCCTTGCTGGGCATTTATTCATCTCAGAGACATTTGCTAAATGTGTATTCTGTGCCTGGGGTCGCAGAAACAAATACGATGCAGTCCCTGCCCTCAAAGTGCTCAGAATTGTCTTTTACTGTGTCCTCATTGTTTGAAAACGACTAAGCCCCACGGGACGGATGGGTGCCTCTCGGCTGTTGGAGTGTTTGTGGTTCACAGAATATCGCAGCTGGGATGGCCTTTGAGATTAGCCTGGTTAGAGCAGATTCCCTGACCATTCAAGATAAAGCAACCAAGGGCAGGGTATCATTGCCGAAGGGGAGCCAGACAGAGAACACCTACCCCACAGAGCCTAGAATGATCTATTTAAAACACCAATCTGACCACATCCCTCTTCTGCTTGAAGTCCTTCCCCAGGACTTCAAGCCTGGGGAAGGGTCCAGCCCTGGTTCCTGCAAGGCATATGAAGGCATGTGACCCAGCCCTTGGCCATCTCTCCAAGCCTCTGCATATCCGTCTCTCTCACACTTGTGGCTCCAGCCACACTGAGCCGATGAGCTTCCTTAAACACGTTGATGTTCCTGCCTCCTAGCCTTTGCTATTGCCGAGTCCTGCCCCTGGCATTCTGGTCCTTTCTTCACCTTGTTAACATCTCCTCACCCTTCAAAACTCAGCTTTAGGTGTCCTCTCCAGAAAACCCTTCCCTGACTTTCCCCACCCAGGCGGGGTTAGGTGCCCCTCCCCTGAGTTTCCATAATCCAGTCCTATTCCTGCTCTGAACCCATGTCTTGGGCAGGAACTGTATCTTATTTCTGCTCCAGCACAATTTTTTTAGGTCATCACTCTATACTCGTTAGAGCTAACATTAGGGCTTGCTCTTTGCTAGGTACCGGCGAAAGACTGGACGTGATCAATGTCATTTAATCCTCACTGTGAGCTATGTGTTTGTATTATTCTTACTTTAAGGAAAAAGAAGTCAAGGCCTAGAGAGGTCAAGTTGCTCGAGCACCCAAGAAAGACAGGATTTAAGTCCAGGCAGTCTGACTCCAGAGCTCAAGCTCTTAACCACTGAAAGTACATGGAATGAATGAGAAAACCAATGAATGAGATAGTGGATACGGGGCCAGCAATCCTGGGAGGCTGCCTGTGGGAGTTGTTTTTTGGACCAGAGATGAGGGCCATGGCTTGGTTGTAAGGAACAAGGGAAGGGTCTCTCTGAGGGCCTGGATCCAAGATGGATTGTGTAAGAGAAACCTCACGTCCAATGACCTGCCCAGAGCTTTGAGGGCTCCACACAGGAAAGTCAGGACAACGTGATTGTGTGGTGGTAAATGGTCTGGACTGGGAGCTCAGAGGCTGCCTTTCTCTCGGGTCCTGGCTCTGTTGCTGTGTGATCTTAATGGAGTGATGTAACCACTCTGGGCTTCACTTCTGTCTGTAAAAGGAGGAGATTGGATTAGATGCTCCCCAAGGCTCCACTCAGCTCTGCCATTTTGCATGTCTGTGACACAGCGGTGGATGAGGAAGGAGGGAGGGCAGTTTCGAAGCCCTGAGATGAAGACCCTCTTCAGGCGAGCTGCCTACCGCAGACTCAGAGCCACGTTCCCAGAAAGCCCGGAAGATCAGCACATTTTCTCTCTAATTAGATAGTGTTAACTTATCAATTTTGAATGAGCTAAGTTTCCATGTACGATGTCCTGAATCGCTCCCCGGAGTGCTCATTAGTCATTTCTCTTGCAGCTGCTGCCTTATTGTTTTTCAGATGCCAGCCAAGGGACCTGGCATTTCCCTTCCCCGAGAATGGGGCACGTGAGGCCAAGCCAGGGACACTGGCACTGGTCAGAGGGGCTGCCCAGGCCTGGGGGAGGGCCCTCAGCTCTTGACCTTTACCCTGTGTCCCTGCCAGAGCCACTGCCTCACATTAGGTGCCTCAAATCCAGATTCCTCTAGGATTGGGCTATGACCCTGGAGGGCCACAGCTGAACTCAACAAGCACTTATGAAGCACCTAGTGCACCAGGCACCTTGTGTCTTGAACCTGAATGGTCTCTAGGCTGGGGAGAGTGGGGTACATATGAAGTCATACTAATATTAATGTCCAAATTGGCATAACTTCAGCCCTCCCACCCCCTCATGGTCTTCCCTGGTGTTTAAGGTGCTTCATAGGATGGGGCTTCATTCATTCCTGCAGTTAAGTTGGCTCATAGTCTGCATTTCTTCCTGCCCTTCCCCACCCCAGGGCTTGTGATGGGAGCCCTCTCATGCTGCAATCTCTACCACGACCTCCAGGTGGCGCTGTGCTCCTATGGTTGAGGCCGCTGGAGGCCTTGCGGGAGAAACTGAGGTGGCGCTTCCAAGGGCGGGTGCAATTTTCTCTCTCCTGAGGCATGGGGCGCGGACCTGAGAGAAGAGCCTGAGAAGGACCCTGGGCTGCTGATCCCAGGTCCCGCGCACAGGCCGGGAAGGGGAGAAGCAGGAATGTTCTCTCTGGTTCCTTCCTTTCTCTGCCCAACACACCCGGAAGCCAGGTGCAGATGTGAAAATTCTGAGAAACCCAGAAAACTCAGGGGAAAAAAATCCCGCATTTCTCTCCCTATAATTTTCCAGGCATTCACATCTTTAAATATACTAACCATGATTTCTTTCAACAAAAAATGAGACATGCATAATGCATCACATGTTCTTAAAATACCCAGATGACTTCACACTGGTAAAGGAGGCTTGAAAAAATTGTATGGCATAGATTTTGATTTTCTCCCCAGAAGCTTTCTCTTAGTGGAGAAATCCTGCTTCTCCCAGCCTGGCCTGCTTCCCTTGCTGTCCTCTCCTCTGCCCTGTCTTTGCCTTCCGCCCTCCCTCCTATCTGTCAAGTTTCTCTGTCCCCTTCTCTGTAAGGAAAGAGAACCGGAACTGCTTTGCTTGGCAGTTCTGCCTCTCATCTGCCGCTGTTTGCCTCTTGTCTTTGAGTGTGCGAAAGTTTCTTCCTCTGCGTGTGGATCTGTCTTCCTCTCTGAGGCTGTTTCGGCTTCTCTCCTTCTGTTGGATTCTGTCTGTGAGTCTGTCTCTCCTCACATCTGTCTCACCTGCACCTGGCTCCTACCCTCCCATACGGCTCTCTCCTCTTCCGGATCCCCTGCTCAGCCCAGCTTCTGGCAGAGCAGGGCGCGGAGGGCCTCTGTGCCCTGCGGCGGCCGCTCCCCCAGCTTCTACCCTTCCTACTACACAGGAAGTCCCTCTTCTAGGAAGAGAAAGCCCTTCTCTCCGCCCCTGCAGGCCCTGGAGGGCTTTGGGCAGTGGGACTCACTGCGTGAAGCCGTCCCTTCCTCTTATCCTAGTGACCCAATCAGCATCTCATCTGATCCTCCCAATCTCCCCTTGAGGCTGATCTGGTTACCCCCACTTTACAGCTGAGAGGAATTCTGGCTCAGACAGTGAAGTGACTGCCTGGAGGTCACACAGGTAAGAAGGGGTGGAGCTGGGCTTGAACTTCTGCTTTACCCTCATCTCACTTGCTGTCACCAGGTCCAGCGGACAGAGCTCTGAGCTGGTCCTTGGGAGACCTGGGGTCTCGGTCCTGGCTCTGTTTCCGATCGGGCAGCTCATCTTTCTCGTTTGGGGTTGACTTCTCCTCACCATGCAGTGGGAAAATACTGCTCTCTGCCCTGCCAACCTTACAGGTTATCACGGATATCAAATGATATTGCATCCGTGGGGTGGGGACGTGCTTGAATAACATCGTGTGGGAACCCAAGGGTCCAGAGCATGCCCAGTCCCCTCGCTGGGAACCTGAGCTCAGAGGTCAATGGCCACATCGTTCTGTCCAGGGTTGAGCCCACACAGGTCTGACCCCAGGTTTGGGGGAGAGTCAGCGTGAGGGCCCCTGGATTTAAGGTGTAAAAATCTCTTCTGTTGTCACAGGGTACTGGTGGGGAGTGTCCTTTACGGGATCCAGGCCTGCGTTCTTTATCTAAAGGGCTTTGGGGTTCAGAGATCCCCTGGAAATTGCACACACAATTTTCTGTATCTGGGAAAGAGAATCCTTCTCTTTCATTAGATTCCCAGAGAGGTCCTCAGCCTGCAAGAGGCTTGGGCAGTGATTTACATCTCCTCAGTTTGTAGGTAGGTGGAGGTGCAGAGACTAGAAGAGGCTTGTCCCTGCGCACCCGACTCCCAGGTGTCCTCAGGGAAGTGGTGTCACCCAACAGTTGAGAGCTCGGCCTGGAGTCAGACCTGCTGCCCCTCCTGGGCTGTGCTGCTTTGGGCTCGTCACTCAACTTCTCTGGCCTCGGAGCCCCTAAGGATGACATAGAGAGAGATGACAATCACAGCCACCTTCTGCGGTTATCAAGTGTGGATATGTATTCCCGGGGCGTGGGAAGCTCTTCATAGAGATCGGGTGGGAGAGTGGCAGTCAGGGGGCTACCCTTTCTGAGTTTGATGGAGTCAGTTCCTCCTTAGTCCCCATTAGCGGTCGCGATTTGCTTAGCTCATTTTCTGGTGAGGTCAGGGGCTCTTCAGTCAGGGGACTTCAGGCCTCTCAGGAGCCTGGGTGGGAGAAACCTGGTATCCAGAGCCCAGGCTCTGGAGCCAGACCACGGTCCCCAGCCTCCTGAGCCTCCACCATCTGTCCATGAGGCTAGCACTGTACCTGCCCTTGTCTGTACCCCTGCCCCGCTGGAGTTGTGCCGACATGGCCATGGTGCCTGGCCTCTCGGCTCTCTTCTCCTTCTGGCCTGGGCCTGAGTGAGGCAACTGTTTCCCAGAGTGACATGGAGCCCCAGCACCTCCCACCTGCTCGTTCTGGGCTGGTCTCTCAGAGGTCCTAGGACCACACCCCACCGCCATCCTCTGTGTGAGGACGTGCAGTGACTGGGGTGGGGGGAGGACAGTGCAGTTGGGACACCGGTGATCCCCTCTCACGTTCTGGTGAGATTAAGTTCCTTAGCTCTCCCCAGGTGTCCTCACTATTTCTGAAGTTTTCCTAAAGAGCTCATGGGACTCTCACTTTGTGGGTTATGGGTATAATAAAATCTTAAAAAAAATTACCTTCAGATCTCTTTATTTTAAAGGAACCCGGCAGACTTCATCGTTGAAAAAAGCCCTTTTATTTTGTGACTGATTGATTGTGTGTGCGGCTGGAGCTTCCCCCCGGATACAGCCCCGAGCTACAGTGAGAAGCAGGGGTGTGAGACCCTGAGCAGGAGACCTGGCTCCAGCCTGCCCCATGGGCACCCCTTTCCCCACCTGTGATGGGAGGAGGTGGGACTAGATGAACTCTAGGGCTGGTTTCATGCGGAGGCTTCTAGAACTCTGGGCATTCTTTGGAGACCCTCTGGGGAGTATGAGGGGCCCGAAGGGGGGCGTCCCGAGCCCCTATCTCCCCAGCAGCTTGCCCTTTATCTACTTTTTATCTCTGGAGGTTCCTTGTAAGATTTTATTTGAAGAAAGGGTCTTGTTAATTAAATAAACAAGGCAAACTTTTGGGGGGAAGGGCTCTGCCTGCCACAAAAGTCCTGCACAGCTGTTTGCTGAATGTAGGGAAGGTGAGTGAACTATTCTTGGATTGTTTCTTGATTCTAGGTCTGAGCCACCCCAGTCGGCTAACATGCTTTTCTCTCACTGTGTGTGTTTGTGCACGTGTGTGTGCGCACACACAGGCGTGGTGCGGAGGTGGGCTGCAGAGTCCCTGCCTTTCAAGGCAGGGGGGGAATGGGCTGCACCCAGGTTCCAGTCCCCGAGGTGAGAGGCGTGGGGGTGATGTGGGTTTTTATCTGGCCTGGCTCAGAGTGGTAGTCCCCTTCTGGAGGCCACTTAAACTCTCTGGAGGTGACCAGCTGGCCGTTGCCACGGCACCGCATCCTGGCCTCCCCTGCTGGGCCATCGAGGGTCTGAGCCAGTCCTGGCAAGGCTCAGCATTCCCAGCGCTCCGCCCCATGGGTTACTGGGCCTGAGCTGCCAGCAGATGCCCTGCACCCAGGGCTGAGACACCACCATCTTCTCTAAGTCTCGCCATTACTCTCTGATGTCATGGCCCGTGACTCAGTTTCCCCATCTGGGTAGGACAGAGGGGAAGGGAATAAGGGGAGCAAATGCATGCGGAGCATCTGTTTTATGCGGAGGCCCGTCTGGGGCTGACGTTCCCTTTTTCTATCCCATTGACACTAGTGTAGTGCTCAGGGCACAGCAGGGCCTTGCAAATGTGTTTTTTTGTTGTTGTTGTTTTTTTTTTGTGGTACGTGGGCCTCTCACTGCTGTGGCCTCTCCCGTTGTGGAGCACAGGCTCCGGACACGCAGGCTCAGCGGCCATGGCTCGCGAGCCCAGCTGCTCCGCGGCATGTGGGATCCTCCTGGACCGGGGCACGAACCCGTGTCCCCTGCATCGGCAGGCGGACTCAACCATTGTGCCACCAGGGAAGCCCGCAAATATGTATTTTTAACCCTGGAACATTTGTGCTGAAAGGGCTCACAGAGATGGTCCTGTCCTGTGGTTCGCAATTCTGCAGAGTCCCAGGGTTTGGTAAAGGAGATTTCAGGTGAGGTTTGAAGGAGAAACCCCTCACCTTTGCCTCAAGCAGATTTTCTCTACTTTAGATTTGAGAGAACTGGTTGATTTTGCAGCTGAAAAAAATGTGATTTTTCTCCAAGTTTCCCATTTTGTGATGTAGAGTCAGAGGCCTAGAGGAGAGAATCAGCTTATTCAAGGTCACAAAGAGAGTCAACAGGTAATAATAATAACTACGTTTACTGAAGACTTACTGTGTGCCAGGCACACGATACATGTATAATCTCCTTCCCCAGAACAAACCACCGAGTAGAAATCATTATTACCCCCGTTTGACAGATGAGGAAACTGAGGCGCGATGAGGCGAAATAACCACAGAGTTAGGAAATGACAGAGTAGGAATTTGATCTTGGCTGTCCCAGTGAAGGCCATCCCCTTCACCCTGGCCTACTTCACTAGACAGTGTACTGCCAGGTTTCCTTGATGGGTGGTGGGGAAAGTGGTCTCCACTCCTGCCTTACTTGGTCTGTTCCTCCATCTGGACCTGGCATCTTCAACACAGCCCTGGGCATCTGGCTCACAGCTAGCCTCTTGGCTTTGTGGGGTAAGGCAGGGATGGAGCCCCAGGGTACGTGTGTGCATCCAGGTCTAGGGCTCCAGAATAAAGCGATGGCCCACTGAAGGATGAACAAATGGAGGACTGAGTGAGGCCTTTGAAATGGAGACAGTTGGGAGGGGTAGAGGTGGAGGAATACCATACTGATTCACACTTTCCCTTGCAGAGCTTCCGTGTGCCCTTGGAGGCATCACTTAACCTTCAGGAACCTTGTCTGTAAAATGGGTCTGACTGTCCCAGTCCTGCCACTTCTGGAGGCTAAAGGGAGCCTCTAGGAAGGGAACAGTCATGGAAATGCCTTTCTAACAGTAAAGTGTCATGTGCCTGAGAGGAATGTGTGGGTAAGGGGGTGGGTATTGAGTTAGGAAGGTGTGGTGCTGCTACCTTTAACCTTATTTGGAACAAGGAAAGGTAAACATACAAACAGATGGGGTGTAAAGCCCAGCTTCTCTTTTTGCTCTCACTTGCTGTGTGTGCAGGGATCCGTCAGCCCTCTCTGTGCCTTTCTGCAGACCTTCAGTACAGCAGGACTGTGGTAGCTCTCAGCGTGAGCACTGCTTTGTTACTCGGCAGTAAAGAAGGAGCCAGAGGAGTGTGAGATGAGTGCAGTGGTCTCAGCCCTGCACGCCGTCACCACTGCGGGGGGTCCCCTATAGGGACCTGGAATCACAGCTGGGAAAAGTGGCTTCTCCTGGTTCCATCACTAGCCTGTGACCTCGGCAGGTCACATACTCTTTCTGCTAACGGTTAAACAGGGATGCACTGTCTCCTCTTTCTACCTCAAAAGGTGTTTATTTTGAGAAGCAAGGTCAATAATGGATGTGAAGATGCTTTGGGGTGTGGTGGGGAGGAATAGAAAGACTGATACAAATGTAAGAGCTTCTTGTAACTATCATCCTGCTTGTTGTGCTTTTATTGTCTCTTCCAGCACTTGGCCTGGTGTGAACCTCAAAGCAAACACTTGGTAAAGCCTTAATGAATGGAGACAGGCTGCTTGTGGAGTGGAGCAAAGGGGGCCAGAGACCTGCTGCTTCTGCCACTGACAAGCTGTGGGATTCGGAGAAAGCCCCTGACCCTCTCTGGGCTTCAGTTTCCCCATTTCTAAATGAAGGAGGTTGGACCGGGTCCTCCTTAAGGATCCTCCCAATTCTGACGGCTCTGAAATGGGAATGAATGAAGTACTACTGTTCTTTCTCCCTCATTAAGTCATTTCGCAAATGTTTAGTGCACCTCCATGCTCAGCCAGGCCCCGAGAGCCTGATGCTAGCTAGCCACATGCCTCATTTGACAGCTGAGATCATGGAAGTTCAGAGAGGGGATGTGACTTGCCCAAAGTCATACAGCTAGCAAATGACAAGGCTGAGATTCAAACCCAGGCCTGAATCCAAAGGTCATGCCTAGTCCATCTGCATCCCGGTTTCTCAGCCCCTTCCTCGCCTCTCCCCAAGGTGCCTGGCCTCTGGAGGCCAGGGATCCCCTTTACACAGTTTGGGGGAGGGGCTGGGCTGGCTCCTCTCAGGCAGCCTCTCTACCAGATGTTTTGTCACTAAAAAACACCTCCCCCCTTCCCTCCAGCCCACCACTCACCCAGAGTCCCAGATTTAAGGTGCGAGTGAACCTGAGGATGCTCTTTCGCTATTGGTGGGACCCCTTGCAGGGCAGCTGGTGGAGCCAGTTGAGCCTCACCAGGGGACCAAGATGTGTTTCCTTGCCCTGCCTTCAGCAAACTGCATGACCTTGGGATGGCTGCCTCTTTCTGCGGTCAGGCTGGTCCTGCCGCGTGAAGGCGGTCTCCAGGGGGAGAGCAGGTGCTGTCGGCTCTGGGCGAGGATAACGAGCCCTCCTCGCTCACCTTGCCCCCTTGGAGTTACCATCTGCTCGGCAAACGCGCCTCCCAGGACCCTGGGGCTGCCCCAGTCTCCCTCCCGGGATCCAGAGCCCGCTCCTCGGCTCAGAAGCCTCAGTCTCTCCGCAGGGCTTGTGGCAGTTGCTGGAAGGGAGGTCCCCAAGGGCAGAGAGCTGCAGGCCCGGGACGTCCCCGGCAGAGGCAGTGGACGCCAAGAGCCGGGCATCCCTGGCGAGCCCTGCGTAAGAAGGCGCTCCCCGCTCCTCGGGGAGGCTGGGCTGCCCCTCCCCTCCCCCCATCCGCCTCCACCCCGAGGCCCCTGCGGGAGCCCTGGCTGGGAGCAGGGCCTTCCAGGGCGAACCGAGTGGGAGAGGGAGGGTGTGAGGCCCAAGGGGCCGGGCCCTGAGAGTTTAGAGTGGGGCGCAAGTGTGATGGGGGCAAGGGGTTCCCCGGTTGGCGCCGGCGGGGGAGACCGTGTCCGAAGGTCGCCGGGTGCCCTCCGACCTCTACCCCAGCATCTGGCCTCCGGGGAGACCTGCATCCATCTGTCCTTCCCCGCGTGTGCGTCGTAGGTTCCCCTTCCCGCTCCCGGAATCCCCACTCCCCCCAACTCCCCGCGGGAGGCAGAGCTGGAGGCAGGTCCCGCGCGGAGCCGCCGCGCACCGGCTCGGGACCCGGTAAACACCCCGCGGGAGGAGGAGGCGCCCGGAGGCCGCCGGGCCGGGGCGGGGCTCACGGGGGGCCCCGCAGCGCGGGCGGGACGCGGGTGCTGGGGGCGGGGGCAGGAAGCTAGCCTTGGCCCGGGCCGGCCTGCGCTGCCCCGTGACGTCGCTCGGCTTCCAGGGATCTGTCCCCGCGGCCCGGGTCCCCTCCGCCCCGCCCTCCTCCTGCCCTCCCCCACGGCCTCGCCTCCGCGCCGCGGCCGGCATTTCTCGCTTGCAGCTCGCCCGCGGGCTGGCTCTCGGTCCCGGCCTCCTTCTCCTCCCTCTGACTCTCCTCCTTCCCTCTCCGACCCTCTTTCTCTCTCTCCCCTCTGCCTCTCCGATCCTGATCTAGTCGTTCCCTCCGCCCTTTCTTCTCCTCCCTCTTGCCTTCCTCTCTCTCTTTCGGTCGATTCCCCTGCCTCTCATTCTCTCTGTGTCTCTGCTTCTCTCCCCGTTTCCCTCTCGGTTTCTCTCTTCCCCCTCCCTCCCTCCGGGCTTCTCTCCCCCCCCACACCCGTGCCCTCCCTCCACCCTCGCTCCCCTCCCCCTCCACCCCTCGCAGCCCAGCCGCTCGCAGCTCCCCAGTCAGCCTCCCCGAACCAGCGTCGCCGTCGCCCGCACTCGCCGCAGGACCGGCCCGCCCGGCTTCCCGGGGTGCGCCCTCCTCGGCCCCGCGCCCTCGGGGCTCGCTGGCACAGCCTCCTCCCCCGGCTCACGGCCCCGCCCGGCCCGGCCCCAGCCCAGCGCCCGAGCGCGCCGAGGATGTGAGTCCTGCTCGCCTCTGCCGGAGCAGCAGCCACTCGCGCGCCGCCGAGCCGGAGCGCAGCGCAGCGCAGCCTCGGGCGCTCGCGGGGTCGCTCGGGCCGGCTGCGCGCTCCTGCCCCAGCGGCGCCCTCCGGCCTCTCGCCGGCGCCAGCGCCGCCGCAGCCCGCGGGCCGTCCCCGGCCGGCCGTCCCCGGCCCCAGCGCCGCTGACCCTGTCCGCCGCGGGCGGGGACGCGGGCGGAGGAGGTGCCGCCGCGGAGCCCCCGGACGCGACCATGTCGGAGGTGCTGCCCTACGGCGACGAGAAGCTGAGCCCCTACGGCGACGGCGGCGACGTGGGCCAGATCTTCTCCTGCCGCCTGCAGGACACCAACAACTTCTTCGGCACCGGGCAGAACAAGCGGCCGCCCAAGCTGGGTCAGATCGGCCGGAGCAAGCGGGGTGAGTTCGCGGCCGCCTCCCCCGACACCCGTTTCCCGGGCACCCAGGCCTGGCGGAGGTTTGCGGGGTTTTCCCTCACCCGGGAGCCCGTTCCGACCCACTAAAATCTCATCGCGCAGAATTGGACGGGGTGGGGGGGGGATCCCGCACTGCGGGTTCAGCTCTGGCTGGCCTCGGGAACCCCTCCCCCTCAGCCAGATCCTCGCTGGGGTCACCCAGGGGGCGTGGCTGCATCTCGCTGCAGCAGGGGCTGAAAGGTTATACCCCGGTCCCCAAAGTTTGATTTTTGATTTAGACCCTGCCCCCGCCCCTTTTGCGCCCCTTTTGCGCAGTGTAGTAGCAGCTGCACTCGATCTACAACCCGGGGTGGGGGGAGTCGTAGGGCTCCCCAGGGAACGACGTGGGGAACTGCGGGGCGGAGGGCTGGTTCCGGCGGGGAAGGCGAGGGGCTTTCGGATCACACCGGCTTTTCATTGTTCCTTGGCAGGGGAGGGGGTTTGCCGAGCCTGGGCGCTCGGCGCAGGAGCTGGAAAAGCCCCGTAGAGACTGGGACGCGCAGGAGCTCTAAGAGGAGCTCCAGAGGCGCGGGGACAATGAGAAAGACCGATAGCTGCCGTGAGAGACTGAGACGCAGAGATAGGGAGGAAGGCGGAGGGGGGAAGTAGCGGGGAGGCCGAGATGGGCAGAGACCGAGACAAAGCTAAGGAGAGAGAGAGAGTCAGAGCCGGAAAGACAGCGAGCCAGGAACGCAAGTCTGGGGAGGACACAGAAGCAGCTGAAACAATGGGGGCGACCGACACCCCGGACACAGAGAGAGGCCCAGAGACTCGACCGGTGACCGTCGCGCCGCGAGACTGATGGAGGGACCGAGGAAGGCGAGGCTAGGTAGAGATAGTGAGAGAGGCGAAGGACACAGAGAGGCAGATGCGGAGAGGCGGGCGAGCCACCGGCGGGCAGCGAAGGGAGGCTCCGACCTCTGTAGCTGCGAGTGCGGAGAGGCCGAGTCAGCCCGCTGGCAGCGCGGAGTGGGGGGGCTCCCGGCCCAAGCGAGGCCAGAATCCCCGACGGGCTGCGCGCTGTGCAACCGGCCCCTGGCGTCCCTCCTTGCTCCGCGCACCTCAGCACCCCGCCTCGGCTACCGGCGCTGCGCTCGGGGCACCCGGGAGGATCCCAGGCCCGGAGCCCGTGGCTCCTCCTCCCCTCCCTCTCCCGCCCAGGAGCCTTTTTTCTAAATAAATGCGTCCTCCAGGGTGGGTGGGGGCCGGGGTGAGGACCAGGCCGGTGCGCGCCCAGGCTGCCGCCAGGGCTGCGGGATTTGTGCCCTCTTTGCTTCCTCTTCTCAGGACCATGCTGGGACGCGGCCTGGGGGTGGGGGAGTGGTTCAGAGGAAAGCAGCAGAGGGACCCCTGGCCGAGCAGAAGAGGATGGGGGCCGTGTGAGCACGCGTGGAGACCCCTTCCCTCTCCTTTCCTCAGTCTACCCGCCCCTCCGACCCGGGCGTAAAGCGAAACTTAGGGACCCCGGCTAGGCCCAAGAGCGCTCACCTCTCCTTTTCTCCCCCCCCCCTTTTTTTTGCAGTTGTTATTGAAGATGATAGGATTGATGACGTGCTGAAAAATATGACAGACAAGGCACCTCCTGGTGTCTAACTCCCCTAAAGACAATGAGTTAAGGGAGAGAATAAGAATGAGAACGGCGATATCAGTTATTGGCAAAAAGCATGAAAAGAGAAAGCACTTTGAAATTTATTACTAGCTTGCTACCCACGATGAAATCAGCAACCTGTATCTCGTGTCAGGCCGGGAGACAGATGAGGCGTGAGAAGGAGAAGGCTCTGGGCTCCTTTGCAAAGATAAAAATTTAAAAAAAATTTTTAAAAATTAAAAAAATCACTATATATATATATACATAAAGAAATAAAAAGAGAAGTCTCAGTTGCAGCTATTTGTCAAAATTAATATCCATTTCTTTTTATATACAGTGAATATTGCGCAATTATAGATCTGGATTTTGAACCACTTAAATAATGAAGCAGCAACACCGGGTGTTTTGAGGTGTTGGCATTCTTCGCTGATTTGGCTGTTCCCAATGTTTACATTATTTAATCTTGCAAAAATGATTCTGTGCACTTGGATGTGAAATGCTGTCCAGTTTTATTTTTTTATGTTGTTATCCTTGGATGTACAAAAAAAATCAGAAAATGATCTCTATAGATATTGCATTCTATTTTGGTCATCTTTTGAAGTTATCAAGAATGTGTTTAAAACAAGACGAGAACTTTTCTAAGGAATCATACATAGAAAAAAATCGTCGCTTTATTTTAAAATGAATTGTAAAGCTTGTGTTTCTTTGTTGCTGCGAGCTGTTTTCCCAAGTTAATGCAAATGAACACATTTTGTATGTCAGGAAAAAAAAACACACACAAAAAACAAAGAAAAAAAAAATGCTTGAGCTTTTTCTAACCTCTCCCTGCAGTCTGTTGTGTGAGCAGCCTGTTTTTTTCTCTAATATTGTGTCAGTTTATTCTCTTTAATGGACTGTAAAAAAAATGTAATCACAAGAGTGCCAAATATCTTGAAATGCCAAAAGGCATTTTGGTTTCTTTTCTTTTCCCTGTGCTCTGAGTCCACGTAAAGGAATGCTTGGAGTGTCTTTTTCTGTTATTTATAGGGGTTCTCTTAGGGCACACCAGCTGCCTGTTTTGCATGGTATTTGCAAAAATGCCTCTTGCGTGAGGAATCTTTTACCATTTTTTGTTTGCAACTTTGGACCTCAAGAGGTTTCTTCCTTTCCCTACCCTGTTGCCTCTTTTCTTAATTCAATATTCTGTATGTTGCACCTTTAACCAGCACACAGGGCTATTTCTTCAATGTACAATAAAAGAACTGTTCCTGTGTCTCACTCCTCTCTTTTCTCGGCTTTGGTTCCGGGGAGCTTGCTTTTTGTCTGCTGGTTGCAGGCGGAAAGGCGGGAACGGTAGCTTTGGTCTGTGAGGCAAAAAGGTGTGGAGGCCACAGTGGGTTGGGCTCAGGTGATAGGAAAGAAGCTGGAGTGGCAAGGCCATCCCTGGAGGGCAAGTGCATCCAGTTTGGATTTGCGTTGGGCTCTCCCTACTTCCGTGGGGTTTCTGCCATCCCTGGTGGGGTGTGGGGAGAAGGAGGGCTGGTGTGCTGGTTGGCAGGGAGTCAGCCCCGTGAAAGGCAAAGTTTGGAGGCTGGCAGGCTTGGATTCAAATCTCAGCTCCTTCACTTCCTAGCTCTATGGATTTGAGCAAGTCCCTTCACTTCTTCAGGCCTCAGTTTCCAAACCTGTGAAGTGGGGTTAATGCAGCTCCTACCTCAAAGGTTGTTGGGAAGATTCACCCAGCACCCAGCACATAGTAGCACTCGGCATCAGATGCCCAGGTAATCCTTCATCATGGGCCACCCGTCCTCAAGGGCAGGGCTGAGGAGGACCTATGCTCTTTGCCCTGCACCTTTGCCTTCCTGAGTTCACAGGTCCTTCCTGGAGGGATGAGCCTGGTCCTCTGGGGCCCACAGCCCGATTTGGTTTGTCTCAGGCTTCCCCAACTCAGCAGCTCTCCTCCAATCACGGCTCAAAAGGTCTCGTTATGAAAAAAGATTCTCAGCCCCTTGTTGGGCTCAGGACAGTTAATGGCAGTGGAGCAGGCCCCTGGGGGAGGAGGGGTTGGGAGAAGGATTCTGGCTGAAGAAAAGCCGGGAGAGTTTTTTTTCTCCTGGGCTGCTTGGCATCCAGGAGTCCCGGTGCCGGGAGCTTTTAATGTGTTTGTTGTAAAACTGTCAGTCGGGGAGTCACAACACAGCTCACAGTGACAGGAGCCTGAGTGTGACTCAGACATCAGGTAAGACAGGTCTGGGTGGGGAGGAGGAAGGGGGGCTCCAGAGGGCCTGTGGGGAGGGGAGTGATGTCTCAACCCTCTTCTCAGGGGTGGAGGCCCAGAGCCTCAGGGGGACCCAGTGGAGTCTCTACCAGTCATCATCAGGAACGGCAGGCAAAATGGAGCTGGCAGTGCCTGCAGGACCGTGGGGGTGGGGTGGGGTGCCAGCTTGATTTTCCCAGGCGTGTGACCCTGTTCCCAAACCTGGCTCTCCTCCCCGCTGACCCCAGAGAGTCCCAGTGCTCGGAGCTGATTGGCCTTTAGGTACCACGGAGCCCAGCTTTCCCCTGTGCTCTGTCCGCGTGAAGGTTGAGGGGCCTGGCCCACCCTCTGTGCAACATCAATTTGCCAAGAGGCATAGGAGCCAACTGAAAAGATTCTTTCAGAAGGCAGGTGTCTGTCTGCACCCAGGAGTAATTACCACTTACCTGATCAAAGCGCCGTGCAATTACAAAGCGCTTTCCCTTCCAAGCCTCACACAATCGGCCCAGCAACTCTGGAAACCCACAGCCCCTACCTCTCTTTAGTAGGTGAGGAAATCGACACCCCAGAGGGGCTAAAAGGACCGGCACAACATCCATACTCACTGAGCTCTTACTGTAGGCCGGGCTCGAAACAGCTCTATGAAGCAGGTGTTACCTGTGTCCTGATGATACAGGAGACACCAGGGCTCGGAGGCATTAGGTAACTTGTATGAGGTCACTCAGCTGGTAAGTCGTGAAGCACACTGGAACCCAGAGTCTGGGCTCCAGGATGGGGATGCAGAGTCACCTGACCCCAGACCCAGGCTCAGTCCCAGCTGCAGCCATTGTCCTTCAGCCTTAAATATCCTTTTGTTGGTTTATCGTTCAGAGCCCGGGCTCTCCCGCTATTCTGTCAACAGACAACTGACTGCATCAGGGGTCAGAGGGAGGCAGGGCATCTTAGCTGACCACTTGGATGTGGTCAGCTAAGACCTGGAGCTGCCCTCTGCTGGGAAGCGGGGGAGCACGGGAGCCCTTGGTGAGGCTCGGGTCCATTTTAATAAGTGATGTATTAAAAGATTTCTGCTGGAAGCCACCCCATTAGCCAAGGCAGGATTCTCTGTCTGGGAAGACAGAATTTGCCTTTCCCGCGGATTCCGATCAGCAACAGAAGAATATAAATCTTTTAAATATACTTGAACATCGGGGTAAACATTTGTTGAGAAGGCACTTTGGGGACTGGGCAGATATCAAATTATACCAAGTACAGGATATGTTTGAAGTATCTGGTTAGGTGGCAGTAAATACGGAAAAGGCCACTCGAAGTCCGATCTGGGGGAGGGTGTCTCGAAGCCTCCAGGCATCGATGGAGCATCCAGGGCTGCATTATTCAAACTCCATTAATCGAATGCTTGTAATAAGCATCCATCTCCCTGGATTCTGCTTCCTTGGCCTGTCCAGGCTGACAGCCTGAAGGAATATCAAAAAGCACCTCTAAGGGGGAAATTGACAAATTAAGTTTTAAAAGAAAGTGACTTGAAAATTACTGCTGTCTGGAGGCCACAGATGAAGGAGTGAGCACGGACGCCTGTGCAGACAGCAGGCAGCTGGTTCTCGGCCCTCAGGGCCCAGCAGAGGGGGTAGATTTCAGGGTGGCTACTGAGCACATAGAGGGCATGAGTTTGGGACTTGGGTGACTTGGATTTGAAACCTCTTATATACTTTCTAGTTTGGACTTGGGGCCAGTTTCTCAAGCTCTTTGGGCCTCTGTTTCTTCTTCTGGAAAATGGGGATGGTGGCAATGCCAATGGCACAAAGGGTTAAACAGGGGCTCCCACTCCTCCCAGGTGCAGGGCCTGGTGCGTTATAAATGTCAGTCATCATACATGAAGTGCCTACTGTGTGCCAGGCAATGGACTTTCAAGACCTAGCAAACAGTTCGAGGTGTGTGAAGCTTCTTTGCAGATGGTTTTTGGCAGCCCAGAGCTGACACCCTGAGGGGGACTGAGGAGCAGTGGAGGCATCCCCGCGGGGGCGGGGTGGGGGAGAGGAATCAGCTCACGTCTCATTATCCCCATCAGTTCCCCAAAGCACCCCAAACAATACAATCCTAAGTAAACCTGTGTGCTTGCTCTCCGAAGGCAGTTGAGAGGAGTCACCTACCCACTTCCAACCAGATTGCCACAAGCCTTCCTTCTCTGGATGGAGACTAACAAATCCTGACTGCTTGCCCTGGGAAGGAAAGAGCTTGGCTTTCTGCTTGGATCCCCTCTGTCAACAGGTCCTCCTTGTGACATTCATGGGACAAATATCAACTTAGCATCCACTTTGGGCCAGGTCCTGTGCTAGGCTAACTGAATATCCAATGATGAAGAAATGGGAGTTTTCCTTGGGCTTGAAAATGACAGTTGCCATGGCAATGAGGTTGGGAGCTAGGAGCTTGGAGACCCCCAAAGTCAGCAGCTCAGATCCTTTATGCTGGCAAAAAAGGGAACCAAAGAAAACTGGGTCTTGGGGACTGCCTGAAACCCAAACACATGACCCTCTTTTAAAAAATATAAACTTTTACTTTAGAATAGTTTTAGATTTACAGAGAGGTTGTGAAGGTATTACAGAGTTGCCATGTACCCCGACCCAGTTTCTCCTATTGTTCACATCTGACATTTCCACAATATGCTTTTCACAACTAAGGAAACAACACAGGGTACAGTACTATTAACTAAACTCCACCGGTTCCTTCGAGTTTCTTTAGTTTATACCTAATGTCCTTTTTCTGTTCCAGGATTCCATCCAGGATATCATGTTACATTTATTTATATATTTTAAAAATTTATTTATTTTATTTATTTATTTTTGGCTGCACTGAGTCTTCGTTGCTGCACGCGGGTTTTCTCTAGTTGCGGCGAGCTTGCGGAGCACGGGCTCTAGTAGTTGTGGCACACAGGCTCTAGAGCGCAGGCTCAGTAGTTGTGGTGCATGGATGTAGTTGCTCCACGGCAGGTGGGATCTTCCTGGACCAGGGCTTGAACCCATGTCCGCTGCATTGGCAGGCGGATTCTTAACCACTGCGCCACAAGGGAAGCCCCACATTATACTTAGTCATCCTGTCTCCTTAAGTTCCTCTTTGCTGTGATCATTTCTCAGATTTTTCCTGTTTTTGATGGAGTCCTGGTCAGGTATTTTGCAGGCTATCCCTCAACTGGGGTTTGTCTGATGTTTTTCTCATGCTTCAGCTGGGGTTATGGGTTTGGGAGGAAGACCATGGAGGTAAATAAAGTGCCATTCTCATCACATCCTATCAAGGGTACACACTATCAACATGACTGGTCACTGTTGATATTGACCTTGATCACTTGGTTGAGGTAGCATTTGTCAGGTTTCTCCAGGGCAAAGTTATTCGTTTCCTTCTGGTTTCCATACTGTCCTCCTTGGAAGGAACTCATTATAGCCCACTTAAGGGGTGGGAAGATATATTCCCCCTCCTTGAGGGGGGAGTATCTCCATAAATTATTGGGACTTTTCTGCCCAGGTAATGTGGGTGACCCACTTTTCAGCCAGTCAACTTTGCCCCTCTGGTGGGTAAGCCCACTGTGGTTTAGATGTAATCATGAGTTCGAGGCAAACCAGGGAAAAACAAAAATGCCCACAAGGCCCAGGGTGCTGCCTGATGACCGGTAGATGGAGCCTTATAAAAAAAAAAAAAAAGATTAAACAAAATTAATAAAAGCAACTTCCTGTGGAGGGGGAACTGTCACCCTGATTAGAAACTGTGCAGAATTTGCTCTTGGAAACCTTCAGGCAGCTGCTCTGGTTTATAAAATCTGCCTATTGGAGGGAAGGAGGAGGGGAAAAAAAAGGTTGTCATTATTCCAGAAACAGAGATTCTCCCAAACTATATGCAAAAATAAATCCTCCGCGACCGGGCTGTATCCAGGGAAACCTGGCAGCTGGGCTGGAGCTTGTGGGGTGGCCCCGGGGAGAGGGAGAGCCTGTGTCCACGGGCCCCACTCGCTTCTCCAGAGAAACCAAGAGTCCCAGAAAGACAGCCCCACCCTGCCGGCCCTGGGCCCCCATCCCCATCCCACCCTCCCCCTCCGAGATGAGGACTTGGTTGATCTTGTTACCCTTCACGCTGGAAGGTTCGCCCTTAACCCCGGGCAGCACACACCCACTCACTCGGAGCAAGGTCCTTGACCCAGAAACAGCTGTCTGAGGACAAAGGGTCACTAGAGGGGAAAGGAGGTTGGGGAGGTCAGGCTGGAGGGAGGAGGAGGACCTGGGAAATGGGCCATGGGAAATCCTAACGGAGTAGCGATGGGGGCTGGGCAGGTGGGGTCAGGCAGTGATGTTGTCAGGGAAAGGGATGTCTGGTAAGACAGAGGGCCAGTGGCTAAGGGCTTCAAGAGGGTGGGCTGGGAGGGTGTTTGGGTAGAGGAAATTAACTAATTATATCCCTCTTCATTCAGGGATTCAACAGCCCCGTGTGGGGGTGGGCTGGGTATTATGCTTGGCACTGGGGAGACAGGGCTGGGGAAAGCAAGGCCTCCTCTGGCCTTCAGAGGCCTCACTGCCTGGTCAAAGACCATTCGATGACAGTGAAGCTTCAAGAGGTTGAGAAGGCAGGGGTGGACCCACAGGAAGCTTAGGAAACACTTGGGGAACCCCTATAGCATGCTGCCAGCATCCACAGAGGGTGTCTTGGAAAAGATTGGTGACTGCTTTCCAATCCCCAGTGTGCCAGTAACACACCGTGGGATGGTCGCTGTGCGCAGGTATTTTGCCCCTCTGGGATTCCTTTTCCCAATTTGAAAAGTAATATTTACAAGGTGCACGCTCGAGGCCAGTAACTGTTCTACACTCTTTGCATTTGATTCATTTAATTTTCACAGTAACTAGGAGGTAGTTACTGTTATTATTGTTCCCATTTTCCAGATAAGAGAAACCGAGGCACAGAGCAGTGAAGTCACCTGCCTAAGGTGGCACAGCTAGAATGTCATGGAGCTGGGACTGACCCCAGGCAGGATGATTCCAAGAGTTCCTGGTTTCAACTGCGCCAATATAAGGAGAGGGTCGGGCAACATGACTTTCTACCGCTTCTGGCAGCCCAAAGGGCGCCGGGCTCTGAGCCTAAACCGCCCATCCTCCTGTGGGGGAGGGGAGGCTGAGGATCCGGTTGGCGGTGAACTCTGGACCGGGCCAGGCGGTTGCCATGGGGACGGCTGGTCGGAGGCGGCCAGCCGAGGCTGGTTGCCCCAGGGGCAGTTCCGGGGGAGCTCCTCCACTGGCAGGGAGTGAGTGGCCCGAGCTAGCACCTGGGGCCGCGTTTTCCTGGCAGACGGAGCCACGGTTAATTCTCCCCTCTCAGGCAGGGGAGACCACAAGTCCCCTGCAGCCGTCTGAGCCTCCTCCGACCTGAACTCAATCCCCCACGAAGCCGCACTTATCTCCAGTTCATCTGCGTGAATTATTTACTGTGTCTGGCGGCCTCCCGCCTGCCTCTGCCCTCCCTGTCCGCGCGGCTTTTTCACATCCTGGTTTGCAGCAGCTCCTCTTCCTCCAGATCCAAGGAGCTCGACTGTCAGGCCTCAGGGGAACTTGGGGCAGGAGCTTCCCACCTCCTCAAGGCCTCACCTGGACATCCTTGTCTGTAAACCAGAGGGAGCACTGGATTGGGTCAGGAGTATTTGTTTAATTCTCCCAGCAATCCTACCAATCAGAAACACCATATATTATCCCCATTTCACATATGAAGAAGCTGAGGCCTATAGGATTTGAATAACCTGTGCACAATCAGGAAGGAGCCAGAAGTGGAAACAGCTCTTAACTCTTACCCACTCCTAAGCGGGATGCCGTGATGCCTCCTTAGCCTGAGAGCCAGTCTGGCGCGCCAGTCACATCTGTGACGTGCCCTATGCACAGAGCAATGAGCCAGCCCCGTGTGCCTGGCCCTGTGCTGGGGTTCTGGGGACACACAGATGAGTCAGGCACAGCCCCTGCCCTCCAGGTGCTTCTGTCTGGAGTCGGGTGGGGGTAGGAGACAGGTAGCAGGCAAGGACGGACACATTCATGACTACTTATGTGGGAGGAGTTGGAGGTCTGGGCACAAAACAGCGGGTTCTGGGGCGGTGAGAGACCCTCCAGTGAGCAGGTAGGACTTCAGCTGGGCCTTGGATGGGGGTCGGGGTGTTGGGGGGAGCTCTTGGTGTGGAGAAGACCGGGAGCAGCGGGACGGAGGCTGGCAGGTTTGGGGTTTGCTTGACAAAGGGCAGGTCCTCGGGGAGGGTGGCTGGAACAGGGCATTCGTGTTGGCGCCAGGGTTGGAGGAGGAGGGGGCTTTGGGTCAGATCCTGGGGGTTCTTGAAGTGCGAGCTCAAGGGTCTGTTTAGGGCAGTGCTTCTCACGGGGCAGGGGGGCAATTTGCCCTCCAGGGGACATTTGGTAATGTCTGGAGACCTTTGTGATGGTGACAACAGGGGGAGGAGGGTAGAGCTAGTGGCATCTCATCGGTAGGGGACAGGGATGCTGCTAAACATCTTATGGTGCCCAGATTTATCCAGCCCCAAATGTGCCGAAGTTGAAAAATCCTGGTTTAGAATGTGTTTAAGAGCCTTTACGACGAACCAAAGTAAGATTTTGGGCAGGACACCTATCTTCTCATGCCTCAGTTTCCTCCTCCCTAAAATGGGCTGAGTATACTGAGTAACGTTTGAGGTAATAGCTGTCATCTTTTTCATGCGTACTGTGTGCTGGTCACACCCTAAGCACATTACACATATAACAATAACATGATAACATCATCCAATGCTTATAACCCAGTGACGAGTAATACTACTACTAACAATAAACTTTTCCAGGGCCCCTTCTTAAGTGCCAGGCCCTGTACTAAGCTCTTTACAGATATTCATTTATTTAATCCTCACAACACCTCCACGAGGTAGGCACTCTTATAACCTCCATTGAACACCCGGGGAAACAGAGGCACCAGAGGATGGAAGGACATGTCTGTCTCTCTGAGGACAATGTCTGCCTTGTTTTCTGCTAGCTCTCCAGGATCTAGAACAGTGTCTGAATAAATGTTGAGCAGGAAATACATAAACCCTTCATGAACCTCCTGTAATTGTTGAAGAAACTGGGGCACAGACAGGTTGAGGGTCTTGTTTGGAGAAACACAGCAGGACCTTTACTCCCTTGCCTTCTGGCCGAGGCCTCAGGAAAGCCGCTGGGCAGCTTCTTCTCTGGGCCACTGGTGGCTGGCTCTTCCACTGGAGCCTGGCTCTTCCGCTGGCAGGAAGGGAGCTTGTATGGGGCACTTCTGAGACGCCCAGAGGGCAAGAGCATTGGGGTCTCCCTAGGGTCCCAGCTGAGCCGGAAAGGACTGGCATCTTGGATTTTGACCAAACCTGGAGCTCGGTCTGCATGAGAACATGTCTAGTGCCTGGGATTGGATTTGTCTGCTCTCCTGGTGAATGTGGAGAGATTTCCAGTTTAATCTGACCCTAGTCCCGACCTCAGGAGGGTGAGTACCTGCAGGGCTCTGGGAGAGTCAGACACGGTGCTAGATAATCTCCGAGTGGCTGTGCCGTCTGCAGGCTCCTTGCTCAAGGTGCACATCTCAGCCAGGCCTCAGAGCAGCCCGCAGAGGTAGCTGCAGTATCCTCACCCGCGGACAGGTGCAGAGAAGTGGTAACTTACTTGTCCAGAGGCGACAGCGGAGAGGCTTTAAGCTCCGCCTCTCTGATGCCTATATCAACTTGAACCCTAAACACACATTCATTCCACAAGGGGCCTCGGGCTTATTACTTTACTTTTCTGACCTTCATCTGTGAAATGGGACCATGAATCCAGGTCTCAGAGGATTGCTGGAAAGATGTAAAGGCGATAACAATGAATACCCAGCACCTAGTAGCTTCTTTCCCTGAACTTCCTGGGGATCCATCAAGTTTGATCTTTGGGGTAGCCCTGGGGGGTGGAGTGGAGCCAGTAGTCGAGGAAGCAGGGGCCAAGGGTGGGCAGAGTCTTGGAAGGAGGCCTCTAAACACTGCCCTGTACTGCTCCATGAAGAACGGCCCCTCCCAACCGTCTCCCTGGGTCCTGTCCCCTGACTCTGTGCTACCCTTAGGCTGTAAAGTGGGTGATGCTGCTTCCTGGGAGTGGTTTGTGCAGCCCCCTCCTCATTCCCTAAACAGTCAATGGATCAATGGCTGTTAAAAGAGCAGATGGGGGTGTGGTCTACCCTGCAAGCCTCCTGTCCTTCCACTTCGCCATAAACCCGCTACGCCCTGGCCACGCTGTTCTTTCCAGAATGTGATACTTTTTTGTCTCCGCACTTTTGCATATGCTGTTCTCTCAGCCTCCCACCCCTTTTCGTCTTGCCAAATCCTACTCATCCTCCAGGTTGCAGCTGAGTTGTTACCTCTTCCAGGAAGCCTTCCCTGAGGCCCTTCCACCTGAATTAGTTCCCTGACTTAGGCTCCTGCAGCCCTGATGCTTTCTGTCTGTCTAAGCACTCACCCCACTGAGTGTCACAGCTGGTCAGTCCTCCTCCATCGGACTGTGTTTCCCTCTTGGGTGGCACTGGGGCTGTCTTGTTGGGCTCCATATCCCCAGGGCTTCACACAAATTCCTGGCACGTAGCAGCTCCTCAGGGAACATTGTCGAATTAATGTTGTAATAATAACAATCTTTTGCATATGTAGAGCTCTTTTTCAGTTTCAAAAGCCTTTTTATGGCAATTATGTCATCTGATCTTCACAGAGAACTTGTCATTTGCGGTAGGCAGGGTTAGCCCCGGAATTTCCGTTTTACAAGGAGGAAACCGAGGCTGGAAGAGATTAGGTGTGTTACACAGGTGGCTGGTGGGACAGGTGCGCTGCCCACACTGTCTTGCCCAGGGCAAGTGTGGAAATGTAATATATTTGGTCCAGGGTGTAATATATTTGGCTCAGAGTTCTGATTCCAAGCTTTCCGCCTCAGGGGAGGGGGTGGAGAGTTGGGGGCTAGAATTTGTTGCTTTCAAGTCCTGGTGAGAAGCTGGGGCCAGCTTTGTGTGGTGGTGACAGGCTGGGTGGGTGTAAACTTATTCTCTGGAAGGGAAAGAGTAGGAGGCAGTGGCTTTCTTTTGCGAAAGTTCGTTCACCACTGTGCTGGGGATGGTATAGAGCCCTGAAAATTCAGGAAAAAGGTATCCAGAATACGGGAATGACTAAGTAAACTGGAGTCCATCGACTTGGAATATTTAGCAACTATTAAAAATAATATTTCTGTGGTTCGTGCCTTGACATGGGAGAGCACGTATGTCATAATGCTCAAGGCAAAAAGGAGAAAATAAATTGGACCTGCGGTAGGGGAACAGTGTTGAGGAATGGTTTGAATCCCAGCTCTGCCCCTTAGTCCTGCAAACTCAGGCAACCTAACCTCTCTGTGCCTCAGTTTCCTCATCTGTAAAATAGGCATAATAATAGTCCTACCCCGTAGAGCTGTTGGGAGGATTAAATGAGTTAATAGATGTAAAGCACTTAAAACAATGCCTAGCATATATTGTGTTAAGATTTCATTAGTCTCCTTTTAAATTTTTATTGGAGTATAGTTGATTTACCATGTTGTGTTAGTTTCAGGTGTACAGCAAAGTGAATCAGTTTTACATATACATATATCCCCTCTTTGTTTGTTTTGTTTTTAGATTCTTTTCCCGTATAGACCAAAACAGAGTATTGAGTAGAGTTCCCTGGGAAGATTTAGTTTTTCTTATTAATTATTATTATCGTCTCAGCTATGGAAAATATAGATAAGAAAAAATAAAAAGATGGAAGAAAAGGTCAATGGTGTTTTTTGCAGGGATGAGGTTACTGGAGGATTTTTACTTTCTTTTTTTCCACTTCCCTAAATATTCCCTTTATAAAACGTATTCTCTAAATATTTACAGTGGGGATGTATTACTTTTATTATCGTGAGAGGATAAGCTATTTTCCCCCAAACCACAATAGTGGGGAGACAGACTCAGTAATACTTTCCTTTTGGACTCAGGAGGGGGGACCGCAGGGAGTCATCTCCACAACTAACACCGGGGGTGCCCTGAGAACACACACATGTCAACATTTTCCTTCTGCCTGGGTCAGCAGCTCCCAGGTAATGTTTCCCCAAACAGATTAGGCTGACCCTTTGTCTCTCATCTGCTTGTTTAGTAATTTTATATGATGCCCATTGAAACAAAGAGCTGAGCTGTTTAAATACCCACAACCGTAAGCTGTCACCACCTGAGGACAATGAGAATTCCCCAGGCAGGGTGCATCAGAAATGAAATTAAATCATTCTGACCACCCCTGTCATCATCACACTCTCCGTCTATCCAGCGAGACAAGGGCATTCACAGTGAAGGAAATGCCAACGGCTGTGTAAGCTGATCCCAGCTCCGTCAGTCGGCTGGCCAGGCCCGCAGCCTGCCAGGGGAAGGGCGGCCAGCTGGTCAGCATATGACTCTGCTGAGCACACAGTAGGTTTTCAATAATGACTCCTCATCAAATTCAATTGGAATTTTGTTAGGTCTGGCTGGTGTGTGTGACTCTATCCTAGACACTGTCGTGTGTCCTGGTGGGGAGAGGGGGGTGCAAAAGGATGGTCTTCACCTTTTTTTTTTTGCAGTACGTGGGCCCCTCACTGTTGTGGCCTCTCCCGTTGCGGAGCACAGGCTCCGGACGCACAGGCTCAGCAGCCATGGCTCACGGGCCCAGCCGCTCCACGGCATGTGGGATCTTCCTGGACCGGGGCACGAACCCGTGTCCCCTGCCTCGGCAGGCGGACTCTCAACCACTGCGCCACCAGGGAAGCCCGGTCTTCACCTTTAAGGAGTAAAGGCCCGTAGGTCCTTTTAGTTTCTTCTACTAAGAATTGCATGAGTTCTAGGCTTTTGGGATGGTGGTCCCTGACCTAGGGGGTCTATGCTAGACCTTGATTTAATTTTTCTCCTGAGCCTTCTTGGGATAAGTGTTTATGTGACCATGATAACCATCATTGCAACATCTTGCCAGCTCTCACATCCCCATCCCCCTATTTTTTATTCGTCCATCCATCCATCTATCCAATATGCATCTGTCCAACAGTCCATCTGTCCATCTATCTATCCATCCAACCATCCAACCATCCATGCATCCATTGTGAAGCTATCTAATGGTGGATAAATAATTAGATCCTAGCGTAAGGGTTTTAAATCTGCTTGTGGTCTGGGAGGCAGAGAGATTACCAGACCCTGAGGTGACAGGGCAAGTTCAAGGTTCTGTGAGTGCAGAGAGGAGAATTCTGACACCCAACTGGAGCCTTGGGGGGAGACTGTGCATTGGGCACCATTGTTGCAGTTACCGTCACCACTGGGATTCCTCTGACCTGTGGTGGAATCATTGGCAAAGGTGACCTGTAAACCTCGGCATGGTCCCTGACATGCCTCCTCCTCCCTGGCACCCTGACCCTTGCCCCACCCCCTGGCCCCTATTACCTACTCTGCTGCCTTTCCTGGCCCTGTTCTCCACTCTCCCCTGACTCCTCTATCCCTACCCACTACCTGTCAAATGCACCTGTCCCCAGGGCCCTGAATCTTGCTGGATGACAACTAATTAGGTTGCTAAGCTTGTGTAAATGGGCCAATGGGTGTTACCATGTTCCAGCCACACCCTCCCTGGAACCATTTGTCATCACCATCGTGATCTAGTATGTGCATTTGCTGTACACTATGAAACACCTATTGTGAACATTGTGCATTTTCCAGCACCAACTGTGTGTAATTATCATGTATTTTGAGCACTGAATGTGAGCACTGACTCCATGATTGAACATCTCATGTGGGCCTTTATTGTGAATTTCAACTGGGTTTAGATTTCAGCTTTCTCCAAAAAATAGCATGTTGGAGAAAGGAGGAGGAGGTCTTAGTCAGACAGACCTGAGTTCAAATCTCATAAAACCCCTTGCTAGCTCTTGGGTAAGTCATCTGATATCTCTGAGCCTCAGTTTCCTTATCTGTTAAATGGAGACAGTAATACCTACCTGGACGATCGGGTGTTGCAAACCATCAAGCACCTCTTAGTGTGAGAGTCATCCAGGAGCTTTTAGTGTCTTGCACGTGTCCCCATGCAGAGGGGCTGGACATACAGGGAGCATTCCGAGTGGACCAGGATCTCGGGGGCTGCGTCCTGGGCTGGCTGTGATGTGGTGTCCAGGCGGGTGGTATCACCAGAGTGGACTAAGACTGGTTGGTATCTTGTCATCCTCCCCTGGGTCTAATTACACAAGGCCTTGCAGGAAGTTTTACAAGCTGAGGGTGAAGATTTCACCCACTCAATATCCCCAGGGCCTCAGTCACCACTGCTGGGTGCCCTCCCTTACTTTCTCCCTTGGGGATTCATGTCATCCATCCCTGCATCTCTGTATTCCTTACTTTGGCCTCCCACAAAGTAGTCCAAGCCCATTCCTTATTTTTTTTAAAACAGAGGAAAACAAACAAGATATACCTCCTGTATACACGGAAGATACCCAGGAAAACTGAGTAACTTCCTTTTCCTCGGGTTTTTTTTTTAAAAATAAATTTCTTTATTTATTTTTGGTTGTGCTGGGTCTTCATTGCTGCACGTGGACTTTCTCTAGTTGCGGCAAGAGGAGGCTACTCTTCGTTGCAGTGCGGCAGGCTTCTCATTGCGGTGGCTTCTCTTGCTGCTGAGCACTGGCTCTTGGCACGTGGGCTTCAGTAGCTGTGGCACGCGGGCTCAGTAGTTGTGGCTCGCGGGCTCTAGAGCGCAGGCTCAGTAGTTGTGGTGCATGGGCTTAGTTGCTCTGTGGCCTGTGGGATCTTCCTGGACCAGGGCTCGAACCCACATACCCTGCATTGGCAGGCAGATTCTTAACCACTGCGCCACCAGGGAAGTCTCCTTTCCTCGGGTTTTGCATCAGCAAAAAAGACAGTCCTCTTGGAGTGAGATCCCTTGTAGAGGCCTTGCCCCCCATGTGCTAGTCCATCTACTCATTCATTCAGTGCATGTCTATTAAGTCCTACCATGTGCTGAGCCCTGTGCATGAGATAGGCTGTCATGGATGACAGGGATGGCACTGAGCTTGGGTGCATCTGATGAGTGGTTTTAGACATTCCTTCCCCCTTCCTAAGGGTCTGTTCCCAAGACTCAGTAGGGTTAGGGTCAATGGTGTGGCTTGGGACTGATACTTGATAATACAATAAAAAGCATAAATTTGCACTTGGACACACCCACCTGGTGCTTCTGGGTTCGAATACTGTGTCAATATGTCAGACCTTTGGCAGACCATTGGAAATGGGGTGATCGGGAGAGTCGTTGCACATGGGAGATACTACAGATTTGAGATTATGATCTTGGAGGCAATGGGTCAGATGATGGGGGTGGGTGTCACTGGGCTGGGTGTTGGAGGATGTATAGGGAGAAGAGTGGGGGAAGAGGAGAAGAGAGGAGGGGACAGAGGAGAGAGCCCTGGGAATAGTCCCTTGAAAAGACCGGGAGGCCGGAAGAGGCCTGTTGTGAGAGATGGGATGGGAGCTTGAGGAAAGGGCGGTGGTGATAGTGTCAGAGGAGATCCAGCACCTGGTGGTACCTGGGCATTCATGGCCTTGCGTATGGTCACCTCTGTGACCCTGAGGCAGGAAGCAGGACGTAGGAAGTTGGGAGCTAGAAGAGATGGGGCGGGGCCGTGGGGCACCTGGGCTGTTCTTTGGAGGAGGTGGTCAGTGAGAGGGAGGGGGCGCTCTTGGGGTCGGGGACAGCTTTTGGTGGCATGCAGTTGGAGGTAGAGGGAGGGGTCTCCTTAGTGTTGTGCATATACCCGGTGTGGACACAGTGTTGGCTGGTCACCTTTTTTTTTTTTTTTTCTTTTTGCGGTACGCGGGCCTCTCACTGTTGTGGCCTCTCCCGTTGCGGAGCACAGGCTCCGGATGCGCAGGCCCAGCGGCCATGGCTCACGGGCCCAGCTGCTCCGCGGCACATGGGATCCTCCCAGACCGGGGCACGAACCCGCATCCCCTGCATCGGCAGGCGGACTCTCAACCACTGCGCCACCAGGGAAGCCCGGCTGGTCACCTTTTGATGTCCACAGTGCTTTTGTCTCATTCACCAAGTCCTGCCAGCTGGTGGCAGCTAGTCCATCCCTCAGTAACTACTAAGCACCTGTTATGTGCCAGATTCTGTTCCACATAAGGGAGGACAGCTGTGAGAAAGTGGACAGGATCCTAGCCTTCAAGCCTCTTCCCCTCTAGGGTGGTGAGAAAGGCAGTGACCCTATTATAACTCAACTAGCTTTCAGCGTTGATGAGATAAAATGGAGATAAGAGCCATCGGGCTTAAATCAGAGCAGCAGCATCGTTACTAATGGTACAGAATAAGGCTTTATAATAGGGGTTAGACCTTAGTCAAGTGGGAACGTGCGGGACCATCTGTGTGGGCTGCTCCTCTGCTGCTGGGGTCCGGCCTGGGGGTCGGCCAGGCTGGCAGTCGGGAAGGAGAGCAAGGGCAGACGGGAACCCACATCTGTCTCCGCCACCTCCCACCTTGATGCCGGGGAGACCTCCCGGATGAGGCGGCCCCCTTCAGCATGGAGCTGCACACATACTTGTTCCACGACTTGGAGAAGTTGAAGGCAGCGATCGGGAGAGCTGGAGGGGCTGCAGGACCAAGGGCCTCTCTTTGCCAACAAGGTGGGCGGTAGATCAGCGACAAGGGTGTACCAGGGCCCGACCTTCAGACCGTGATGTAAACATACAGCTGCTGGCGCTTCATTGTTGCCTTCCAAACCCCGTGCAGGATGTCTCTTGCTCCCCATATCACCCCAGCACCATCCAGGGGAGGGAATTTGGGGAGAGGTCATGGCGACTCAGTCGCGCTGAGTTCCACGGACACAGCGCAAAGCTAGCCCAGAGATGAACGGGGACGAGGTGGTAGAGACGACAGGGGCGGGGTTCCTTTACTCCGGTGGGTGGGGAAAGCCCCTCTGAGGAGGTGGCATTTGTGACAAGACCTGGGGGAGAGAGCTTGGCACGTCCCAGGGACAGGGAGGAGCACAGGGCAGCTGGGGCTGGAGATGAGGGGAGAGTCTGAGATGAGCCGAGAGGAGCCATAGTGGGCAGAGCCGTGTAGGCCATGGTGGATCTGATTCTGGTCTCTGTGGGAAGAGGTTTAAGCAGGGCAGTAATGTGGCATGGTTTCAGCTTTTGAATGCTCACTCATGCTGCTGGATGGAAGAGGGGCTTTGGGGGTGGGGTGGGAAAGACTGGGAGTGGGGGGCAGATGGGGGGGTGATACTACAGTGCTCCAAAGAGGAGATGATGCATATATACACTACTATATATAAGATAGATAACTAATGAGAACCTACTGTATAGCACGGGGAACTCTACTCAGTGCTCTGTGGTGACCTAAATGGGAAGGAAATCCCAAAAAGAGGGGATATATGTATACGTATAGCTGATTCACTTTGCTGTACAGCAGAAACTAACACAACATTGTAAAGCAACTATACTCCAATAAAAATTAATAAAAAGGAAATATTTAAGAAGAAAATATTTACACAAACTGCAAAAGAAAGAAAGAAAGAAAGAAAGAAAGGAGGGAGGGAGGGAAGAAAGCAAGCAAGAAAGAAGGAAAGAAAGAAAAGAAAGAAAGAAAAGAAAGAAAGAAAAAGAAAAGAAAGAAAGAAAGAAAGAAAAAGAAAAGAAAGAAAGAAAGAAAGGAGGGAGGGAAGAAAGCAAGCAAGCAAGCAAGCAAGCAAGAAAAGAAAGAAAGAAAGAAAAGAAAGAAAGAGATGGTGACAGCCGGAACCGGAGTGCTAGCTGTGAGAAGAGAGAGAGGTAGTTAGATTTAGATTCTGGGTCTAATTTGGGGATGGAGGTAGGATGGAAGTGGGTTTTTGATGAAGGGTAGAGAGGCATTAGAGTCCTCAAGAATAACAGTCATTATCCTGAGCTCCTTTGGTCTTTGCCTCTGAGAAAGGCTGTCCTTTCGCTAGTGGCTTCCTAGCTCGTGGCCCCTGCCCTCAATGGCCAGGAGAATCCATCCCCTGTTTCCCCTCCTCTCTCCTTCCTGCAACGTGCACGGCTGCCCCCACCCCCATCTCATCCTCCCCCACGTTGGCGGGTCTCTGCCTTTGGGCTCCAGACAGCTGTCAGCACCACACCATCCAGTGCCTTTAAGATGGGGAGAGAAGGGCCAGATGAAATCTATCTCATCAAAGTCCTGCCTTAATGAGAGGCAGAGAGAGAAGATAATAAAAGCAAGAACTAGCCTGGGGGGAAAAAGAAAAGATTTTTATCCTCCCAACTCTTCAAGCTCCCCTCTGGCTCTGAGAAGCCTCAAAAGATTTCTCTCCGAACATGAGTAATACCGGCAAAAACGCTGTCCTCAGAGCAGAGGGAGAAGATGGAATGATTCTGTGTTTGATTAGAATTTATTTCCAACCTGCAGCCTCCCTGGTGCCAACCTCCCACACTTCCCTCCCCTGCAGAGCTTGGCGGCCAGAGAAACAAGGCAAGGAAGGAGAAGGGAGAGTGGGGAAGAATCTCTTGGCTCCGGAGAACTTCCCGGGGCAGGGAGAAGAGAGGTGTCCTCCACTTGCTGCCTGTAGAGAGAGTGGCCAACGGGGCTGCTGGTCTAATAAGACTGTGAAAAAGAGCCACTTGGCCTTCCTGGGGTCCGGGGAGGGATGGTTGACTGGAGCAGCCAGTCAGGCTGGGCTACTAGCTTGCTGTGTGATCTTGGGGAGCTCATATACCCTCTCTGGTCTTTCCCAATCTGTCTTCAACAAGTTTCTAAGGACCTTAGTGGCTATGATTTTAGGACAATTGCAGCATGCCTGTCTGGGAGCCAGTTTGGTTCTCACTGGGTTGGGTCCAGGGAGGTTCCCTAGATGACAGATTGGGGAGTGATATGGGGCAGGGAGGAGGGGCCAGGACAAGACTGCAGTATTGAGACTTTGGGGCGAGGACTCTCTCCTTTCTTGGGTCGTCTCTAGGGAACGAGGTAAATCTTACCAAGTGACTCTCCTTCCTCCATCATTCATTCATTCATTCATCCATTCACCATTTATTCACCACAGGCTACATGCTCGATGTTGTGCTACATGCGGTTAACAAGACACAGTCCCCGACCTCACAAGGCTGTCAATGTGGTGGGGGAAGGGCAAGCACAAGGCGCTGGGGACACTGAGGAAAGCCCCCTGACCTGGGCTTTGGAGGTCACAGGCTTCCTGGGCAAGCTGACATCTAAGCTGGGACCCAAAGAGGGAATGGGAGGAAGGCAGGAGAAGAGCTGGGTAAGGGGAGCATCAGGAAGAGGCAAGGGGTAGCAGAGGCACAGGGTGAGAACAAGCAGGGTTTGTGGGGCGATAGAAACAGGCTGGTGTGACGGGAAGGGGGCGGGGGTGGGGCGGCATGGGTTCAGATTTCACTCTGGGGGCCTTGGGGGCCGTGGGGGGCTCTCAGCAGCATGTCTCCAGGAAGGCATCCGGCCAAGCACATTTCATGTGCGCATGAGAAGACATGGGGGTGGATTTATGACTCTTGGGTCTTTCAAAGCCCCACCCTCTGGGGCTCCCTTCTCTCACCCTGGAAGCAGACAGTTACAGTTGAAACACACGTGAGAGGGAACCAGACTTCTTTAGCATGGATCTAGCGCTTCAGTGGGTAAAGGCTTTGGAGAGACGGACTTTGGCTCCATCACGGAGTCTCTCAGTGCTGGATCTGGCAGCCCATGGCGCAGGTAGGTGGCTATCTGTCCAGCTCTGGAAGGAAGGGTGATTGGGATGGACAGACTTCATCTTGGAGTAGAGAGCCATGAGCCCTGGAATGAGCACAGACAAATCTGGTTTCCCAATATTGGCTCTGCATGCACAAGCTGTGCATCCTTGAGTAAGTCACTATACTTCTCTGAGCCTCAGTTTCCTTATTTGTAAAGTGATATTAATAGCATCCACTTCCCAGGGTGGTTTGGAGGGTTAAACAAGATGATGATGGTGGTGGTGGTCATGATGACATTGATGGTGATGACAGTGATATTAACGGACACTGTTTATTGAGTCGTAAAATCTTTTAGTGGATGTTGCAATGCACAGTTGAGGTTTCCCCTTCAGGACCAAGATACACATCTCCCAGTTTCCAGGAGTGTTGCCGGCCGAAAGCTCACTGCTGAGTGCCTCCTTGGAACTGCCCTCAGCCCAAGTCAAGGTCACACCTGTTCCCGGAGCACGGTGTCCTGGCCTCAGTGTGCGAGGACTCAGAGGGTGATCCCTGCCCCAGAGCTCCAGATTGTGGCAACTGCAGAGCGTGTCGTCTTCTCCTTCTGCCCAGTCCTGCTTCCTGCACCCCCTCACAGGTGCTTTCCCAAGAGCCTTCCCTGACAAATCTCCTGCATCCAAATCTTCATCTTAGAGACAGTTTCTCAGGAGTCAGGTGTGGGACAGCCCTTTGTCTGTACTGTCTCATGTCATCCTCTCAATAGCCCTTTGCAGGAGATACCACGATTAGACTATTCGAACAAAGAAGGAAACTGGAGTAAAGAGATGAAATCTCTGCTTGCAGCCGCGTAGATAGTGAGTGGCACAACTTGGACTTGAACACAGGGTAGCTGACCCCTCAGCACAGCTTCTAACCATCCTCTGGAGCCTTGCCCATCACAGGCGGCCAGCAAAGGGCAGTAAGTGGTTAACACCCGTTTCTGTGGGGTTGGCTCTGGACCTTTGGCACTTGCTTTAAGGACCGCCCCCCGGCCCCTCTCCCCTCCCCCTTTTGCCCACAGCCAAGATAGTAGCAGCAGCAGCCTTCATGAGCCTGCCTGCGTGCCTGTATCACGGTAGAAAACAACACCTCTCTCGGCCACCCACTCCCTAGCTGCCGATATAACACTGTTGTTACCACCACCAGGGTGTCTTCGCCTGCGCCGCCTCACATGTGGTTCATGCCTGTGGGGAAGCTGCTGGGAGGAGAGATGTGGAACCTGATCTTGCCTTACCCCGAGATCTGAGACCCCAGAGGACTGACCGCGCATGGACCTGTGATGAGTAGTATACTGGTCGGGCGGAGACCTGGCTCTAGTCCCTGGACCCCCACTGACTCAGGAGGGGTCCTTGTGCTTTTTGGGCCTCGGTTCCCCACCCAAAGATGAGCAGTGGACCTCCAAGACGGGCAGTGGACCTCCAAGACGGGCAGTGGACCTCCAAGTGAACTGGTGTGACGCAACGGTCCTCCACGTGGATGCCTCACGACTTCTGCCTCTTTCTCCCTGCCTCCCCCTGAATGACCAGGAAGCCATCTCCTTATTCACCAGTGTAGAGCTTTACGGTTCACCACCTTCACAGAAACGGTCACACTGGAACCTCACAGCACCGCCGAGAGGCTGGATGATGGCCTTCTCTTGTCAGATGATAAACAGGGCCTCAGAGAGGGGCAGTGACTTGCCTCAGGCCACTTGATCTTTTGAAATTTCTTGATATTCCCTCATTTTTAACCTACAAATAAAAGAAATATATGTCGCCTAATGTGAGACCTGAGAGCTAGAAGCCATGCCGTCAGATCCTCTTGTTTGACAGATGGAGACCTGAGGTGTCCCTCCCCCACCGGGTTGCACAGTGACCAGTGGCAGAGCTTCAGCCAGGACCGAGTCTGAGGCTCGTTCGATGACCCTCAGTTGGGTATTTTTCAAATTTCCTGCCATAAATTATTTCCCTTTTGAGCCTAAAACCTAAACCACTAATAGGAAGGCACACACTGCACAGACTTGTGGACATTTGGTCCCTGTTTCTGATTGCTGTTCAGGAGGGGTGGGTGCTGGGCGGAGCTCTCACTGCGGTGACTGGGCCAGCTTCACCTTGTAACACGCAGCTGTGGGCACGGTGGAGGTGGCTTCGTGTGTTTACTTTCCTATCGTGGTGGCACAGGTGGCCCAGGGAGGAGGTGAGGCTGAGCAGCAGGGACAAAGAAATGTGTGTGTTCTGACAAATTTGGGGAATTAACTCTGAGGTTGTTCCCGGGAGAAGATGATGTTTTGAATTGGGAGTTATTATACACTTGAGCTCACTGCCTTTTAAAGAACACCTTTAACTGTCCTGTTTACAGATTTATTTATACCTGGCTCAGTTTGAAAAAGAATCTGAAGGGGCAAATTATTTAATAAGATTGTGAGTATCTTAAGGGCAGAAACTACCCCCATTATCTCTCCTCTCCTGACAGGCTAACTCCTGGTTTCCCCCACCACTTGCCCTCCCCTAGCTGGATTTTCTGCCTCTCTCTGTTGTAATAATCTATTTCTGTATCTTTGTTTTCCACTGAACTATGAGCTCAGTGAGGATAGAAAGTATGTATTACACATTTCAGTATCTCATCCAACTCCCTATCCATCCATCCAATAAGAAAACAGGCATCCAACCATCCATCCATCACCCACCTATCTATCCAACATCTATCCATCCATCCATCCATCCATCCAACAAGCAGACATCATCCATGCATCCATGCATCCATGCATCTCTATAATCATCCATTTGTGTAATGATCCATCTATCCATCATCCATCCATTTATGTATCCATCCATATATCCGTGCAACTGTCCATCTATTCTTTCAAAACCCAAGAGAGTTGCACAAATCAAGCCAAACCGGATGAACTACAAGCAATCATCATTTACCCAGTGTTCATTTCGTTCCAAGCACTGTGTTAAGCGTAGCATATATATTAACTAATTGAGTAAATGAAACTAAAATCTCCTCAAGACTCCATGAGGTAGTATTATTTTTTATAAAGTTATTTATTTATTTATTTTTGGCTGCGTTGGGTCTTCATTGCTGTGCGCTGGCTTTCTCTAGTTGCGGTGTATGGGCCTCTCATTGTGGTGGCTTCTTTTATTGCGGTGGCTTCTCTTGTTGCGGAGCACAGGCTCTAGTTGCATGGGCTTCAGTAGTTATGGCTTGCAGGCTCAGTAGTTGTGGCTTGTGGGCTCTAGAGTGTAGGCTCAGTAGTTGTGGTGCATGGCTTTAATTGCTCCGCAGCATGTGGGATCTTCCCGGACCAGGGCTCGAACCTGTATCCCCTACATTGGCAGGCGGATTCTTAACCACTGCACCACCAGGGAAGTCCCGAGGTAATATTATTATCATGGTATTTCAGATGAGGAAAGTAAGATGGAGAGAGTTTTAGTAACTTGCCCAAGGTCACATGGTTGGTCAGCGTCAGAGAGAGCCCATGATCTTTTGCTTCACCATGGTGGGAAGTATTCCTGGGGGAATGATTTAAGCTGACTTGTACATCCTCCCCGAAACATCTTAACCTCTCTCGCCCCCAGTCTTCATCTTTACAAGCTCTGGCTATCTCCCCCTCCTTTCCCCCATTCCCTCCTAGTAAGGACAGAGGTTCCTGCTCTTAATCCCTGAGGAGAGAGGGAAAGAGTGAGAAAGGCCTGAGGGGCATCCTCCCTTGCTCCGGAAGTGACAGCGCCACCTAATCCTTTTGTCTGCCTGTTCCATTTTTCTTTCCCCATTTCCTTAGGTAATAGCTCCCCTTTCTTGGGTTCCTCTCCCATTTTAGTTCTAGGGACCAGCCCATCAGCGTTCTACCCATTCTTGCTGTGGGGACAGGAAACATCCTGATTAGGCCAGTCATATTCGCCCAGACCTCAGGCCGCAACACCAAGTGTAGAGATGGATATGTGACCAAGCCTGACCAATCAGAGCTCTTCCTTGGGATTTTTCTAACTGGAGCTGGTAGGGAACATGTCTTTTCCCAGAAAGTGACAAGGCTTTAAAGATAAGAGTCCTGAGCTCTTTGTAGTTGGATAGAGAGTGGCACCAAGACACTGAGAAGAAGAGGGCATCCTGGAAGCACCTGAGGCCCAGGTTCCAGCTGCTCCTGAAGTCAGCTCCACTTCTGACTTCCCCTCAGTTGGTTTTCAGGGCAGGAGTGAAGGGGGTGGATAATACATTTGCCGTTTTCCCTCGTGGTGTGATTCTGTTTCTGTCACTTGCCATCCAAGAATCCTGGTGATCACATTGCTCAAACCAGCAACTCAAGTATCTTCCTTGGTTCAGCCCTTCCCTTTACCTCCTTATCCAATCAAAACCAAATTTCTTAAACTCTACCTTCTGATGAGTTCTCACCTCTGTTCACTTCTCTCCACCCCTACAGCCTCCTGGATTATTTGTGACTCTTTCTGGGTCTAGGCTTACCTCCTCCAATCTCTCACTTTAGCCAGAGTAATCTTTATAGCACACTAGACTGACCTGGTTCTTCCATAGTTATAAACCCTTCAACAGCTCCCCCATTACTCCCAAGATAAAGTCTTAGCTTAAAAAAAAAAAAAACTTTTTATTTTGAAATAATTTTATATTTATAGGAGAGTTGTAAAGATATTACAGAGAGTTTCCGTGTATCCTTTACTCATTTTCTTCCAATGTTAATATCTCATATAACCACAATATGTTTGTTAAATGCAAGAAATTAACATTGGGACAACTCTATTAACTAAATTACACCTTCGTTTGGATTTCACCAGTTTTTCCAGTATCGTCCTTTTTCTGTTGCAGGCTCTGGTCCAGGATACCTGGAAGTCCTAGGTTTTAAACAGGGCATTGGAAGCTTTTTGTGATCTTGGCCTCTGTTTACTTCCAAGCCCATCTCTAACCCCTCACCCCACCCCTTTCTGCTCAGGCCACCCTGAATTACCTGCATTTCATCCAAGGGGCCAGGCCTTTGTTGTTCCCTGTCTACATGAGGAGCCCGATTTCCCTTTCTTGACCTCCCACACTTATTCACCTTTTAAGCTTCTATTAGGTCAGCTCACCTAGGAAGCCTTCTTGACCATACCCAGCTGACCCCTGGGCTTCTCCAGCTGCTCTGTGCTCTTGCCATCCCTGTACTCTTTATCCCAGAATTTGATGATCTGTTTCCTTGTCCTCCCCATTGGGTTGAAGAACCCTGGGGCCAGTGCCCTGCTTTATTTTTCCCTGTAGGAACTCAATGAATGCTTGCAAAATGGATGAAGTTAGGAAAAAGTCAATACCCATACAAGTGTCAGCGATAGCTCAGAGAGAGAAATCTGCTGGCCAGCGTAGCCTCCTTGACTTGACTCTTGCAAAATGAACTAGTAAACTCACATTTATTGAGCACAGACTATGTGCCAGACACTACTCTAAGCACTTTACGCATGCTCATCGAATTCTCATGAAAACTCTGTGAGGTATGTACCATTTTTCTCCCCATTTCACAGATGAAGGAATAGAGGTGAAGCAACTCATCAAGATGTGTAGTTACTAGAGGTAGAGCTGGAATATACCCTGAACTGCTTCTTCTTTGCTAGACTTTGGGGTGTGTGTATGGCCTATGGAGAGGGGTAGGAGGTAGAATTCCAGGCCGGGGCAACTGGTAAACCAAAAACATTTTGGAAGGTAAGCATGGAAGTTGAGCATGACCCAGGTTCTTGAAGAGTTTCCATTGTGGGGGGATGTGTTGTTGGTTACCCCTGAGGGTGACAGATGGGGGGAGGGTGACAGATGGGGGGACAGCTGTTTGGAGATGTGGACCTGGAGGAGGGGAGGGACTGCATGCTGGTGGCAGAGGCCACTGATGTTCTCTGGAGTGTAAGTTGGCCAGAAGCTAATTAATGAGAATGCTCTGAGGACTTGGAGCAACCTAAGAGGAGAATGTCTCAAGGAAGGAAGAACTCAGAGGCCCAGAGACAGCAGAGCCATCTGGGCCAGGGCGGGCGTGGAGTCAGGAAGAACCTGCTAAATTCCCGTGAGATGGATACTGTCATTCAGCTGGGCACCTGCAAACTACCACCGTGTTTATCATTGGTAGCCTGGGATTTCCTCCGGCTGAGTTGAATAGCTTTGTACCCTAAATGGAGGTGCACCTCCCCACATGTGTAGTAGCTACTATTTGTGCAGTGTTTATGGAATAGACCTTTTCTACTCTGTTGTTTTCGATTCATCCTTTCAATGCCCAAACAAGGTGGGCATCATTTCCGTGTCCTGGTTATGGATTAAGAAATGGAGACTTAGAAGGAAGATGACTTGCCTGAGGTCAGACAGATAGAAAGGGACATAAAAAACATTGAATGAATGAATAAATAAGAACTGAAACCAGGACTATTTGAGTCTGGTTTCTGTTCCTTTTCTACAACCTTTGAGAAACGGTATTTTGTGCCTAAACCTGGAGCACCTGGCACATTGATGAGGGTTCAATAAAGAGTTGTTGAATGGAGGAATGAAAGTGGTATCAGAAAGAAATAGGAGAAAAAAAGACCCTAATAACATAAAAACCTACGATCAGTTTGTAACTGGCATGATGCGCCTAGTACCTCATTCAATCAATTCTCACCACAACTTAGCTGACGAGAGGATTACTCTCTCCTTTTCGCAGGGGAAGGAAGGAGACTCAAGGAATTAGGCGACCTGGTGAAGGATCTCACAGCCAGTGAGCTGTATAGACAGAACTAGAGCCCAGGGCTGATGTGGATTATTTGTGCCATTAGATGGTCCCCTACCCACACAAACACACAGACACACAGACACACACTAAGATACGTATATACACATACCCACAAATATGCCCACAGACACACCCGGACACACGGAGACAGACACAGGTACGCACACAGATACACAGACACAGAAAGACAAAGATGCACAGAGATACAAAGACATAGAGAGAAAGGTGCACAGAGATACACAGACACACCTAGAGACACACACAGATACACACAGACACACACTCACAAGTTGTGGTCTTTGGAGAAGATTCCCTGATGCCTTGGCTAGTGTCTCTACCTGAGTAAATCTTGGGGAACCTTCTTTTTGCGTGTTCCCTGGCTGGTTGCATATTTAATCTCTCCAAAGAGTACACAGAACCAAGCTTTCTGGAGAGGCAGAATCTCCCTTCTCCCACTCACTTCTAGCTTTTCTGAGCGGAGGATGGAAAATCCAACTGGGAAGGCGCCGGAGGAAGGCGAGAGTGATGAAATCACAGGGAACTGGGAAGCTGTTCCCCACTGGAGTCAACTGCTTTGCATAGGCTTTGATTCTTTCTAAAAAGGGCAGGTGGTATCACTCTAGCTGGCTGGGCTGTGGGGCTCCTGGTGCTCAGGGGCAGTCAGCTCCCTTTCCTGTGGAATATTACCACCTTCTAACCTCCATTGACACCGTAGGAGGCCTTACATTCTCTGTGGAAGCAGAAAGAGCCCTGGGTTTGGAGTCACTACAGTTTCAAATCAAGCTCCACCCCTTTCTGACTGTGTAACTTTGGACAACTCACTTGGAGCCTCACTTTTCCCTTCTGTAAAATGGGGCAGTAGTACCTCCCTCATAGGCTATGGGGAGGATTAACCAAGGTTATTTCTGTGAAATGCCCAGTATTGAGCCTGGCCCAGAACAGATGCTCAGTCAATGGTGAGCACTGACTTCTCCCACCATGTACTCTTTCCCTTCTCCCTTCTCCCACCAAATACCCTTTCCTTCCCCTTTCAGTGTGGCTGGTTCCTTGACAGTCACACTGGGGTCATGTCCATCTCCCCATCTCCTGGTCGAGGCCCTGGCACATAGTAGATGATCCACAGATACGTGTTAAATGAATCTTTCCAAAATCCAGGTCTGCTCTTGACTCTCCTGTATCCCCAGACTCATCAATGGATGTGCATGTCCTTCAGAAGATCAGGCTAAGCTCCTCAGCCTGGCATTTGAAACCTCTTGTGATCTGACCCCAGAGTCACCACCCCCCAGTGCTGCCCTTAGCTCTTAGACCTGGGGCCACTATCCAGGACCTGTGCTTCGTGTATTTTTTTTCTTGGCTGCACCACAGAGCTTGTAGGACCTTAGTTCCCTGGCCAGGGTTCAAACCCGGGCCCCGGCAATGAAAGCGCCGAGTCCTAACCACTGGACTGCCAGGGAAGTCCCTCTGGGACCTGTGATTTAGAATGTCTGGATCTGGCTTTCCTCTGGCCCAGCCCATCTCCACGCGGCAAGCAGTCTGCAAGCCAAGGGGGCGTGTCCACCCAGAAGCCACACCTCTTCCTCTGGACTATGCTTTGGGACCCAGGCCCCCCAATTCCTTGCACGAATGGCCCTGAGTTTGCTTCCAGGAGCTGCATGGGCTTCTTCCCTGGGTCATCCTCCTGTAGTTAGATGCACATTTGGTGTGTGTGTCCCTAAGTCTAAGTGATAACCAGAGGGTGGCCCCTTGTCAGACCTGTGGAGGGTGTTTGTCCATGTTCACGTGAGGCTCCACCTGTGCACGTGAGGCCCTTGCAGAGTGAGATGGGACCTGTGTCGCAAGAGAAGGGGGAGAGCGATGCTTCTGCACAGATCTCCATTTGGGTGGGTCTAGTACTCCCACCCTTCCTACCTCCCTGCAGGAAAGAGGGTGCTTAGGTGTGGAAGCAGGAAGGTGCGAGTGTGGGTTTGGAGGTCTCTGCATCGGGCACTCTCCTGCTCTCCGGGCCCCGAGCTGTGCTACCTGTTGGCACCACCTCTGGGCAGGGCTGGGCTGTTCTGTCCAGGGGGAGGGAGTGTCCATACTCAGGGGACAAGGTGGCCGTGAGTGGTGCCAGGAGGTCCCGAGGAGGTGCTCCCTGTCCCTGGCTTGGGACTATACTGCCACCTGTGTCTCTAGTCTAATTTTTGGCTGATGAAGTAGGGCCACTGCAGAAAGGGGACAAGGAGTGCAGGGACAGTGGGAACCCCAAACCCTATCCCGGGCCAGGGCCTGCTGAGTGGTTATCGGGTGGGTACCAGGAGCAGCCCTAGCGAGGGGCTGAGCCAGGTCACAACTGCCCCCAGCCGGGCTTTATTTGCCAGTTTAGAGAGAGCCTGGCCTCCAAGAGGTGCAGACTCAGTCCTCAAGTAGATTCAAGGCAAGGGAATGGCTTGAACAAGGGAAAGAATGGTGGAGCCGGCACTTAAACTCAGACTCCTCATTTTCCCTTGCTTGGTCACTTTATAGAGGTGTAATTTATACACAAGAAAATGTGCCAATTTCAAGGGTATGATTTGATGAATTGTGACAAATATATACAGTTGTGCTACCGTGACCACAGTCCTGATATAGAACATTTTCATCACCCCCATGTCCCTTTGCAGTTGTCCCTTCCCCCATCCCTTGGGTCCAGGTAACCAACGATCTGTGTTCCGTCACTGTACTTTTGCCTTTTGTAGAATTTCACATAGATGGAATCATACGGTGCATATCTTCTGGGTCTGGCTTCTTTCATTCAGCACAATTATTTTAAGACTCACCCATGTTGTTGCTGTGTCAGTATTTCATTCCTTTTCACTGCTGAATAGTATTCCACTGTATCACATTTTGTCCATTCACCAGCTGATGGACATTTGGGTTGTTTCCAGTTTTGGGCTGTTACACATAAAGCCGCTGTGAACAATCACACAGAGGTCTTTGTGTGGATATTTGTTTTCATTTCTCTTGAGTGAAAATGCTGGCTCATATGGTATGTGGATGTCAAGTGTTTTGCAAAGAGGGCCTACTATTTTGCATTTTCACCAGCTGTGAATGAGAGTTCTGGTTCTTACTCATCCTTGTCAACAATCCAACCCAAGACTCCTGCCCCCGAAACCCAGCCAGTGGTGATATGTAGATTGAAGAGGACAGGTGAATCTTGGTTGGGCAGCTCATCTCTGTGAGGATCTTAGGCTGAGAGAGTAACAAGAACCTCCAGGGATGTTAAGCTCTGTGTTGTCATTTTACAGATGGGAAAACAGAGGCCCAGAAGAAGAAGAGACCTATACTTCTCTGACTGCTGGTAGAGCTGGGAGGAGGCTGTGGAGTGGGATTAAAAGCAGGAATTTTGGAGTTGGGTTAGCCCCAGATTCTAGTCTTCGTTCAACCAATTGCTAACCTCTCTGAGCCTCCACTCTTCCTTCTATAAAATGGGGACAAAAACAACCTCATAAGATAGATGGGGAGGATTAAGTGCCTGGAGCTTGAGAAGTTCAAGAAACTGAGCACTTACTACGTGCCGGGGACTGTTCTTGGTGCAGGGGACATAGCAGAGAATGAGATAGACACAGTCCCTGTGCTTTGGGGACTTCCAGACAGTGGGGGTGGGGTGGGGGGTGGGAACAGATTATAAATAAGGAAACAAATAAAATCAATCATCATAAATTGTGACAAGTGCTGTTTGAAGGAGCCAAACTGATCTATTTCAGAGTCTCCCCAAAGAAATGCTATTTAAGGTGGGATCTGAATGATGGGGGAGGAGCTGACCATGGGGGCAGGGGGTAGTGGTGGCCTTCCGGGTGTGGAAATAGCATATGCAAAGGTGCAGAAGTTGGAAAGGGTGGATTGTATTTCAGGCACAGAAAGGGCAGTGTGACCCTCGTACAGAGGTTCAGGAGAGAGTACTGTGGAGACACCAGGGAGCTGGCCTGGGGCTTTGTTGTGCTGCGCCTTGCAGGATTTTGGATTTTAGATGAAGAGCAGACTTATTTTAGACACTGTGAGTGTTGGTTGTTATTATTCTTCCTCTTATTTTCCACCACTCAGGGGTCTTCATTCCCAGTTCAAGCCTCTTTCCAAAAGCCCAGTGTGGGCAGGTGCAAGGCTGTGGTCTGCAGCCAGCTGGGCCTGGGCCCCCACTCCGACCTCGCCGACACGCCTGGCAAACCGAAGAGCACCAGCTGGCGGGTAGGGGGTGGGGAGACCATCTGCTGGTCCCTATTGTCCATCAACCCATTGTCGGGTCCACGCCCTCTGCTCTGAGGACAGCGGGGGACAATGGGGGAATGCGATCCACCGGCTCCTGTTTCCTGGCCTGGGCCCTCGCCCCCGCGATGACACCAGGAGAACGCCCCCCATGGCGGAGGCAGGGGCTCTACCAAGCGGGAGGCGGTGCCGCTCGCAGCCCTCATCATCTCCCTGGCAACCGCAGCTGCCAAATTGTTGGTTGGAGGGTTTTTTTTAGCATCCTGGGTGGGGGGTTTCTTCTTGTATCCGCCTGGAGGGTGAGGTGCTCTGGGGAAACGATCTGCTTCTTGCCTCCTGAGGGTCTCAGCACCTAGCCTGGCGTCTACGGACTCTTCAGGCCCCCTGGGAGCCCAGCGCAGGAACACGCCAAGTCAGACCCCCCACGCGCTTAAGATGCCAACTCTTGGAGGCATCAAAATAAACTCAAGTTATATTTGAGAAGAAGCATCAACGTTGCCGTCACCCAAGGAAACAGAACATTATTAAACTGTGTGCTTATTTTATGGTTTAGCATTGTGTTTATTTGGACTTAACATGGGGCAGTGGGGGGCACCGCCCTCTTCCCATTGCTTAGAGTCTCTAAAAGTCTGGACCCAGTCCTCAGGGGACATGAAGGCAGGGGAGCAGACCCCCGGGCAGCTCCCCTCTCATCCCTCTGGTGGAGAGATTCACATCTTGCAGGGCAGCTTTGAGAGTGACTGGGTAGCAGCCGGTGAGGTCTGCTCTCTGGGGATCCAGAAGCCAAAAAGGTGGTAATATTAGAAGGGTGATCATAAAAGAAGCCAGACAGTGATAACGACAGCCAATGTTTATTGAGGCTTTACTATGTGCCAGTAATTGCCTTAAATACGTTAACTCATTTAATCACCACAATAAACCCAGCAGGTGAGCACTATTAGTATCATCCCCATTTTATAGATTGCAACACTGAGATACAGAGAGGTTAAATATATTGCCCAACATCACACAGCTCCTGGGTGACGGAACCAGGATTTGAATCTGGGCAGCAAGGCTCCATGCAATGAGCTCTTATGCCCTTTCTCTCTGATTCCTGGCGGGCACATGCATAGCTCTTCTTTCAGGAGATAAGCCCCAGCCCCAGCCCCAATTGGGCCAGAACAAAGAGCTGGGCTTCCCTGGTGGCGCAGTGGTTGAGAATCCGCCTGCCAATGCAGGGGACACGGGTTCGAGCCCCGGTCCGGGAGGATCCCACATGCTGCAGAGCAACTAAGCCTGTGCGCCACAACTACTGAGCCCACGTGCTGCAACTACTGAAGCCCGCGCGCCTAGAGCCCGTGCTCCGCAACAAGAGAAGCCACTGCAGTGAGAAGCCCGCGCACCGCAACGAGGAGTAGCCCCGCTCACTGCAACTAGAGAAAGCCCGCATGCAGCAACAAAGACCCAACGCAGCCAAAAATAAATAAATAAATAAATAAATAAAACCAAAGAGCCCAGGCTCCGCCAAACTTGTCGTAGCCTGGGGGTGGGAGCTGGACCGACCTAGGTTGGTGTCCCCAGTCTGATACTGATTAGCTACGTGGCCTTCACCTCTGTGAACTTCATTCTCCCCATCTGTACCTTGCTCACGGGGTTGGTGTGAGCATTAAATGAGTTAATACGTGTCAAGCTCCTAGAACACTCTGCTCAGAAAATGCTAAGGCTGCTTGTTATCTTTGCTTTTGCTCCCCTTTAGGGCGATCGTGGGGCTTGAATAATGAGTGAAGACACTTTGTATGTGGAAGATAATTGCACAAATGTCAGGGCTCAGTGTGACATATAAATACGGAGTGTTCAGTCTGGAGAGCAGGAGGGGGTGGGGACTGAGAGGAGAGCCATCTTCCCGGGAACTGAGGGTCAAGTGCCAGCTGGGGGGGGGCGGTGGTAGTGAGGGCACCAGCAGCTACGAGGCAAGGAAAGGTGGCCTGTCTGCGCTGCTCCCTGAGCCCAAGGAGAGAGTCTTAGGCTGGGACCCTGGGGCACGATCCTTTCCCTCTCTGGGCCTCAGGTTCCCCATCTGTAGAATGGGTGACTGGGGACTAGCTGCCTTCTAAGTCCCCCTATCCCAGCCCTGATTTTCTGTGACTTGGAGAATAAAAGGATGTGTAAAAATGAAAGTGGAAATAGACACATGGTGTGGCAGATCGATTGCAAAAATTGTCCCAGTTCTTCCCTTTTCTCTGTCATCACATCATTTACAAAATGACTTCGCAGCTTCTGCCTGCAAGAGGTGGAGTCTATTTCCCCGGCATGTGAGCCTGGCTGTCCTGGTGATTTGCTTTGGTTAATGCAGAGTGGAGGAGGTGGCGCTGTGCTGGCTCCGAGTTGAAACCTCAAGAGGATTTGCAGCTTCCTCTCTTTCTCTCTCTTTCCCTTGCCTTCTCCCTCCCTCTCTCTCCCATTCCTCTCTTTATCTCTGATTCTTGTGACTGCCATATCAGCAATTCTGGGCTGGCCTGCCGGAGGAGAAGAGACCTATGGCCCAGTCACTTCTGCCATCCCTGCTGACTACCAGCTAACTGTCAGACAGGTCAGCACGAGCCCATCCTAGACCCGCCAGCCCCCAGCCCACCTGCCCGCTGTCAGCAGACCTGTGAGCTGGACAAGCTGAGATCAGCTGAGCCTGGTCCTGAGCAGCTGAACCACCCAGCTGCTTGCAGACTGGTGGGAAAGTAAATGTTTATTGCTGTGTGCCATTGAGGTTTGTGGTTGTTACACAGCATTACTGAGTCAGTAGATGACTGATACACACGGTCAGCAGAAAAAAAGTGTGGCTTTGACCCACGGTCTGACCCCTGCTGGGGATTGTCTATTGCTCTCCTGGGGGTGGATGGACAAGGTAGGGTGGGTTTAGTGTAATGATTGAGAGCTTAAGTTCTGGATTGAGACTGACTGCCCTGCTTCAGACCCCAGCTTGTCCACCTTCTAGCTGCGTGGCTTTGGGCAAGTTATTTAACAGAGAGGTCTCCGTTTTCTCTAAAATCTAGATAATCATAGAGCCCACTTTGGGGTTTTTATGTGGATTAAGTTAATACATGGAAAACTCTGCCCATGTGTAGTTTTCATGTGTTTAAGATCTAAGATAAATGTGAGATTGAATCTTGATTTTACCATTTACTGGGAGTGTGACCTTGGGTCCTTTCTAAGCTGCTATGTCCCGAACTGTAAATTGGGAATCCTACTAGCATCTTCCTCATAAATGAGATTGTGCGTATAAAGGGCCTGACCCAGAAGATGCTCAGGAAATCTCAGTTTGGGGGAAGGGCCTCCCCTGCAGATCCTCCCCTTCTTTGCTCCAGCTTGGCCTGCCTGCTGCTTCTGGTGACATGGAATCTTTATTTTATTTTATTAAAAATTTTAATTTACTTATTTATTTATTTTGGCTGCTCTGGGTCTTAGTTGTGGCACACGGGATCTTCCTTGAAGTATGTGAGCTCTTAGTTGCGGCATGCATGTGGAACCTAGCTCCCCCAATCAGGGATTGAACCTGGGCCCCCTGCATTGGGAGTGCGGAGTCTTACCCACTGGACCACCAGGGAAGTCCCGTGACATGGAACCTTAGAACCGGATGTACTTTGGAGACGGGCTCTAGTTCAACTTTCTCGTTAGATATGGGGAAACTGAGGCCCAGTGTGGGACTTGCCCAAGGCCACACAGCGTCAGTGACTAGAGCCTACGCCTTCTGACCTCCAGCCTGGTGATTCTTCTATGATGCTGGGGTGGTCGAGCCCCCAGGAGGTATGTGTGTTCTGGGCTTGGTGGCTTGAAATAGCAGACCAAGCTAGACCCTGCACCTTGTTCTGCACAGGCCAGATGGGAGGACCAGGCTCGCCCTGGAGGTTGAAGCCTCTTACTGATCTTTCCTATGAGCCCATCCAGTGCTGGTGCTGGAGAGGTCCCAGAGGGGTGGGGCCAGGACCCTGACCTTGAAGCGTACATAGGCCGGATGTTTAGGTGACTAGTGACCCAGGTCTCCATAGAAGCACAGAGGGCAGCTGGCCAAAGTTATTCCCCTGGGTTCTCCTTGGGGAAACCAAAGCTCAGCTTGGTGGGTCCTGTCGCGGATGCCCATTTGGGCAGAGGCAGAGTCAAGCTTAGCACCCAGGCCTCCTGACCCCCAACTTGTGTCTGTCTGCTCAGCTTCCTGTCCCACCAGCTTGGCTCCTGGCCCTGTGGGTGTAACAGAGAGAAGGCAGGAGTCAGGAGAGAGGAGACGGCCCCGCCCAGGCCTCAGCCGGCTCTGGGAGCCTCCCTGGGGTTGGCTTCTCACCCCACCTTGGTCCCCAGTGATTACAGGGCTGCCAGGCTTGGCTGTGGCCCAGACACCCCCTCCTGGACCTTCCCAGGGGAATGGATCACTGACCTCATCACCCACAGGGGCTGAGTCAGGAATTCCCCAGGTGCCAGCCTGCCCCTGTGGATGACCCTCCAGGTCTTAGCTTGTCTCCAGAGAAGAGGCAAGGGCTTCCCTGCCTCTTTCTGCCCCTTCCCGGGCCAGCCTGGCAGGGCTGAGGGTGCCGTGTGTGTGCGCCATGGTGCGTGTGCACGGCTGTGCGTGTGCAGTGTGGGCTTCCTCTCCTGGTGTGCTGCACAGACATGATTCACACGCATACTGTGCTCGTTCTGTGTATGTGGGTGTGTTTGCATAAGTTCTTGCTGGGCCCTTTTTCTGCCCAGTGTATGGGTGTCCTATGTGTGTGTTGTGTGCATAAGTTGTGTGCAGTATGTGTACAGGCACTGGTGGATAAGGCAGCCCTTGGGGCAGGTATACAATGCACTCACACCCTGAGCACTTAATGTATATGCTGTGTGCACTGCATGTGAACTCTAAGCATGTGCATGTGGTGCATGTGTGCACATTGTGTGTACACTTAGTATGTGTTCATGTTGTATGTGCACATTGTGTGTGTACAGGTTGTGCGTGCACGTTGTGTGTACACTTTGTGTGTACACAGTGTGTGCACGTGTGCATATTGTGTGCGTGTGCACGTTGTGTGCATGTACACATTGTGTGTGCTCATTGTGTGTGTGCGCACACATGTGTGTGCATGTTGGGTGTGGGTGCACACAGTGCTAGGTCCTTTGAGGGCCAGGGTTGGCTCTGTGGGTGGGCTGGGGAAGGGCTTCAAGGTTCAGCATTGCGTGCATGTCTGCCTGGTCCCGCAGCTCAGCTCACACAGGCCCAGGGAGAGAGAATAGCCTGTAGGGACCTGGAGGCGCATGGATCGCCCTGGGCTGGAACTTGCACTGGATGCTGGTGCCACTCAGACACCTTGACACTGGCATCTCCTCCTGGTAGAGACGAGGGAGGCAGGTCCTGGGGGCCTCTCTTGCCCTTTGATATTTGGTCCTCAAAGATCTTTTGTCTCTGGGACCCCTCCTGTCTTTGAGGGTCCTACACATAATAGGTCCCTGAACCGCTGTGCAGGGGTGTCAGGCTCCAGGAAGCTTCTCAGTTGCACCTGACCTCACAGTTGGCCTTGCTCGGTTGGCATCCAGGTCCTGAGTTAGACGGAGGGAATGGTAACATCTGAAACTTGCATCCATGCATCCATGTGTCCTCCTGTAATCTAGGCATAAGACACAGCATTGTTTCCTCCCCCTGCACCCCTTCCAGGGCTGCCATGGCAACGCAGAAGTTGGCTCACCATCTGCTGCCTGTGGGACCTCAGCAGGCCTTTACCACGCTAGGAATTAGTGTGGGGAGGCACCTGACCTGCTCGGGGGACGCCATTGGCCACATCTGGCACCTCTCAGCCATGGAGTGTTTGGAGAAAATGCAGCCTGGAGTCCCTCTGCCTGCTGGAGAAGCGTGGACATGGAGAGAGCCCATAGTTCTCCCTGGCGCTAATCTCTCCTAGTAACATCCTCTCTCAGGGAAGGGTCTGAGACTTATTTGCACTAGAGTGCAAATGATTAACCCCTTCTGGGAGGGCAGTGGGTTGGGGGTGTGTAGAAACCTGGACCTAATAGAACTTAGAAGCTTAAATGATCAAATTATCAAAAGGGAAATTTTTAGAAATAATAGGGAAGTGTAGGGATATTAAAAACAATTTAAAGCTTAGTTGCTAAGGTGGTTCTGGATATGCATGGGAGCTACTGCAAATCTAACTCATCCTTGGGTGTCAATGGGAGTTGGGGAGGGACCCGTGCCTCATCTGGCCTGTATCTCTGAGGCCTTTGCCTGTGTTGGGAGCTGAGTTTTTCCTACTGGGCTCAGAGGTTCCCTCTATCCCCACTGCTGGGTCCTCTACATTTGTTTTCTTTGGGAAAATGTTCTCCCTTGGATGCTCAGTGCTTAGTGTAAAAAGAACAGTGGGGAGGAGGAGGGAGTCAGGATTCCAGTGGGGGAGTGAAGTGGGGGGTAAGGTGGGGTGACTGGGAGGGGTGGGTGGGAGAAGAGGAGAGAGAAGGAGAGAAGGGGGTCTTAAGGAAAATAAGACCAGTTACAGGGTTGGCTTGAATCCTGATCTGCCACTAGAGGGTACATGAGTGTGGATGAGTGACTTCCCCTCCCTGTGACTCAGTTTCTTTACCTGTGAAATGGGTACAATAACTTCCCAGGGTGGCTGTGAGGACTGGGGAAGATGCATGTGGAGGCCTGGCATGGTGAGAGCATGCAGCAGCTGCTTCTGCACCCCTTCTTCCCTTCTGCTGTCGATTCTGTGTCAGAGAGGGAAGTTTCTAGACCCTGCCTCAGGCCCTCACTCTTAGAAGGAAGATGCTCTGGCATCTGAGCACATCTGCTGCTGACCTGGGTCCCACAGTCTGCCTGAGCGAGGAAGCACCTCCCTCAGGCCCTGGGCAGGTCTCACCAGCCTCCTTGGCAGGCGACAGGTCCACAGGCTGGGAGTAACCCACATAAATCGAGGTCGGTGTAGTGTGCGGAGCTGGGATGCCGGAGTCCTCCACCTCTGGGGCCCCCGGCCCAATCCCAGGCCCAGGAACTGGGACAACCCGGGAGATAAACAGAGGAGTCATCCTCAAAGTGGAGCCCACCTCCTCGCCACCCCCAACATCCAGCCCAGCAAGGCCCCAACAGCACCCAGCTTGGCTTGGTAGGGAAGATAAAGGGTACAGATGGGATGGGGCGGGGGAGCAGGGCAGGATAGCAAACCCTCTCCACCAGCGAGCTCCTCTCTGTGAAATTCTAGCATCTGCAAATTTATTTCTGCCAGCAATTTACCTTTTCTGCAAGCAAGAGAAATCTGTTCTTGTTTATGAGTCACTGCTTTTTCAGAAAGATTAGAAAAAGAAGCATCTGCAGTTGGGAATAAGACAGTGGCAGGGCCGGTAAATATGAGCCCGGGCATAAAGTCTAATGTGGTCTCAGTCCCATTCGGCCAGAGGTGATTATTTTGTTGGCTGGAAGTTCATGGCTTTATTAATATCCACCCAGCATGCTTTTTGGGTAAAGCAAACATTTTTTAAGTAAATAAACTTTGAAGCTTAAATTGAAAGCTTTACTTTACATGATGTAATAAACTGGAAAATATGCTCTCCATAGAAACCTGTTAGGAAATGTTAAGTTAAAATAGTCTGGGTTGGGGTTTAGCATTAGATTCACAGCTGGGGCTGCAGAAGGATGGCTGGACCCTGTTTCTGGGGAGTAAGGCTGGCTCTTTCCTGTCCTCTGTGGGGACACTGCCACTGGGCAACCCCCCGGGGGGTTGCCCTTCCAGGGGCTGCCCTTTTCCCTTGGGTGCTTCGGTCAGGCACCTCAGGCCACACCTGGTGGTATAGAGCCTGCCAGTTGTCCCCAGTACATGTGGTCCTCCAGCTCAAGACCACATTTCCCAGTCTCCTTTGCAGTTAATCTGACCATGTGACTGGAATCAGCCAATAGGATGTGAGTAGAAGTGACATAGACAATCTCTAGGTTGGGCCCTTAAAAGGACAGGACTGAACTTTCCTTTCCCTTTCCCTTCTTCCAACGGCTGGAGCAGACACCTTGGACCCCAGCGTAGAGGCCCATGTGAAGGCTGGCAGAAGTGCCCTGGTTATGTACTTTTGGACGGTCATGTGAGAGAGAAGTGAACTTGTATCTCATTTAAGTCAGTGTATTTTGGGGTCTATTAGTTACAACAGCTTATTTTGTACCCTACCTTCTTCATGTGGCAAACACAGCTTGATAACTCACCCAAATCCTATAGTGATTTACTTGTGTGTAGTTCAGCCACAATCAGTATAGCATTGTGGTTCAAAGCCTGTTAGACCTGCGTTCAAATCCCTGCTTCCTCACCCAGCAGCTGTGTGACTTTTGGCAAATTACCTAATCTCATGACACTGGGGTAATTTCAGCAAGAAATGCCTTTTCACATGGTAACCCCGTGTCCACATGCCTATGTCACTGGAACAAAAGTTCATGTGACAAAACACTGTTATTACCACCAGTACATGCTGATATTTTCTATTCCAGTGGTTCTCAAAGTGTGGTCCCTGAACCACCCGCATCAGCATTACCTGGGAACTTGTTAAAAATGCAATTTCTTGAGCCCCATCCCAGACCTGCTGAATCAGAGACTCTGGGGGTAATGCCTAGAAATCTGTCTTAACAGGTCTTCTGGGTGATTTTGATGAGGCTAAAGTTTGAAAACCACTGTTTTACTCCATTAAGAAAATGGAGATTATTCACCTATTAAATTGATCTCATAACCCACAAATATGAATCATGAGTCATGTAGACTTAAGGGACATCTGTTTCCCTGCTAGCACTCATTTCTTCTTCTCCTTCTCCTCCTCCCCTTCCCCCTCCCCTCCCCCACCCCTCCTCCCCCTCCTCCTCTTCCTCCCCCTCCTCCCCTTCCCCTTCCCCTCCCCACCCCTCCTCCCCTCCTCCTCTTCCTCCCCTTCCTCCCCTTCCCCCTCCCCTCCCCCTCCCCTCCCCTCCCCTCCCCCTCCCCTCCCCCTCCCCTCCCCTCCCCTCCCCCTCCCCTCCCCCTCCCCTCTCTCCTTCCCCTTCCCCTCCTCCCCTTCCCCCTCCCCCACCCCTCCTCCCCTCCTCCTCTTCCTCCCCCCTCCCTTTCCCCCTCCCCTCCAACACCCCTCCTCCCCCTCCTCCTCTTCCCCTTCCCCTCCTCCCCCTCCTCCTCCTCCTCCCTCCTCCCTCCTTCTTCTTTCTAAAATTTCAATACAGGAACTAACTCTGGTCCATGACTCCAGGGATAGGTCAAGACAGGTTTAGCGGACTGAAGCAGTGGTTGGTTCAGGGATGAGCATGTGATCTTTCTTGTCCAGTGAAATGCAATCCTGGGACCTTTGCTGGAACTACTGAGAAAGAGAAGCTTTTCTCCCAGGGGTGACTGAGCTGTAGGGCCGCCCAGGGCCACCCATTCTCCTGGAGGAAGACCTTGGAGGAGGCTGCCTGATGCTGCAGGCATCTCAGAGGAGAGGAGCTGAGGGATGGAGGAGACAGTGCGCAGATGCTTTCGGCATCCTGCATCATCTTATATTTGATTCCAGACACAGCTGCCAGGGTCTACCTCGAGCATCTCCGGAGCTGAGGAGGTCACGGAGCTGGAGCACAGATGCAGTTCTGATGTTCTGGGAGCTTGACACCCTCAAGGTCTCCTTCAGTCGGTGTGATGAGGAGCTGGGAGTAAACGCCCTGGCTCCTGTTCTTAGAAGGTCAGTGCGCAGATGCTTTCGGCATCCTGCATCTCCCAGGCATAGCTGCTTCTCAGAGGTTCCAGAGGAGCCCAGCTCGTGTTGTTTATGGCAGCAAATTTGAAAACACAGCCTTTATACTCTTTGTTCCTTCCTTGCCTCAGTCTCCTCTCTCTCTCATTTCTGCTTCCCAAATAAACCACCTGCATCCAGGTCCTTGTCTCAAGCTCTGTTCTCACAGAAACCCAAGGTGAGAGAGACAGAATCCTGTTGACCTTTTTTTTTTTTAATTGGGGTATAGTTGTTTTGCAACGTTGTGTTAGTTTCTTATTAGTTATCTATTTTATACATATTAGTGTATATATGTCAGTCCCAATCTCCTGTTGACCTTTGAGCGTTTGGATCCAGCCAGACCTGAAACAAACTCTACTCCTGGACTTTTCAGTTAAGTGAGCCAAAAAAAATTCCCCTCTTTTTGGCTATGTGTATAGTGATCTACTACTGTGTAACAAATTACCCCCAAACTTTGTGGATTTAAACAACAACATTTAGTATCACAGTTTCTATGGGTGAGGAATCTAGGGGTGTCATCACTGGGTCCCCTGGCTCAGAGTCCCTCATGAGATTACATAAAGATGTCAGCATAGACTGCTTCAGCTCAAAGCTTGACTGAGAAATGATCTCCTTTCAAGCTCACTTCTCATGGCAGACTTCAGTTCCTGATGGGCTGTTGGATTGAGATCCTCAGTTCTTTGCTCTCTGTTGGTCAGAGGTGGCCCTCAGTTCCTTGTCATGTGGGCCTCTCCATAGGGTAGCTCACAATGTGGCAGCTGGCTTTCACCAGAGCAAGCAACACAGAAGCCAGAGTCTTTTATCACCTAAATTTTAAAGTGACATCCCAACATGTTTTGTAGTATTCTGTATGTTAGGAGCAAGTCACTAGTGACCCTAATCTTAACCCTAACCCTAGCACACACTCAAGGGGAGGGGATTACATACGGACACAAGTACCAGGAGGTGGGGATCATTGGAGCCATCTTAGAAGCTGCCTACCCCAAGCTACAAGGAGTAAGAGCCCCTAGGGCCAAGGCACAGAGCTGGAGAGATCTTGAGCATCAGAATGGAGCTTGACCCCCAAACCCACCTTTGATTTGCCCCAAGGAAAGGAGAGGTTACAGGCATCTTGGGGACACTTGGAGAATGGAGAGTCTGCAAAGGTTCTGGTGGGCAGGAAATGGGAGAACAAAATGGAGTGTGGGTGTCCCCCTTATGACTCAGGGAAAACCTGCAGAAGATCATTGCTGTTCTCTTCATTAAGAGCTATGCTCTCTGTTGGATCTTCACCATGATATTATAGTACTAGCTAACCTTATTTAATATTTATTCTGTGTCCAACCCTGGATGAAGAACTTCACCTGCATGATCTCATTTAATCCTCCTCCTGTGAGGTCAGGCCTGAAAGGATTCTCATGTTACAAGATGAGGGAACGGAGGTGCAGAGAGGTTAAGTAACTTGCCTGAGGACACACAGCTATTAAAGTGGTGTCCCTGGAATTCATCAGAGACCAAGCCTTTACCTGTCAGGTGATCAAAGCCATCTCAGCTCAGTGACATAAAAGCATTCATGGAGGCTTGAACATGTTCATTCACTCAGAGGCTTAATCCCACTAACCCTTCATGCAAGGTCTTAAGTTCCTTACCCTTAACTTTCCTGTTACTGAGTTTTCATTACTGCCAGGATTTATAAACCTCCTTTGGGTCATGGAGGCTTTAGAGAATGTATTGAAATCTATGGACCTTCTCTTCCACCCAAAATGCACTCATGCACTCAAACCCACATTTGCCATATGAATATAGGTGGCAATTGACTTTCTGAAGGACCCCCTCTCATTGGCTCAACTCAGGTCATGTGGCCACCCTGGAACCAATCACTGCAGTCTAGGGGGTCTGGTGCTCTGATTGGCCAGATTCTTAGGGACAATGGCATCCCATCCTCTCATTTTACAAATGCCTACAGGGGAAGAGTGACTAGCTTAAGGTCACACAGCATTGTTAGGCCCAGTCAGACTCAGGCAGTAAGGCATGACTATCCCTTGGCCTGCAGGTTCCTCCCAGGCTGGGGTGTGACTGACTCATTGAAGTATTCCCAGCCACCTGTTCTGGGCCTGGCACACAGTAGGCATTTGATAAATAATAGAGAAATTGAGCTGCAAGGCCCCCTGAAGGGAACAAAGAGTGATTCAATGGAAGTTGAGGATGAAGTATGTTTACCCAGGGAGACCCTGGAACACTGTCCTGCAGGATGTTATCAGATATTCCATGAAAAAAGAAATTGCCCCATGAGGACGTACATTTGTGAAACACTGGACTAAACAAAGTGGATTGGTTTCTTTTTGCGGGTCTCTCACTGTTGTGGCCTCTCCCGTTGCGGAGCACAGGCTCCGGACGCGCAGGCTCAGCGGCCACGGCTCACGGGCCCAGCTGCTCTGCGGCATGTGGGATCCTCCCGGACCAGGGCACGAACCCGCGTCCCCTGCATCGGCAGGCAGACTCTCAACCACTGTGCCACCAGGGAAGCCCGGATTGGTTTCTTTACATTAGAACTTCTCAGAATTCTTAATAGGCTCATTGCAGGGAATCCCCTCAAAGAAGGATATAGCATGCAGTGTTTCCCAAGCTTGTTTGACCACGCAATCCTTTTTATTAAGTGATTCTATTAAGTGAGATTTTTGAAGGACTCGTGTTTAGAGAACCATATTTTGGGAAGTTCCAGGAACACCAGGATCAGCATGGACCAGGGTGGTCAGGGAAGGCTTCCTGGAGGAGGACAGGCCTCAGCTACATTCAAAGATAGGAGGATTAGGAGAATCAGAGGAGAGCAGGGAAGGCATCCCAAATGAATCACAGGAAAAAGCACTAAATATTATGTAGCACATATGAGTGAGAAGACACATTGCTCAAGACTCTACTGGTACAATCATCAGAAGTGCAATTCAGACTGGCTTAGGCAAAAAAGGGAATTTATTGGTTCAAGTAACTGGTTTCTAGCGTGGCTACATCCCGGTGCTTGAACCATGCCCTCAGGGATAAGTATTGACTTTGTTCACAGACAGGCTCTCTTCTGGGGGAGGGGGGCCTGGCATCTCCAGGCTCATGTACTGCAAGCTAGCAACCTCAACAGGAAGTGAGATGCTTTTGTACAATAGTTTCCATACAAGTCCCAGCATGAACACTCATTGGCTCCGCTTGGGTCATGTGCTTACCCGGGTACCAATCACTGTAGCCCAGGAGATTTGGTGCTCTGATTGCTGGATCCTTAGGAATCATAGCACCCCATCCTCTCATTGACAGATGGAGAAATTGGAGCCCAGAGAGGAAAAGTGACTTGCTCAAGGTTGCAGAGCAAGTGAGTGGCAGCACAAAGACAGAAGCTTTCAGTTCAGGCCTCTTTCTGCTGCAGCTGATGCCTGGGGGCCGCTTAGATCAGTGTGGACCAAGCAGAGTGCCTGCTGGCATCTTCATGTTAAGGGCTGTGGTGGGGTCCTGCCTAGAAAAGAGGCTAGAAAGGACGAGAGTTCCAAAGCCTTGAAGGACCAGATAGGCTGTGGGAACAGCAGGTGACTGAGTTGTCTGTTGAGCAGGTGTGGGGTGGGCTGTGGTCAGGGAAGGCAGAAAGAGCAGGTGAAGGGCAGGTAGAGGGAATGGCTCCCTGGTTTCTAGTGGGGATGAGGGGGGAGGGGGGGTGTGGGGGAGGATCTGTCAAAATGAGGTCTGTCGGAGGTCTAGGGCGTCTAGCCAGCTCTCCCTTCCCCCTGAGTTTCTACATCCAAGATCTTGCCAGGCGCTTAATTCTACCTTCTAAATATCTCTAAACAAGCCACTTCTCTCTGGTTCTACTGACTCCACTCTAGCCTGGGTTATCATCACCTTGCACCTGGCTGCTGACAACAGTCTTTTAAATGGTCTCACATTCCCATTCTTGCCCCACCCCCGCCTCGATCTATTCTCTTCATAGCACTCTGGGTGCCCTTTTAAAAACTCAAATAAGAGGTCGTCACTAAAATTTTCAGTGGCTCTCCATTGCCTTCAAGATAAAATCTAAACTGTGGCCCCTCAGCATCTCTCCTGCCTCTTCCTGGGGAATTGTCCCCATTGCACTCCAGACACACGGGTTTCTCCTTTGAACAGGTTTCTCCTTGGATGTGCCACATTGTCTTACCTCTGAGCTTTTGCACATGCTGTTCTTTCTGCCGGAAACACTCCTTTTCCCTCTTCCCCTGGCTAAATCCTGATCTTCCCTCAGATTTGGGCTTTGTCCCTTCCTTTCCTTTAAGAAATCTTTCCCAGTGTCTTCCTTAAGACTGAACTGGGTCCACCTGCTACAGGCCCCCATAGAACCATCTCCCTGAGAGGTGAGGAAACTGAGGTTCAAAGAAGGAAGGGACTCATCAGAGGTCACATGACTAGTACATGGCAGAGCTGAATTAAGTTCAGTTCAATAAATATGTGCACTTACTCCGGGCCAGGCCCTGTGGTTATGATGACAAAACAGGCCAGGTCTCCTGCCCTAGAGGAGCTCTCAGACCAGTGGGGGAGACAGACATGTAAACACCGGGTGAGGACAGGGCTGAGGGAGCTGAGAGCTGGGGCTTCAGACCTAATCTCAGGGAGACATGGAAAGCTCCAGGATAGGGTGATGTCTGAGCTGAGGTTTGATGGAAAGATGCCCAAGCACATGTGCAATAATTCATTTACTCACTGAATGAATGAATGAATGAATGAATGGATATGCATACCTGCATCTTTTGGGATGTAGATGTCATGGGTGTGTGCATGTGTGTGAGGAGACGTTAGAATGAACTGACATCCCTACCTCTGTAACTTATGTAACGTTGTGCATCTTCTATACTTCAGTAAAAAAATAAAAAAAATAAGAATTAAAAAAGAATGAATTGACATCCATTAATGTGCATGTGATTGTCAATATGCATGCAAAAAATGCTGTGTCTATAGACATGTACCTAACAGATGCACTCATACAAGTATATGTATATGAGTACAATTATGGATTTACACTGTGTGTACAAGCACATCAAGGCCTATCATAGTGGAACCAGGCTACCTGTTCGAATCTTGGCTCCGTCATTTATCTGTCCTGGGCAAGTTAACTCTCAGCTTCTTCATTAATCAAATGGGGAAAATAATAGTATCGCCTTGACTAGGTTGGGTTCTTTAGAAGCAGAGCCTGAGGCAGGCATTCTTACACAGTGATTTATTTAGTGGGGAACTTGAAAGGGAGTAAGGAAAACAGGATGGAGTTGGAGGAGACACTGAACTGAGATGGGGTTTCAGCTAAAGTCTAGTCTCAGCCTGATCCCACGGGGAGCTCTGGAGCATGAATGACACCAGAGTTAGCCCACCTTGAGGGAAGGAGGCCAGTCCTGGCCAGCCAGTCGTTGGCTGTGTCCCCCTGACACCCCACCTGGTGGAGGAAGTAACCTCCCAGGCATTTTCTGGTGAGGCATCTTGGGTGGCTGAGGGCAGTATTCCAGAGAGGGGGCGGATGTGAGCCAGTAGGAGCCCACATCACAGCAGCTGGGGGACCCTCTGCACCAGTAGCCTTTACCACACTCTTGCTTCTCCAAATGAGGTCCTGGGAGCCATTAGCATGGGTCTTCCCTGGGAACTTGCTAGAAATGCCTTATCCCAGACCTGCTGACTCAGATCCTGCAACAGGATCCCCAGCCCTGAGCACATTAAAGTTCAAGAAGAACCGCATGAACCAGCCTCACTGGGTTGCGGTGAGGGTTAAGTGAGGTTAAGGTATAGAAAGCACTTAAAAGAGCATCTGGTCCACAGTAGGTGTTGTTATTCTTATTTGCATCCAGGTATGCTGTGCTCCTTTGCTTATCCAGATTCTTTTTTTTTTTTTTGCGGTACGCGGGCCTCTCACTGTTGTGGCCTCTCCCGTTGCGGAGCACAGGCTCTGGACGCGCAGGCTCAGCGGCCATGGCTCACGGGCCCAGCCACTCCGCGGCATGTGGGATCTTCCCAGACTGGGGCACGAACCCGTGTCCCCTGCATCAACAGGTGGACTCTCAACCACTGCGCCACCTGGGAAGCCCCAGATTCTTAATAAGTGTAAATATACGAGTGCAGGGAGGATAGGCTATATAATTTGCAGGATTCAGTGCAAAATGAGACGTGGACCCCTTGTTCAAAGATCAGACAGTGGACAGAGCCTTGGACCAAGCACCAGGCCCTTGTGAGCTTAAGGGGCTGGGTGACCGCACAGGTGGCAGTAAGAGGCAGCCTGAGTGCAGGCAAGTGGTTGTGGAGGTACTTGTTTGAGGCCCTGATGATTCCAGTTTCCTTTCTACGGTGATTTGGCCCATCCTTCTAGTTTTACAGACGAGGAAGGCCTGGAGGAGGGGTACTGGACTGGGGATTAGACTCCAATCTCCCATTTCCCGGTTCCGCCTGTCACCCTCCACCAGCGCGCTTAGGAGTGTCTGAGCTTGACTTCGGGGAATGGTTGAGAGAACTCGCAGCCGAGAAATGTTCTCTCACGTTTGCACTCTGTGAAGAGACTTTAGAGTATGTTCCCCAGTGAATCGTGGGTCTCCATTCCCAGCGAGCTCTCTCTACTCGGGAAGGGGTGTGAAATTTAATTTGCACTAATTATCCCGAAGTGAGAGGAGCGGGAAACGAGTTGGCTCCGCACATCCGGCCTCTTCCAGCAGCTCCAGTTCCCCAGGTGGCAGTTTATTTATGTGCAAGGGGGGTAGGGTGGGGGTAGGCTCGGGGTGCTGTTACCAAGGCCACTGCAGCTGCTGGGATTTGGGGGTGGCTGGGTGGGGAGGCCAGATGGACGGAGGGGAGGCCGGATGGACAGTGGGGAGGCTGGATGGACGGAGGGGAGGCCAGATGGACGGTGGGGAGGTGGATGGACGGAGGGGAGGCGGGATGGACAGTGGGGAGGCCGGATGGACGGAGGGGAGGCCAGATGGACGGTGGGGAGGCGGATGGACGGAGGGGAGGCGGGATGGATAGTGGGGAGGCCGGATGGACGGAGGGGAGGCCAGATGGACGGTGGGGAGGCGGATGGACGGAGGGGAGGCCGGATGGACGGTGGGGAGGCCGGATGGACAGAGGGGAGGCCAGATGGACGGTGGGGAGGCGGATGGACGGAGGGGAGGCCGGATGGACAGTGGGGAGGCCGGATGGATGGAGGGAAGGCCGGATGGACGGTGGGGAGGCCGGATGGACGGAGGCCAGATGGACGGTGGGGAGGCCGGATGGACGGAGGGGAGGCGGGATGGACGGAGGGGAGGCCGGATGGACAGTGGGGAGGCCGGATGGACAGAGGGGAGGCCAGATGGACGGTGGGGAGGCGGATGGACGGAGGGGATGCCGGATGGACAGTGGGGAGGCCGGATGGACGGAGGGGAGGCTGGAAGGACGGAGGGGAGGGAGTGAGTGAGGGCTGGGGCGGATCTGAGGCGTGTGCCCTTGCGATTGTGTGGTGGCCTTCTTCTGCCGAGCCCCCCTGCCCCCCACCGTCTCTGATGGGGGAGGGTAGAGGACGGGGAAGAGAGGGAAGGAGGTCCTTCTTAGCCCCGAGTTACCTGGGCGAGGCCTTTAGCAGCTTTACCCCAGGAGACAGACTGACTCTCCCAGTCTGGAGGGAGAGAAAGTTTCAGGGTTTCTCTGGGGTGGGGGTATCCCTCTGAGGCCCCCAGGGCCTAGGCTGAGCTGGAGGGTAGAGACCCTCTGGCTGGCAGAGGGAGCACCGGACGGGGAGAAAGCGGGACTCTGGAGCCAAGGACAAAATGCCCTGTCAGTCTCCTCTTGTTCCTGTCCAGCCCCTTCCTCTGTTCCAGTTCTCTGCTTTCTCTTCTCTCTTCTCGCTTCTCCCCGCCCCTCCCCCTCTTCTTCCCCCTCCTTCCCTCCCTTCCCCCTTCCTCTCTCCCCAGAGACGCTCTTTCCTGCTACCACTAGAGGGCGCTGAGGCGCCACGGTCGCCCCTGGTTTATCAGCCTAGGACTGGCTGGGGCGCTTTGATGGGGTGGGTGGGGCAGGGTGCGGATGCCCTGCAGCAACTGGGTCCTCAGTAGAGCTGGGCCGATTCTAGCCTGTTTGGAGCCTGGGGCAGGTCTGGGCTGCCCTTCAGGGCAAAGGATGTTGCAGAAACCTCCGCCTAACAACTGTCAGGAGAGGGGGTTTTGGAGGGGAGAGAATGCTCCCTTGGGACTTGGAAGGAAGGAGCCTGGGTTTCCATCCCAGCCCTCTCACCTCCTGGCGTGTGGTGTGAGCTGGGGCAAGTCACATCACCTCTCCAAGCTACTGCTTCCTCTTCCGTAAAGTGGAAGGATTCAGTTGTGAGGACTGGATAGAAGACGTACAGGAACGGAGGCAGAGTAGTCAGTCAAATGGGAGCTCAGAAACATTAAGTGACTTTCCCAAGATCACAGAGTTGTCAAATGTCAGGTCCAGAATTAGATGCTAAATCCGTCGCAATCCAAACCTGTCCTCCTAACTGCTAATAATGCATGTGGACCTGCTACCACTTTTCCCAGTTGTCATTGAAGTACTAATTGGGCGGCAGCTGAGGATTATGTGGAGAGAGGAAGGGGAGAGAGAGGGATTCTGAGTCTCTTTTAAAATATAAAAATTGGGAGGGGGCTTCCCTGGTGGCACAGTGGTTGAGAGTCCGCCTGCCGATGCAGGGGACATGGGTTCGTGCCCCGGTCCGGGAAGATCCCACATGCCGCGGAGCGGCTGGGCCCATGAGCCATGGCCGCGGAGCCTGCGCGTCCGGAGCCTGTGCTCCGCAACGGGAGAGGCCACAACAGTGAGAGGCCCGCGTACAGCAAAAAAAAAAAAAAAAAAAAAAAAAAAAAAAAAAAAAATTGGGAGGAGTGGGTGCTTATCAGTCACTCACTCTTTAGTGCAAATTATCTTTATTATTTTAAAAAAATATTTATTTATTTTTGGCTGTATCGGGTCGTAGCTGAGGCACACGGGATCTTTCGTTGCGGCGCGCAGGCTTCTCTCTAGTTGTGGTGTGCGGGATCATAGTTGCCGCTCGTGGGCTCAGTAGTTGCAGCATGTGGGCTTAGTTGCCCCACCGCATGTGGGATCGTAGTTCCCTGACCAGGGATTGAACCCACGTCCCCTGCATTGGAAGGCAGATTTTTAACCACTGGACTGCCAGGGAAGTCCCTCTTTAGTGCAAATTAGTAGCATCTTTCTTGGCCCTGAGATTGGGTGTAAGAGGAGAAAGTAATAAGGCAGCATGTGTGACTAAGGGGCAAGGGTGTCTAGGCTGGGGGTGTTGCTGTGGGCAGCACGAGGGCACTGGCAACCAACAGCATTTGGGGGAACAGACAGGTTAGAGAACTGACCCTGCTACTAACCTGCTGTGTGAACTGAGCCACTCCCTTTCTCTTTGAGGGTGTTGTCTCCCATTTGTACAAAAAGGATGGTGAACTGAATGATACCAAGATCTCTTCCAGATTAGAAAATTAATGCAGACTCCTGGGAGTTTGATGTGGGGCAGCTGTAACTGACATCAGAGGCCCAAGAGTAACCCTAGTGTCCTGGTCCACATCTGGGTGAACTCCCCATAGAAGTGAGCAGGGATGGATGAGCTGAGCTATCTGGTGACCGAGTTGCTGGGGGAACCGGGGGGCTGGACCAGCCTGTTTAGAGCCATCACCCGCAGCTCCAGGGCCCAAGCTTGTTGAGTTATCACTCTTGAGTTAGAGCCTTCATCACCTCATGATTATTTGGGCTTTTTACTGTGACCCACACAGAAGCAAAAATGGAGATTCCGGTATTCTGGAGTAAGCTGGGCTCAAATATGGCTTCAATTGCCCTGTGAGGAAGGGGCTGCCCTTTCACAAACTCCTTCCCTGTTTCCTCCCCAGCACTGGAAAGTGCTGTAGGCAAGGGGAACTAGAATTGGAGACAGTCAGACCTGAGATCTAAACCTGGCTCTTTTAGGCTTTGTGGCCTCAGTTAAGCCGCAAAACCTCTCTGAGCCTCACTTTCCTCATCTGGAACATGGGGAGAAACCCACTTGCCTCCCAGGGCCCTTGAAAGGATTACAAGATGACATCTGGGAGGTGCCTGGTACACAGTAGGTGTTCAATAAATGCCAGGGGATTCTGGGTCAGCGCCAGCCCTGACAGACATTGATGGTTTCCTTAGCAATGGCCCTGTTTCCTTTAGATCATTGCACAATCTCTGGAGGATTCTCCCTTGAGATCGAGGGTCAGATCTGCAAGGCGGTGGGCAGGGTCAGGCAATGTCTGCAGCCTCAGAACAATGCCATGTCCCCCCTTGTTTCTTCACTTTGGGGCCAGACCCCAGCCCTTGGACAAATGCACAGCTTGCAATTCTGTAAGATTGAATCTCAGGTAACTGGTCAGCTTCCCTCCCCGGCCCAACCCAGCCTCTCTTTCTCCTCCAAGCTCTGCAATGGGATGGTTCAGGCCCCTAGACCAGAGGTTTTATTTTTAAGTCCAAAAGTTTTAAGTCTCATCAAAGTTATATAAGCACACATTTTAAAGAATTAAACAGTTCTACGAGGTTTATTATAAAAATCAGAGGTCCCCTGATCTCATTCCATTTCCCCCAATCAGAGAGGCAAACACTTTGACTTCCTTTTGATGACTATTTTGGTTTTTCTTTTCATATTTCTAAATAATATGCTTGTATCACTGCTTCTTAAATTTTCATTTTTTTTGTCAGTCATTTGCCTTTGTTTTTGGCAACAGTTTTGAGGTATAACTCACATAGCAGATAATTTGCCCATTTAAAGTATACAATTCAGTGGTTGTTAGTATATTCACACAGTTGTGCAACTATTACCACAATCAATTTTAGAGTATTTTCATTAGCTCAAAAAGAAATCCCATACCCTTTAGCTATCACCAATTGACCCATTGTCCCCAGCCTTGAGGAACCAGTAATCTACTTTCTGTCTCTATATATTTGTCTATTCTGGACATTTCACATGAATAGATCATATACGATGTGATCTTTCGTGACTGGCTTCTCTCCCTTAGCCTAATTTTTTTTTTTTTTTTTTTTTTGCGGTACACGGGCCTCTCACTGTTGTGGCCTCTCCCGTTGCGGAGCACAGGCTCCAGATGCACAGGCTCAGCGGCCATGGCTCACGGGCACAGCCGCTCTGAGGCATGTGGGATCTTCCCGGACCGGGGCACGAACCCGTGTCCCCTGCATCGGCAGGCGGACTCTCAACCACTGCACCACCAGGGAAGCCCAGCCTAATATTTTAAAGGTTCATCCGTGTTGTATTATGTATCAGTCCTTCATTCCTTTTTTAATTAAATTTTTAAAAATTAATTTTTATTGCACTATGGTTGCTTTACAATTTTAGCCTCCACTGTACAAGAATATGAATCAGCCATATACATACACATATCCCCTCCCTTTTGGGCTTCCCTCCCATTTAGGTTACTGCAGTGCATTAGGTAGAGTTCCCTGTGCTATGCAGCAGCGGTCCCCAACCTTTCTGGCACCAGGATCCGGTTTCCTGGAAGACAATTTTTCCGCAGACGGGGTCGTGGAGGGGATGATTCAGGCGGTAATGCTAACGGCGGGGAGCGACGGGAGCGGCCGATGAAGCTTTGCCCCTCGCCCACAGCTCAGCTCCCTGTGCGGCCCGGTTCCTAACAGGCTGCGGTGTCAATCCCAGTCTCCCAGTTCCTCCCACCCCACCCCTTTCCCCCTTGGTATCCATACTTTGTTCTCTATTTCTGCTTTGCAAATAAGCTCATCTGTAGCATTTTTCTAGGTTCCACATATATGCGTTATTAAACGATATTTGCTTTTTTTTCCGACTTACTTCACTCTGTATGACAGTCTCTAGGTCCATCCACGTCTCTACAAATGACTCAGTTTCGTTCCTTTTTATGGCTGAGTAATATTCCACTGTATATATGTACCACATCTTCTTTATCCATTCCTCTGTTGATGGACATTTAGGTTGCTTTCACGTCCTGGCTATTGTAAATTGTGCTGCTATGAACATTGGGGTGCATGTTTTTTTTTTTTTAAAACATCTTTATTGGAGTACAATTGCTTTACAATGGTGTGTTAGTTTCTGCTTTATAACAAAGTAAATCAGCTATACATATACATATGTCCCCATATCTCTTCCCTCTTGTGTCTCCCTCCCTCCCACCCTCCCTATCTCACCCCTCTAGGTGGACACAAAGCACCGAGCTGATCTCCCTGTGCCATGCGGCTGCTTCCCACTAGCTATCTATTTTATGTTTGGGAGTGTATGTATGTCCATGCCACTCTCTCACTTTGTCCCAGCTTACCCTTCTCCCTCCCTGTATCCTCAAGTCCATTCTCTAGTAGGTCTGTGTCTTCATTCCCGTCTTGCCCCTAGGTTCTTCATGACCTTTTTTTTTTTAGATTCCATATATATGTGTTAGCATATGACATTTGTTTTTCTCTTTCTGACTTACTTCACTCTGTATGACAGACTCTAGGTCCATCCACCTCACTACAAATACCTCAATTTCATTTCTTTTTATGGCTCAGTAATATTCCATTGTATATATGTGCCACATCTTCTTTAGCCATTCATCTGTTGATGGACACTTAGGTTGCTTCCATGTCCTGGCTGTTGTAAATAGAGCTGCAATGAACATTTTGGTACATGACTCTTCGAACTATGGTTTTCTCAGGGTATATGCCCAGTAGTGGGATTGCTGGGTCATATGGTAGTTCTATTTTTATTTTTTTAAGGAACCTCCATACTGTTCTCCATAGTGGCTGTATCAATTTACATTCCCACCAACAGTGCAAGAGGGTTCCCTTTTCTCCACACCCTCTCCAGCATTTATTGTTTGTAGATTTTTTGATGATGGCCATTCTGACTGGTGTGAGATGATATCTCATTGTAGTTTTGATTTACATTTCTCTAATGATGAATGATGTTGAGCATTCTTTCATGTGTTTGTTGGCAATCTGTATATCTTCTTTGGAGAAATGTCTATTTAGGTTTTCCCCTTCATTCCTTCTTATAACTGGATAATATTCCAGTGGATAGATATACCACATTTTGTTAATCCATTCATCCATTGTTTTCACCTTTTGGCTATTATGAATAATGCTATTATGAACATTTGTGTACAAGTTTTTGTGTGGATGTATATTTTCATTTCTCTTGGGTATATTATACCTAGGAGTGGAATTGCTGGGTTATAGGGTAATTTTATGTTTAGAGTTTTGTGGAACTGCAGGACTGTTTTCCATAGCAAGGTGCACCATTTTACATTCCCACTGACAATGTATGAGGCTTCCAATTTTTCCATATCCTTGTCAACACTTGTTATTATCTGACTCTTTGATTATAGCCATTCTAGTGGGTTTGAAATGGTATCACATTGTAGTTTCGATTTGTGTTTCTGTGATTGCTAATCAAGTTGATTATATTTTTATGTATTTTTGGACATTTGCATATCTTTTTTGGAGAAATTTCTATTCAGATCCTTTGCCCACTTTTAATTTGGATTATTTAGACTTTTATTACTCAGTTGTAAAAGTTCTTTATATATTCTAGATACAAGTCCCTTATCAGACATATAGTTTACAAAGATTTTCTCCCATTCTGTGGTGTTTTTTTTTTTTTTTTCCCACTTTCTTGATAGTGTTTTTTGGGCACAAAACTTTTTAATTTAGATGAAGTTCAATTTACTTATTCTTTTTCTTCTGTTGCTTGTGCTTTTGGTGTCACATCTAAGAACTTATTACCAAATTCAAGGTCATGAAGATTTACCCCAATGTTTTCTTCTAAGAGTTTTGTCATTTTGGCTCTTACATTTAGATCTTTAATCCATTTTGAGTTAACTTTTTTGTGTATGATATTAGGTATGAGTCAAACTTTATTCTTTTGCATGTGGCTATCCAGTTGTCCCAGCATCATTTGCTGATGAGACTGTTCTTTCCCCATTGAATGGTCATGGTACTCTTGTCAAAAATCAACTGACCATAGATGTATGAGTTTATTTCTGGACTCTCAATTCCATTCCATTGACATATATGTCTATCCTATGTCAATATCACACTGTTTTGATTTCTGTAGCTTTGTAATAAGTTTTGAAATTGAAAAGTGTAATTCCTCCACTTTTTTCTCCTTTTTCAAGATAGTTTACTGTCCCTGCTGGTCTAGTGGTTAGGATTTGGTGCTCTGGCTCAATATAGTTTGACTATTTGAGGTCTCTTGCAATTCCACATGAATTTTAGGATTGGATTTTCCATTTCTGCCTGATATGTCATTGAGATTCTGACAGGCACTGCACTGAGTTTATAGATCAGTCTGGGTAGTAATGCCATATTAACAATATTAAATTTTATGATCCATGAACATAGGTCATCTTGAGATTTATTTAGGTCTTCTCTATTTTTTTTCCAACAATGTTTTGTAGTTTTCAGATTATAAGTTTTGCACTTATTTGTTAAATTTATTCCTATTTTATTCTTTTTGATGCTAATGAAAATGGAATTGTTATCTTAATTTTATTTTTGGATTTTTCACTGCAACTGTACAAAAATACAATTGAACTTTGTACAGTCATTTTGTATCCTGCAACCTTGCTGAACTTTTTAGTTCTAATAGTTTTTAGCGGATTCCTTAGGATTTTCTTTACTCATGATCATGTCATCTGTGAATAGAGGTATTTTACTCCTTCCTTCTTCACTCCCTTCCTCCCTGCCTCATTCTCTCCCTCCCTTCCTTCTTTTTTTCCTTCCTCCTTCCTTCTTCTGGACTAATTACCCTGGCTAGACCCTCTAGTACAATGTTGAATATAAGTGGTGAGAGAGGATAGTCTTGTTTTGTTCCTTATCTTAGGGGAAAAGCATCCAGCATTTCACCATTAAATATGATGTTAACTGTGGATTTTTCATAGATGCCCTTCATCAGCTTGAAGAAGTTCCCTTCTATTCCTAATTTTTTGAGGTGTTTTTGGTTTTTTTTGTCATGAAAGGGTGTTGGATTTTGTTAAATGCCTTTTCTGTGTTTATTGAGGTGACCGTGTAATTTTTTTTGCATCTTCAACATCATTGTTTTTTTAAATTGAAGTATAATTGATGTACAATATTATATAAGTTACAGGTGTACAATATAGTGATTCACAATATTTAAAGTTTATACCACCTTTTTAGTTATTATAAAATATTGACTATATTCCCTGTGTTGTACAATATATCCTTGTAGCTTATTTTATACATAATAGTTTGTACCTCGTAATCCCCTACCCCTATATTGCCCCTCCACTCTTCCCTGTCCCCACTGGTAGGCACTAGTTTATTCTTTATATCTGTGAGTCAGTTTCTTTTTTGTTATATTCACTAGTTTGTTTTGTTTTTTTAGTTTCTACATGTAAGTTATATCATACAGTATTTGTCTTTCTCTGTTTGACTTATTTCACTTAGCACAATACCCTCCAAGTCCAGATGATCATGTGATTTTTTAAAATTTTATTGATATGATGCATTACATTAATTGATTTTCAGATGTTATACCAACCTTGCATTCCTGAGATAAATCCTACTTGGTCATAGTGTATACTTCTTTTTATACATTGCTGGATTTGGTTTGCTAGCATTTTGTTGAGGATTTTGAATCTATATGCATAAGAGATATTGGTCTGTAATTTTCTTTTTTTGTGATGTCTTTGGTTTTGGTATCAGAGTAATACTGGGAATATCTTTATTTCTCCTTCCTTTTTTAAAGTTAGATGGTTTTTAAAGTTAGATAGTTTTTCTGGGTATGTGATTCTTGGTAGGCCGTTTTTGTTTTTGTGTTTTTCACATTGAATACATTATCCCATTGCCTTCTGATCCCCATTGTGTCTGATAAGAAGTCAGCTATTAATCTTATTGGATTCCATTGTAAATGATGGTTCATTTTTCTCTTGCTGTTTTGGAGATTTTCTCTATATATTTGGCTTTCAGTATTTTTGCTATTTTGCATTTGTCCTACTTAGAGTTTTTTGAGCTTCTTAAGTCTGTAGATTAAGGTTTCTCATCAAATTTTGGAAGTTTTCAGGCATTATTTCTTTCTGCTTATTTCTTCATCTCCTTTCCTTCAGATACTCCCATTATGCATATATTGGTGCATTTTATGCTGTTCCCAACATCTCTGAGGCTCTTCATTTTCTTTCATTCTTTTTTTCTGTCTGTTCTTCGGATTGCATAATCTCTATAAATCTGTCTTCAAGTTTGTTAATTATTTTTTTCTGCCAGTCCATATCTGCTGTTGAGCCTGTCTAGTGAATTTTTCAGTTTAGTTATTGTACCCTTCAGTTCCAAAATTTTCATTAAAAAACTTTTCTATTTCTTTATCTTCTCTATTCAAGAAGACATTGCTATCAAATCTCCGTTTACTTCTTTAAGAATGGTTTTTAGCCTTTGATAATATTTATAATAACTACTTTGAGTTCTTTGTTAAATCTGACATCTTGTCACTCTCACAGACAGTTTCTGTTGCTTGCTTTTTTTCTCATGTGTGGATCAAACTTTCCTATCTCTATCCATGTCTTGTAATTTTTTTTTTTTTTGGAAATTGGACTTTTAAAATAATGTAGCAATTTTGGCCTCCTTTGTGGGTATAGTTTTTGAGGTCATTGTTTGATATTTGTTCTGACCCCAGGAGGGCTCTTCTAATCTGTCTCCTTCCCTGATTCTTTCTGGTAAACTAGTCAGTTTATGGTTTAGTTTGTGTCTCAAATGGACATACCAGTCTTCTCTTAGTTGTGTAAGATCTCCAAGCCAGGGCTCTGCAGCTGGGGGTGGGGACAATTATACCCTTCTCTCCAGGTGTCATCCCTGCTTTAGGAGCTGGGCACTTGGTGGAGTGGGAGGGGCTGTAGCCTTTGATCTTCTCAGTTTGCCTCTCCTTGCATGAACATCTGCTTTATGACTGAGCCAGGATGAGGGTGATTGGGGTCCCAGTATTTTTCAGCATGCCACTACCAAGGTGGTTCCTCCATCCCACTGGTGGGGGCTAGGGAAAAGAAGGGAGCCCCCATTCTCAGCTGCACTCACCCAGAACATAGCCTTTGCAACAGTAATCTGGGGTAGGAAGAGAAATACTATATCCAGCCTTTCCTGGGAAGATACTGCAGCCCTCCAACAGGGAGCAAGGGGGAGAGAGAGTCCTGTGCTAACTGTTGTACTCATCTGGAATGGAGTTTCCATAATATTGAGCTTGGAGGGGAGAGGGAGGAAGTAGATCATAGTGCAAATGCCATAGACTCTTATAGTCCTTATGGAGTTTTATTAGGTTTTCTTGAATAAATGTTTCTTCACTTGCTGTATGCCCTTAGGACAATTTCCAGAGACTTTAAATGGTTCCAGAGACTTTAAATAATTTTCAGCAGTTTCACTGGGGAACAAGTCTGAAGAACTCCTCACATTGCTATGCCAGAAGTAGAACTCTAGTTATTTGACTTTACATTAAGGAAGATGAGGATTAGCTCTCTTTGCTCTCTTCCTTCTCCATCCTTACCTTGCCCTTCCCATTCCTCTCTCCTCCCAATAATGTGATGAATCTTTCCTTTCCTGTGCAAGGTTTTGTTTTCCCTAATTGCCGTTTTAAAAAGTATCTTTGTTTGCCTATACTTATAACAAAGAAAACCCCCAAATTCTTGGCTAATAGTGTGAATCTCCTCTCAAGACATTTGGATTCATTTCATCTTCCTGAAGAAGTCTTCCAAGGCCTTCCACTCTGCTTCTGGTTGGATGGGTTGTTTTTGACCCCTGGGATGCACGGGTGTCACCCTGGGATCCATCACTATCAACCTAGAGGATGTCTTTGTCTCTCTCAGCTTCCTGTATCTAATGTCTTCCTCTTTCTTGGTTTTCTCCTTTGTTTTGGTAGAGCACATCCTCCAGTCTTTCCTGAGAAAAGATATATGGGATGAATTTGTTGAGACTTTGCACACCTGAAAATGCCTCATCCTTGATTGGCTGTTAGTTTAGGTATAGAATTCCAGGTTGGAAATTATTTTCCTCCAGAAAATTTAAAGGCTTTGTTCTATTGCCTTCTGGCTTCCAGTATTGCTGTGAAGAGAAGGAAGCTGTTCTCATATATTATCTTTTCATTCTGGAAGCTCAGAGAATCTTTTCTTAGTTCCCAGAGTAGTGACATTTCCTGATAGTGTGATGTGGCATGGGCCTGTTTTGATTTATTATGCTGGACACTCTGTGAGTCCTTGAAATCTAGAAAGCTCTTCTTCAGGTCTGTGAAATTTTCTTAAATTATCTTATTGAAGATCTCCTCCACCCTCCCACTTTTTCTATTCTTTCTGGAACTATAATTATTTGAAAATGGAACTCCTGGACAGGTCCTCTGGTTTTCTTTCTTTTCTCTCCTCTTTTCCTTATCTGTCACTCTAGAAGAGCTAAACCTGGTCTTCCAAATTTTTCTTTTTAATTCCTGCCATTATATTTTTAGTTTTTAAAAGCTTTTTTATTTTGTGCTCTGCGTCTCTTTTTTAAAAATGACAATCTTATTTTAATTTCACCTGTGCATGTCTTACATTATCTCTTTGATGATATTAAGACAGGTCTTTTTTTTTTTCTTGCTATTCTCTGTTATCTTCAAGTTGGTCTTTTTTCTTTGGTTTATTTTTATATTTCAGGTTAGAGACATTCTTCTGATGTCTGGTAAACCTCAGTTATCTGTGCATATTTAAAAATAGGAAAATAGGAGGTGACTGGAAGCTCTGAGTACATGGGTAGGTCTTGTGGGCTGTGTGCTTTTTACAGGGTGATCTAACCGGGCTGTTAAGTTGGAAAATCTCCAATGTTGGTATCTCCAGGGTTTCTCTAGGTTTTCTCCTTTGTCCATCATGTTTCCCAGAGAAAGCTCTTTTAATTATCTGCCTGGAGGCTGTAAGTCTGGCTGCCAGTGTCCTGAGAGCAGAGTGGTGGGAGATGAATGGGGTCTTCCCATCCAGCCTGCTCATATTCCCTGAATCTCCCTGTCATCAGTAGAGTACCATCCCCTGTACTATGCTGTATGCCCTTAGGACCATCTAGAGATGTCTGGTCTGTGATAAGAGCTTGTAAAAACAGCCTCTCAAGTAATCCTCTTTATTTGAACTGCCCTTTACCCCAGCTTCCAGAGGTACCCAAAGCGGCCGATTCATGAGTCTTTGGGGATTTTTTTTCCTGATTCATTTTCCTCAATTGTCCATTTATTTTCCAGCTCCTGAAATTTCGTGGCTGCTTTTTCCTCTCCCATTCTCCCCATCCTTCTGGGCTCATACCTTCGAACATTTAAAGAAATCCCTCTACTGTTGTTTTAGCATTCAAGATGTGGGGAGAACCAACTCTTGGCTATGTGTGTCCAATCTGCCATCTTTACATGGATGTCTTCTCTTTGTGTTGCCTTCCCCATTGCGGTAACTGGAGACCCCACGCTTTCAGTTGCCAACATCCAAACTTTGGAGCCATCCTTGACTCTTCTCTTTTTCCTATACCCCACATCCAATCTCTCAACAAATCTTTGAGCTTTACCTTTAAAATAGATCCAGAATTCACCACCTGCCCTGCTACCACCCAGGGCCAAGTCACACTGTCTTTCACCTGGACACTCCAGGAACCTCTATGCTGGCCTCCCTCTTTCTGTCTTTGCATCCTCTACAGTCTGCTCTCCACACAGCAGCCTTTTTATCTGTCATATCCCATCACTCCTCTTCCTAAAACTTTCCTGTGACTCCCACTTCACTCTGACATAAGAGCCCAAATCCCAGCAAGACCAACAATAGCCTATGTGATCAAGCCCCACACACCTTCCCAGTCACACTGGCCACCTGGCTATCTCACACTATGCAAGCCAAGTCCTTCCCTGGCTCTTGCCTTTGCCTGGAGCACTGTTCCTCCAGATACCTGCAGAGCTCATTCCTTCACTTCCTTCAGGTCACCTCTCTTCTTCCCTAGGTCCTCTCTATCTTTGTTATCCTACTTTATATTTCTCTATGGCAACTCTTGAGATTGGACATATTTATATTTCCTTGTTTAGTTATTTATAGCTTATCTTCCCTCTCTAGAATGGATAGTCTTGAAGGCAGGGATTTTGACTTATTTTGTTCAGTGCTATATCCCCAGCACCTAGAACAGTGCCTGGCATAGAGTAGGTGCTCAACAAATATGTGTTGCATGCATGAATGAATGAATGCTTGGCCCCAGCCCTGACTCTGGGACTGACCTTATTCTGGGCAGGAGATTTGAGGAGCTCTAGGTCTACAGCCCTTTACTCCATTCATTCATTCATTAATCCACTTAACCATCTATGCATTATTGTTGCTGTTGTGAATATTAATATTCAACAGCTAGAAAGTGGCCGAGGGGGATTTGGCCCCAGCCTGTCTGACTTCAAAGCCCTGGCTCCCAAGCATGCTGCTAAGGCAGGCCCTTCACAAGGTTGGGGGAATAAAGTTAAGACCTGGTTCCTTGCCTTGGGTAGGAAGTTAGAAGAGAGCCTGGCCCCAGGCTGTCCACGCTTATAGGTGTCTCGCTGCTGGACAAGCAGTCTCTTGTGAGAGGCTGACAAGGTCCAGCTCAATGATGCTGCCTCATGGAAGCCCCCCACGACTGTCCAGGGCAGATCAGCTGCTCCTTGCCTGCTGTGTCAGGGCTGTGCACCTCCTTCTATCAGGGTTAACATCTGATTTCTTACAATTGTCTGCCACGCTCTGTCCACCCTCAAATGTGAGCTCTTTTGAGATAGGGGCTGGGTCTTGTTCAACTCAGTGTCCCAAGAGCCCAGTGCAAGGCCTACAGCTAGGGAGGCACTAAAGAAGCAATTGAATGGGATGAATGTTGCAGAGTAGGGGCGTGGTTGAAATGGGGGCCTGAGTTCAATGTCAAGCTCTACCACTCACTAGCTGTGAGTGTGACCTGGGGAACTTCATCAACTCCCTGAGTCTCAATTCCCTTATCTACAAAATGGGGAGAAAAAAAATCCCCCATTCCATGAGGATTCAATGAGTTAATGAATGAAATCTTTTTGCGCAGTGCCTGGCATGGAATAGGCCTATAATTAGAAATTGCTGCTCTTATGAGCCAGGCCTCTCTGGCCCCGGCCCACTGGCTCTGTACCTCCAACAGCAGGTGCCCCCACCTGACTTCTTACTGGTGCCCAGGGCAGCTGGCTGAGTTCCTGGTCCACCAGCTTGGCCCTCTGTCATTTATGGATTGGCCTCTCTGCACTTGGAGGTTGGCCTCCAAACAACCTGGCCCTGACATGTCATGTCCTTGCTTGCTGACCAAACTGGAGAGAGTCATCACTGGGGCAACTGAGCCACCCCTGGTGTAGCAACAGGGCAGTGGCATCGGATGAGGAGCAGTGCCTGGGATACCCACAGGACAGGGGCTGCTGCGGGAGCAAAGGCAGACAGGGGTGTCTGGCAGGGATGTAAGGGAGAGGGGGAGGGCTGATCGGGGGTGGGGCTTGCCTTGAGGATATGGGGAAGTCTATATTTTGGTTGTGTTTATTAAAAAGTCAAAAAGAGTTTAATCGAGGCATGTAGATTTCGAAAGCCAGTCTTCTTTGGCAGATCATAAACTCCAGCTAAAATCAGGGTCCTTGAACTTTTGGGGAGGAGACCCTGTGATTCCTTATTTGAAGCCTTGAGATATGGGGCTGGGGGCTTGGGGTGGACTTTCTGTGGCCTAATAGACATTCCCAATAGTACTCTTCTCCTGTATTACTAATTGTTAAATTCCTGAATTCCCTCCAAGAACATACCATGGTCAGGTCTATTCTACTTTTGTGCCCCTTTTGTGTCCAGAGCAATGCTTTCCACATAAGCATAATTATTATAGTTGTCATTTTTTCTCAGTTTTTTTGAATTTTATTTTACTTTTACTACAGCAGGTTCTTATTAGTTATCTATTTTATACATACTAGTGTATACATGTCAATCCTAATCTCACAATTCATCCCATCGCCACCACCCACCTGCCCCCACTTTCCCCCCTTGGTGTCAACACATTTGTTCTCTACATTTGTGTCTCTATTTCTGCCTTGCAAACCGGTTCATCTGTACCACTTTTCTAGATTCCACATATATGCATTAATATACGATATTTCTTTTTCTCTTTCTGACTTACTTCACTCGGTATGACAGTCTCTAGGTCCATCCACGTCTCTACAAATGACCCAATTTCGTTCCTTTTTATGGCTGAGTAAGATTCCACTGTATATATGTACCACATCTTCTTTATCCATTTGTCTGTTGATGGGCATTTAGGTTGCTTTCATGACCTGGCTATTGTAAATAGTGCTGCAATGAACACTGGGGTGCATGTGTCTTTTTGAATTATGGTTTTCTCAGGGTATGTGTCCAGTAGAGGGATTGCTGCGTCATATGGTAATTCTATTTTGAGTTTTTTAAGGAACCTCCATACTGTTCTCCATAGTGCCTGTATCAATTTACATTCCCACCAACAGTGCAAGAGGATTCCCTTTTCTCCACACCCTTTCCAGCATTTGTTGTTTGTAGATTTTCTGATGATGGCCACTCTAACAGGTGTGAGGTGATACCCCATTGTAGTTTTGATTTGCATTTCTCTAATAATTAGTGATGTTGAGCATCTTTTCATGTGCTTCTTGGCCATCTGTATATCTTCTTTGGAGAAATGTCTATTTAGGTCTTCTGCCTATTTTTTGACTGGGTTTTTTGTTTTTTTAATATTGAGCTGCATGAGCTGTTTATATATTTTTGAGATTAATCCTTTGTCCATTGATTCATTTGCAAATATTTTCTCCCATTCTGAGGGTTGTCTTTTCGTCTTGTTTATAGTTTCCTTTGCTGTGCAAAAGGTTTTAAGTTTCATTAGGTCCCATTTGTTCATTTTTGTTTTTAGTTCCATTACTTTAGGAGGTGAGTCAAAAAAGATCTTGCTGTGATTTATGTCAAAGATTGTTCTTCTTATGTTTTCCTCTAAGAGCTCTATAGTGCCTGATCTTACTTTTAGGTCTATAATCCATTTTGAGTTTATTTTTGTGTATAGTGTTAGGTAGTGTCCTAATTTCATTCTTTTACATGTAGCTGTCCAGTTTTCCCAGCACCACTTATTGAAGAGATTGTCTTTTCTCCATTGTATATCCTTGCCTCCTTTGTCATAGATTAGTTGACCATAGGCATGTGGGTTTATCTCTGGGCTTTCTATCCTGTTCCATTGATCTATATTTCTGTTTTTGTGCCAGTACCATATTGTCTTGATTACTATAGCTTTGTAGAATAGTCTGAAGTCAAGGAGACTGATTCCTCCAGCTCGTTTTTTTTCCCCTCAAGTTTGCTTTGGCTATTCGGGGTCTTTTGTGCTTCTGTTCAAATTTTAAGCCTTTTGCTCTAGTTCTGTAAAAAGTGCCATTGGTAATTTGATAGGGATTGCATTGAATCTGTAGATTGCTTTGGGTAGTATAGTCATTTTCACAATATTGATTCTTCCAATCCAAGAACATGGTATATCTCTCCATCTGTTTATGTCATCTTTGATTTCTTTCATCCGTGTCTTTTAAATTTTTAATTAATTAATTTATTATTTTTGGCTGCATTGGGTCTTTGTTGCTGCATGCGAGCTTTCTCTAGTTGTGGTGAGCAGGGGCTACTCTTTATTGTGGCGCGTGGGCTTCTCATTGCGGTGGCTTTTCGTTGCGGCTCTAGGTGCACAGGCTTCAGTGGTTGTGGCACGCAGGCTCAGCAGTTGTGGCTTGTGGGTTCTAGAGCACAGGCTCAATAGTTGTGGTGCATGAGCTTAGTTGCTCCATGGCACATGGGATCTTCCTGGACCAGGGATCGAACCTGTGTCCCCTGCATTGGCAGGCATATTCTTAACCACTGCTCCACCAGGGAAGTCCCTGGTGTCTTAAGTGTCTTATAGTTTTCTGAGTACAGGTCTTTACCTCCTTAGGTAGGTTTATTCCTAGGTATTTTATTCTTTTTGTTGTAATGATGAATGGGATTGTTTCCTTAATTTCTCTTTCTGATCTTTCATTGTTAGTGTATAGGAATGCAAGAGATTTCTGTGTATTAATTTTGTATCCTGCAACTTTACCAAATTCATTGATTAGCTCTAGTAGTTTTCTGGTAGCATCTTTAGGATTATCTATGTATAGTATCATGTCATCTGCAAGCAAACAGTGGCAGTCTTACTTCTTCTTTTCCAATTTGTATTCCTTTAATTTCTTTTTCTTCTCTGATTGCTGTGTCTAGGACTTCCAAAACTATGTTGAATAACAGTGGTGAGAGTGGACATCCTTGTCTTGTTCCTGATCTTAGAGGAAATGCTTTCAGTTTTTCACCATTGAGGATGATGTTTGCTGTAGGTTTGTCATATATAGCCTTTATTATGTTGAGGTAGGTTCCCTCTATGCCCACTTTCTGGAGAATTTTTATCATAAATGGGTGTTGAATTTTGTCAGAAGCTTTTTCTGCATCTATTGAGATGATCATATGGTTTTTATCCTTCAGTTTGTTAATATGGTGTATCACATTGATTGATTGCATATATTGAAGAATCCTTGCATCCCTGGGATAAATCCCACTTGATCATGGTGTATGATCCTTTTAATGTGTTGTTGGATTCTGTTTGCTAGTATTTTGTTGAGGAGTTTTGCATCTCTATTCATCAGTGATATTGGTCTGTAATTTTCTTTTTTTGTAGTATCTTTGTCTGGTTTTGGTATCAGGGTGATGGTGGCCTTGTAGAATGAGTTTGGGAGTGTTTCTTCCTCTGCAATTTTTTGGAAGAGTTTGAGAAGGATGGGTGTTAGCTCTTCTCTAAATATTTGATAGAATTCTCCTGTGAAGCCATCTCGTCCTGGGCTTTTGTTTGTTGGAAGATTTTTAATCACAGTTTCAATTTCATTACTTGTGACTGGTCTGTTCATATTTTCTATTTCTTCCTGGTTCAGTCTGGGAAGGTTATACCTTTCTAAGAATTTGTCCATTTCTTCCAGGTTGTCCATCTTATTGGCATAGAGTTGCTTGTAGTAGTCTCTTATGATGCTTTGTATTTCTGCAGTGTCCATTGTAACTTCTTTTTCATTTCTAATTTTATTGATTTGAGTCCTCTTCCTCTTTTTCTTGATGAGTCTGGCTAATGGTTTATCAATTTTGTTTATCTTCTCAAAGAACCACGTTTTAGTTTTATTTATCTTCGTTATTGTTTTCTTTGTTTCTATTTCATTTATTTCTCCTCTGATTTCTTTCCTTCTACTAACTTTGGGTTTTGTTTATTTTTCTTTCTCTAGTTCCTTTAGGTGTAAGGTTAGATTGTTTATTTGAGATGTTTCTTGTTTCTTGAGGTAGGATTGTATTGCTATAAACTTCCCTCTTAGAACTGCTTTTACTGCATCCCACATGTGTTGGATCATCGTGTTTTCATTGTCATTTGTCTCTAGGTATTTTTTAAAATTAATATTATTATTTATTTATTTTTTGGCTGCACTGGGTCTTCATTGCTGCGTGTGGGCTTTTCTCTGGTTGTGGCGAGTAGGGGTTACTCTTTGTTGTGGTGCGCATGCTTCCCATTGTGGTGGCTTCTCTTGTTGTGGAGCATGAGCTCTAGGTGCACGGGCTTCAGTACGTGTGGTACACGGGCTCAGTAGTTGTGGCTCACAAGCTCTAGAGCACAAGCTCAGTAGTTGTGGCGCACGGGCTTAGTTACTCTGTGGCATGTGGTATCTTCCCGGACCAGTGCTTGAACCTGTGTCCCCTGCATTGGAAGGTGGATTCTTTACCGCTGCACCACCAGGGAAGCCCTCTAGGTATTTATTGATTTCCTTTTTGACTTCTTCAGTGATCTCTTGGTTATTTAGTAACATACTGTTTAGCCTCCATGTGTTTGTGTTTTTTATGTTTTTTTCCCTGTAATTTATTTCTAATCTCATAGTGTTGTGGTCAGAAAAGATGCTTGATATATTTCAATTTTCTTAAATTTACTGAGGCTTGATTTGTGACCCAAGATGTGATCTATCCTGACTGTCACACAGAGTGAAGTAAGTCAGAAAGAGAAAAACAAATATCGTATATTAACGCATATATGTGGAACCTAGAAAAATGGTACAAATGAACTGATTTGCAGGGCAGAAATTGAGACACAGATGTAGAGAACAAACGTATGGACACCAAGGGGGGAAAGTGGTGGGGAGGTGAGTGGTGTGATGAATTGGGAGATTGGGATTGACATGTATACACTAATATGTATAGAATGGATAACTAATAAATAAATAAATGCATTAAAAAAAAGATGTGATCTATCCTGGAGAATATTCTGTGTGCACTTGAGGAGAAGGTGTAATCTGCTTTCAGATGGAATGTCCTATAAATATCAATGAAATCTCTCTGGTCTATTGTGTCATTTAAAGCTTGTGTTTCCTTATTAATTTTCTGTCTGGATGATCTGTCCATTGGTGTAAGTGAGGTGTTAAAGTCTCCCACTGTTATTGTGTTACTGTCTATTTCCTCTTTTATAGCTGTTAACATTTGCCTTATGGATTGAGGTGCTCCTATGTTGGGTGCATATATATTTATAATTGTTATATCTTCTTCTTGGATTGATCCTTTGATCATTATGTAGTGTCCTTCCTTGTCTCTTGTAACATTCTTTATTTTAAAGTCTATTTTATCTGATATGAGTATTGCTACTCCAGCTTTCTTTTGATTTCCATTTGCATGGAATATCTTTTTTCATCCCCTCACTTTCAATCTGTACGTGTCCCTAGGTCTGAAGTGGGTCTCTTGTAGACAGCATATATATGGATCTTGTTTTTGTATCCAGTCAGTGAGCCTGTGTCTTTTGGTTGGAGCATTTAATCCATTCGCATTTAAGGTAATGTTGGATAAGTATGTTCCTATTACCATTTTCTTAATTGTTTTGGGTTTGTTTTTTGTAGGTTTTTTTCTTCTCTTGTGTTTCCCACTTAGAGAAGTTCCTTTAGCATTTGTTGTAGAGCTGGTTTGGTGGTGCTGCATTCTCTTAGCTTTTGCTTGTCTGTAAAGCTTTTGATTACTCCATTGAATCTGAATCTGAGTTCCTGGTGGGTAGAGTAATCTTGGTTGTAGGTTCTTCCCTTTCATCACTTTAAATATTTTGTGTCACTCTCTCTGGCTTGTAGAGTTTCTGCTGAGAAATCAGCTGTTAACCTTATGGGAGTTTCCTTGTATGTTATTTGTCATGTTTCCCTTGTGGCTTTTCATAATTTTTCTTTGTCTTTAATTTTTGTCAGTTTGATTACTATGTGCCTCAGCGTGTTTCTCCTGGGGTTTATCCTGTCTGGGACTCTCTGATCTTCCTGGACTTGGGTGGCTATTTCCTTTCCCATGTTAAGGAACTTTTCAACTATAATCTCTTCCAATATTTTCTTGGGTTCTTTCTCTCTCTCTTCTCCTTCTGGGACCCGTATAATGCTAATGTTGGTGCGTTTAATGTTGTCCCAGAGGTCTCTTAAGCTGTCTTCATTTCTTTTCATTCTTTTTTCTTTATTCTGTTCTGTGGCAGTGAATTCCACCATTCTGCCTTCCAGGTCACTTATCTGTTCTTCTGCCTCAGTTATTCTGCTATTGATTCCTTCTAGTGTATTTTTCATTTCAGTTATTGTATTGATCATCTCTGTTTGTTTGTTCTTTAGTTCTTCTAGGCTTTTGTTAAACATTTTTTGCATCTTCTTGATCTTTGCCTCTATTCTTTTTCTGAGGTTCTGGATCATCTTCACTATCATTATTCTGAATTCTTTTTCTGGAAGGTTGCCTATCTCCACTTCATTGAGTTGTTTTTCTGGGCTTTTATCTTGTTCCTTCATCTGGTATATAGCCCTCTGCCTTTTCATTTTGTCTATCTTTCAGTGAACGTGGTTTTCATTCCACAGGCTGCAGGTTTGTAGTTCTTCTTGCTTCTGTTGGCTGCCCTCTGGTGGATGAGGCTATCTAAGAGGCTTGTGCAAGCTTCCTGATGGGAAGGACTGGTGGTAGGTAGAGCTGGGTGTTGCTCTGGTGGGCAGGGCTCAGTAAAGCTTTAATCCACTTGTCTGTTGATGGGTGGAGCTGAGTTCCCTCCCTGTTGGTTGTTTGGCCTGAGGCAACCCAGCACTGGAGGATACAGGCTCTTTGGTGGGGCTAATGGCAGACTCTGGGAGGGCTCATGCAAAGGAGTACTTCCCAGAACTTCTGCTGCCAGTGTCCTTGTCCCCGCAGTGAGCCACAGCCACCCCCCGCCTCTGCAGGAGACCCTCTAACACTAACAGGTAGGTCTGGTTCAGTTTCCTATGGGGTCACTGCTCCTTCCCCCTGGGTCCTGATGTGCACACTACTTTGTGTGTGCCCTTCAAAGATGGAGTCTCTGCTTCGCCCAGTCCTGTTGAAGTCCTGCAATCAAATCCTGCTAGCCTTCAAAGTCTGATTCTCTGGGGATTCCCTTGCCCGTTGCCAGACCCCCAGGTTGGGGAGCCTGACACGGGGCTCAGAACCTTCACTCCAGTGGGTGGTCTTCTGTGGTATAATTGTTCTCCAGTTTGTGAGTCACCCACCCAGCGGTTATGGGATTTGATTTTATTGTGATTGTGCCCCTCCTACCATCTCATTGAGGCTTTTCCTTTGTCTTTGGATGTGGGGTATACTTTTTGGTGAGTTCCAGTGTCTTCCTGTTGATGACTGTTCAGCAGTTAGTTGTGATTCCAGTGCTCTCGCGAGAGGGAGTGAGAGCACTTCCTTCTACTCCGCCATCTTGAACCAATCTCCCTTTTTCTCAGTTTTATTGAGAAATAATTGACATACATCACTGTATAAATTTAAGGCATGAAGCATGATGGTTTGATTTACATTTAGGTATCTTTTAATGAGCACTTACACCAATCCTGAAGTAGGTACTAATTTCTTCCCCATTTGAGGATGAGGAAACGTGGTTCAGAGAGGTTAAGAGGCAAAGCTATGGTCACACAGCTGGAGGTGGCACAGCTGGGATCTGACTCCTCTGAGGGCTGTCTTATGAACTGTGTCAGACTCCCTCTGTCATACTGAGCAAGAGTTTGTTGAATGACTGACAGTCTTGACATGTTGTGATGGATGGATGGGTTTGAACAGCTGGCCTCTGCCAGCTGCAGCTGTTCATCAGGGACAGGAAGAAAGAAGGTGAGCTGGGGCCAACCCATCTGGGGGTTGGGGTCAGGCTTGGAGATCTACCAGAGATTTGGATATTCTGGTGGGGACTAGAGCCACCCAGGGTCATTTGCAGACTCCAGATGAAATGGTAGAATCTGGGCTCCAAGGCAGAGGATTCTCCAGACTCCATTTAAACCCTTCCCATGCTGGGAACTGCCCTCTTCAGGGATGAATGGCAAGATTCTGTAGCTGATAAGTCTTGATCCCAGCAACCAGGTTCAAGAGCCTATGTCTTAACCACTATTCAACGTGTCTTCCCTGGTCTAAGCACTCTCATTGGCTACCTGGATTCCTGCCATGGCCTCTTCTTGTTTTCCCTTTGACTTCATCTACTACCCTACACCCCTTGGTCCATCCAGCCACAGTGGCCTCCTTGTTGGTCCATGAACATGCCCAGCTCACTCCCACCCCAGGGCCTTTGCACATGTTTCTCTATTGTTCAGAATGCTCCATGTCACCCAGGTCGTTTGCTTGATTTGCCTCCCCTCCTTCAGGCCTTTGCTGAAATGTCTTCTCAGTGAGGCCTTCCCTGATCAACTTTTTAAAAATTCAAACCCCACTTCTCAGCACTCTCTTCCCTCCACTTTATTTATTTATTTACTTTTTTGTGGTACGCGGGCCTCTCACTGTTATGGCCTCTCCCGTTGCGGAGCACAGGCTCCGGACACGGAGGCTCAGCGGCCATAGCTCACGGGCCTAGCCGCTCTGCGGCATGTGGGATCTTCCCGGACCTGGGCACGAACCCGTGTCCCCTGCATCGACAGGCAGACTCTCAACCACTGTGCCACCAGGGAAACCCCTCCGCTTTATTTTTACATAGCACTTATCAGCACCTGACATTCTTTTTATTTTACTTATTTATTGGTTGATTATCCATCTCCCTTGACTAGAATGTAAATCCCATGAGAACAAGAGATTTTGGTCTGTCTTGTTCATGGCTGTGTCTCTAGTGCCTAGAACAGTACCTGGCACAGAGTGGGTGCTTTGTAAATATCTGTGCATGAATTCCCTGAGCTTGCTTGGATCCAGGATCTCTTTATCATCATATCCTTGATGAAAATGTCCAAAGGCAGATCCCGTGGTACACCATCTGAGACATGCTGCAGGCTGACATTGATTCATTTATCAGCATCCCTCAAATTGGGTCATTTGACAGATTATGGATCTACTTAACCACCCAGTCCCTCAGCCCTGACATGTAAGCTCCAAGAGGAAAGAAGGTGGGTCTGTTTTTCTTGTTCTTTTTCTTTTTGAAAAAATTTATTTATTTATTTATGGCTGCATTGGGTCTTTGTTGTTGCACGTGGGCTTTCTCTAGTTGTGGAGAGCGGGGGCTACTCTTTGTTGCAGTGAACGGGCTTCTCATTGCAGTGGCTTCTCTTGTTGCAGAGCACGGGCTCCAGGCACATGGGCTTCAGTTGTGGCACATGGGCTCAGTAGTTGTGGTGCACAGGCTTAGTTGCTCCACAGCATGTGGGATCTTCCCCGACCAGGGTTCGAACCGGTGTCCCCTGCATTAGCAGGTGGATTCTTAACCACTGCGCCACCAGGGAAATCCTGTTTGTTCTTATGAACAAAATATATTTAATACTTTGCTTTGCACACTCTAAGCATTCAATACATGTTTGTAGGGAAAAAAAAACATCAGAAAGAGCCGGCAGGGACAAGGTCTCAGCTAAAGTAATCTACAAACTATCTTGTTTTCTTATGATGCTTGTCAATTCCCACAGACCCTTCCTGCCCCTGCCCCTGACACCCCAGTCTTGGTGGGGGAACAGCATCTGTTTACATATAAATATCTTAGTGTCCTGATTGCTCTGAAAGGAATGAACAAAGAGAAATTAAGTGATACTCTTCAGGGGAAGCAGTGAAAATAATATGCAGTTAAATGTATTTATACACAAATAGCTTGCTCTGACTAGAGGCTCTGGGGAAACCGGAGAGAGTCTGGCTGTATGAGTGGGGAGTGGAAAAACAGAGAGATCCCACCCCTCTCGCTTCATGGAGGTCACGTGGGGAACTGGGTCTCCAGGAGCCTTGAAAAATTTTATTTGTTTGGTGCCTACTAAGCACAGGAACTTTATACCAAAATATCTCATTTCACCCTCATAATGGTCATTTCCTCTTTTTCACAGCAGGGGAAACAGAGGCACACAGGGGGCCAGTGACTTGCCCAGGGCTGCAGAGGGGGTGTGGGAAGGGCAGGGAGGGGGCCCCAGTCTGTTTGGTTTCCATGGTCTCCCTGAGCCGCACACTCTGGGTTAGGCGTTTGCCCCCCGTGGGGGAGGCAATCAAGCCCTGAGAGAGTGGGATGGACTAAATGACCTCCCAGCCACCTCCCTCATGTCCTTCCTTCCCCAGGATCCCTGGTTCCTGGGCCAGGTGCTTCAAGATGGTGGCTCAGGTGGTCCTGCGTCACCTTTTGAGCTGTGACCTCAGCCAGTGGGGCTGCACCACTGACAGAGGCTGGGGAAGTGGGAGGAGGGCGGGGAGGAAAGCAGGGAGAGACGCTTTCTCGATCTGCGGTGTCAGCCTCGGCTCTGGAAATGAAATGCCTTTTAATTTCAACGTCTGCTTTTTTTTTTCCCCTCCGTGATGCTGTCTGGTGCCAGGAGGCCCTTGGCCACAGGATGCGCGTTTAACAAATCCAATAAAGCCTTTATTTGGCAGGCTGCTTGCTCCCTGGAGCTGGGCTGGCCTGGGACACATTACCTCATTCAGGCTCCTCACTTGTGCCCGGGGGGCGTGGGGGCAGAGAGCAGGGTCGGCCAAGGTGCTGGGAGAAGCAGGGGTTGGAGGTGCTGCACTGCTCACCAGGGGGACAGGTGATGCCTGGGGCAGGGTCCCAAGACCTGAGTGCCAGTCCCAGCTCTGCCACCAGCTAATGGTTTGACCTTGGGCAATCCCTGGAAACATCGGATCTTCTGTGAAGCGGCAGGATTAGACTAGGTCAGTGGGCTTTATATTATTTTAAGCAGCAAAACCCAATTTCCCCAAATGGAATGCTCTACAGAAGTCTCCTCTTGGAAGGCTCTGGCCCTTGGTTACTACTCCCCTTTGTGTTTTTTTTTAAATTTTGTTTGTTTTTTTTAAAGATGGCAAGCTTGTTTCTGCTTCAGGACCTTTGCACTGACTTTTCCTTTTGCATGACTACCCTTCCCCTAGAATGCTCTGTGCGCAGCTGGCCCTTCTCTTGTCAGTGGGGAGTTAGCTTGGATGTTACTCCCTCAGAGCCTTCTCTAACCAGCTTGTCTAATGATGTCCTACACCCCCCCGTCATTCTGTACCCAATCACCATTTTACTGTGTCCTTAGCACTTATCACTCCTTGATATTTCCTTGTGTCTTTATTTGTTAACACATTTATGGTCTCTTTTCCCCACTAGCTTACAAGTTCCACGAGGATAACTTCGTCTCTTTTACTGCTCTATTCATAGCAGCAAACACAGTGAAGGTACTCAATCTTTCCCTGATGAACGAATAAACGATTGTCTAAAACAGTGAAGGTGACGCTGCTCTGGTGTGGAGGGCTGTGTACCCCACTGGCTGGACCACCCCCTCACGACCTCCAACCTCCCACCGTCTTTGAGGTCCCTCCCTGCCCCCCAACTGGGGTGTCACAAAGCCCAGTTTGAAAACGACTTGGACTTGGGTATCTCTAAGGCTCTCCTAGCAGCTCTGACCATCCGTAGCCAACTCCAAAACCACGGTACAGCCAAGAAGTGCTGGGGTTTCAGAGAAGGGCAAAGTGAAAGCTGATTGCAGTTGTCTCCGAGAAGGTGGCCCTTAAACTGGTTTGGAGCTTTAGAGCTGATGGAAAGAGGCTTTGAGGAGGAAGAGAAGCAGAGGCCACGGAGCAGAGAGGAGGTGGGAGATGTGGGCCTTCTTCAGACAACTGTGAGCCACCCAGGTTGGCAGGACCCAGGGGAGATTAAACAGGAAATGTTGGACACGGCCAGCTATCAGAGGGTCTTGAGTGCTAAGGTGGGATGCTTGTGCCTGATTCGTGATGTGTGGTGGTCCGCACTGAAGCTTTGAGCGGGACAGTGGAATCGTCAGGGCCTTGCATGTGGGCTATAAGAGGGAGAAGGCAGAAATGGAGGCAGGGAGACTGGGGAGGAGGCTGGGAGATGATGAGGCCTGGGCCACGGCAGCGGGGATGAAGAGAGGGATGGGATTCAGGAGAGAAAGGGAGCTAAGGAGGGAGCTGATCTGGCAGTGGGCTCGTATGGAGGGAAAGGAAGAGGGAAGAGGCTAAGATAAACTGAAGTTTCCCATCAGCTTATGGGGATGATGCTCTGGTCCAGGAGGAATTGTCCTGGAGGACTGTGTTGGCGGGGATGGTGGGGGAGGGTCAGGCTTGTTGACAGCCCCTCCCCCCATCCCAGGCCCAGAGAGTAAAGGCTTCACAGCTCAGCTGCTCTCCACCTCAGGCTGCCTGGGCCAAGAGGAGCCTTTGGGGCAGCCCTCCAGTTCGGTTCCCTCCCCGCAGGCCCCAGGATTAATGTGCTAATGGTCACCCAGGGACCTCAGCAGAGAGTGGGGATGACTCAGTGTCGACTCATCCCCACTGCAGAGAACAAGGCACACCATGAAAAGCATTGGAAGTGCCGCGCCGGGGGAGCCCCCTTTGGCTATGAGGGCTGGTGTGTCACGGGCATGTCTCTGATGGTCTGCATTTCCCAAGCGACAAGGACAGGGTCATCTTCTCAATCCTACAGGTCGTCCCCTGACCCTCTTCTCCAACATGAGCCCTGAGCACCCCACAGTCCTCACAGTTCAGACAGAAAAGGGAGGAGAATTTAAGGGCATGTTCTATTTAGGGGCATGTTTTAGAATTTCGGGGTGCTGCCTGGATAGTGTGACCAGACTGCCAGAAATAGAGGGCATTCTTTGGATGTCTAGAGTGAGTTCTGGACCTTGGGGAAAATATTTTGGAATTCGAGGATAGATTTCAGAATTCTAGGCTTGTTCCAAAACTCTGGGCTCTGTTTCAGAATCCTCGGGAATGTTTCAGAAGCCTAGGGAATTCTGGAATTCTGGGATGTATGGCTGAACTCCGGGGGCTGCTGGAGTCCTGGGCTGGCTCCCCATCCTTCACCTCCTTGGACTTGTCTTTTCTGCTGTGATCTGCCTGTACACATGGTTACTGGGAGGCAGTTGATATGGCAACAGTAACCGTGGGGTGTATCAACTCCCAGAATTTACTCTGAGCCTGTGACATTTTAGCTGGTGGAAAACCAGTTAGCTCCTGAGAGCCTGATGAGCAGGGATTCCTGCCAAACCTGCCTTTGTGCTTCCCTTTTCCCCAACCTCAAATAACCTCCCTCTGGGCCCGTGGATCTGGCTGCCTGACACTCTCATGGGCAAATGAATATTCAAAAGCAGCCAAAAAGTGTATTCAAATCTTATAAACTTCCGCCTGCCCTGCTCCATTTAAATGCAACAACAGTTTCTGTTTTGCCCCATTTATCTGCCAGGAGAGTGAAGGGTAATTCCAAGAGCTGAAAATAAGTGCTTTTCCCAAGTTGCTTTAACCTCCTAAGTGGGCTAACAGAGGGGTGGGGCTGGGCTTTTCATTCTATAGGTTGCATGAGACAAGTCTCCTAGAATCCTAAGATGCTGGACTACATCTGCTGAAACTGTGGTCCAGGGAGGGGGAGTGACAGCCGATGAGCGCCAGAGGCCAAAACCCAGGCTTCCTGACCCGCAGGTTAGGCTCTCCGCTACAGTGGCTGTGTTCTTAAACAGTAGGCATGGCCCCCTGATGACAGCTTCTTCCCCCCTGGAGGGGAGCTACATGAGTAGGCTTTCTTGCCTGAGGCCTGCTTCTGTCTACAGAGTGATAGACTGTCATGTGTGGAGGACTCTTGAGAATCATCTGGGTTCTATGGATGGGGAAACTGAGGCCCAGAGACATCCCTCAGATGGTTGATTAGTGGCAGAGCAGGGACCTGAATTTCAAGCTCCCAATTCCCAGCCCATAGCCCTTGCTGTCACCCTCACCTCTCCCACTTCATATTATTAGTTCATAATTTGTCCATCCATCATCCATTCATCATCTATCCATCCACCATCCACCCATCCATCCATTTATCCATGCATCCATCCACCCATCATCCATCCATGCATCCATGCATCCATCCATTCAGAAAGATATTAAGTAACTGCTGAATGCCTTGTATCACCTTGGGCCTGGAGAGGGCAGGAAGCTCATGGTTGTCTCACCTGGGCCCCCTGTTTAGGATTGGGGCCATCCAGTCCATCCCACTTCATTCTTCCCTTCTGCCAAAAAAAATTTCCCTCCTTTAGACCAGCAAGTGCCCATCCCTGCCCCCGCCCCCACTGCCAACACACCAATCTCCTTCTAGTCTCTGCCCTTTTGCTGGTGATGTTCTTCCTGCCTGGGGCCCCCACACTCACAGTTTATCCAAACCCTACTTATCATTTAAGGCCACAAAAGCCCCCCATCCTCCACAGAGTATTTTCTCACCCCCCCCAGGCCATCTGCGCTCTCCTCTCTCCTAAGACCCTTGGACAATTAACTGCACAATAAGCCCCTATTTCCTGTCTTTTGGGTTTGTCCCGCTTCACTCCTTGAGATTGGTCCCATGCTATTTTACTACTAATGTTGCTGTCGGCATATTACATTTGGGCAGTGCTGTGATGTAAAGAAAATGTCAGGAGATGTGGAGTCAGACAAGGGGTCAAGTCTTAACTTTATAGATGAGATGCTGTGTGATCTTGAGCAAACTGCAGAACCTCTCTGAACCGCAGAGGTATGCGGTGAGGATTCCTGAAATGAAACCTTTGAGAATTCTAAAGTGTTGGATAAACAGAAGGGAGTCTTCCTCAATTTGGGATCTATTTTCCTCTATGCTACTTGGCCTTGTGGTCTTGAATGACTACTGACAGTTTAGGGCACAGACACCCTCCTCCTCCCCTATTCCTCATCCCCCAGCGGGGAGGCCTTGCTTGAGGACCCCTCCCAAGAGGGGTCTTGCTAAGCAGCCTTTTCTTTTTTTTTTTTTTTAACATCTCTACTGGAGTATAATTGCTTTACAATGGTGTGTTAATTTCTGCTGTATAACAAAGTGAATCAGCTATACATATACATATATCCCCATATCTCTTCCCTCTTGCATCTCCCTCCCTCGCACCCTCCCTATCCCACCCCTCTAGGTGGTCACAAAGCACCAAGCTGATCTCCCTGTGCTATGCGGCTGCTTCCCACTAGCTATCTATTTTACACTTGGTACTGTATATATTTCCATGCCACTCTCTCACTTTTTTTTTTTTTTTTTTTTTTTTGCTGTACGCGGGCCTCTCACTGCTGTGGCCTCTCCCGTTGCGGAGCACAGGCTCCGGACACACAGGCTCCGCGGCCATGGCTCGCGGGCCCAGCCGCTCCGCGGCATGTGGGATCTTCCGGGATCGGGGCACGAACCCGTGTCCCCTGCATCGGCAGGCGGACTCTCAACCACTGCGCCACCAGGGAAGCCCACCACTCTCTCACTTCATCCCAGCTTACCCTTTCCCCACCCCGTGTCCTCAAGGCCATTCCCTACGTCTGCGTCTTTATCCTTGTCCTGCCCCTAGGTTCTTCAGAACCACTTTTTTTAGATCCATATATATGTGTTAGCATACGGTATTTGTTTTTCTCTTTCTTACTTACTTCACTCTGTACGACAGACTCTACATCCATCCACCTCACTACAAATAACTCAATTTCGTTTCTTTTTATGGCTGAGTAATATTCCATTGTATATATGTGCCACATCTTCTTTATCCATTCATCTGTCAATGGACACTTAGGTTGCTGCCATGTCCTGGCTGCTGTAAATAGAGAACAGCCTTTTCTTAATCTCTTCTCTCGAGGAGAGATCCAAGGCAATGGTGGGGATGAGTGGGATATTTTTTTCTCCCAAGAAGAGTCATTTCCTCCATTGGTTGAGGTTGAGCAGAGCCTGGACAGGCCTTTGAGAGTATTTCCAAAGGGGTGTGGCTTCCTCAGGGACCACCTCCTGTCTGGGAAAACAGGAAAGCACTTGGCCGCCTCTTGATTCCCGCTCTGTGTGCTCCTGCCTTTAGTCTTCCTCATGTGTTTCTTTCCTGAAGTACGGCTTTAACACTCTCTGGGGCCTGTGGGAGGAGGTTTATACCTTAAGCACCTTTCTTTTTTCTCCCCCTACTGATTGCTCTGTGCTTTCCAGAGCTGAGATGTCTTCTTTCACCATGGTTCCAGGAGACAAATCAGCCAGTTCCTTCCTCACCTTAACATAAATCAAAACACGTCTATGTACCATGGGTCGGCCACATGTGTCCACCACATATGCAGGCCGAGGTGTGTGCACAGGAAGGCATGTTTTCACATGGAGATGGACGTGCACAGGCCTGGCACGTGCGCTTGCCTCCCTGCAGGCACACAGCGCCTGTCCACGTCCTGAGCCTTTGTGCTTAGCTGCATCTCCCTTTCCCACTCACAGTGGGTGTCCACTTGAGTGGGTAGATTTACACATGTGCTGGCATAGAGAGGGCCGCTCTGTCTTGGGTGTGCATCCACCATGTGCACGGCCTTGTACACCCACATGCATGTGTAAAAATATAGACCTGTGTGCAACCATGTGCCACAAAGATAATCATGACAGCTGATGGTTACACACACCTATGTGCCAGGCACTGTTAACTTGGAGGTATTAACAATTGAGCCCTTGCGATGACACTATGACATATATACGTAAGACTGTATTATTATCCCCATTTTCCTGGATGTAGAAACTGAGGCTCAGGGAGATTATATAACTTGCCTGGGTTCCCACAGCTAGGACGTAGGAGGGCTGGGGTTTGAACCCAGGCAGTCAACTCCACAATCCACACTCATAACCACTCCACAGACTTGGCGGTTAAAGTCTGTTTTTGCAGGTGCTGCAAGGATTAAGCCAGTCCCTAACCTGGGCCTTTCCTTCTCGCATAGGCCAATAAGTATAGGGTGTGAAGATGAGCATGTGGTGTGAAGCTGCCCCCTTGGGAGCCTCCGGGAGCATTTCAGCTTTCTCAGGGGGCCAGTGCCCCGAGGCTCCTGAACCAGCCTCTCTAAAACTTCCACCTTCCATTGCATTTTCTTTTCTCAATTCACATGTCCCAAGGTCCAGCTGAGCCCCATGAGGCAGGAATCGGAGAACCAGGCCACTCCCCCCAGTACTGGGTCTTTCCTGCAGTCAGGCAGCTCTTAGAGCCCCTGCTCCACCTTGTTCCCGTCCCCATCCTCACGTCCTCCCGTTCAGATCACTTTTGAGGACAGATGCTTTCCCCAGCAACCCACCCTGGACCAGTCTGATCGAGTTAGGGGCCCCTTCCTTGCAAACGTACAGTGTGGCTTGGGATCTCCCTCGGTCCTACATCTGGCTTTGCTGCTTCTCAGCTGTGTGACCTTAGGCAAGTTTCTTAACCTCTCTGAGCCACATTTGCCTCATCTGTAAAGTGAGGATAACATTGACATCTACCCCAAGAGTTAAGGGGAAGATTACATGAGTTAATACGTGGAAAGGGCTCAGAACGGCACCTAGCACTTAGCTACTCTCATCATCATCACTGTTGTTCTACCCCTTACTGTACTTGTGCGTGGTTAGTTGTCAGCTTTCCCCGCTCAGGTGGTGTGCTCTCTAAGGGCAGGACCACGACTTATGTCTCCTGGCTTGGTCCCTGGGGCATTGCTGGTTCTGCTCCACGTTGATTACACGTCTGAATGAGAAAGCCGGTTCTTCCCCCAGTGGGACCAGTTCTCTCCGTGAGTGGGATAAACCCCATCTCTCTGTCTTAGTGAGCGGGATAAACCCCATCTCTCTGTCTTAGAGGGTGGCGTGAGGCCGCCTGCTCTATGCCAAGGATGCAAAGTAGGGCAGACCTCCCCAGGGGGGTTGCCGTGGCAACAGGGAAAGTTCTGCACAGAGGCAGACACACACGGGGTTGGTTGGGAGGCATGGTGGTGTTGCCTGCTTAGGGTAGAGAGACAGGCTGTTGAAACGGCTTTCGAGCCTCAGTGACTCATCTGTAAAATGGGAGTAAGCTCCCAGCTCATGATTAGGGTCATATTTAAGGGGGACATCAGTGGGGAAGGCTGTTGGGAGCTGCAGAGGGCTGTGCCGGTCTGCTGTGACTCTCTTCCCCACCAGCACGGAAGCATCCCAAGAGAAAGGACATTGCTTTATTCACTGCTGTACCCCCAACACCTAAAAAACTCCCTGACACGTAGTAGCTAGTAATAGGTGTTTGCTAAGTGAGGAATTAGTCAAATAAGAGGGTGGGGACATCTGAAGGTCTCGCCCCAACCCAGCATCTAGAATTCTACTAGGCCCTGATTCTGAGCTGTGGTTTACAGTAGAGACCCCTCGATGCCAGCCCTGATCTATCCCAGACCCCCATGGCTCCCTGAGTACCACTGCCCACCCTAGTTGGGACCTCTGTGAGGGCATGCAGGGGACTGGATCCCACCCAGCCTTGGGAAAATTGTCCTAGACTGGGATACTCAGACTTGGCTGATGATGGAAGCTTGGGGTGGGGGTGCGGGAGGTAATCATGGTGGATATAATGAATTCAGGTTCCCAGGCCCCTTCCCTGTCCTATTAAATCAACTCCCTGGGGGTGCGGCTCAGCATTTGGAGTTAACCACACTCCCAGGGGATTCTCGGGGCTTCGGCTCAGGACACAGCCTCCTGCAGTTGTGGGGCCCTTAAGAGGTCTCCCCGACCAAACCAGGTTCTGGTGCTTCTTGTACACTTGGGGAGACTGAGGTCCAGAGAAGAACATGACTTGGTCCGGTGCTAACTCTGGCGCTCCTTTGTCCTGTGGCTTGGACAAACTGCTTCCCCATCAACCCTCATGGTGTCCACCCAGCCTGGCTTCTCCTGAGGGCTGCCTGTTACAGCTCCCACTTATGCACCCAGGTCAAGACGCTGAGCGGCAGGGAAGGAGCAAGGCTACTGCACCAAACAGCCCTGAGTTTGCAGCCTGGCTCTTCTTTTGGGCTTTTTGGGCAAGTGCCTTAACCTTCTTGAGCATCTTCCTCTGCAAAATGGGCCTAACACGACCCATTTCATGGAGAAGTGGGTTAGTGAGGCAGTTAAGAGTGTGGACTTTGTAGCCAGGGAGTACAGATTTTGAATCCTGGCTCTACCGGGTTGACAGCAGCGTCACCCCAGGCAAATGACGTTCCCTCTCTGAGCTTTAGCATCCTCATCTGTAAAATGGGGGAGATGAATCCCAACTTCCTGGAGGTCATTGTAAAGATTGTGAAGGCACCCATGAAGCACATAGTTGGGGGCTCAGCTGAAATGAATGCTTTTTTAAAGAAAGTCAAGAAGGTGGTAACTCAGATGTCCAGCCTGATCCATTCTAGCTCTAGAGAGAAGCTAGAGAGAAGACTGGAAGCTTTCCAAAGGGCAGCGCAGACCAGGGATGGTAGAGGGGAGAGGTGTTTGTTTGAATAGCCAGAGATGCTGAGAGGCCCCTGGTGTGTGTCCATTAGCTGTTCCTGCTGAGTGGGAGGGAGTTGAAGGCTGGGGAAGTGAGCAGCTGTGCAGTACTTTCTCTGCTGAAAAGCAGTTTACAACTCGTTATCATAATGTGCCCTCACAATAACCCTGGTAACTGTTAGCCCAGGGATCAGGCTTCCCGCTTCAGATGTGGAGATGAGAGCCTAAGAGGTCAACTGACTCCGCCAAGGTCACATAGCACAGCAATGGCTGGAGACAGGGAAAGTGGAGGGTGCCTGTTTTTTCTAGAGGACGGTGACAAGCGTAGGGGTGTCCCTCCTGACTTTTGTCCAGCTTAACTGCTCCTTGCTACAGTGCTCTGAAGCCAGATGTCTGAGTTCAGATCCTGGATCATCCCCTTCCTAAATGTGTGCCTTGAGGATGTCACTTAACCCTTGTTAGCCTGGTTCCTTATCTGTCAAATGGGAGGAATAATAATACCTATCCCATAAGGTTGTTTGGGGGAGTAGCCCAGCCAATATATGTAAAGCGTTTGCCTAGCACAGGATGGGTCCTCTCTCTGATGTGCAGCTTTCCTGCTCCGAGATATGTACCCCTAAAGTCACATCACCTGTCTGGGCCTCAGTTTTTTCATCTGCCAAATGGGCACTTATCTGGTGCCAGGCATTGCACTAGGCCCCTGTGAGTCAGGATTTTATTTAATATTAGCAGTAACCAATGAGGCCAGTCCATTTAGTCATCACATTCTACAGATAAGGAAACCAAGATGCAGAGAAGTAGACTGATGTGTCTGTAGTTACTTGGCTAGTGATCAAGATAATCCAACTCAAACTCAGACCTGAGATTCCAGAGTCCACAGCCCCTAAATGTGCCTGCCTCTAGGTTTTCCTCCAGGGAATTCTTTAGGGCTGCTAAACGTGCCTGGGACTTTGGAGTCTGCGGGCTAGTGCCCACCTGGATGCTGGAGCAACAGAATCCAGCCTCATCCCTGAAGGCAGTGACCTCTCTCTGCACCCTTCCCTGGCATGGAGCTCCAGTCCTAACTGGGCCTTTCTTCCCTGGGGTCTACGGGGGAGACTGGCAGGCCCCAGGCCAAGGGGGGAAGGCCATTAGCTGGCACTGGAGCCCAAGCGCTGCTAATGACCCTATTTTCATATGGACGCAGCTCATGGTCTCTCCCCACGCTCAAATCTGCTCCCAGAGCACCCATTCTGGAAAGAAGCAGCAGCAGATTATGTAATCGGAAGCAGGTTATGTAAGGATGTACAGGCCCTGGTGGGACTGGGAGAACGGAGCAGTGCCCCCAGCCCCTGCTCGCAGCCCCCAGCAGAAACTTGGCGAGTTGGGCCGGGTTCCTGCTCCCACACCGCTTGGCTGCCCATCCTGGGACCTAGAACTGTGGCCAGAGCGGCCAGGGCGGGGCGGGAGCGGGGAGGGCGAGGCTGTGGGACGGAGTGAGATGGCACTGGTCAGCGAGTCAGGACTCCTCACCTTGGTACCAGCTCTTTCACGAATTGGACAAATCCCTTCCCTGCTCTGGGGCTCCGTTTCCTTTTCTGGAAAACCAAGGAGGGGTGACTTGGGTCATCTCTAGGGGTCCTCCCAGTTCTAGGGGTGCTGTTTCTCTCACCTTGGAGAGGGAGCCCCAGATTTCTAGGTTCTGACTCCTGCAGTTGCCAGCTTGCTTGAGCCAGGTGCATTCTCCCTCTGGGCCCTGCTTTGCTTGTCTGCCTAGCAGGAAGATGGGTTCCACTTTCAGCTTCGTGGGTGCCGGATGTGCCTGGACTTTTGAGGTTCTGGAGGTGGGCAGCAGAGTGATGCCAGGACATCTCATCCCCAACTCTCTCCCTTGCTCCCTCATTGAGCCCCAGCAGAGAGCAGCCACGCCTAATAATAATAGTGACAAGGACACCAACTACCACTGATTGGTCAGGCCCTGTGATAAAGAGCCCTAAGAAGGGTGTACTTTTATTATCCCTATTTTACAGATAGATCCTCAGGCTCAGAGAGGGCAAGTGACCTGCCCAAACTCACACAGCTAATTCAGTAGCCAAACCAGGATTTGATTCCAGGCTTGTCAAACTCCAGAGCCCCCAACACTGTGAGTCTGCACAGAACTGGCCTGCTTCTCTCTGGAGTCCAGAGAAACAGCTATGGCCAGATGGTGTAAACAGCCTCGTTCCGCAGTCTGGGCTCTGAGGAGTGTCCGTCCCCGTCACCAGCCACCCCCAGGCCTTTCTGGACTCCCTACCCCCTGTCGTTCCCTTCGTGCCACCCACGGTGGCCACAGTGGCATCTGTGTGGTGGGCAGCACAGTCTGCAAGCTGTGTGGGCAGTTGGCACCGAGGGTTCATGGGCGCTTGTATTTTTAAACCCCGGCTCTGGCCAACTTCTGAAGTTAGCTCAGGGGCTTTCTTTGGGCGCCGCTGACCCTGAGTGGGAGGGCGGGGTGGCATCCTTAGCTTTGGGAAGCACCCTGCCAATAAGTGGGGCTCTTAGCAGCCAGGGAGATGATCAACACTGGCTGGGGTCTGTGTCCCTTGGACCCTGGGAGCCCCAGGCAGGCTGAGCACAGACCATGGGAGCAGTGGGCAGGTTGGAGGCTTGGAAGGAGGAAAGCAGGGAGAGCAGGAGAAGAGGGAGGAGGGCGGAACGCAGTCGGAAGGGGTTACAGGATGTAGGTGGGAGGCCACTTAGAATGCTAAGAGTCTGACCCACTCACTCTGAGATGGGGATGCTGAGGTCCCTAGAAGGAAAATATCCACGTCACACTGAGTTAAAGGCACAGTCAGAACTCGAACCCAGAGCTCTTGATTCCCAATCAAGAGCAATTTTAGACCAAGTTTTCATCTTGGCTCCCAAGGAACTCCTGCTCCTGGGTAGGGGAGTTTTGTCTGCCCTGGAGGAAGGCGAGGGCAGAGGAGACCCCTCCTGTGTCTGCTGAATGCTGCCATATTGAAGGAGCCAGGGCAGGGTTTCAGGATCAGGGTCAGATGACAGTGAAAGATGTGACTGGGGTGTAAAGGAGAGGTAGCTATACTCACGGGGCCCACCGGGGCCGCCCTTGCTCTCTCCCTTCTGATACTTAGGACACTGGCCAATTTCCTTGTCCCTGACCCCTGGCACCAGGAGGGTCCCTCATACCATGGTACAGAGCAGAAAACTGAGGGCACTGTGGGGGCCATTTACAGGAGAAACATGATGAAAGTGAAGCACAGAGAGAGCGGGAAGATCCAGTCTGCGCCCCCAGCTTGGACACTCTCCAGCTGCATAGCTTTGTCACAGCATCTTTCTGGGCTTCAGTTTCTTTATTTATCAAATGGGGACAATCATCAGCATTTACCAAGTACTGATTTTATGCCAGGCACTGGACTAAACACTTTCATATGTTATCTTATTCAACTTTACGATGATCCATTTTTCCGATGAGGAAACTGAGGCTCAGAGAGGTTAAGTTACATGTCCAGGGTCACTCAGCTGCTAAGTGGCAGAACCTGGGTTTGTCTTTAGAGTCCAGGCACTTAACCTCCATCCAATGCGTCCACCTAGAGTGTCAGGTTGCTCAGATGAAAGACAAGTAGTAAGAGAAAGGGATTTGGAGAGGATGGCTGGAGACATATACAAGCTGGGTGTTTCAGTACTCTTCCCTTGCCTCCTACCAGGGAAAGGAGGCCCAGACCCATTCCAGGCCTCTCTCCAGATTCTTTCTTGCCCACCCTGCCTAATCCAATCTCCATGCCACTGCCACAAGTGCTGGCCTTCTGAAAACACAAACCTGATCGTCTCACTCCCCAGCTTGAAACCCTTCCATGGCTCTCCGCTCCCTCTGGGGAAAGTCTAAACAGCCTAGGTTGGCATTCAGGGCCTTTTTGTAATCCAGCCCCTTCCCACCACTCCAGGGACCCTCTACATTGGCCACATCATTCCCTGGACAGATTTTCTTCTCCTCCCTCATGCCTTTGCTCTGGCAGTTCCCTCTGCCATTTTTACCTTATCCTCAAACTCCTATTCATCCCTCAAAACCAGCCCAAAGTCACTTGTTCTGTGAGGCTTTCTGTGCCTGTCCCTGGTGGAATGTCACTCTCTATTGGTGCTCCTGTCACCTTGAGGGTGGTTCTCGTCACCAAGTTTTGGAGTAAATTGTTTATGTGGCACTCTCCCCAACTCACCTGACACCACCTGAGGGTCTCTGGAGGAAAGGGACTCTGTGAGCCACTCCAGTGTCCTAGCCCCAAGACTGGGCACAGTGAACGTTTGCTGCTGAGTGAATGAATCAAGGGCGTGGATCAGGAAGCTGCAGAGGATGGTAGACCAGATAAAGTTCTTTCTGGGTAGAAGCCACGTCTTGGGTTCTGGCACAGCTCCATCTGTATCCCACTCACCAAGGATGGTTCAGGTTGAGAGCTAATGGTCCACAGTTGGACAGATGTGGAATTGAGCCAGGTGACTTTGGGTAAGTCACTTAACCTCTTTGAGTCTCTGGTTCCTTATCTGTGAACTGCGCTAACAATATGGTTGATATGAGGATTCAGAACAATAGTGCCAGGAAAATGGCTAGAATAAAGCTTAACCTGCAATAGGGTAGGTGCTCAGTACAGGTTTTTTCTCTTCTCCTACTGTCATCCCCATCATCATCACCAACGTCTCCATCATCATCATCATCTCCATCAATATTATCATCCCCATCATCATAACCATCATCATCATATCGCCTTCATCCCAACATCATTGTCATCCTCATCATCATTATCATCACCACCACCACCACCATCATCATCAACAAACCACCACCATATCAATATTATGAGAATGTTGTATAAAGGAAATCATATAGTATGTTACCTGTTGAGATTGACTTTTTTCCCCCTCAGCATAATGGCCTTGAGGTCCATCCAAGTTCTTGCATATATCGGTAGTTGGTCTTTTTTTTGTGTGTGTGTTTTTTAACTGCTGAGTTATATATTCCATTGTATGGATGTATCAGTTTGTCTTTCACCTATTGAAAGACATTTGAGTTGTTCCAGTTTTGGGCTATTACAAATAAAGCTAGTATGCTACTTTATCTGATATTAATGTAGCAACTCCTGCTTTTTATTTTTTTTAATCATTGTTTGCTTGGTATATGCTTTTCCATTCTTTTTTTTCAACCTATCTATATCATTATATTTGAAGTGTATTTCTTGTAGATAGTATATAGTTGGATCATGTTTGATTTTTAAAAAAATCTACTATGCTAATTTCTGTCTTTTAATTGATGTATTTAGACATTTACATGTAATATAATTGATATGTTAGAGTTTATGTCTGCCATTTTATTTTTTGCCCCTGTTTCCTCTGTTTTTCATTTGTTTTCTTTTTCTTCCTTTTAACTACTTGAACATTTTTTAGGACTTCTATTTTGATTGACCTATAGTGTATTGATATTTGAATATATCTCTTTATATAGATAGACTTTTAGTTGTTTTTCTAGATATTACTTTATGCATACATAACTTATCACAGTCTACTGGTACTGACATTTTACTAATTTGAGTAAAAACCTTACCTCCTTTAATGTTCCTTTCCCTCCTTGTTTTAAATATAATTGTCTTAAATGTTTTCTCTACATATATTTAGAAGCACATCAGACAATGTTATACTCTTTGATTCAATTACCAAATATAATTTAGAAAACTCAAGAGAAGGAAAGTGTTTATATATATCAATATATAAAAGAGAAACAGAAAAGTACATATATAATATTATATATATCTCCATATTTTTGCTCTTTCTATTGTTCTTCCTTCCTTCCTGATGTTCCAAGATTCCTTTACTTCCTTACTGTTTCAAGAACTCCCTTTAGCCATTCTTTTAGGGTTGATCTTCTGCTGACAAATTTTATTATTTTTCCTTCACCTGAGAATGTCTTGACTTTTCTTTGTCCTGAAGGAAAATTTCACCAGATATAGATTTAGGGGTTGACAGTTCTTTTCCTTCAGTACTTAAAATGTGTCATGCCAGTTTCTTCCAGGCACCATGGTTTCTAATAAACCATTGTCATCTGAACTGTTTTCCCCACAAGTAAGGTGTCTTTTCTCTCTCACTGGTTTTAATTTTTTAAATTGTCTTTAGTTTTTTGAAGTTTGTTGTGATGTGCCTGAGTGTAGATTTCTTTAGGTTTATCCTCTTGGAGATTCACTCAGTTTCTTAAATCTCTAGGTTTATATCTTTGGTAAAATCTGGGAAATTTTAAGTCATTTCTTTTTCAGCCCTACCCTTTTTCTCCTTTCCTAGGATTCTGATAACATGAATGTTAAATATTTTGTTATAGTCCCTTAGGTCCCTGAGGGTTATTTTTTTTTTTGTCTATCTTCTCTCTTATTCAGATCGGGCGATTTCTATTGTTCTATCTTCAAGTTCACTGCTTATTACCTCTGCGTATTACTCTCAATTTTGCTGTTGAGCTTATCCATTGCATTAAACTTTTTTCCTGATTGCATTTTCCAGTTCTAAAAATTTCCACTTGGCTCTTTTTTATACATTCTATTTCTTTCCTGAAACTCTTTATTTTTTGTTTCTAGTTGGTTTTCAGTTGCTTGTTGAAGGGTTTTTATGATGACTTTTAAAATTTGTCAGATAATTCCAACAGCTGTGTCTTCTCAGTGTTGGTACCTGCTGATTGTCTTTTCTCATTCAGGTTGACATTTTCCTGGTTCTTGGTATGATGAATGATTTTCACTTATATCCTAGACATTTTGGGTATTGTGTTATGAGATAACAGATCTTAGTTAAATCTTCTGACACTGTGCCAGTGAGGGAAGGAGGGTGTCACTTCATTACTGCCAGGTGAGTGAATGTCCAGGTCCCCTCCTCAGTTTCAGCACCCCAGGGGAGAGACATGGCTTGTTACTGTTGGGCAGAGGTGGGATTTCAGGTTCCCCACCAGGGCTCCACTGATACCAGCTTGTCTGGGAGGGGGAGGGGTGCCTTGTTATTGCTTCTCACATAGCCTTCACTGACACTGGAACTGGAGAAGGCTTCATGACTGCTGGAAGGCAGTGAAAGTTTTGACTTCTGCTCAGTCTCCTCTATTGCCATTGTAGGAGGGAGGGTAAGGTTGCCTCATTACCACTGGGTAGGGGTGAAAGTCCAGAATCCCCACGTGGCCTCTATTGACACCAACATGGGGTGGAGGAGAGTGTGTTATCACCTGACAGAAATGGAAGTCCTCGCTCTCCATTGCGTCTTCTCTGATACCGTTCTGGCAGGGGAGAGAATAGGGTAGGGGGTGCCTTCTTAGGTGCCTGGTTAGGGTGGAACTATAGGCTCCCCACTTGGCCTTTACTGATGGGGTGGGGAATGGGACCATATTTTTTCCTGTAGTGTTTGGCCGGAGTTGGGTGATTATTGTTTAGATGTATACTGTGGACTAGTTTCTCGCTCTTTTCTGGTCCTTTAGCTAGGGGGCAAAAGCTTTCTTGTTGTTGTTGTTGTTTAATCTACTCCCAATAGCATTTCTAGGTTGCTGGCTTCTCCACCACTCAGTCTGAGATATACAAGACAAAAAGAAAACTCAAGGAGCTCACCATTGTGTTATCCCTTAGGTCCCTAGCCAGTCTGCCTTCTCTCCACCTTTCAGGGTCTACATATGCTTGTTTTAGACATAATGTCCAAGGCTTTTAGCTGTACTTAGCAGGAGGAATAGGGAGAAGCACATCTACTTCATCTCGGTTCAGAACCAGAAGTCAACTTGTTTCTCTATAGGTTTTTAAAAAAGTAAGTAGATCTATTTTATCTACTTGGTTAGAAAGAGAAACAAGCCTTGGTTAGAAACTAAAAAGGGATAAACCAGTTAAATATAATTTGGCATCTGTAGGATGAAACAGAAAGTAAATATCTGATTGTTTGCAGGGTTTAATCACAGAAGCATACTATGGTTGGCACACCCTTGGCTTTAGGGTTATCACCAGGAGAGCAAAGCAGCCCAGCACATCCACTGCTGCACATGTGATACCAATGTAGTAATAGGAGGTAGTGCGTGGACAAGCTAATTTAGATCTAGAAGAGGACAGCCATATAGTACCACTTAGGGGGAGTACAGACAACTCTGAGGAATGTACCCTCACTGGAGCTGGGTTGGCGGAAGTCTAAGTAGAATAGGGTGGGAGGGGGGATTGGGCATTTTGTACCAATGTGTAAATCCAAACATGTGAGTGAGAATGTGGCAGAATGCAGGTCTTTTGTTTATTCTACTGACCTTGGTCAGGTTCCTGAAGCCAATAAGGGGTTGGTTTATCACTCTGTGTCTCATGGAGTACCTGGCATATAAGTGCTCAATAAATATTTGTTGAGGGGCTTCCCTGGTGGCACAGTGGTTGAGAGTCCGTCTGCTGATGCAGGGGACACGGGTTCGTGCCCCGGTCCGGGAAGATCCCACATGCCGTGGAGCGGCTGGGCCCGTGAGCCATGGCTGCTGAGCCTGCGCGTCCGGAGCCTGTGCTCTGCAATGGGAGAGGCCACAACAGTGAGAGGCCCGCGGACCGCAAAAAAGAAAAATAATAAAAAAATAAATATTTGTTGACAGAATGAATGAATAAATGAATGAGCGACTGGGTGAGTGAATGAGTGTTTACTTGTATTGCCTCACGTATTTCACTAGGTGTGATGTTGTTGCTAACTGGAGATTCCCTATTGATGGAGAAAAGTTGGAGACTTACTCTCCTGAGGCTCTGGGTAAGTGGCCTATGGGGAACCCTTGAGGCAGTGGTGCATAGGTTTTCACACTTGGCGGGGTAGGCCAACCGAGAGGGAAGAGGAGATCAGGGAGTCAACAATTCATGCAGCCACTGACCCATCCATTCACCTACTTATCCAGGTCTGGGGCCACATGTTGCAGGTTTTCATGCCCAGAGGAGTGGGCCCATGAGAAGGGAGAAGTCGGGAGAGGGTTAACATTTTATTCATCCATCCATCCATCCACCCACCCATCCATCCATCTACCTATCCATTCATGTATCTATTCGTGTATCCATGCATCCACGCATGCATCCATCCATCTATCTAGGGTTGGGGCCAGACTGCTCAGGGTCCTTAAATGCCAGCTTAGGACTTTAGACTGAAAGTTATTTTTTTGGTGACAGCTGTCAAGGAGGAGAAGTTAATTTGTATGAACAGCCCAAGTGTATGTTGGAAACTAATTAGGGCTTAAGCAGGGATAGTCTGCAGATTCTGGAGTAAGCCTAAGTAAGCCTAGGCATTTCAGAAAATGACCCCTTCACTCCTCATGACAGTTTTAGAGAGATATGGGGACCAGATGGGACACAGCTACTCTCATGAACAAAACACCTGGATTATGTACCCATTAACCACTTTATACTGACTCTAGAGTATAGGGCAGCAGATGGAATGATCTGGCTGTTCTCAAAAGTTCTTTTGAGAGGGAGAGAACCCAGTTAGGCTTTCTGGCATCATTGTTGGGTTTGAGACTGGGTAACAAATACTTTCTGAATGAGTAAATAATCTGGGAAGGGGTGACTTTCAAATGCTCTTGTCTTTCTGTAGAGACCACAGGTATCTCCTCAAGGTCAAAGCCGAGGCTGGGGCTGTGAGAGGGACCAGGCCTCATGGAGGCACCAACTTTTGTTTTATCTTTGCCCCTGTGCTCCCCCTTCTCCATAGGCTGTGCTTGGTTCCTCCCTGTGCTCAGTATATGAAACATAGTAGATGCCAATAATGCTTACAGAGTGAGTGAGTGAGTGGACAAATATATCCATTAGTCAATACATATTTGTTGTGTGCCTACTATGTGCCAGGCATTGTCCTAGGAGCTGAAGGTATAACAGTAGACAAGTGCTCAACATATTTAAAAAACACAAGTGAGTCCTATGTATTTTAGGGCACGTGCTGCGGTTGTTGTTTCCTGAGGACCTTTGCCAAGTAATGTTTGCAGGTGCCAGTGGGTGATAGTGTCTTGGAGCCAAGGCCCAGTGGTTGATTCTGGGAAAAAAAGGTGAAAAGAGGGCAGTACCAACTGAAGAGTCAAAATTGGTGGAAAAAAATTTTTTTTATTTTTATTTTTTTGCCAAGCCACGCAGCATACAGGATCTTAGTTCCCCAACCAGGGATCAAACCCATGCCCCTTGCAGTAGAAGTGCAGAGTCTTAACCACTGGACCACCAGGGAAATCCCAGTGGAAATTTTTTTTTTTTTTTTTTTTTTTTTGCTGTACGCGGGCCTCTCACTGTTGTGCCCTCTCCCATTGCGGAGCACAGGCTCCAGACACGCAGGCTCAGCGGCCATGGCTCATGGGCCCAGCCACTCCGCAGCATGTGGGATCTTCCTGGACCAGGGCACGGACCCGCGTCCCCTGCATCGACAGGCAGACTCTCAACCACTGCGCCACCAAGGAAGCCCCCAAGTGGAAATTTTTAAGGGCTGTTTATTGAGCATGTTACATGCCAATATATAGGTTCTCTGAGGTCTCCACCCCAGGAAGTAGGCTCTTTTATTTGCTCTGCTTTACAGAGGAGGAATTGAGGCCCCAGCAGCTGCTGTGACTCACCCGAGGCCACAAGGGGAGAGGGTGGTGGAGCTGAGATTGAATCCAGATTTGTTTGGCTCCAAAGGCCACATTCTTAACCACTTGGCTACACTGCCAGGGAGGGTGGAAGAGAGTGGCAAGAGGGGTCAGCACGAGCTGGGGCCTGGCCATGGAGAACTTTGGAGAGCTGTCTTGGATGCTGTCTTTGCCCTAACACCCTCTTGTCCTTGAGTGTGAAGCAGTCATGGGTGACTTCAGGCAGACCTACCAGGCCAGCCTTCCTGTTGCTGCTCCACTGAGAAGTCCATTCTGCAGTGCAAATCAAGTCTGTCCACACCTAATACAGATCCTGTATGTTTACACAAATCACTGAATAAAAGTTATATATTGTTGCAATTTCTAAACACCACCTACCACCCACCACTTGTAGCTGCAGGAGGAGGCACTGAGTGCTTGGGGAAAGCTGACAATGGCTCTCAGCCCCGCTGGGTGTACTGTAGCTCTGGTAAGTAGAGTAATTCAGTAACTCAGCTGCAAATGGCAGGAAGGAGAACCTGGTTCTGCTGTGGCTTCAAGGGTTGACCCAGTCCTGGCTATTTGTCCAAATCTGCATTGATTCCTCCCCACATCTGGAGGCCAAATCCAGAAACTAATGATTATTATGATAAAACAACAATCATAGCCAACTCTCACTGGACACTTTATATAGCCCAGAAGCTTAATTTTACTACAATTCTTAGAAATACGTACTTTGCTGTCTCCATTTTATGAAGGTGGAAACAGGCTCTGAGAGGTTAAGCAACTCATTCAAGGTCACCCTGCTAGTAATTGGTGGAGAAGACCACAAACCTAATTCTGATTGATTTAAATGTCTGGCTCTTAGCTGTGATGTTGCCCTGTCCCCATCTGCCTCCTCCCTCTGAGACCCATCAAGGAGATCTTACTTGGGGGAGTAGCCAGCAGCAGTGAACTCAGAGAGGATCCAAGAGAACCAAGCCAGGGGCCAACTTACCATGTGTGCAAAGGTCTTTGAGCATGTGTCTGTTTGTGTGTTCACACGTGTTCTTAATGTGTGTCCTTGAGATTTTGCATGAGCCTATGCGCTTGAAGCTGTATTGTGTGTGTCCTGCATATGTTTGCATCCTCACATGTGTGTTTGCAAGTGTGTGGCTGGGTGCTTTTGCGTTCTTGTTCACAAGTATCATCATATGTTTGTGCTAATGTACATTACATGTGTATCTAATTTGTATTGGGTGCTTACTGTGTTCCAGGCATGATTCTAAGTGCTTTGTAAATATCAACTAATTTAGTCCTCACAACAATCCTATGTGGCAGGTACTATTAATATCCCCAAATCACGGATGGGGAAATTGAGGTACAAGGAGGGTACCAAGTTGCCCAAGCATCTCTTCTTGTGAATACGGAGTCTGTTTTCTTCCTTTATGCTGCCCTCCCTCATTTTTGGCCCATGTGGGTTTGGCATTGGTCCCTAGCTCCCCCACACCTGGGTTGGACGTGGAACACAGGTGTGGTAATGAGAGTCACTGTGATTGGTTCAAGCAGCTGAACCAAGCAGCTCCTGAGAAGCAGCTGAGTATAGTTCTGTGTTATTGAAAGTGTGGTCTGCAGATGGCAGTATCACATTCCTGAGACCCAGCCCAAACCCCCTGAATCAGGAATCTGCTTTCACAAGCCTTCCAGGTGACCCTGGTGCACTTAAGAATTTGGACCTTGAAGCCAAACTGTCTGGGTGGGGGCTAGAATTCCAGCTCTGCCACTCTCAGCTATGGAAAAGTGACATAAGTTTCTGTGCCTCAGTCTCCTCATCTGTGAAATGGAAATAGTAGTCCTGACCTTTTTTTTTTTTTTTTTTTTTTTTTGCGGTACGCGGGCCTCTCACAGTTGTGGCCTTTCCCGTTGTGGAGCACAGGCTCCAGACGCGCAGGCTCAGCGGCCATGGCTCACGGGCCCAGCCGCTCCGTGGCACGTGGGATCCTCCTGGACCGGGTCACGAACCCGCGTCCCCTGCATCGGCAGGCGGACTCCCAACCACTGCGCCACCAGGGAAGCCCCAGTCCTGACATTTTTAAGGTCTAAATAGCTTAATACATACAAAGGGCTTAGAGTGGACCCTGGCTGGTGACTTGTTGCTGGAGGGTTTACTGTCACTGTCTTTGCTCAGGAACAGCATGATTATGATGGGACTCAGTCCTGCCCAGTGAGCATCAGCCCTGAGACTTTTGCTGACACCATTAGGAAAAAAGTCTCTTTCTGCTGAGATAGGATGCAAGCCTGGAGCTGCTGGTGACAGCACACCACCTCACGGGGAGAGCCCGCCTGGGAATAAAGCAGCAAAGAAGAAAGCAAAAGGGGAGAGGACATTTTGGGAGCACCCAGTCCATGCCTAAAGCCACCGGACTTTTCAATTTCATGAGCAAATACATTTCATTTTGGCTTTAGCCACTTGGATTCAGGCTCCTGTCACTCACACGTGAAGGACTCCTGCCAAGTGCCTAATCTGACCCAAATATTTTACAAAAAAGTGAGTTCGAGGCCAGACAGTGAGTTGGGGCAATGCTCAAATACCTGACCCCCAGTGTGGCCCCTCTTCCTGGCTGTCCTGTCCCAACAAGGTGACTCCAGGCATCAGCTCCCAGCCCTCAATCGTCCGTCCTCTCTGGCAGGCAGCTGAAGGCCGATGCTGTGTGTTAAAGGTGCCCTCGTGTTACCAAACACAGGTCCGTGGGCCCAATGCACAGTGAGGCCAAACAATACAGAAACGTTGGCATTTGGAGCAGAGAAAGGTTTAGTGCAGGGCCATGCAAGGAGATGGGTGGCTCATGCCTTAAAAGCCCCGAATTCCTCGAAGGCTTTCAGCAAAGCCCTTTTATAGGAAAGGTGAGGGAGGGGCGTGGTTAGTTGTTGCAGACTTCTTGGTGTCACATCCTTTGTTCTTGCAGCTGTCCAGGGAGGTCAGATCAGGGTAAACCTCCATCAAAACAAATGTTATTCTCTGTTCTGCAACTCTTTTTTTTTTGCAGTACGCGGGCCTCTCACTGTTGTGGCCTCTCCCATTGCGGAGCACAGGCTCCGGATGCGCAGGCTCAGCAGCCATGGCTCGTGGGCCCAGCCGCTCGGCGGCATGTGGGATCTTCCCGGACCGGGGAACGAACCCGTGTCCCCTGCATCGGCAGGTGGACTCTCAACCACTGCGCCACCAGGGAAGCCCTGTTCTGCAACTTTTTATCCAAAGGTGTAATACTCTTAAAGGCATAGCCTTGAGAAGTATACGAGAGGGAAGGGGAGGCATTAAATTCTGGCTCCATGCCTCCTTGCCACTTTGAACAATTAACAAATCTCATAAGCAAAGGGACATCATTACCCCTCAGTTCACTTGTTCAAGGTCCCAAGGATTGACTTTCGCCCTCCAAGGTCCAGGCCCTGGCTAAGAGGCTGGGGTCCGGGCGCGGGCCAGTTACCCTGCCCAGGCATGTTCGTCCAGAACCTGGTCTGGGTCCCCCCCCCCAGGGCGTAGGCCCAGCTGAAGAGTCAGATCTCAGCTAACAGCGCCCTCTGGGCCAGGTCGCCAGACCCTGACCAGCTGTCATCACTGAGGAAGCCCAGAGCCCAGAACCCAGCCGGCCCTCAGGCTGCTCAGGCTGTGCAAACGGGGGCCGGGTCCCATGGACTGCGACCTAGGGTGACTGCCGCCTCCGGGACCAGATCACCGCGACGCTGACGGTTGGCAGAGTGGGACCTCTAAGGGCTGCGTTCCCGCCCCGCGCCCCTGTTACGACTCTGGGCCCTGCAATAAGCCTTTTTCTGCTCCAAACTCCGATGTTTCTGTATTGTTTGGCCTCACTGTGCATCAGGCACACGGACTCGTGTTCGATTAACAGTCTCATTTCTTTGCCAGGGAACACCATGGGCCTGAGAGGGGCGGCGGAGCTTCCAGAGAGAGAGTGACGTATTGGCCAGCTTCACCACGGGGCTGGGCACGTTAGCCACGTGGGGATTTTCTGATGAGGCTCCTTGGCCTCTCAAAGTCAAGCAGAGCTTCCCTCTGCCAGGCCCCCTCATTGGCGGTGCCAAGGCCCCAAGCCTGGAGATGGGCTGAGGTCAGAGGCCGAGGATGGGCAGTGGTTGTGTCCATCTTCTTCCTTCCTTATTGGAGGTGTGCGGCAGGCCAGAGGCCATTTTCTGCCTTAGCTTCCCCAGCTAGTGCGCCTCTGCTTCCTGCTTCTGTTCCCTGCCTGACCAGCCTCTCTCTGCCTTCCGCCATCACCCCCAGGGTTCTCCCCGATCTTGCGCATCCCTCGCTCCACTCCCAGCCTTCCCCTGTCTCCCGATTCAAGTTCTCACCATCTCCTCATCTCCCCAGATCTGCCAGTCTCTCTGTCTCCCCATCTCCCTCAGCTTTGTCAAAGAGCATCTCCCCAGCCTCCTTTAACCACCTCCATCTGACCTCTCCCCATGTCTCCCCGCCTCCCCAGCTCACGCCCACTTGCCCCAGGGTCCCCAGAATTCCAGGCTTTTCCCTCTTCCCTGGGCTTTCCTGATTTCTCCAGCCTCTCGGAATCTGCCTCCTTCCATTGTCTCTGTGCCTCAGGCAGCAGCCCCACACCTGTCTCCCCCTCCTCCCTCCCTTTCCCCCAGGTGGCTCACTGCCAGTCGGATACCAGTTGGGTTGCCATGGGAACCACTGAGCTGCTTAGGAAGCTGCCATAGATCTAATCATGGCTGTGAGATTTCAAGGAACAGCTCAGTTTCTGGACGAAAGAGGGTGCTGACAGTGATTAGGCTGCTGCTGGAGGCGGGGTGGGGGGTAGGGTAGGAGGAGCGGAAGCTATGGAAAATGTCAGCCAAGGCAGGGCCTGGCCTCCAGGGCAGCCGCGGGCAGGAGGCCAGATGCACCCAGCCCACACCGCACTGTCTGCTACCTCACTGGCGCTCTCCTCCCCCATCACTCACATTCATTCATTCATTCATGCATTTGTTCACTTACCAAACCGCTCCCCTCTTTTGGTCGTGTGCTCCCAAGGCTTTCCGGCACAGTGGGGGAGACAGATCCCTACACAGTGATCTTCCCCAGGGGGCCAGGCTCGGCTGGAGGGCCTCCCGGGGCTATGGGAGATCCAAGGAGGGTAGAGGGCCGTGCAGAGGGGGGACAGTGAGGGGACTAAGTGGTCATCTTCACAGGACATCCCTGAACTGAGTCTCAAGTAGGGACAGGAGTGGGTCAGCTAAGCAAAAAGTGAGGGCCCTTCTGGACCTACAAGTTCTCTCTCTGAAGGGGGGCCATGGAACCTCTTTTTTTTTTTTTTTTTTTTTGCGGTATGCGGGCCTCTCACTGTTGTGGCCTCCCCCGTTGCGGAGCACAGGCTCCGGACGCGCAGGCTCCGGACGCGCAGGCTCAGCGGCCATGGCTCACGGGCCCAGCCGCTCCGCGGCATATGGGATCCTCCCAGACCGGGGCACGAACCCGTATCCCCTGCATCGGCAGGCGGACTCTCAACCACTTGCGCCACCAGGGAGGCCCATGGAACCTCTTTTTGAGTATGCTTGAGTGAGGCCGAGAGGAGCCACTGCCTACCAACTGAGCCATTTCTGTGGAAGCTGTGGGTGGTCTCTTCAGAGCAGACCCTTCTTACAGCTGTGCCAAGGATGGGTGGGGGGACCTCACCCCTGGAAAAGGGGCCCAAAGTTCACGGCACCCAAGTCCCCTGGGGTTGGTGATCTGTGTTTTGGGAAGGTAGGAGGATGGGGGGTTATTTGGGGGGAGACGTTCTCACCTGCAAATACCCCCCAACCCCTTTTGTTGTGTAGCCAGTAGGGTTGCCTCCGAGCTTTATGGCCAGAAGGGCCTGCCAGCTTGATCTAGTCTCAGATGGCTCCCCGGGTGCCAGGTCTTTGGTTTCTTTCATCCAAGCCAGAGACTGTGTTTGCACATAATTTGCATACATTTGCATGTGGTGAAAGCAGGGCCCGGCATAACAGGAGAAAACATATTTTTCTCGCTAGGGTACTTGCAGTCTGAACTAGATAGAGCTCGGGTGCACAGAGACCAGGCCTATAATTCTTCCTTCCTTTGGCCCTCGAGCCTCCTCTAGGGCATCCCTTCCTGCATCCCTCCCCCACTGTGGTGCTTGGACCCCAAGTCAGCAGGCAGGAGGGTGTCCCAGTCAGGGAGCCTGGGTTCTCCTGATCCTGGTTCAGCTACCTACTTGCTGTGTGTCACAAGTCACTTTTCCTCTCAATGTCTCCACCTGCCTTTGGTTTACAGAAGATAGAGAAGTGGGGGTGTGTGTCCCTGAAGAAGTGTCCACATCATTCGTTCATTCATTCATTCATTTGATTCTACTCATTGTGTGCTTACAATGTATCAATGCCCTCTCTTCTGAAATGAACAAAACTAGCCATGATCCCTACCTTTGGGGAGTTTCAGGGAGAGTGGCATTAGTCAAATGACCCTACAAATCAATGTACAATTGCAACTGTGATAAGTGCTATACATTATAGAGACACGTGGTGCTTTATGGGAGCCCAGAATTAGTCTGGAAAGTCACAGAAGACTTTTTGGAGGAAGAGTCCTTCAGCTGAGCTGTTAAGTGTAAGATGTTATTTAGTTAAAGAGGGGCTAGAAGAACCTTCCAGGGAGAAGAAAAAGCATGTGCAAAGGCCCTGGGGTGGGAAGGAGCAGAGTGAGTGTGCAGAAGGGAGAAGCCGCTGTGTCTGAGTGAGAGGGTGTGAAGGGAAAATAGACAGGAAGGTGGGGCCAACCCTGCAGGGCCTTTCTGACCCATTAGGGAAGGTTGTCTTTAATAGAATGATGCCTTCATTCTAAGAACAATAGAAGACATTAAGCAAGGCAGTGATATAATCAGGTTTGCATTTTACAGAGACGGCCTGGACTATGTTGTGAAGAATGGGTGGAGTGAAAGCAAGAACACCAGTCAGAAGACGGTGGGGTTGTCCAGGTGAGAGGCAGCAAGGGCGGGGTTAGGCCATGAAGGTAGGGAGGGAGAGAAGGGGAAGAAGCTGTGAGATCATCAGGCAAGGCTTGGTGATGGTTGGGGTATAGGGGACCAGGGTGGGAGGGGGGCTGTTGACAATGACTTCTAGATTTCTAAACAGTCTTTGAGCCATTGACTAAAGAGGAACACCAGGTTTGGGGATGACGAGCAGGAATTGAGTCATGATCATGTTGAGTTTGCATTGCCTTTGAGGCATCCTAGTGGCAGTTGGGCAGAGGGTCTGGAGCTCAGGGAAGAGGTGGATAGGGGGTTTTGTGTCCTTCCAGCCCCCAGTCCTAGGAGGAGGGACCCTCAGGAGCCCCTCTGTATCTAGTACCTTCCAGAAGCAACCAATTTCATCTGTCTCTTTTAAAAAAATAAATTTATTTATTTAATTAATTTATTTTGGGCTGCGCTTGGTCTTCATTGCTGCATGCGGGCTTTCTCTGGTTGTGGAAAGCGGGGGCTACTCTTCGTTGCCGTGGCTTCTCTTGTTACGGAGCATGGGTTCTAGGTGCGCGGGCTTCAGTAGTTGTGGCACATGGGCTCAGTAGTTGTGGCATGCAGGCTCAGTAGTTGTGGCTCGTGGGCTCTAGAGCGCAGGCTCAGTAGTTGTGGCTCACGGGCTTAGCTTAGTTGCTCCTTGGCCTGTGGGATCTTCCCAGACCAGGGCTCGAACCTGTGTGCCCTGCATTGACAGGCAGATTCTTAACCACTGTGCCACCAGGTAAGTCCTCATCTGTCTTTAGATCAGTACTTTGGGCTTATTTCTAATCCCAGGGTAGGCAGAACACTGGGGAATGTGATAAGCATCTTCCCACATTATGTGTATTAAACATGCATCTTCCCTATATGGTGATGGTATCTTCTGAACCCTAAGTCAGCACCTGAAAAGGAATTCCAGGCTAGTTTCAGGAGAGTATACATTGTGAAGGACATGATTTAGATGCAAAAACTTTACCATTTCTGGGATCTTTTGACGGTTTGTGGGGATGAGGGGACAGAATATTTGAAATCAGGACAGTATCAGAAAATTGAGGCTATGTGGTTTCCCCCAGAAGGCAAGCAAAGGGAAGGGAAAGGAAAAGAGGATCTGTTATTTAGGAACATCTACTGAATGCCAGAAATTAGGCTAGTTTTTTTTTTTTTCGTTTTAATAGTATCATACTATTCTCACAAAAGCGAGGTAGCCCATTTTACAGATGAGAAAACTGAGGCTCAGAGAGGTTAGATAACCTGCCCCAAATTGCAGAGGGAGTATGGGTTGGAGGTAGAATTCTAACCCAAGCTCGTGCTCTTTCCATCACATCAGCAGTATATGAAAGTGCAGTTTTACTCTGAAGCCCAGGAGGGATTTGGCTTTCTTGAGGACCAGGTGCCAGGAGGGTAAGGAGTCACACTTTGTGCATGCACTGCCAAGCAGGAGCCCAGAGCTCAGCTGCGGGCTGCTTTAGGCTCCCGGTTGTTCTGCTCTCAGTCCAGTAGTCAGCACGGGGATCTCAGCCCTCCCTTCGTGGTCTCACTCCCCCTTCACCTGCAGGAACTTTCCACCTCAGCACCCTTGCTCTTCTCACGGTCCCCTGGGAATGCCCCCCTGCTTTCTCACCTCCACACGTGGTCCTGCTGTGACTCCTTTAGAATGCCTGGTTCTGCTCAAGCCCTGCCAGCCACATCCCAGCTCCTGGCACACTCCCTCTCATCCTTCATGACCCAGCTCAGGGGCCTCCTGTGAACCCTTCCTGATCCTCTGGGCCGAGCTGAGATCCTCCCTCTCCTGGGCCAGGATGGCACCTAAAAGCCCAAGGCCAAGTTCAAATCCTGACTCCTCCACTTAGGAGCTCTGTGACTCAGGGCAAGTTGCTTAAGCTCTGGTGCGTCCCAGTCTGCTCCTCTATAAAATGGGGATCATAATGGTCCTCACTTCACAGGCTCGTGGGAAGATTAATGAGATGATGAAAGTAAGATTCTTAGCCCAGTGCTAGGCACATGTGAGCCCTCAGTGAGAGATGGTCATTGTATAGCTCGGGACCCACTTTTTGTATTTATTTACTTGTCTGTAAATAAATTTATAAATTTATTTACTTGTCTGTAAGTTTCAACAGGCTGGGAGCTTCTTGAAGGACAGAGCCTTTTTTTTTCAGTATTCCCAGGGTCCACCACAGGCCTGATGCATATTAGGTGTTCAGTGGACATTTGTTGAATGAATGGACAGATGCTAGTGTCTTTTTTCTATATATCTTGCTTCCCTTCCCTGCATCTGGCTTTTTTTTTTTTTTTTTTTTTTGCGGTATGCGGCCCTCTCACTTTTGTGGCCTCTCCCATTGCGGAGCACAGGCTCCGGACGCGCAGGCTCAGCGGCCATGGTTCATGGGCCCAGTCACTCCGCGGCACGTGGGATCCTCCCAGACCGGGGCACGAACCCATGTCCCCTGCATCGGCAGGCGGACTCTCAGCCACTGCACCACCAGGGAAGCTTCTGCATCTGGATTTTTAAGGTAACAGTTGGGTTTCATGCTCAGTCGTAGCCTTCACAAAGCCCAGCCTACACACAGGAGGAGCTCAGCAAAGGTCTGTGCTTCATTTCCTAATCAGCCCTTTCCCAGACAAATGGAATCCAGTCTCTGATCCACACATGCAGCGGCCGTCCTCTTGGGTGTAATGGATACAGATTTCTTATTGCCCACATGTCTCACCTTCCCTGCTGAGCACTGTATTAAGTGGCTGTTCAGCATCTCAAGTGCACAAATATCCCTTTCAAAATTATTACATTCCCCTTCTGTTGGCAGAACATGCCATATGAAACAGCATAACCTCATATTGACTGTGGGTGTATGCTTTCTGCTTCCACCTCAGTGGCAGTGCTTGAGGCCAAAAGGCCTTGTCAGGGTTCCAAGTGCCTGCTTTGCCAAGTATTGGCTGGACTTGGGGGCGAGTGGGGGAACTGATTCTGGGTTAACCTGAGCTGACCTAAGCAAGGCTGGCATCACCATCACATTATCATTGTCTTCATCACTGACACCAGTACCACAACCATTACTACCATTGCTATCACCATCACCACTACCACCACCACCAATCAGCACCACCACCACCACCATCGTTACCATCACCATTATCACCAACATGGCCACCATCAGCACCACCACCATCAGCACCAACATGGCCACCAACACCACCATCACCACCAGCCAGCACCACCACCATCACCACCATCACCACTACCAACATGGCCACCATCAGCACCACTACCGTCACCACCACCATCACCACCAACATGGCCACCATCACCACCACCACCACCATCACTACCATCACCAACATGGCCACCATCAGCATCACCACCATAACCACCAACGTGGCCACCATCACCACCACCACCACCATCACTACCATCACCACCACCTCCACCACTACCACCAACAGGGCCACCATCACCACCATCACCACTACCAACATGGCCACCATCAGCACCACTACCGTCACCACCACCATCACCACCACATGGCCACCATCACCACCACCACCACCATCACCACTATCACCAACATGGCCACCATCAGCATCACCACCATAACCACCAACGTGGCCACCATCACCACCACCATCACCATCACCACCACCACCATCACTACCATCACCACCACCATCACCACTACCACCACCAATTTTGACACCATGATCACCACTGCCATCCACACAGCTACTATCACCACCACCATTATCACTATTGCCACCATCATTGTCACCATCACCACCATCATCACTACCACAATTACTAATACTATTAATCATCAACATTTATTGAGAGCTTTATCTGTGATAGATGTAGAGCTAAGCATCTTATGTGCATAATTTTATTTAATCTCAAAAGGACCCTGCAGGCAGATACATTTTTAATTCTCACATTACAAATAAGAAAACTGAACTCAGAGAGGTTAAGAAACTTGCCTGACATCACACAGCCAGCAGTTGCAGAATTGATTTTTAAAAAAAAACTCAAGCCAGCAGGCATTTAGTGAGTGTCCGTCGGCACACAGATACAGTGTCGCTTATTACCAGGGACACAAAAGTAAGTGTGCTTCCTGATCATGGGGGATCTTTACAGCTCTCTGAGGGAGACTGGACACACAATTAATACAAAGCAGCCTAAAGGCGTGTCTTAGAGAACACAGGCAAATTACCCTGACGGCCATGGGAAAGAAAGATCCTCGGTGGTTAAGACCCGTACCTAGAGGCACCACTCTACTACATGTGTTTTGATAGAAACCGTCCTAGGCTTTTTGGTCACTTAAGAGCCTCGTGGTCTTTATGACTGCCCTAGGAGGATGGCCAACTTGAGGGAAGTCTTCGCTGTCCCTCTAACTGCACGTGCCGAAGCCCTGGGTCAATTCCTCTTGCTGCTCTAGGTTACCAGGACCATCTTGGTTTCCAGCTGGAAGGGAGTCTAGCAGCCCTCTTGTAGGTGGAGAAAACAAACTCTGAGAAGGGAAGGGACTTACTGAAGGCTCAGAGTAAATGTCTTTTTCTGTTAAGTTCCCTGACAGCTCCAACATTCCGTGAGGACTGTATGGACGCTAAGTTCATCAAGAATGAAAGGGGAAGTACCCACATTAGACTGTCTTTCCTCATCTGCTGGTTTATGCAGTCCGGGGTGAGGGAGGGGCTCCTCCCTCAGTCCCTTCCAAGGGGACCTCAGGACATGCTGGTTGGGCCTGAGAGAAGAGAGCTGAGGGCTCTTCGTCCACCAGTCCTTCAGGGGTTCATATTCCCCATGGCTGGCCAAGGAATCCTTCCCTTGGAGGAGGAAGGTTCCAGAGCTCATGGTGTGGTTTCCAGATGCCTCATCCGAAAAACAGGCAAGCAGCACTTCAGTCCAGGCTTCCTTCCTGGAGTAGCAACCTGGCCCCTTCTCCCGAGAGGCTGCAGCCAGCCAGAGGGGGTGTTGAAGGGATTTAAAGGTGTTAGGTCCGAGTGATTAGCATGTTCACCCCCTGCCCACCCCCTGCCAGCCCCCCCACCCCCGCTCTTTGTCATTCTCTCAAGAGACTACAGTCCATCCTTCAAGTGGCCTTGGGATGATTTCTGGGTCTAAGACGCGTGCTTCTTTTTTTCTTTTTCTTTTTTTTTTTGCAGTACATAGGCCTCTCACTGTTGTGGCCTCTCCCGTTGCGGAGCACAGGCTCCGGACGCGCAGGCTCAGCGGCCATGGCTCACGGGCCCAGCCGTTCCGCGGCAAGTGGGATGTTCCCGGACTGGGGCATGAACCCGTGTCCCCTGCATCGACAGGCGGACTCTCAACCACTGCGCCACCAGGGAAGCCCAGACGCGTGTTTCTTTGACAGTGACTCGTGCTGAGGTTGACTTGGAGGAGGCAAGATTGCTCGGCTTGAAGAGCGTCACATCTGGTCCCTTCATTTGCTCAGACAACAAATATTTTTTGACCTCCCGGGAAGCATCAGGCTTTGTGCTAGGAATGGGGTCCAGCAGCGAGGACTAAGTAGAAATGGTCTTCACCCTCGTGGGGAGGACAGACACGACTCCAATAGTTATGAATGGAAAGAAATGACAAACAGTTTTAAGCTCTACCCCTGGAAGCAGAGACCGCTAAGAAAACATGAAACAGGGAGCTAGGAGTGGTTTTGGGATTTGGGTCTTCCTTGAGGAAAGGATGATTATCATTATTTTACAGATTGGGAAACTGAGGCACAGAAAGAAGGAGGAAGTTGTCCAATATACACAGTTAGTAAGTAGCAGGGTAGGGATTTGAACCGAGGCCCTCTGGCTTTGGAATCCAGCATCTTAGCCATTTTACTCCCAATGTTTCTGGTGGATGAGTGGGTTTAGCAAGGCAAAGATGGGGAGGGCAGATGGAACAGAGCTGCATGGAAAGTGCCTGGTGGTCTGAAGGGTGCAGATCATTCCAGGAGCCAGCTGAGGTCCAGTGCAGCTGGCGCGAGGGGGTGAGTGGCAGGAGGGCAGGGGAGAGAAGGGTAGGACCAGACTGCTTGGGGTACAGTGGGAACGTGAGGATTTGGGTCAGGATCCTGGTAGAATGAGGTCCACAGGGCAGGCGCTGTGTCTGTTTTCTTCCCCCATGAATACCCAGCTTTGAGCACACTGCCTGGCACGTAGTGGGAGACGGTGAATGATTGACTAAAGAGGGCGAGAACTCCCCTCGCTCCAGCCCCCGCCCTGCTTGGCTTTCTCAGTTCCCACTGTCCATGAAAATCCCCAGGGATCCTGTTAAAAATACAAATGCTGGGGCTACAGCCTCGAAAACTCCAGTTTAGTAGTTCTTCTTAGGATCTGTGTTTTCAACAAGTTCCCCAGGTGATTCAGCCTGGCTGTCCCTTGGGTACCCCTGGAAGCCAATAGCTCGGCTCGTATTGGGTGGCACAGAGGGGGCTGTTGCCCTGCAGACACTTGCTGGCGGACACACCTCGAGCTCACAGCCTCCCATTGCAGTCTTCATCTACAGCACCATGGAGAGAAACACTCTTGGGAGAAGGTCTTCCAGTGACCAGCAGGTCTCTCTCCCTTTGGTGATGCAGATGTCAGTTCCCGGACAGAGCCTGACCAGCTGACCACCCGAGAATGTGGACTGGATCATTGTTGATCTTGAGTTTCATGCATCCTTACAGACTCCCTGGAAGTCTGCTGGGAACCAGGAGAGAGAGAGAAACCAATCAATCTGTCAACCAACCAGTAATTGGTCAACACAGAAAAGAGGAACAAGAGAGGGAGGTAGAGACAAGGGAGCAAAGTGAAATAAGAGAGGCGGTGGAGAGAGTTTGAGGATGGAGATGAGGAGTGAGGGGAGAAAGAAGGAGAGATCAGAGACAGAGACTGCGAGGGAAAGAGAACGCACTAAACAGGGATGGAGTAGTTCTGGGAAGGTCGTCTTGAGGAACGGCAGTTCTGGCCATCTGACAGCCAGGAAACGGTTCCCCAGCCATTCTTGGAGGGGCTCTGAGGGGGTCACCAGAAAACCTGAGCACATCTCACAGGTGTTGAGGGTGGTAGTGGGAAACCTACTCCCCCCCAACTCTCCTTGCTGCCATCTGGGGTTCACAGCTTCAGCTGCTGGGAAAGGATCCCTTCCCTGCAGCTTCCCAGACCTCAATCAATTCAGGATTAATTCCCTGCCTGATTGGGATGGCCTGGCCACTCCCGAGGGCTCACCTGGACTCAAGGGCCACCTATTCCTGGTTTCCATCACTGTACAGTGTTAAAGCACGTGAAACAGGTGAGGCTGGAGGTAGTCAGAAAAGGTGGTCACCCCTGGGCTCTACTTTATTTTATTCAGAACTCAAGACCTGATGTGTAGTGGCCCCTGAGGCCCTCTGTATCGGGACAGGCCACTAGGCCTGTAGCAGATGAACTGGCAGTCATCCAAGCCAGAGCTGACCCCTTATAGGCAAAGGGTGAGGCTGATGGGTCAGTCTCAGTCTCCCCAGCTACTAAATGAGGGCATGGGACCAGAGATCATACCTTTAATTATTAATATTGAGCTCCTGCTATGTGTCAAACTCCTTCTGCAGACATTCTAGGACTCCATCCTGACTTGGCCATACTCACCATTCCAACCTCAGTCCTGCCACTTTCCCCACCACTCCCTGTCTTCAGCCTTACCAGCCTCCTAGACACCGAGCCCATTGCCTCCTCTGGGCCTTTGCACATGCTGTGCCCTCTGCAGAATGTCTCTCCAGGTCTTTGCATGGCTGACTCTTCTTGTCATTTGTCTCTTCAGAGAAGGCTTGCATGATCACCCTGTCTCAGTCACTTGCCATTATGTCGCCCAGTTTTATTTTTTGTCACTCTGCTCTCCCCACCCCCAGCACGTGCAGACCATTAAAGCAGGGACCTTGGCCTTTTTAGACTCAGGGGTATTCAACCCCCACCCCCACGTCTAGCTCAGTGCCAGGCACACATAGACACTGTGTGTCTGTTTTCTAAATAAAATGAATGAATGAAGGAATGCAGGTGGAGTAGTTGGTACTTAATTTGTGTAATTTCATGGAAATATCAGGAATCCCTACTTCCATTAGGTATCGAGGGGAATGTTATTGTCAGCAGTCTACACCCGAGGACACTGAGGTTCTGAGAGGTGAGGTCATGCAGCTGCGACCCGGACCCAGGATTCTGCCCCCAAAGCCCTCGGTCTTTCCCTTACCCCAGGCTGCTCCTTTGCTGAGCCAGGAGGAGACGCCAGCAGTGAGAAGGTTATTATTTGCGTTTAGAGATGAGGAGGTGGCGGCTCAGGGTTAAGTTGCAGGCTCCTAGTTGGTGGCACTCAGCACTGCCACCTACAGGCCTTTGGTGGTGATGATTTTCCTGCCTGTTCCTAGTTCCCACCTTCGGCCACTCTGATTCTGGGAGGCCCAGGGCAGGGCTGTGGGGAAACGGCTGCTGCGTAGTCTGGATTCAAGTCCCAGCTCGACCATTTACTGGCTGTGTGATGTTAAGCAAGTCACATAACTCTCTGAGCCTCAGTTTCCCCACTGTACAAGAGACAGTGCTTATTGAAGTGCCCCATCCACAGTAAGTCATACGAGAGGCATCATCTCACCATCTGGCCACACTCTCACCTCGGGCCACTCCCAGCCAGTTCCTCCCCTGTACCTTTGCACACACTGTTCTCTGCCTGGATGCCTTGCCCTGCCTTGCCCGCTGGGCAAAGGTCTCATCCTCCTGCAGGGCAGGCACCTCCTCAGGGAAGCTTCCCCCAGACAAATCAGCCCGGGCTTCTCTGGCCCCCACGGTGCTCTGGGCTGATGGGGTTATAAGGGTCAGTGTCCTTGAGGACCTGGCCTGTGTTTTGTTCATCCGTGTCCCCAGTGCCCAACACAGGACTCAGCACAGAGCAGGAGCAAAAGGAATATCCCTTTAACAAATAGATGGAAGAGGAATTAAAAATAGGAATGAATTAATGTGCAAAGGAAGGAATGCAGGAAGGCAAAGAGGAGGAAAAGAGGGAAGAGGGAAAAAAGAAAAAATGAAAGAAAAGGAGAAGGAAGGACAAGGAAAAGGAGGGAAGAAAACAGAAGGAATAAAGAAGCAATGAGAGGGAGAGAAGGCACGGAGGATGGGTTCCAGGCTCATGGCCCTCAGGCGCCGCTTTCTTCCCCACCCTGAAGCGCTGACACCTCTCCCCTGCCTCTTCCTGTCTGCCTGTCAGCAGAGATCTTCAGTTGCCTCTGGCTCCCACAAAATATTCATTGTTCTCTTGCCTGCCCCATCTCTCCCTGCCTCTTAGGTGCCAAAAACTGGTGGAATTATCAGAGGTAACATAGGTCTGTCACCAGGCCTGGTGGGTGGGGTGCTGCTACCGGCTGATTCCTTGAAAGATGCTCCTGTCCCTTGTCTAAGGGTGCAGAGGCGGACTCAGGCCCGACTGAGTTTTCCCCAGAGGACCCAGAGAAAGTGGCAAAGACTGTGAAAAGGGACAGTCCCCAGGGCTGGAGAATTTCTTTTAGAGCAACTGGGGCCAAGAATCCTTGGCCAGGGGGCAGACCCCAGCCCATGGGGCTGTAGGGGGCTGGGGAGTGGTCCAGCCTGCAGTGGGGTGGGGTTGGGGGAGAGTGTGAACCCAGCTGGAGATCCTGGGGGAACCCTAAGGGCAGCTCCTTGAGCAGGATCTGGGGTGGCTGGTATCTTGGAATGGGCTTGTGCCAGGGGCAGGGCACACAGGGCACAGACTCTCCAAATGGGGCCAGAGACAGGACTGGGAGAGCATGAGAGAGTGAAGACTACAGGCTGAGAGGCAGAGGCCAAGATTCAGGAAGGCCGCTGAGGTCTCAGCCAGCTTGAGTCTGAGATGACAGCCACACAAAATCCGGCTAATTGCTTCTGTTTACCGTGTGCCTACTATGCGCCAGGTCCCGTGCTAGGTGCTCTAGGGGTTTTGGCTAATCCCATCTTCACACTAGGTGTCATCCCCATGCGAGGAAACCATGGCATAGAGGTCAAGGAAATCATCAGGCCCATGGCTAGAGGATGTCAGAGTCAGGATTTGAGCCAAGAACTGTCAAACCCTGTTGCCTCCCTGTCAAGGCACACATTAAAAATGATTTATTAATCTTTCTAGAATATAATAATACACGCTAGCTGTAGAGATTTGGAAAGTAGAAATCAAGAAATAAAATAAAATTTACCCTAAACCAAGATTTTTTGTTTTTTCTATGCCCTTAAAAAAAAAATCATACAGCACACACCAGTTGGCATCTTATGTCTTCTACTTAACGTTAAAGCATAAGCAATTTCCTGTGTGAGTAAAAACTCTCAGTAAGGGTAATTGTTAACGACTGTCACAATATCCTGGTTGGGGTTTGTACCTTAACTTCCTTAGGAATTCCCTTACATTTGGACACTTGGATGGACTCTAAGTTTTCCCTGATGTAAGCCTCAGAGTGATGCATTTCTTTGTGTTCAAGCTTTTTTTCTATGCTTTAGGTGATTTTCTGAGCATAGATTTCTGGAAGGGGAATTACTGAGTCAAAGGAAGGGCTGTTTTTAGGGATGGGTAGATGGGAAGAAGACCAAAGATTCCTGGCAGCCTCAGGGATGTAGTTTTTTTCTAAGAGAAACCAACTCATGAGGGAAGTTGGCTTCCTTGGACTAATACATTTCTGATTTCTGGCTGTGGGAATTAGAACTGAGACAGCTTTTGATAATACTCTTTGGACTGTTTTTTCACCCTCTCCCAGGAGCTGGTAGGTGAACGTTGAGGGGAACTTCATTCAGTCACCTAGCTACAGGAGGCATCCACCAATTTTATAGACCTCAGGGATCATCCCACCCAACCCTCCCACATTCACATAGATGTGCATTTGACAGGCTGGGCAGCTGAGTCCCAGCAGGGACAGGTAACTTGTCAGAGTCACTTTGCTTGATAGTGACTTTGCTGCGGCCAGAAGTGGGCCCCCTGAATCCCAGTCCAGTGCTCTTTCCAGGACGTTAGCTACTTCGCATTTTAAAATTCCAGGTCATATAATTCTATAAGCTGAGCATAGTGAGTACCAAGCGCTGGTACCATGGTTACCGTGGCAACATTGGCCCTGAATTTCCTCCCAGAGGTGCCTTGGGCAGTGAGAAGCCTGAGGCTGGGGTGGGGGCTGACCTGGATGAGGCTGGAGTCCACTGGTGTCTCAGGCCATTGAGATGACATCACCCTGATGCCCTCAAGGAAGCCCCAGGGCTGGGCCCTGAGCAGGGACTGTCACCAGTGATGCTCCAATTTGGTGCTGATGCTCGGTGTGAGAAGAGAAGCAGGATCTGTGTTTCGGGTTTTTTTTTTAAGACCGGAGGATGAGAGGCACAGCTGAGTCCTAGAGCCGACTGAGCCACCTAAGCAGGGAGGAGGTGCTGGAGAGAAACCATGTCAGGCCCTTGTGGAAGATCCAGGGAGACAGCAAGGGAGCAGCGGTTCCTGGCAGTGGTGGGTGGCAGGCAGGCTGGTTTGCTCTGGGGAAACTGTACAGAAAAGTGGCTGGAGAGAGGCGAGGCCCAGAATGGGGCTCTGGAGATGGAGGGGCCTGTAGGCAGGACCAGCTCCAGATCCTGCCCCCGGAGGTGTCCTCCAGAGCACTGCCCAGAGAGGGGTCCTCATCTGGGCTGTGGAGAAGGGTGGTGCTTTCATGGAGGAGGATGGGGGAAAGTGGGGGCTTTGGAGGAAGTGGGGGGAGGACCCCAGGAACAGGAGCCGAGGGGAGGAGGTCTTTTTCTGTTCCCCCCTTTTCTCCCCTCCTTATCCATCTATGTCCTTTCCTTCCTTCCTTCTCTCTCGAGCTCGTTCTTTCTCCTCTGTTGCCCTCTTTCTCTCTCTTCCACCTCCTCTCTTCTCCTTCCCTCCTTCTCCAGCCACTCTCCTCTCCTTTCTCCTGCCACTATTTGATCAGTGAATTGAAACACAGCCCAAAGCCAGCAAAATTGAAAAGGAAAATCTATTGCTAAAATTTCCAAAGCTAAATAGGCATGCATTTCCCACACTGTGGCCTATGAACTCCAGGTCCTCAGGTGGGACGTGGTTAAAGCACAGACTTTGGAGCCTGTCTGACTAGGTTAACAAATCCCTGCTCGGCAGCCTACTAGCCATGTGACCTTGGATAAGTATTTGATCCCCCTGTGCCTCAGTTTCCCTTTCTGCAAAATGGTAACAATAATAACACCTGCTTCATAGGTTGCTGTGAAGAAAAAAATGCCTTAAAATGGAAAGATCTCTTAGCTAGTGCGAAGCAGCCTCATAGCACAGGGAGATCAGCTCGGTGCTTTGTGACCACCTAGAGGGGTGGAATAGGGAGGGTGGGAGGGAGGGAGACACAAGAGGGAGGAGATATGGGAACATATGTATATGTGTAACTGATTCACTTTGTTATAAAGCAGAAACTAACACACCATTGTAAAGCAATTATACTCCAATAAAGATGTTAAAAAGAAAAAACAACAAAAAAGGAAAGATCTTAGAGCAGTGCCTGGCATGTAATAAGTGCTGAATGACTTAGCTATTCCTATAGATGTTCCATGAGAGAAAGTCTGAGAAACACTGAGCACTTCTCCCCCACCATCTTGGAAATAATCAACACACAATAGCACATTAGAAGCCCCAGAAGTCCTACAGCAAAAAGATCTGTTTGCCTTTGCTTACCTTTGGCCATCTCAAAGTACTCCCCCTTCCTTCTTTGTAAGCACAAAACACCTGTCTCTTAGGACATGCCCACTTCTGAAGGTCGTAGTTTGACAAATACTGGTTTGGGATTACTCACTGTTTCCAGACAATGGTGAATGAGGTAGAGAGAGAAAGCATTATCTGAGTCATCAGAAAGATCTGAAGTCAACCCCCAGCTTTACCCTACCAGCCACAGGGCTCAGGAAATGTCAGTCAGGCCCAGAGAGAAGAAGTGGCTTGCCCAAGGCTGTACAGTGAGCTAGAGCGAGACCTAAGACTAATACGCAGAACTCCCAGCCCAGGACTCCTTCACTTCCCTCCTCCCTTCTCCCCCATTGTCAAGTAGAAGCAGGAGGTCTTTTCTGGGGGGGAGGAGAGAGAGTCCCTCAATCTTCGAGACTGACGTGATCCTCTCCGCCCCACTTCCATTAGCTTTTCATGCCCTGCTAGGCTTGAGCCACAGTGGCTGTAAAGAAGGTGTGATTTCCTCTCCACCAGGGAGAGTGATGAGGTGAGAAGTTCCCACTTTTCTCCCCCTCCCAAAAAAGGTAAAAGAGCTAAACTCCCCCCGCCCCACAGGCAGAGTGACCAGGCACTTTTGAGAGAGCCAACGTGTGTGTCCCTGTCCCTGGTGCTGAAATATGGCTAGTACCTGGGCAGGGGTCCCCAACTCCTGACCAGGCTGGAATGGCTGCTGCAAAATCTCTTGGGGGAGAGCCCATCATCACGGTGATTCCTAGGCCTTGCATCTCATTGGCTGAGTCAGAATCTCCTGGGGTCACTGCCCAGTTTCTGTACATTTGAAAATCTTTCAAGGTGTGGTTTGGGACCCCACTTCTTTGGGGAATATTTGCATATCCCAACGCTAGCCCACCTCTCCCATGGATCACTGTTTCTCAGTGATATTATTTTCTGATTTTTCTTAATAAATTTGTAATTTTCATACTGTGGTAGAAAAACAAATCATTTTATATGCTTCATATTAATGGAACAGATTTTACGGGTGGTTGGCAATTCGAGTTTTTTTTTATAGTAGTAGCAAATTATTTTCTACTCTGGGAGCTTGAGGGTGCATATTCCCTCCTGCTCCAATATTTGTGGTCCTCTGAAGTCCACTCCATTCTTTCCCTCTGCCTTCAGGCCTGGAGATTTAGGGTGCTGGAGTGGTTTCAATTATGTTCATGTGCTCTCAGTCCCCACATTGAACTGCTCCAGCCATAGTGAGATGCCTTTATTGTGGTATTTACTCTTTCAGATACTTCTCTTTCCCTCTGAGACCCTGAGGAGAATCCCCAATGGAGAAATAGTCGCACTGGACATTCTACCAAGACAGATGCCAGCAGGATTGGGCCAGAGAGCTTCACTAGCTTCTGACAACCCCCTTGGGCTCTAATGCTGTGGGAGTGGGTGGGTTGGGCCCTTGCAGACTGCATCCCTTTCTTATTTGATTTCCAGATTCCAGAGCAGCTGGTTTTGAGGCTGTGAGGAGGTACAGAATAGTGATCGCACGCACAGGCTTTGGTGTCACATGTGGATTCAAAGGCTGGTTTTGCCTTTTGCTAGCTGTGCGATCTTGGACAAGTTGCTCCTACTTCCTGGGCCTCAGTTGCCTAATGTTTGAAATGTGGACAGTACCATTCATGCTTCGATAGGGTTGATGTAGAGATCACGTGAGCAAATGGACATCAAAGTGTCATCCTATAAGCCACCATAAGTTATTATAATCGTACAAAGGAATCTCTACCCATATGATAGCTGCAAACTTAAGGAGGGCATTTATTTGCATTTTATTATGATATTCTTGGTGTCCTGCAAACTTCCACTTCTCTCCCCTTCCTCTGGAGATCAAGATCTAAAAATGAAGTTGAGGGGCTTCTCTGGTGGTGCAGCGGTTGAGAGTCCGCCTGCTGATGCAGGGGACACGGGTTCGTGCCCCGGTCCGGGAAGATCCCACATGCCGTGGAGCGGCTGGGCCCGTGAGCCATGGCCACTGAGCCTGCGCGTCCGGAGCCTGTGCTCCGCAACGGGAGAGGCCACAACAGTGAGAGGCCTGTGTACCAAAAATTAAAAATAAAAAAATAATAAAAAAATAAATAAAATAAAAATAAGAATGAAGTTGAAGGTAGATGTTTGGGGTCACGGAAGGGCAGGGTTTTGTGTCCAGAGCAGAGTGTTGGTCATTGTCCCTTCTAAGGCATCTTCTTGAGGTGCCTCTAAAAGGCAGCTCCAGCCAGAGGAAGAAAGGAAACGGTCCCAGGGGTTGGGGAAGGTTGCTAAGTCTTCCCAGGCCCCAGCTGTGGAAGCCTTGTGCTAGTGTGGGCCTGGAGCTGCTCAGGCCTTAGGGTTGGCCTTAGGGAGCAGAACCAAAGGTCACGAATTGGGGGCCCCTCCCCACTTTGTGCGGATGGCAAAACAGAGGCCCCTACAGGTCAGGTGATTTGCTCCAGGCTACAGAGTTAGTTGGCAGCAGAACCTATGGAAGGAACCAAGTTTCCTTTCATTGTGTCACGTGGCCTCCTGGGCACAGTGCAAGGAGTCCCGCCACGGCTTCTGTCCCGAGCAAAAAAGAAAAGACTTGAAGTGCTGTGGGTTAGTTTCTGGGAAGATGGATTGGGTTGGTTGTGTGTGGCTCCGGGGGGAGCCGTAAAGCTTAGGTGTTAGGAACAGAGCTTTCGGCATCAGACAGGCTGAAATGTGAGTTCTGACTCTGTTATTCACCACTGCTAGGGGCTTGGCCTCCAAGAGGCTGGGTTTCTTCACTCGCGCAGTGGGACTAATGAGAGATGCTGCCTTGGTGACGTTGTGAGTCAGTAAGACAGCCAGGAGCGATGTGTACGTCGGTGGTTTTACAATGATACCTCAGTTCTGTGTCTCTGCACGTGCTAAGATGTTGAATGAGAAAGTGAAGAGGTCACAGCACAGCCAGGAACAGATAAAATTGTATGCAGAATGGTATGTGCAGACGTCCAGTGACAGAAGGAGCTGCCTGTGTGATAGCGAGCTCCTCATCACTGGAGGGCAGCAAGCCCCTGGTGTGGGTGCCCCTGGGAGGATTCAGGCATCTGCTGGAGAAACGGACCAGCGCCTCTGCCATTCCATGATGCCCCCTCTCCCCCTTCTCAAGTCCCTGGCCCTTGCTCACCGGCGGGGGGGGGTCTCTGTTTTCCAAAGCAGCAAGCTGCCTGCATGGTAATTACTTTTGGACTTATTAAGCATAATTATCCCTAATCGCACACAACCAGTAATCGCTGTGGCTGTTACTGGGGCCTACCCATACAGTACCACCCACAGTCCTGGGGTTCCAACACCCAGCTGGGGCCTGAGGTGGAGCTGGTGCTCTCTGCCATGGGGTTGGGGGGCTCGGCAGAGATGGGGCTGCCGTATCCCCCACCAGTGCTCCTTCAGCCTGGGTACCAGGCTGGTGAGGAAGTTGCTCAAACACCCCAGCCCCAGGGCCTTCCTTCCAAGTACTCCCCACCTTGTATGCCTGCCCAGGCCACGTCCCTTTACCCACGCTGCTCCCTCCTCCTGGGACTCTCTTTCTCTCCTCTTTTATTCCCCTTCCTTCCCTCCCGTCCAACAAACTACCCTCCCTTCTTCCCTTCTTTCAAATATTTTTTTAAAATAAATTTATTTATTTACTTATTTTTGGCTGCATTGGGTCTTCGCTGCTGCGCACAAGCTCTCTCTAGTTGCAGCGAACGGGGGCTACTCTTCATTGCAGTGTGTAGCTTCTCACTGCGGTGGCTTCTCTTGTTGCGGAGCACGGGCTCTAGGCACGCGGGCTTCAGTAGTTGTGGTGCAGGGGCTTAGTTGCTCCACGGCATGTGGGATCTTCCTGGACCAAGGCTCAAACCCGCATCCCCTGCATTGGCAGGTGGATTCTTAACCACTGCGTCACCAGGGAAGTCTCCCTTCTTTCACATATTTTTGAGTCTCTTTTAGGTACCTGGCACTGTTCAAGGTACTGGAGATACAGCAGTGAGGGAGGGGGCTAAGGACAAAATCCATGCTTTTATGGAGCTTACTTTCTACTGAGGAAAGAGAGAGAGGCAAAGAACAGATAGGTAGTTATATAGCATATTAGAAGGGGTTGAGCGCTATGGAGGAATCAAGCAGAGTGATGAGGATGAGGTTTTCTTTGTTGGGGGGGGAGAACGTCACAATTTCAATAGAATGGCCATGGTTGGCCTCATGGAGAATGGGACACTTGAGCAAAGACCTGAAGGCTAAAGACTTGAAGACTTGAAGGTGATGGTTAAACTATGATGATATGCGGGGAAAGAATGTTCCAGGAAGAGGGAACAGCTAGTGCAAAGGTCCTGAGGTAGGAACAGGCTTGGGGTGTTCAAGGCACAGGGAAGAGGCCAGAATGGCTGGAGCAGAGGGAGTGAGGGCGGAGAAGTTGGGGCGGAGGTGGAGGGTAGACGGCGCAGGGCCTCATGGGCCATTTTAAGGATGTTGACTTTTCCTCCGAATGAAATACCTGAGCAGAGGAGTGGCTTAATCCGACTTGTTTTTTGTTTTGTTTTGTTTTGTTTTTTAAATCTCTATTCTGTCCATAGAGAGACTGTGGGCATGGGGGAGCCCAATGAGGAGAAGCTGTTACAACAATCGGGTGAGAAATAATGGGAGTTTGGGCCAACTTGGCGGCCAGGGAGCTGGGAGGCATGGAAAGATTCCAGACCCATTTTCAAGGGAGAGAGGACAGGATTCTCTGATGGGCTGGATATGAGGTGTGAGAGAGAGGCAGCCGGAAGGGTTCCAAGGTTTTTGGTCTCAACAACTGGAAGGAGGGAGCTACCACTTATCCAACTGGGGAAGACTGGGGGGCAAAGCAGGTTTCGGAAGGGAGGGCTGATGTTAGGTTCCAGGCACGTTAAGGTCTGGACACCCAAGAGATGCAGGTTAGTCAGTGATTCAGAGAAGACAGGTCTGGCTGGAGTGTGAACGTGGGAGGCCACACACGGATGACAGTTAACACATCCAGATAGGATGCGCTCCTCTAGTGAGTAAATGAAGACAGGTAAGAGGCCCTGGGTCTGAGGGCTAGGGCCCCCCGGGGTTAAGGGGTTGAAGCCAGCAAAGGGCTGAGAAGGAGCGATCAGAGGTAGGAGAAGAATCCAAGGGAAGGAAGGACTCAAGCAGGAGAGAGGGAGCTCTCACTTCTATATCCTTAGGGCACTGGATTCTGCCTCTCGAGCTCCCCGACTTCTGTTCTCACTCCCCTTTCCATCAATTTATTCCCTTTCCCTCCTCCCCTCCCCCCTCTCTTTCTCTTTCTCTGTCGCTTTGGATGTCTTTCTCAGCGTCTGTCTCTCCCCTGGGCCCCTTCGCTGGGCCTCTCCCTCCCCTCCTCCCTGCTCAGCCCCTGGCCAAGGGTGGAGGCCCCTGGGGCGCGGGAACCCCTGGCAACCGCCGGCACGTGCCAACTCCCGGCGTCTCAGAACCAGCTCGAGGCCCGTGCCACGCCTCCTGCCCGCGTAATGCGCTCTAATATTTATTTACATGCCTTTCAGACTATTATTTATTAAGGTATCGCTGCCAACCGTGCGCGGGCTAATTGCTCTTAATGTGCCCCCTCCCGGTTCCCACGGCGACGCCTCTGTGCCCGCGGAGTCAGCGCTGCAGGAGAGGGGAAACCGAGGACCAGAGCGCAGAGGGTGCCGGGAGTGCGGGTGCCCGCGCGGGATGGGGGCGCGGGGGCGCGGGAAGTGCGCGGGTGAGGCGGAGAGGGTGCTCAGGGAGCGCGCAGTTGGAGAGTTGGGGACGAGGAGAGGGCGGCAGGGGGACCCCGGCGCCAGGGCATGAGAGGCGTGCCCGCGGCGCAGTTTGGAGTCTTGGAGTGGGGTGGAGGTGCAGGGGACCCAGCTGGGGGGTCTGGGAGCAGGTGGGGAACTCTGAGTGCGAGGCTGGATGGGACAGAGGTTCGGACGGGCTGCGCTCGGACCTTGCGCAGCTCGCTTGGCTGTGGGCAGACAGACCCATGATGGGGGGGGGGGCGGGGAGGGGGGAGGGGGGAGGGGGTCGGCCGGGAGGGGGCCGTAGCCTCCCCGCACCCCACCCACATAGGCGGTGGCCTCGCCTCGGCTGGTTCTCCCGACATCATCAGCAGCAGCAGTCGAAGCGGGAGGGAGCGGTTTAATTGGCAGGATTTTGGGTTAAGGACAGATGTGGCTTCGCTGGGTTTGGAGGCTGGGCGTGCGGGGGCGGGGAGGGTGCTGGTCGGAGCGGGCAAAACAGACTGAGAGAGACGCCGGCTAGGCGCCCCTGGAGAGAGGAGGACAAGAAAGGGGTGGCCCAAGATTGGGAGAGAGAAGCAGATGAAGAGGGACAGAAAATACAGCTGGGCAGAGACAGGCAAGATGGACTCTTCAGAGACGGCTGGAAGAGGGGCGCTGCCAGGCTGGCTTCTGCCCTCTGCCAGGTGGAGGCCCTCCCCCTTCTTGTCCGGGACCACCCCCTCCCTGTATTAGCACAGCCCCATCCCAGGCAGCAGTCTTCACTGGGGGGGACAGGGGGCTAACTTGGGGACATTTATTCATTTAATTTTATTATTGGTACTGTGTGTACAGTGTCTGCCAACTCCCAGGCCTTGTTGGTGTCACCCTAAAAATTGTCCTCTGGATTGGAGTTGCAGTTTAATAAAACCCAGGGTGCTGTGCCCCCCCCCCATAGAGACTGATTTAAAGCAGCTGTGCAGGGGCCTTTTGGGTCCCTCTTCTGAGCTGCACTGGGCCAAGTGCATTTCTCCCTGTGAACACCGCTGAGGTAGGTATGGTGATTTTCCAGATGGGCAAACAGGGTCTCTGAGAGGTGAAGTGACTCCCATAGCTAGTGACAAGCTGAAGCTAGAGGGAGTGGCCAGCCCAGAAACTCTACCCAGGGCCAAACCTCTGATTGCTGGTGGCTATAATTTCATCAAGCTTCTGGCCCCAAGGGCTGTTGAGGTGGCCACAGAGCTTTCCGGAACTGAACCTGGTCGATCTGCCTGGTTGGTGGTTGCTTGAGGCTCCGGGCTTGCTCTGTGCTCTGCACGTTCCCCAGATGCCCGGAGCTCATTTCTCCATCCCTGGACCAGATGTGGCCATGCTAGATGCTGCCGCCTGAACGCTGGGAGTCTTATGCCCCATGGGGGAAGAGTCCTCATCTCCAGGAGAGCTGACACAACCTCATAGGGGCTGAGAGTGGGATAGGGGCACCACCCTTTCATCCTGGAATGTTCTGGAGTCTGGAATCAGGATGTTAAACTCACCAGCTTCGGAGGTGGAGGGAACCTTGAGACTTATCCAGTCCACCACGTTCATTTAACAAATGGGGAAACTGAGGCCCAGAGAGAGAAAGGGACTTACCTAGGGGCACACAGTCTGTGCACCTGAAATGACCTCTGCCCTCACTGAATGATTGCTGGGAGGTGTTGATGGCCCCTCCCCCCATCTTATTTCAGCATCGGGGGTGTGGATTTTACTACAGAATTGGGAAAGCGGCAAGATTTGTTTTCTGTGTGTGCCAGCCTTCTTTCCAGCCCTTGCTCCCCCTCACCCAGTGCTCTCTGCTGCCCTAGGACCCGACTTCCCCAGCCTAAGTATCTAGCTTGTAGGTATTACTCCCTGAAGTCACGTGTCTCTAGTCCTTACCTACACACACGTATTTTCCCAGGGACCTTCTAATGACATTGCCTTAGAGTAGCTGTAGTGTGGGATCTTTAGACCCAACAAGGGCAGGTTTTAGGGGACCTGAGTGACCTTGGTGCAGGTCCTGTCCCTCCTAGGCCTCAGTGTCTCCATCTGTAAAGTGGGGGTGCTGCAGACATTTGGAGGTTCCTAGCATCCTTTCCAGCTCTGACATGTCAGGACTGCCCACAGAAGGAGCAGCTGGGACCTGGGTCCCAGACCAGGGCCCATCTGCTGCTTCCCCTCCTTGGGGCAGGAGTAGGAGGGGGTTATGGGGCAAAAACAGTGGAGAAAAGGCAACGGTCTCTGGGCCCCGGTAAGCAGTGTCTGAAGAAGAGAGAAAGGCAGGAGGATTTGTCACCCATTCTCCTCCTGTGTCTGAAGCCTCCTGGCCCCTGACTGCCTTTCTGGGGAGGGACAGGAAGAGGGGGGCTATATTTGCCTTCTGGGGATGGTGTGGGGCGGAGCGGACTTGGTGGGCACAGGGGCAGTGAGCCTGCAGTCCCCGGACCTGAGCATGGTAGGGCAGTTCTTTGTCTAATGTGGGAGATATGTAACGCTCCGTAACAAACACTCCCCTCCCCTACTTGGCCTGGTTAGCCTAGCCTTGCAGTACCCGGCACACAGTAGACATGGGGTGAATTCACAGGTGGAGTGAATGAACGAATGAATGTCTTGAAGTAAAGAGGCCTGGCCCTAGAGTTGGGCCGACCTGGGTTTGGATCCTGCCCCACCAATTTCTGGCTGGCTGACCTTGAGCTGATTACTTCATGTCTCTGAACTTCAGTTTCCTCATCTATAACATCGAAGAGATACTTCTTCGAGTTGTGAGGAGCAAACGAGATGAATCAATGGGAAGGCCTTAGAATCGTGTCTGACATTTAGGACTCCCCAAATTAGAACTTCTGATTATTTTCACCAAAGAGAGAGTGACTGGGTCACCCTCTAACCTTGCACTTCAGCACGTGTTTACTGAGCTTCTACAATGTTCCAGGCACCACAGGGGGCCTAGAGGTGATTGAAGCCCAGTCTCTGCTCTCAGATTGCTTATAGTCTGAGAGGGGAGACACCTGACCACACAGCCTTGAAATACCCCTGAGAAGTGCTCATAATAGCTGTCACCTGGAGTATAAAGGGCTGTGGGAGAGGTCGAGTCTGCCCTGGGGTGGGGGTGCAGGTCAGGGAAGGCTTCCTGGAGGAGGTGAGCTCCACACTGAACTCTGAAGGACTTTCCTCCTGGTAAACACCTATCATAGGCGGAGAAAACATGGCAGACATGAACGGCTTGCTTGGGGAGCACTCAGAATCCAGTCTCTGCTCCTATGTCACTTTCTCAGGAAGTCTTCTCTAGCTGCTCTCGGATGCATAGCATCCTCCCTACTCTTTTTTTTTTTTTTTTTTTTTTTTTTTTTTTTTTGCGGTACGCAGCCCTCTCACTGTTGTGGCCTCTCCCGTTGCAGAGCACAGGCTCCGGACGCACAGACTCAGTGGCCATGGCTCACGGGCCCAGCCGCTCTGCAGCATGTGGGATCTTCCCGGACCGGGGCACGAACCCGTGTCCCCTGAATCGGCAGTCGTACTCTCAACCACTGCGCCACCAGGGAAGCCCCTCCCTACTCTTTTATCCGCTTCCCCTATAACTGCTTCATTTTTCTGCTTTACCTTTTACCCCAATATATATTTATTTGCTTTTGTGTTTCTTGTTTCTCTTTCCACTAGGGCATCAGCCCCACGAGTGCAGTGTTATGGATTTAATTGAATCTCCCCCTGCCAAACAGTCTTTGTATGTTGAATTCCTAACCCCTAGTACCTCATGATGTGACCACATTTGGAGACAGGCTCTTTACAGAGGTAATCAAGTTAAAATGAGGTCATTGTGGTGGGCCCTGATCCAATATGATTGGTGTCCTTATTAAAAGGGGAAATTTGGAGACAGGCACATACACAGGGAGGATGCCATGTGAGGATGGGGATTATGCTGCCCCAAGCCAAGGAACCACCAGAAGCTGGGAGAGAGGACTGGAACAGATCCTTCGCTCAGCCCTCAGAAGGAGTCAATGCTGCCGACACCTTGATGCTGGGCTTCTAGCCTCCAGAACTGTGAGACAATACATTTCTGTTCTTTAAGCTCCTGGTCTGTGGTCCTCTGTTATGGCAGCCGGAGCAAACTGATAGAGGCCGAGACTTTGTTCTGTTCATCACTGTATCCCCAGTCTAGAATAGGGCCAGCGTTTAGTAGGCAACACAATTCATGTTTCTTGAAGGAATGAACCTTGGCTGTGATGTGCAGTGCGGAGGACCCGATCCTGGGTGACCGTGCAGATGGGAGAGAGGAGACGCAGGAACAGGGCGGAGGTGTGGTGTCGACAAGGGGGGCTGGTGGCTTCAGTCCCTTTCAAGTCTCATCCACCCACTTTCTGTTCTTCTTTCCCAAAGTGGTGATCTTTTGCCTGATCAAATCCCATCTTTCTCTTACCCAGTGTGCAAAGCTCATGGGACTTGGGGGCAACTCAGATCCCCCCTTGGGGGAGTGGGGAAGAGAGCTGTCCTCATCCGATCACCGTCTGTGAACAGAGTCCTAAAACAGGTGCTACAGGAGCCACACAAGACTTGCTGCCGAGAGTGTACAGTCTGTTGGAGGAATCAGAGCCCTATTTGAGAAAAACCCTGGTCTGCTGGAGGAGATAAGATATGTGCCCTTGGAGAACCTCCAGTCTGGTGTGGGTACACAGCCCCTGCCCTGCGGGGAGAGATTGCCAAGTGTGATTGGGAGTTTCCAGTCTGATGGGGGAGACATACACACATACATACACTAATAAAATATCCCATAAGAAGCTGCTCCTGGGAGGCCTGGAAAGACTTCCTGAAAGAAATGGGTTTGCACGGAGTTGGGGGAAGGAAGGGGGGTGGTTTCTATATGGTGGGGGGAGGAGGCGTGGGCAGAGAAGGGAGGGACCAAGTAGGTATCTCTCCTTTCCAGTCCCAGGTGAGCCAGCCTGGTATCTGGACACACACGGGTGAATACGTGACTGGCACAGCCTTTCAGTGGGCTTCCTAGCCATCACGAATCACCCATTTTTAGGAGAGAAAAAAGACTGTTGACAAGGGACGGGAATAGCTTCTAAAGCCTCCCTTCATCCCTGCTGCTCTTGTTTTCCCAAATGTTGTCTCCCCAGGCCCTGGATCTGGAAGGCAGTGCATGCCCACAGCGCCCTCTGCTGGACGGCATCAGAACAGGCTCTGGGCGCCCAGGCATTTGTGCAGGCAGTCCCCTGGTTTCCTGCCAGGAAAAAGAGATTCTGAAGTCAGGAATGAAGGATAGACAGGCCCTGGGTCAGTGTCTGGGAGGGTCCATATCTGCAACCTGGAGGATTTGGAGCTTAACAGTAGTGTAGGGGAAGGTTAGTTCTGCTTGTGGTGACTGAGGGAGCCATGATAGTTAACTTGCCCCCCAGATCTTATCAAGGGCTCAGGAGCTGGGGGTGGCCATCACCCTGGGTAACCAGGACCTCTCCTCCACCCCAGCGCATGGGAGGACCCTCTTCTAGCCGATTACCAATGTCTCATTATATCCTAGAGGATGTGTGTCCTGGAATTTGGGTGGGTGGTCTGCATGCTTCCAAGAGGGATTGATGGTTGAGAGACTCTAGGTGATGCTCAGATGGGACTGAGGGCCACTGTGCTGGAAGGCAGAAGAAGAGAGCTTGGCAGAGCTAGGCTGGGACTCAACTTAGTATTTTCTCCCTTTTTCAGACCAGGATAAAGATGAATTGAGTCTAAGGGAGCTCAGGGGGCCAGCAGTGCCTTGGAGTGGACAGGCAGCCATAGGACAGAGGACCCAGGAGGTCCAGAGACCCACTGGGCTCACTTCATTCTCTCCTTCTACAGAGTTCCTGGGGAGAACCCGAGTCCCTGCTTTCCTGTGCGTGTTTTTCATGGTGTGAGAGACTAGGAGACCCTTACTGCCATCCCAGCAGGATGCGCACGCACACACCCGCCCCCAGCCCCAGCTTTTGCAGGATGCACAATGCGAGAAGGGGACAAAGCAGCAAGTTGGAAGTTTCCTAGAAAGGTGGAGGTAGTGCCCAGCTCATGTAAGTCAGTGAGGTGTTAAAGGGACCTTGGGTCCCTCAGCAGCTTGGAGCTGTGGTGGGGATCAGAGAAAGGGCTTGTCTGTCTTAGTGAAGGCCATTACCTGGCTGAAAATCACCAATGAAGGCTGCCCGCGAACAGTATTTCTGTTGACCATTTAATCTCAGCTTGTTGGCTCCTGGCATTTTTTTCTATTAGGGGCTGTTAGCACGTTGTGGTGATGCTTTTGGCCTGTTGGGAATTCCTGTTTTAGTCACTGTTTTCCCCGACCGCTGCAAAGGGATGAATGATTTTGAGGAAACAAGGCAGGCTGCTAGAGGATTTCCAGATGAACCTTGTGTTTGGTTTTGGGGTCAGTCTGTGTAGATTCCAAGATGAAATGGTGGCTGGTGACGATTTTCAAAGAAATATATTTTGTGGAACCACTAATGGCTTCTGAGAAAAATCTGAAATGGGGAAAACAGCTCTGCAGAGATACTGCAGCAGGTGCTGTCAGTGCCTGGCTGTATCCCCTCAGCTCCATTCAGCTCAGTGCACAGGGGCTGAACACCTGCTGGCACCTGTCCTTTGCCAGTGGCTTTCTCTAGCTGCAGAAGTCAGCGTGGCTGGTGCACCTGTGGCCAGCCACAAGTAATGCCCTTGGGAGGGAGGGACCCTCACCAGTGGCTGAATGGAGCTGATGCACATACACCCCATTCCTTCCCTGTGAGCTTTGAGATGTGCATCTACTCTTGTTCCTAGAGTTCCCCAGGGGGATGAGGGTCCACACCCATAGTAGTAACCAGGTTAGTAACATTCCCTTTCTGGGTGTCCTTCCTGCAGCTATTTCAATTCCTCACTTGCCTAGGATGTTTCGTAGAATCACACAAATACATTATTTGCACTGAATCCTGATCTCAGGCTCTGCTTCTGGGGGAACTACTGTGACCAACTTGTCCCAATTTTCCTGGGATTGTCCCAGTTTTAAAACTCAAAGTCGGGGCTTCCCTGGTGGCGCAGTGGTTGAGAGTCCGCCTGCCGATGCAGGGGACACGGGTTCGTGCCCCGGTCCGGGAAGATCCCACATGCTGCAGAGCGGCTGGGCCCGTGAGCTATGGCTGCTGAGCCTGCGCGTCCAGAGCCTGTGCTCCGCAATGGGAGAGGCCACAACAGTGAGAGGCCCGTGTACTGGGAAAAAAAAAAAAAAAAACAAAAAACCTCAAAGTCCCACCTCCTGGGACCCCATCCCCCACCAAGTTCCAGGCAAACTGGGGGACAGTTGGTTACCTGAGAGAGACAAACGTAAGACAGATGTAATCACACTAAGTGAGGCACAAGGATCACTGAACCACTATTTTGAAAGCCAAGCATTGGCTTCGAGAACAAAAGAGCAGACACAAGTATAATTTCATCCTATCATCAGGTTCAACAGTTTTTATGAGCTAAAAGCCTTTAAGAGAACAGTAGCTGCCATTTACAAAGAAGCCATTCCTTTGAGAACAGGCACACACATACAGCCCCAGGGTATGCTTTGCTAATGATTGGTGAACACTAGACGCTGGTGTCCAGGATTCCACAATGTCTACATAACTGGCTACCAGGCAGAAAGGTGATGTGTATTCCAAGAACAAGTGTCACAGGCACCATGGGGACATTACAGGTGAGCAGGCGAGGGGGTGGGTAGCCCGTTGTAGGCACTTGAGGCTCTGAGGGGGACAAGCACCGGCCATGCCACTTGAGCCAAAGCCATCTGGGCAAATAGTGAAACTATGCCGCGGGTGTGCCCACATTCGGCCACAGTGAGACGAGGCGCTTTGCCTTGGAAAGCGGCTGTAAGCTCAAGGCCGCTGGCTCTGAGCCAAAGAGATTTGCAGCATGAACAGGAGAAATCCCACTTTGTCAGGCTACCTGGGCGGCAGTGCTGTTGAGAGGCTGGGGGCCGGGTGAACACATGGGTCAGGGAGCTCCACAGTGGGGACTAGGGGCCTGGCCAGGAGATGCCGCCAAGCTCCTGACCTTGGGACAGATCTCTGCGGATCAGATTATCCAGCTGCAAAATGCCGCACGCGCCCCTGCCCTGTTTATTTTTACACTGGCACTGCAGAGCGTGCTACAGCTGAGGAATGTGCCCACTTTCATTGTTTTCTCTAGTCCTTGCTAGATTGGTGGGAAATAAAAGATCTTCCAAATGCCATGGCAGTGAACACACAACCTATTTCCTGGGGGTAGCAGAGCCCTTCTCTTTCCCTTCCCAGGGCATTAAGGATGCAGAATGCATTTGTGTCTGGGCACCACCTATACTCCAATATGAAAGTAGTGAGAGGCAGCCTTTGGACCCTGCCACGGCAGGTGCTGCAGTGTCACACAGGTTCCAGCCAGGCAGGTGAAGGAGGTGACAAGTCCCTTGGGGTAGGCTGCACACAGATCTCAGGAGACTCCTTCAAATAAGGGTAGGGACCAACAGGGACAAGTCAGGAATTAAAGGAAACTTGAGAGGTCTTTTCTGACAGCTGTTCCACGTGAACAGCTGGAAGGGAAGAAGAGGAACCCTTGCTTTCTCAAATGTCTGAGGAGCAGGTGAAAACCCACCAGCAGGTGAAAACCCACCAGCAGCAAGCCACCAGTAGCTGGTCTTGGGACCAGCTACTCCATTCATCAGCCCTAGCAGTGGAGGACAGTAGATGCCATTGGTTTGGTCCACAGGCAAGGGACAGGTTGAGAAAACAACAGTGCTGGATGGAAACACATGCTGCTTATTTCCACGTCCAGTGTAAGTCTGCCTACGTGTGGGGTCCAGTTTTCCTGGGATCTGGAGTTGGTCTCCTCAGCCGAGGGGTCTGAGAGCGAGGGCTTTGCCTCTGGGTGTAGCCGCAGGTTGGACCCTTGAGGCAGGGACTCCCCCCGCCCCCGCCCCGCTTCCCTGGACAAGGAGGCCCACAGCTACCTCCGCCCTGGCTGAAGTGGTCAGTTTTATTCACACACCGATGAGTGTCAGAAAGCTTAGGGCGGTCTTCAGTGCCAATGGTGCCTGAGGCCACACCCACAGAGGGCAGGACCACAGGGTGGGGGTGTGGCCAGTCAAGACACACCCACCTGGGTGGCCAGGAAGTGAGGAAACGGTTCATGGAGCAGACATCCTTGAAATGCTTCTCACCAAGCTCCAAAAAGCACAGGAACACCACCTAATATGTTCACTACGCCGCCCCAGTGTGCCTGGCATACGGTAGGCTCTCAATAAAGGATTTTTGAATGTCAGTGCCTGAAGAACCCAGGGGGGATCTAGACCAGCATTTTCCCTACTGAATAACCCGATGGAGACTGACAATGCATATTTACATATTCATGGGACTGAGTTGTCCTGACTTCAAGAAATCTGTTTTGCTAGTGTTTTCCCAACATATTTGCCCACCAGACAGTTTCTCATGAATTGCTAATTCACATATCAACCAAGAAATAGTGCTGAAAATGCTGATCTAGTGTCACCTCATCCTACAAAATATGAAATGGGGCCCAGAGAAAGCAAGCAACTTGCCAGAAGTCACACAGCAAAGTAGTGGTGGAGTTTAGACCAACATTTAAATTCCCCAGCGTTTAGCTCCACGTTCTTTCCACTAAAGGCTGGGCTTTTTTGTACAACGCCATTAAGCATTTGTACCCTCCTGATTCTTCAGCCAGGCAGGGCATAAACGTCCTTCTGCATGACCTAGAAAGCAAGGGCTAGGTTAACAAAGAATCCAGATTAATCCAAATCAATCCCGATTGCTGGGGCATCGGTTCACCTACTCAAGAACCCTTGGAACCACTTTAGCTTCAATGTATGTGCTAATTACCTAAGGTTCTTCTCTCTTCCTTAAAGCAAGTCCCTTTGGTCCTCTGCTTGGCAATCCTGGGGACAGATTCCCGAGACCCATGTCCTCTCAATACTACTGGAGTTTTTAAACAATGTCTCTTACCCAGATGTCCCCCAAAGCCCTTGGGTTATCTGAAATCAAGGAGCATTTGTTCCTCTGCACCTTTGGGTGCTGAGCAGGGGAATCAGGGAGTGCACAAGTCAGCTACTTGCTTGTGCATCAGTCGTCCAGGGCTCCAGCGACTGCTACTGGGGAAGGGTCTGAGACAGTTCCCTGGAGAAGGGGGTGGTGTGCCCATCGCTCTGCTGGGCTTCTCAGTTCCTCCTTCCAGGGGTCTTGCAGCACTGGTTTTACACTGGGAAGGTACTGGACCACCTGAGCTCCGGTCATTGTCCACACTGAGCTTGGAGGCCCAGAAGCAGGTTAAGCAAGAGGCTGGCCAGCTCAGTCCCACCTGGTCACCTTAAGGGGGAATGAGGCCCAGAAAGCACATGAGACTTGTTCAAGGTCACACAGACAATCAAGCAAGTCCATGGTCACTAAGAGGGAAACACCTCAGAGGCAGAGAATCTGGGAATATCAAAGCAGGGGGAACCCGCCCGCCAACCCTGGCTCCAGGGCACCCAGAGAGGGATAGCCACTTGCCCAAACTAGTGCCAGGCATTTCAGCTCTCAGCTTGACAATATTTCCATTCCTGGGGGACCAAGAAGGGGATGCCACGCCCCTTCCTCCTTCCCCTGAAGCTGGGGCTGCTGGCTGCATAGCTGCACAAGTGTTATTTTGTGGGGGAGGACGCATGCAGGGAGATGACAAGGTCTGGAGCCAGAGCCTCGAGCCATCATCCCTCCGTGTGGGCGACTGCCTGGCTGGGTTCCTCCCCAGGGCGGGGGTGGGGGTGGGGTCTGAAGCAGAACAGTCAGCCAAGCAGCAGATGAGACTTGATCTGAAGTCTCCAGCCCCTTCCCCTCCATGCGGGATGGGTCACCGGCTTTTTGAGGAGAGCCTCAGAAGGGCTGGGGAGGTGAAATCCCCTCGTGGGAGATTTTACAGCACAGCAGGAGGGTTGGGCGGGGCTGTGCATCGGGGGCGGGTGGCGTGCGGGGTAGGGTACCGCATCCTGGTGGGGCTGCCTTTTCTCCATACGTGATGGGTGTTCTGCTGAAACACCCCTCTCTCTCACCCGCTGCTGAAGACTGGGCATTTCTTGAGTCTTCATGAGGCTTCATGAAGGTGTTTGATCCATGGGGTCCTCCACATATCCCTGAAGGGGGACATCCTGGGGGAGGGTGCTTCTCGCCAGGGCCCTGGGGCCAGAAGGGAATCCTTTCCTTGGTTAGGAAAGGTTAAGGCCCTGGAGAGGGGGCTGGGCAAGGGCATGGATTCAGTGTGGAGTCCCAAGCTGATGGACTTCCTTGGTGAGGTCCAGACCCACCTCCAAGGGAGTCTGCAGGACAGAGGTGATGGGTCCCCAGCCACGAGGGAATCTGAGGCTGGGACACACCTGTCCCCACATGGTACACATGGTGGGCCTGAGAGAGGGATGTCCCCAGGGGCTCTCTGCTTTGAAGCTTCAAGAGTCTTTCATTTCATTGAATAAATCACGGCTCCCAGTGGAAGCTGCCATCCCCAGATGCACTGCTGCCAAGCAAGGTTCTCTTGCAAAAAAAGCCCCTCTGTCTCACAGTGTGCTGTGGCAAGGGAGGGCCCCCACTATCCCAAAATGCAGCTGACACAGGGTGGCTCTCTAGCCCCTCAACACAAGGAGATAGAGCTTGCATTACACAATCCCTGAAAGTGTGTGACATTACTTCAGGTGTCCTCTGGTTTCTCCACTGACTTCTGTGACCATGGCTCTTCTTTGGGGACTGGTTTTGCACAGACTGCGGCTTAATGCTAACACCTTGGCTTTCAGCGTGCCTCCCCTTGTCCTGCCCATCTCCTCTTTTTAGGTAGGAAGTCACAAATAGTCTGCAAACCAACACTAAAATATATGAAGGGCTTCCAAGCCAAAATAAAAGCTCCCCGGATGACTCTTTTAAAGTGCTGGGAAGGATGGTTCTCCAGGCAGTTTTTAAGTGGGATTTAGGGTCCTGGACTGTCACCATGGAGACAAACGCTCATCCCACAATGCAGCTGGCAGAGGTGGTCTCCCTCTGCCTGGATGCAGGCTTGCGGATCTGGTTACTTTCAGGCTTTGGGGCCGCTCGTCCACCCTTTATTTGAGGGGGGCATTGCCCATGTGATCCTCCTCCAGAGAGAACTCAGGCTTAAACTGTATGCTCTCTCTCCCCACCCCCCAGTGGCAGTAAATTCCACGGCTCTCCGGAAGGGAACCTTGGAACATTCTGGGGTTCTAGTCCAACTCCCTCACCTCACCCACTTATTTTACAGGTGGCGAAACTGAGGCCCAGAAGGGAGGGAGGGAGGGGCTGGCCTAAAGTTGCACAGTTAGGTGGTAGCAAAGTTGGCATTGAACTCAGGCCTCCTGATTGCCAATCCAGGGCTCTTTCTAGCAACCAGTATATTGGCTACAGTTTCAAGAGTCCCCCTACCGGCCCATGTGGTCCCCTCCCCCAGCCCCCTCTCCCCCGCTACACATAAGCTGGGTTATAGCAGAGCATATTGAACTCCAGGCTCTCGTCCCAGTGTCGCAGGAGCACGAACAGCTGGCGGGCGGCAGCCTTGAGCGCGCCCCGCGTGCGGCCCTCGGGCACCTCCTGTTGCTCCAGCCACGAGTTGGCCTTGGCGGCCACCAGCTCCCACTCAATGAAGTAGGAGGCGGAGCTGTGCTCCAGCCACGCCAGCGCCACCACTGTGGCCCACAGCTGCCCTGTGCGCTCTACCGCAGCCCTGGGCTCCCAGCCCGGCTTGCCCTCGGCCAGAGGCTCCGGGGAGAAGCTGTCACAGGAGGGTTGCCGAGGTGAGGGGCTGGTGCACGTCTGGGGACTTGGGGGCTGGCGGGCAGTGAGGGACACGTGGTGGCAGGTGAAGGGTGAGGTCCACTTGAGCTTCTCCTTGGGGATGTGGATGGCCTCGCAGAAGGCTTGGTTGAGCAGGAAGGCTCCGGAGGCCAGCTGCAGAGACACCTGTGTGTGGGGTAGCCCCTCAGTGGGCCTCAGACTTTTTAGCCCATGGAGCCCCAGGCCATGCCCAAGTCTGGGTGCACACAGCCCGCTGGTTCACACCTCCCCCAGCCAGCTCGCCCCACCTTCCCCGGGAGATTTGCGGGATACCCAGCCCAGCCGAGCACCGCCATGCTTTATCCCACTGGTACTTCAAGCTGATGACTTTCCAAGCCCAGCTCAACATCCTCACTCCAGACCTGCGTCTTGTCCTGGGCAGGTGGGCCCAGCTCGGCCACTGGGACCATCCACTGTCATCCAACCGACTCTGGGCAGCTAACCACCCTCTCCCTCCCTCCATGTCAATTGGTTACCAAGTCCCAACGGGTCCCACTTTCTGAACAGCTCTGCAGCCCACCATCTGCCACTTTATGTTGTCCCTGTCTCTGCTTCCCTCCCCTGTCCCCCCACCTTCACTCCATCTTTCTTGCATCCTGAGGGGTCTTTGTAAGGCAGAGGCCTTGTCACTTTTTGGAGGCCACCAGCTCAGTAGTTTCAATTTTCTCCTAGGATAAATCCAAGCTATGATTTCCAAAGCGCTGGTTCGTCCTTGACTCTTTCCCCTCCACCCATTCTCCAGCCCCCAAGCTCGCTCTCTCATGTGTAAACTGTCGGCTTAACCATGTAACTTCAGCATGTAAACAATGGGCTTAACCATTACATTCTTCCAGAAGTCATGCATCATTCCTCCCTGACCTCAAGCCTGGAGTAGGTTTCTCCCTCCCTCCCCATCTCCCCCACCAAACCCAACTGCTCCCATCACAGCACCTAACGATCAGAATTGCCCGGCTTCCTTGGCAGTGCCGTGAGCGCAGGGACCATGTTCACCTAGTTCAAGGTTGTCTCCCAGGGGCTAGCGCTGTGCCTGACTCAACAAATCCTTGCTGAGTGAATACATGCCTCCTGCTCTATTGCCCGAGACATTTGGAAACTCCAAGTGACACTAAGCACTTGGGTGTGCAGGGGCTGCAGCGGGGCAGTGAAGCTCAAACCCTGTCCCTCCTTTCAGCACCTCTTGCTCCCCAACCTTGCTGAGCCCCCGATGTGGCAGGACCAGGCTGCCTTTCTCCTTGATTCAGAGACACCCACTCCCGACCTGGGTTTCTATCCCTGCCCCGCATGCTGGGGCATCTGCAGAGCCACTTGCTAAACACGTTGCATGTCCCTGGGGTGTTCATTTTACTTGCCTGTGAGTCATTTCAAGGCTTATTTTTATGTATTGAAAAACAGACACACAGAGGTGGTGGAGTACAGTGCAAGATTCCCGTGAATTTTTAAAGCGAAGGTGGCAGATTGCAAAGAACGTTCACGGTGCTGGTGCTGGCTTTTAGCAACACTCCTAAACCCCAGATGGAGGGCTCAGGCAAACTCCCTCTGCCCGGCTGCTACGTGGGCGGGAAGGTCTAGGTCTTCTTCCCTTGGTGAAGGGGGAGCAGGGGGCAGCCCCTCTGCTGAGTGTGGGCCTGAGGTCTGGGGCCTGGGGCACTCACCAGCGGGACGTAGTCTAAGCTCTGGCTCCCTGGGGCTGACTCTGGAGCCTTGGTCAGTGGCTTGCCCAGGAAGCCCTTGGTCGCTCGCGTCAGCAGCCTGGATTTGTTGAGATTCAGCCTGTGTGGGTGGAGCCGGGGAAGAGTGACCACCGCTGTGCCCGTGGTGTCCCTGGTCATCCCACCCCTGGAGAGCCCACTCAACAGCTTCTGAAAGCCAGGGCTGGAAAGGGATCTGACAGAGAACTCCTCATGTGACAGTGCATTTCCCCAGAGGCACTCAGTCAGTTAGCAGCTTCCCCGAGCGAGGGGCGAGGTAGTGTTCTTTTTAGGACCCTCTTTTGATAGCATGTGCTTGTTCAGCCCAGTGGTCAGAGAGTCTCATGCTAGCCCTCTCAGGGGGACTTGCATTTGCAAAGACACCGTGAACCCGTGGGAAGTGAACTTGGGGTGGAGGTGGTTTCAGCAGGGTGATACCTGAAGACAGTGCTATCTCTGGGCAGGGGTCCTTCTTGGCATCCTTCAGATTGTTCATTTTTGTGTAAATGTCAGCCTGGGCCTGCCTTTGGCCTTCCAAGCTAGGGACAGTCCTGGGAAAACATGTGGCGGTAGAGTGAACCCCCAGTGGAAATCCCATGTACCTGGATCCAAAGAGAGTCTCTGAGGCCTTCGAGGAAGAAAGGGTGTTGGTGGCCAGACTGCGCAGGGGACCTGGAGAGCCAGAGAATGACAGTTAGGGCTTGACAGATGACCCTGTCCAGCTCTTCACTACCCAGATGGGGAAACAGAGGCCCAGAGAGGGCCAGGGGCTTGCCTACACCCCTAGGGATATGAGCTAATGATTGGGCTGCAGGGCTGTTTCCAATCCAGTTGATATGGGGAGGGGAGAAATACGTGGGTCCGTGTGTAAAGAAGCAGGCCTCCAAGTTCCCTTGGCTGGTGGCCCCTGGCATCTTCTGGAAGGTTACCTGTGAGGACAGTGACAACTTCACATCAACCCCCTTCAGCCCCGAGTAGGGACATTGAGTTTCCTCAATGGGCACATTGCTTGAAGATTCTTGGCAGAGGGAGGTGGTAGAATGGTCCCTCAGCTGGGAATTGGGATGCCTGACTCCTGGCCTAGCTCTGTCACCAACGTGCTGTGTGACCTTGGGCAAGTCACTTCACCTCTCTGGGCCTCAGTTTTCTTCCTTTAAAGTGTGGATACTCCTATTTATCGTACATGGAACTGTTTTGAGGAATAAAAGAACCAACAAGGACTTTGCTGCGTTAAGACACTCTCTTGGCCCAAAGATCTATCACTATTTTAATTAAAGGGAGAGCAGGCGGACTGCCCACTCACCTTCAGGACTAGCGTACTTCCCGCGGCCCAGGGATGTGTTCTCACTGACTGGCGCAGCGGGGCTTTCCTCCACATCTACAATAGAGGAAGCCAGTGAGGCCTGAGCTTCCCCAGCCCTCCTCCTTACCTCCCATCCTCCCAAGGAGAGTGCTGGTCTGAATTCACAGCACCTGGGGATGGGCTGGGAGAGAAAGGTCAGGGTTCCCATCCCTGCCTGGATGGGCCTTCATCTCCCAAAGATACCACCTGTGCTCCACTGTAAGGGTCGGACATGCCTGGGTTCAAATCCCACCTCCCCCAATGATTAGCTGTGTGACCCCAGGGAAGGTTACTTACTTTATAAGTTTCAATTGCAAATCGGGGATAATAGTATTGATCTGTGTTGTTGTAAAGATTAAATGAGATAATACACAGATAGTGCTTAGTGCCTGGTCCATGATAACTGCTCAATAAAGCCGAGAGCTACAGACCCAGCAGGGAAGCAGGAGCAGGTCAGAGGCCTGAGCATGGTGCTTGGAGGTGGGCGGAAAGGTGGGTTCATGCCAGCTCTCCAGGAGGCATCAGAACATGGCATTGACATGTCAGAGGGCTCTGAGCCTCAGTTTCCCCATCTGTAAGATGGGGATAATACGTGCACATCGTTTGTTCATAATATATAATCAGGATGATTATTCTTATGACTATTATAATATTTCAATGGCTGGAGAGTGATGGGCATATATACTATATAGGAATGATCCAAATTATGGAAAAAGCTTCATGCACAGATTTGTTCTGCAAAGCCTCTGTCTCTCTTATGAGACCGTTAGTAGCTTTGTGAGGGCAAGAAGCTCTGACTATCACTGGGTGCTCGGGGGGGCAGCACAAGAGTGAACCAGTGACTGAATGAATGAGGCAACCAGCAGGCAGAGAGCATGGTGGTTAGTTAACCTCATGGACTCTGGAGCCAGACACGGCTTGTTCAAACCTCCGTTCTCTCGTGCATCTGCGGTGTGACCTTGTGTAAGTCAATTAATCTCTCTGAGCCTAGGTTTCCTCATCTCTTAATGTGGAAAACAAAAGAAACACTCTCAGATGGGTGTGAGGAGTCATGGATAATTAAAGCAGTGCCCAGCACATAGAAAACCCTCAGTGAGTGTTAGCCATTGTCATCCTTGGGGAGAGAAAGGGCTTGGGATAGACTAAGAGTTTAGACGTCCTACACACTGTGTGTGAACCAGAGGACAACTCAAAAGAAGGGATTTGTGACTTTGATGGAAGCCATGGGCCACCAGTAGCTGAGCTACAGAGAAAGGAAAGGGTAGACCAGAAGTTTCCTCTAGACTGGTAAGCCAGCTTGGCTCAGGGGTAGAGCAGGTTCCCCTTGGTTTCGGAGGCTCTGAGGGACCAAGGAGCTGGCAGAACTCCTTAATTCTGAAGAGATCCTCCTCGGGATTTTCACCTCCTTACAAACTGTTCCTTTTTTTAACCCATCAAAGTCTTTGAGCACTTTCTAATCCCTCAGGTAAAACATTGTTATGATCTGGGGGTCGGGGCTAGTGGCCCGGTGGGACCTCTGATGTCCTTCCCATGCACAGAAGAAGGCAGGAGATGCTCATTGTACACGTGAGGGCACGTAGGAAGGGGTTAGGACTAGTGCAGCAGTTAGGCTGTCTTTAGTAGGACAAAAAGACACACAGACATCCAAGACACAGAGGATGAAGGCCATCCTGTGAATTGGTGCAAGGTCACCAAATGGTCAAGTCATGGATCTTCAAGGACCCAAGTTGCAGGCACAATGAAATCAGGTGAAGGTGGAAAGGATGCTTTTGGGAATCCTGGAAGAAGCAGAAGGTGGGATGGAACCACCTCTCTGCTTTTCCCTTTATTAGGTTTCCTGGCATTCAGTGCCTGGGAGGACTCAGAGGTTGGAGGCGGGAAACAGACACTGGGGTTGGTGGACCTTGAAAAGAGAGAGGTGGGGGATGGTGTGGGCACGTGGGCAGGGAGGCCAGGCTGCTCTCTGGCGCCTGGTGGCTCTCTCAGCAAAGCTGTGTAAATGATGCATGCCTGGGCCATGCTGAGCCCCGCTGCCCATCTCAGGCCTCAGAGAATCCAGGAAACCTGGCCTTGCTCTCGCCCCATAAGACCTAGAGTGAAGACTCAGAGGGAGTCCTTCAGGGCCTCGGACATGAGGGTGCAGTGGCTAGGGGCCCAGGCTTCAGAGTACACCGGAGGCGGCTCTTACTTAGGTTCTGAAATTTGCCATCTCCTGCAGCCAAGTCTTCCCCAGGCATCGTCTGGGACCGCCTGAAACCAGCAGAAGTGCCCCTCGACTGTCGGGTCAGCACCCGAGAGCTGACCATCTGCAACACAGCACCTTCATGAGGACAAGGAGAAGGGGTCAGATGGGTACAACTGTGCCAGTCTTTTGCCTCTTCCCCAAGGCTGGCAGGAATGATTCTGGCTTCACTCTGTCAATTATCTAAAGGCAGGGAGGCACTGCAGAAGGTAAGACCATGAGCTCTGAGCCAGAATGACCTGGGTTTGAACCCCAGCCCCACCTCTGACTAGCTGGATGGGGTACTGACCACTCTGAGCCTCAGTTTCTTTACCTGGAAAATGGGGAGAATAATGCTTACCTTGCCAGGTAAATTCTATTGCTGAGATAATGTTCAGAAAGCACCAATGTTTTCTAGGTAGTTAAAAGGCTGGTTTTCTCAGAAACACCCCATTTCCCTTCTCTCTCAGTTTGCTGTCTCAGAAACTGAGGTCCCAGTTTCCCCTCCCACAGGGCAGGGCCCTGAGTCCCAGAGCATCACCATCAGGGTATGAAGCTGAAGCTACAGCACCCAACAGTGTGTTTTGGGAAACTCTTTTCTCGGAGAACGCTAGTTTGGAAGTTGTTCCTTAAAAAATGAAGAGCTCCATTGGAAAATAAGTCTTGAAGAAGCTTCATACTGTAGTCCATTCTCTGAGCCTCTTGATGTATACTAACACCCTAAAGGCTCTGAGAAGTCCTGCAGTAAAGAAAGCTTTTAAGTTTTATTTAATCCAGCCATTCAGAAATGTTTTTTCCTAGTCTGGTATTTCCTATTTTTGTGCTGAATGGCCATTAACAAGACACGGAACCAGGGTTCTAGTTTGGGAAGTGGAACACATTTTGGGAAGTGCTGATCCAGATCTTAGGGGGCTGTGGGACTTGGGTTAAGATATGTGCCTGAGGGGCTTCCCTGGTGGCGAAGTGGTCGAGAGTCCGCCTGCTGATGCAGGGGACACGGGTTCGTGCCCCGGTCCGGGAAGATCCCACATGCCGCGGAGTGGCTAGGCCTGTGAGCCACGGCTGCTGAGCCTGCGCGTCCGGAGCCTGTGCTCCGCAACGGGAGAGGCCACGACAGTGAGAGGCCCGCGTACCGCAAAAAAAAAAAAAAAAAGGTATGTGCCTGGTCCTTAAAACTCCCAGACTGTGGCTACAGAAGCTAAAAAAAATGGTCAGAGATGAGTGGGAGGGGGTGACATCATTCAGGGTGACAGTGCCCAGTGGGTGAGAAGACCCAGTGGAGTGACAGCCTGGGATGCTGGCCAGAACCTGAAATCAGAGGAACTGAGGCAGAGAGGGAGGGAGGGAGTGGGTTGTTGAATATTTTGGTACCAGATTTTTAAAAAGCAGGGTGGGGGGAGGGCAGAGGAATCAGAAAAGGCATATTTTGTTTCCAAACACAATTCTTTCAGGCGGTCTGCTTTAAAGAGAAAAAAGAAAAAGCTGCTGCAAAGAACAGAAAATGTATCGATAATTCAGGAAAGAAAAAGTACATATAGTCCATAAACATAGAAAAGTTTTCAACAAAGAAGCTAAAGAAATTCCCCGAAGATACTTTTCTCCCCTCTCAGTTTAGTAGGTTTAGAAAGATAAACAATTTTCAGTGGTGGTGAGGGTAGAAAACCTCCTTCATGAGGTTTTCTTTGGGGGCAGGGTCAGTTTGATAACATACATCACAATAATTTAAAATGAGCCAACTCTTTGATACACAATCTTAGTTCTGAATGTCAGCCCTGAGGAGATTACCAGACAGGTGCACAGAGATGTTCTTTGCAGCACAATTTACAATAATCAAAAGGGGAATAAACAGGACTTCCCTGGTGGTGCAGTGGTTGAGAGTCCACCTGTCGATGCAGGGGACACGGGTTCGTGCCCTGGTCCGGGAAGATCCCACATGCCACGGAGCGGCTGGGCCCGTGAGCCATGGTCGCTGAGCCTGCGCATCCGGAGCCTGTGCTCCGCAACGGGAGAGGTCACAACAGTGAGAGGCCCGCGTACCGCCAAAAAAAAAAATAAAAGGGAATAAACAGAAGGTCTAATAATAGGGGGCTACATTCTGATAAACCTTAAGAGGCAGTGGAGGGACTTCCCTGGTGGTCCAGTGGTAAAGAATCTTCCTTCCAATGCAGGGGATGTGGGTTCGATCCCTGGTTGGGGAACTAAGATCCCACATGCCACGGGTCACAACTACTGAGCCCACGCGCCTCGGCTAGAGAGCCTGCCTGCCGCAAACTACAGCGCCCACACGCTCTGGAGCCTGCACACCACAACTAGAGAGAAGCCTGCACGCCACAACAAAGAGCCCGTGTGCTGCAACTAAGACCTGATGCAGCCAAAAATAATAAATAAATAAATAAAACATTAAAAAAACAAGAGGCAGTGGAGAGGAGTAGGAGGGAGCACAGACTCTGACACCAGGCTACTGGGAGTCAAAGCCTGACTCTACCCTTCATGGCTGTGTGACCGTGGGCAAGTTACTTACCCCCTTACTTCCCCCTCTGCCTCTGCTTCCCCACCTGTAAAATGGGGGAAACAGTATCTTCTTTGCAGAGCTGTTTTGAGGATTAAATGATTTAATGTATATAAAGGGCTTTGGAACACTGTCTAATTGGCTGTTATGATGATGATCACTCCCTGCAGTGGGGTACCTGCTGCTATTAAAATGAAAAGACGGAAAGATATTTCCCACACCCAGAGTTTGTAAGATAGAGCACATATTGGTATGATCCAATTTATGCAAAATGATCTGTCTTTTGATTTCTCTACATGTAGACACCTGTAGAAAGAAGTCTGGCAGGATGGTCACACCAAGGGATTAATTAGGACTCATTTCTGGATGGCTGTCAGTCCCAGTCACTTTTGTTTATTTTATGTCTTTCTATATTTAATTTTTAATTTTTAATTTTATTTATTTTTTTATTGAAGTATAGTTGAGTTACAATAGTGTGTTAGTTTCAGGTATACAGCAAAGTGATTCAGATTTGTATATATATATATATATATATATATATATGTATATGTATATACACACACCCACGGATATATTCTTTTTCAGATTCTTTTCCCTTATAGGTTATTACAAGATGTTGAGTAGAGTTCCCTGTGCTATACAGTAGGTCCTTCTTGGTTACCTGTTTTATATATGTGTGTATATGTTGATCCCAAACTCCTAGTTTATCTCTCTCCCCCTTTCCACTTTGGTAACCATAAGTTTGTTTTCTATGTCTGTGGGTCTATTTCTGTTTTGTAAATAAGTTCATTTGTATCTTTTTTTTTTTTTAGATTCTACATATAAGTGATGTCCTATGATATTTGTCTTTCTCTGGCTTATTTCACTTCATATGATAATCTCGAGATCCATCCACATCTTTCTATATTTTAGACTTTTCTACAGTGAGCACATACCAATTGGAAAAATACAATCAAGTCATATTCATTCAGTGGGAAAAGGGGAGTGGGATGGTTTCAGAGCCCTCTGCAGAGCAGTGGGATGGGGGTTCATGTGCCCCCTACCCGCTGGCGGCCAAACCATCTGCTGGGGAGCCTTTTAGCTTCAAGGCCCTTCCCTGAACCCCTCCCCACCGGTCTAGGCTGCTTTGTATCCCAGTCCCCTTCCTCTGGCCCACTTGGGAGTTGCTTGGTCCTCAGAAGAGCCCTGGCCGTGCACCTGCCTTACCAGAGTTGGGGTATCCCACGACAGTGGGCAGGTAACGGCTCTCGCTTCTGTCCACAGGCACGAAGGCTGTGTACTTGCTGATGACGTTGCAGGCCTTGCTGGTGTGCACGGCGTTCACTTGGTAGCGGCGGCTGGACCCTGCAGAGGGAGAAGGGGGGGGTCACTGTGTAGAGTGGGAAAGTCCTCCCTGACATGGAAGCTCTGGAAGCTAAAAGGAGGGCTAGATCCATGGTGCCGGAATTAAATAAGCCCTTAAAATTAAGGAGCTACCAACTTGCCATTAAGGTCCTTTAAAAGAAACCCTCAAGATTATTAAAACCTCCACCATCACTTCATAAAATAAGGATATTTTAATGTAAAAGAGGTAAGACATCTAATAAAAAATGACAGTTGTGTTCCTTAAATATAGTGTTATTAAAAAAAAAAACCCAAATCTCTGTGTTGTCAGTATCTTCTATTTTCATTTTGCAGCTCTGTGATGAGAATCTTGCTGCAGGATTTCACAGGTCCCCTGGCTGTGTGGGGACCATTGGTCTGGCCCATTGGGACAACCTTGCAGAGACAAACCAGAGAGGGAGAGTGGTGAGCATAGGGTCACACAGCAAGTTAGGAATGGACCTGAGATCAGGACTCAGGATGGTCCCCAAAGCCCAGGCTCTTCCTACTGAGCAGGTGAGCAGTCTCCTTGGCGTGAAGGATGGACAAATGTCCTGTAAACTGTAAGGTAAAGTGCTCATGGGAAGAAAAAAAAAACAACATTTACAAAAATACAAATAATATAAAATATAAACCATGTAGCATTGTTATATAAATAAAGCATAAACTATAACAAATAATGGAAATATTCTCTATTTATATCTCTATTTATCTGTTCTCCAGGTGTGTTCCATCAAGATCCCAGGAATCACTGTCTTGAAAGTTTGCCCCAATTCCTGAACTAAATTAGCCTCCGCGCCATCCCTGTTATACAATTTCTTGGATCCCTGTGTTTCTTCTTAATAGCATTAGGACAAATGCACTCAATTAATTGTGTGTATTTGATTAATGTTGGCTGGCTTCCCTGCTAATCTGTGTCAAGCACTCATAAGTAAGGACAGGGATGGTGGTGGTCACTGCACTGCTCAGCCCTGAGCCTCGCCCCCAGCTGATCCGTACTCAATAAATGACCTTGATTGGTTACTGGGTGGACCGATTAGATCTAGGGGTTCTGTGGAAAGATAGGTGTGGTCCCAGAGGAGCAAGGCAGGTGGAATAGGGCGATCCCCACGGTTCTGTCTCTGGAGCCCTACAGGGGCGCTGCAGGGAGATGCCCTGGGAAGTGAGGAGGGGTGAGGGACGTGTAGCAGAGGAAAAGGAGGGAGGAGAGGACTGGTCACCGGGTGGGTGTGGGAGGTGTGGAGGAGCGTGGGGCTGGGAGGAGGCAGATCAAGCAGGGGGTGGAGCCCTGAGCCGCTGTGTGTGTGTGTGTGTGTGTGTGTGTGTGTGTGTGTGTGTGTGGAGGGGACTGTGGGGGTCAAGGGAGGCACCTGGGGGCAGCGATGGGGAGGGGAGGCGGAGCATTGGGCGGTGGCAGGGCAGTGGGGGGAAGGAAGGGGGTGGAGCCAGGGGAGGAGGGCAGTCCCTGGGGGAGAGGCAGGGGAGGGGCATGGGGCGGGGCTTCTAGGAGGGGGCGGGCCCTAGGCCCTCACCTTGCTCGATCTCTCCCTCGCGCTCCGCCAGCTGCTCGAAGTCGCGGATGATGGCGCGGGCCGCCAGGTGGTGGAAGGTCTCGCTCCACAGGTCGGGCTCGCACGCGCTGCCCCTCTTGGGGCCGGGAGGCCCCAGCTCAAAGCTCACCTCCCACTGCAAAGGCTGGCTGTCGCGCAGGCCCTTGACCACGGCCTTGCCCAGCATGGGTCCTGGGCTGACGGGCCTGTGGGGACTGGCCTGCTCCTCGGACTCGGCTAGGGGCTCCCAGTCCGAGGACGTCTCAGTCTTGAAGGCGGAGGGGTGATGGGACAGCTCTGGGGGCGGAGGGACAAGCGGGCTGTGATCTGAGCTGCAGGACAGGGGGTCCATTCCCAGGCGACATCATCCCTCCCCAGGATGCAGACACCCCTAAGCAAGGACAGTCCCCCTCCCACCCCCAGGGAACACACAACTCTTTCCTTAGGAGAGCAGGGGTGGCACTGGCTTGTCCCCAAGAGTAGGGCAGAGCCACCTCTCAGGAAGCCAGTACCTGAGGGGGCCAGATAGGGTGGCGGGTCACTCCACAGGTAGGACACCTGGGAGCCTCACAGGCAGCCCAAGGGCCAGGTTGATTGGGAGAGAGGGATTGGTGAGGTCCTCTGGGAGGGATGGGCCACAGCAGATGCCCCCTCCCAGGCTGGGCTACAGCCTAGGATTCCTCCCTGTCCCCAGTCAGGTCTTGGACCCTGTGGGCACTTACCCAGGTCCCCAGGGCTGCAGCTGTCTGAGGCAGGCTTCAGGACAGACCCAAGATCCAGCTCTTTCATGGGGCTCCAAGCCTGGGTCTCCTGGCCGGAGGGCAGGAAGGGCTGGCAGCCTTGGGGCAGCAGAGGGGGCCTGCGGGCCCCTGGACCCTGGAGTCTGGGGCCCTGGCTCAGGTCCGGGCCACTGTTCAGCAAGGGCTAAGGATGCAAGAGGAAGAGGAGGAGGCTGAGCTCCTGGTGGCTGGCCCTCTTCCCTCCACTCCCAGCCACAACTCTTCCCCTGGCCACCCCAGCTCTTCCCGGGGGACTGCCCCTGTAGTACCCAAGGACACATGACCTGCTCCCCATTACCCATGAGAAACATCAACACAAGTAATCCCAAACCATAGATAAAGTCCAAACCAGGAAAACCGTGGAAAATCACATACCATGGATAATATTCTAAACCCACCTTTTTTGTTTTTGGCCATAAAGTTTAAAACTCTGTGTGTGTTTGTGGTTATAATTATCAGCCTTTTCCCTTATGTCTTCTCATTTGTCATGCTTAAAAAGTCTTTCCTACTAAAAAAAATTCTAGAATTTTTGTGATTCTATTTTTGTTTGTTTAAATCTTTGATTCACAAAAAAATTTGTTTTGATGTAAGGAAATAGAAAACAGCCTTTTCTTTGATTTAATGAAGAGTACAAACGTCATCACCATTTACTGAATACAGTTCATTCATTGAGTCCCTACGGCTTATCAGTTCTCTACCTCTATCCTGACAAAGCTGTCATGTATATTTGGTTTTATTTCTGGACTTTCTGTTCTGTTTTGTGGATTTAATCTGTTTAGTGCAAGTACAAAACACTTCAAAAGGCAAGGAATAAACTGGGAAATATATTTGCAACATGCATGACAAAGATCATTTTCAAGAAAATGCTCTTATAAATCACTGGGGTGGAGGAGAAGGGAGATAAATTCAATAGAACAATGGGTTAAGGGCATCTGCAGGCAGTTCATAGGGAGAGGATTCTATAAGCCCATGAAAAAATGCTCAGTCTCGTGAGCATTGCTCTAAATTGAAATGTTATGATTTTTTTAATCTTCTGGATTAGAAAATATTTAAATGTTTGATGACAACCATAGTTGTCAACAAGAAGACAGTTTCTCATGGACTGTTGGTGGGACTGTGCACTGAAGCACACTTGTACAAGAATGATTTAGCCGTGTGCTATCTCTCAACAAGATGCACAATCTCCTTTGACCCAGCGATTCCACTTTTAGGAATTTAATTCTGTGATAATACACAAGGATGCAAATATCCATGTGCCCATATTGTATATTTATTACGGTACTGTTTGTAAAAGTGAAAATCTGGAAACTGTCTAAATGTCCATCGCTAGGGGTTGGTAAATATGTTATGGTACATCCATACAATGGAACACCATACAACAGTGAAATGAAAGAGGCAGATTTTTTCCAAACCAATATGGGAAGATGTCCAAGATAGAGTTTATTTCAAAAAAGTGAATTGCAACTGTTCTATATTTTGATTGTGGAGCGAGTTACCTGACTACATGCATTTGTCAAAACAGAGCTGTTCACTGAAAAGAATAATGTTACTGCATATAAAAAGTGAATTAAAAAGACATTTAAAAAGTAAATTGGAGAGCAGTTTGTATATGTGATTGTTCAAAACATATATGTGTGTCACATATGTGTGTTTTTTAATGTGTGTAGTATTTCTGGAAGGAAACACCCAAAACCAAGTGGGTCAGGGCACAGGGGAGGGGGACTTTTATTTTTACTTTATATTCAACTGAATTGTTCGAGAGTTTTTTTATTGAAAACTCTGAATACGTATTACTTTTGTAATTAAAGAATGTTAAATTAGTTAAAAATAAATTTTGCGCCTCTGGGAACACATACATCTGCCTGGAAGGAGGAGGGGATGGGGGGACAAAGGCACTTATTAGGTGTAACAGAGAGGAAAAGTGCCTCTTAGTTTTTAGGCTAACAGTTAACCATGGGGTCTTTTTCATCTCTATCAAATATTTACTGGAAAGAGGACTGTGCCTCCCCATTAGATGGAGTCTCCTTGGGGCAGGGGCTAGATTCATCCTTCCTGTTTCCTCTGGACCTGAGGTCCTGGGGATGGTACAAGGGTGTGGGAGATGAAAGGGACTGCTCCCTCTTAGGACGGCCTCAGTGGGAACTGGTACCCAGCCAAGGCTGCTGGGTCCCAGGGCATCCCTAACCTCTTTACCACGACAGAGACTGGGATTCCTCCTACCCCTGCCCCACCATCACCAGCACACTGAGAAGGAGAAGCTGCTACAGTTTCCATAGCAACAAGTTAATCTAAGATTCAGCCCCCTTCACCCAGCCATAGGCTGCAGGGAGTGTATGTGTGTGTGTGTGTGTGTGTGTATGCATATACATTCACACAAGTGTATTGGAGATAGATTATGGAAGAAGCCAAGCAGGGAATGGGGAGAGATGAACAAAGATGGGCCAGGAGTGAGGAGGAGAGCTGCCAAGCTGCCCAGAGCTCTCACCAAGTAGAGTTGCATTTAAAGGACACCTACCATGTGCCAGGTGCTGCACCAGGCACTTCATCTTTTATCAGCCAATGCCGCAAGAGCCCTCCACCTACAGTTGGCTTCCAGTAAACACCTGTTGATGACTGTTAGCTCAATCATCTGACAAGCTATTCTCGTCATGTCGTAGATGAAGAAATTGGGGACTCAGAGAGGCTAAGCAACATGCTTGAGGAGCAGAGTCTGCCTGACTCCAAGGTCAGTATCTTCCAACTCCATCGGGTGGCTCCTGGCTAAGCACAGAGGAGAGCCTTCAGGGGCAAGGTGGCAGTGTCCCTGCCGTTGGGGAGCATAAGGGGCTTATGTGTATTTGGAGGTGGGGAGGGATGGGGATTATAGGTGGGAATGGGAGAGCGAAGGGCTACTTTTATGGAACCACAGACTCACAATGACAAAGCTACATAAAGCCCATTCTTAAGAAAATGGGATAAGGCATACAGATAATAGCAAATACCAATTTGGTTTAGGACAGTGATTCTCTTTTGTCCCCCTCTCCTGGGGATATTTGGCAGTGTCTGCAGACATTTTTGGCTGTCCTGACTGGGGATGGTATTGTTCCTGGAATCCAGTGGATAGAGGCCAGGGAGGCTGCCCAACATTCCACAGTGCACAAGACAGCCTCCACAGCAAAGAATTCCCGTGTCGATAGTGTGGGAGCTGAGAAACCCTGGTCTGGCCGGACACTGGATGACTGGTCCTGCTGTGCTTCTAACTCTGAGATGATCTCTGCCCTGGGTGAATGTACAGCCTTGGGATTTTCAGAAGGTGCAGAAGGCGACAGAGAGGGGAAAGGAAGGGCTTTTCAGGAAGAAGATCCTTCGCTGCGATCCCCTGACTGGCTGTGTGACCCTGGGTAAGTCACTTTACCTCTCTGACCCTCAATTTCCACATCTGTACAGAGTGGGGGTGGCCGGCCCCCATATTCCCTCCTTTCCAAGGGGTGCTGTAAAATCAAATGAGAGTGTAGATGGGGGTGCTCCTTGCCAACTGGGAAGTTCTATGAGCAGAGAATGGGTGATGTCATTGACCAATGGGTATCATTATTAGGAAGTTGTCATTGGAGGTCAGGCAAGTGAAGGTCCAGAAAAAGGAAGAAGTGACTCACTTCACTGTAAATTGTGGTCAAGCTCCATCCTTATGGCTGAAGCAGGAGACGGAGCTCTTCCCCATCTACAGCCACCCCCAACTCCAATATGCCCTACTTGGGTACCTGCAAATCAATCTGCCACCGCAGAGCATCCAGGCTGGTCTGCTTGGTGAGGTCCTGCAGCTTGGTTTTCCTCAGTGGGTATCTCCTGGCAGCTGTTGTGGGGTCGCTGGCCGTGAGGGCCCTTGGAGAGCGCTTGTGGTTGGTGCTGTATGCCCGCCGTCGCTGGGAGAAGTCTAGACCTGGGCAAGAGTGGTGACAGGGAAGCCATCAGGGTGGAGGACAGTGGGGAAAGAGAGAGGGGCTTGCATACCCCTTTCTTGCTTGGAAACTTCTTGAGTTTTCCACTGCGTAGCTACTGAAATATGTGCAGATGCCTCATCTCACCTGGCATTCAAAGCCTTGCCTAACCTGGCTCTAATTTATCCATCCAGCTACTCTCCTTTCTGCTCATTTTTCAAGGTATAATGTGCTCCAAATATACCAGCTGTGTATGCGTTTTCTAGGTATGACACCTCCACATCGTTGCTCAGGCAGTTTCTGCTGCCCGGCATCTCCTCTCCCTTCCCACTTCTAAGAATCAGTGCCCTCATTATGTCTTTGTTAATATCCTCTACCAGATGTTCCTTTCCCTGGGATCCTTACAGTTTGTTAAACTTTCTTGTGGTCCATGTCATTCTGCTTTCTAAGAGAGTTAAGGCCAGTTGTATCTCTCTCACTAGATGGAGAACTTCTGAGGGACAAGTGTCATGTTTGAGTCATCTTTGCTTCCCACACTGTGCTCAGTACCTAGCCTTAGTAGGTCATCAGTAATTACTCTCTGAATGGAAACTAAAACCATAAAGAGGTTTTGGAGGAAGACAGGTCCAAACGCTTTATCTGTACTCTACCTCTTTCACGTTCCATGAGCTTAGTCACGTTGCTAAAATTCTCCAAGTTTCAGTTTCCTCATCTGTAAAGTTGGTATTATAGTACCCACCTCCACAGCTGCTAACCGTTCAATGAGATTGTAAAAAGTGCTTGACACATAATAAGTGTTCAGTAAAAATGTAGCAATCATGGCCTCCCTGGAGAAGGGAGTGAAGCACAAAGAGCAACTGACTGACCAGGACTGGTGGCGGAGTCTCCACTGGATGGCTGGGCATCTTTGGCCTGCCTCAGGTTGAAGGGTGTCCCCAAGCTCTTGGCAGAGTCTCCACTGTCTGGGCTAGGCCCCTCATCCTGTGAGTGGTAGAAGACAGAGCTGCCGGACTCCTGAGAGTGTAGCATGCTGTATCGTCTTCTCTTGTCCTGGAGGGAAGGAGAGAAAAGAGGGCTTAGAGTGAGGCTGGATGTCAGGAGGGACATCCAAAGGGCAGCAAGGGGTGTGAGAGGAGATGGTGGAGGTTCTACCTTTGAAGAACCAAAATAATAAGACAATTTTTTGACTTCTGCCTAAATTTAAGAGATGGTGAATGGAGGTGGTTTTTCATATCATTTATGTTGTTTATATTTTTAATTATATTCTTTATTAAATGTTAAAAAAGTGTAATTCTAAATGCTACTGCTGTCTCCAAATAGATAACCAAAAATAACAGCATGAACCATCTGTTCCTTTCGTTTCATTCTCCATGATATAAACATATATAAAAATATAAGGGCTTTTTGGGGTCATCTGGTGTTACAAAAGCTGGCCCGTATTACTTACATTTATCAGCAGCTTGAACTTTGCACTTACAACATTTTGGAAATCTTTCACATCAACTATTCTTTTAAACATTTGGCTGTACGATATTCTACCACCCCTTTTTCTTAAGCATTCGCTTTGTGCCCATTTGTTTTTTGCCACCGTAAAAAATGCTACAATAAATCCTTGACCATGAATCTATTACATCACTTTTATTTCTATGTGTTTGATTCTTAGGAGGTTTTTCTGGGTTGAGAAGGTATATATTTCTAATTTTATTTGTTATTTCTAGATCACCTTCCGGGAGGGTAAGTCACGATTATACCCTTACCCAACAACTCTTCTAGTAGTAGGAGAAAGCATTGCCAGTCTCATGGGTAAGGAAAGGAGAATAGATTTGACAGTCCCTGCTAGGAGTAAGGTCTGTGGATGATCTGCTACCTCTCAGGCCCCCAAGAAAGGCCTAGACTGAGCAAAGTCTTGACCAGCATTTTGTTTAGCATGTTCTCCCTGCAGTTGAACACTCTACTCTCCAAAACACTCTTACCATTACTGACCATGGTCCTTAAGAGATTCCATAACATTTTAAAATCTGGAAATTTCAAATAAAATTCTAACTTCTCTTGAAAGATTGGAAACTCATTTAACATAGGGTCCACAATCTTGCATGATAATTGTTTGTTAGGGCCGAGTAGGGGCTGAGCATTTAGACAGAGTGTGTGCTCTCCAGTTTGCTGTATTCCTCACCACCCCTTATTTCCTCTATATGGGGGAATATCTGCTATCTCTCATGACATTTGTCCCTTTAATTTTTACAACAAGCCCATTTCATTCATTTTATACCTGCCCAATCCCTCTAGGCATTGAGTTTGTGACTCCTGCTTAAAAACAAAACAAGATGACAAATCCTTTAAAGGGGAGTGGAGAGACTTACTAACGAGGGAATCTAGATGAGGAAATAGCATCTCAGGCAATCTTCTACATTTTAGCATGGATTCCACCTCCCTTTGAGAAGTTCCTCGCTTTTATTCCACTTCTGCCACCACATACAAGGGAATTATCCACGTAAATAAATAAAACACAAATTCATCTAAGGAGATATGATCTCTCTAGTGTGTTCAGGGAAAGAAATCTGAGTGCCATTGTTCTGAATTGAACTATTCACCAAAATCACTTGGAGTAGATTATGCAAAATGCAGGTTCCTGGGCCTTATCTTCAGAGATTTTTATTCAGGGGACCTGGGTTGGAGCTAGGGCTCTGCATTTTAAACATGTTCCCCAAGTTCTCCTCTTGCAGGGCATCTTGAGCACCACATATTGAGATGGTAGCATTTACCCAAGCAGTGTCACCATGACTGAATGCCCATGGCCTGACAACTATACCCCACAAGAGTAAACCCAGATCCAATTGGCTCCTAGCCGCCACAGATAAATTGTCTTTCCAGCCAAGGATGGCTTTGTGGGAAGGGTTCTGGACCCCCACTGACCCCTGGAATTTCTAAAGTACTTACTGTTCTGGGACTGGAGATGAATAAGGAGGCATCACATACAATGCCATACCCCACCAGCCGTTCTCCAGGGAAGAGGGAGCTGGTGCTGACAGGTGAGATCAGGACCTCGGTAGTCTCAGGGAAGACCCACTCCACAGTCACATCACTCAGGACTGGGGCCATGGCCTTCTTCAGGGATTTGACCATCTGTTGGACAGGGTCAGAGCACAGGTTGGGGGGATGTGTGAATGGGGATATGCACAGATGAGGAGCAGGAAGACTATGTGGGTGTGAGCATGAGAAGAGGTATCAGGGAAGACGTGACAGTAGACTTTGGGCGGCTTGCTCAGCAGCAAACATGCCTCTGAGTTTCTTAGACTCCTAGAACATCAGAGTTGGAGCAGATCTTTGCTTTCACCTTCTCTAAGCTTAGCATTTTATAAATGAGAAAAACCCAAGACTCAGAGTAGGGCTGTGATGAGCCTGGGGCACACAGAAAGTTTGTCTCAAAACATGGACTGAATAGTGATCTTGAGCAAGTCAATTTACCTTCCTGGGCCACCGTGTCCCCTTCTGTTAAAGGGAGTTAGTAATTCTCAACTTTCAGTATAGTTGGGAAGATTAACTGTAGTTGGGAAGATACTGCATTGGAAGTATCTGCCACATGATAGGCATTCAATAAATGACGGCTGGTTTAGCACTTAGACAGTGGTTTAACATCCCCTAGGATGATTTCCTCAAATGTACTGCAAAGCTGGAGAAAAATGATTTGAGGATTGTGGCAACCATAGAGGTGCACTCTCAAATTTCCCTTCGAGAAAGACTGTGTTCTTTTGCTGCAAGGAATGCAGTTAGATGACAGTCTCCATGTGCAGTGCCTCAGCTTTCAAACCAAGTTCACACCTCTCCCTGGAAGCCCCCAGGCAACAAATGAGCATGGCAGGGATATCCGTGCCTGGTCTTTCCACCCAACAGAGACAACCTAATGGGCATTTCTTGCTCCAGAGATCCCTGGTGGGTTGGTTGAGACCCTGTCAGACCTGCACTGCAGTCTGAGGCTCTCCCTGACCAATCCTGCTTCCCTCCTTCCCTTTCACAAGTGTTGCATCTGCACGTGGACTAAAAATTTTTCCCTCCTGTTTCCTCCTCTTTTCCCTTCTACAGATTTTATCCCTCAAGAAACCTTTGCACTCTTAACTTCCGCTCTGTTTCTTGTTCCTGAAAAATCTGGACTGACACAGGGATTTTCTAAGTGTTGGATTATTTGTGCCAATTATGCAGGACATGGAGAGAAGACTATAATTGCCTTGATTTCTGGGTCCTTTAGATTCTTCTCAGCCATTATTTGTCATCATCAGGAACATGGCCAGAAATGACCCCAAGCGCAACTTCTATCCGTAGAGGCAGTGACTCCTTTGGGAACCCCAATCCTGCCCAGCCAGGGGATGGAGCATATGAGCCAGTGGCTGGAGACCAGGGCATCTAGTGTCCTGTACTAGCTCCAGGAAATGTCCACTCTGTGGCCTCCAACTCTGATTTTCACTGGGGTGCAGTGTAGCCTAGTGGAGTGCTCAGGCTTGGGGTGAAATCCCAGCTCCACCACTGAGTTTCTGTGTGACCAGTGTGGGCCTCTGAGGTCCCAGCACCAGAAGAGATGGAGGCCCTTCTGCCTACCTTGGGTTGCAGCCGCTCCCCCTCCACCAGGAACTCAGCACTGCCCTTGGACACAGTTGCCAACCCTTTCACCAGTCTGTGGCAGACGTTGGGTCCAATTCCAAAGCTATAGCACCTGGAAGAGGGGGACAAGAGAGGCTGCTACTTCCCATCCTCTCTGCCATTTTTGTCCCCTGATGGGGAAAGGGGTGGATCATGATCCAGCAGAGCTATCTCAGAGCTGGCCCCAGCTTCAGGTAGAGGGTGAGGGAGAAGAAAGAGGGTCATCAGTGGGCACTCACATTCACACATGGACAGCCCGTCACCTCCCACCCCAGCACAGAGTCGAAGCAGGTAGGACTTCCTCTGCCTAGACTGCTCTCTGAGACCTGGATGCACAGTTGTGGACATCTTATCCCTCCTGAACCACTGTGGGGAAAAGGCAAACTTGAAGTTGGCCACACCGTCCTGGAAGCAAAGCTCTGTAGGTATTGTGGGTCCCCTCTTCTCCTCCTGGCATTTTCCACGTTGCCCCAGTTCTGACGTCCCTAGCCCAGGGCAGCCCAGAATAACCGAGCCCTAAACCTTCAGCCTGTGCCCACCTGGTGGAGAAGGCATGATTTCGCACCAACTCCAGCACCTTCCCGGTATTGTTGACGGCACCATCTGTGATGAGGAAGAGGAGCCTCGGGTGGCCTCGGAGCACTGGCTGCCGGATGATCCACTTGAGCGGGGAGAGAATATTGGTGCCACCCATGTCAGCTTGCATTCTCTGGATGTTGTCACAGGCTTTGGCCAAACTCTCCTGCAGAGAAGGGTCATGGGCGGGGAGATAGTCCCCAGGGTCATTATATGGTGTGGAGACTCTAAGCCCCTTGGAGGATGAATCCTTTGTTTCCCTGGATCTTAGTTCAGCCTCACTGGAGCGGACTCATGTTCCCAGTTTCATCTCTGCCCCACGCCCAGGAAGAATAGGTGGCCACTTTTCGGTGTGAGTCTGCCAATAACACCACCTACCAATGCCCCAAATGCCACCATTCATGATGTATTAACCTACTGTTGTCCTTTCTTTGTTGCTCTTTAAAAATAAAAACACCCCTGGAAAAGGTAGTGCATCAAGCCCTAACTGCCCAGCACAAATGAGGTTTCCTTTTTTCGTGAGTGAGGCAGGAGGTATGGTGGAAAGACCACTAGACTAGAAATCTTAAGACTTGAGTCCTGGCTTGACTGTGGCACTAAATCCCTATGATACTCTGAGGAAACCATTTCCCCAATCTGGGTTTCAGATTTCCTCCCTCCTGGACCAACACTGTGAGACCCAACTGGCCATGGATTCCTGCCACTGGATGGATGTCACTGTAGCAAGGACAGATTATCACTGGATATCAGATGTTTTCCTGCTCCTGACTCAGGAAGATGCTCTTCCAACATCCACACTTAGACTAATGGAATATAACAAAAGTCTTAAAAAATGTATATGTACCTTTGGAACCAGCAAGACTAGGCATTTATTCCAAGCAAATCATTAAGGATGTATGCAAAGTATTTGCTGCAAAGATAACTAAATAGAAAAAAATGGAGACAACTTAAATGCCCACCTGTACTGGTTTAGTTAAATAAGACGCAGCCTATCTGTGTAGTGAAATAGTAGGCAGCTATGGAAAATTATGTTGCAGATTAATACTTACTAGCATGGACATATGCTCATGATAGGCTGTTTTGTTAGAAAAATAGGTTACAGAAAGTATGGGAGGTCTAATCCTACCTTTACTGAAAATGTATGTAAATGCTTAGAGCAAGAAGGGATTTATACTAAGCTCTTAACAGTGGTTTTTCTTTTTTTCTGACTGATCATGGGAGATTTTCAAATTTTTCATTTTGATTATCTAGATTTAAAAATTGTGGGACAATCAATATATATTATTTCTGTATTTAAAAAACCGACAAATAAGTTATTTTTAATTGAAAAGTGGCTCTTATGCCCCTCTTTCCTCCCTTCCCACCCACCGTCTCTCCCTCCCTCCATCCCTCCCTCCCTTCCTTCCTTCCTGTTCCTAGACCTGGGTAAGATGTCCGCCACCCTCCCGCCTTTATTTTGGCTGTGCTTCATGGCTTGTGGGATCTCAGTTCCCCAACCAGGGATTGAACCTGGGCCACAACAGTGAAAGCCCAGATTCCTAACCACTAGGCCACCAGGGAACTCCCTAGGATGCTCCCATTTTGAACATCCTATTGGGGCCAAGGGTCCTCTTGTTACAAACTGTTACCTTGAGCCATGTGAGCGCCATTCTTAGTCCACTTGTCCAACTATTCACTCCTTTATCCCTTGCTATTCACTCCTTTAGCTCAACCTTGCATGAGTCTATCATTCGAATGAGATGGAGGCTTCAGTGAGTGGGAGGCCTAAGATATATCCTTTCCCTATCCCTTCCCTCTACCCGCTCCCAGTGTACATCCATACTTTGCCCCACATGATCTTTATTTTAAGGAGGGGGGAGGCCAGAAGACTGCCTACACGGAGATAGCCTCCCTTTGGTTCTCTGCTCCTGGCATCATCTAGGTTCTATATGTGTGAACAGGTTCTATGAGGGCAGGCCTCGGGGTTACCTCCTCTTTCCTTTTCCTTCCTTGCCTCTGTTTCTCACCACCTGACCCCTTCTGGTCCCAGGCATGCCCCCTCCTTACCTCACTGTAGGTCTGACTGGAAGGGAAGAGGGTCTTAAACGTGGATCCAAACCCAATGACATTGAAGAGGCAGGCTGGCATGAGGCTCTTAAGAGCCACCAGCGTGGCATCCTGACAGGTAAGAAAGGAATTTTTAGGATTCAGGAAGGAGTTCTTACCTTGGCCACCACACAGCATTGTTCTCATAGCAGCACGGAAGCAGCCTCCAAGTGGACCTTTCACCCTCTGTCTGCACCCAACATCACTTTCTCCCCGAGATAAAGAAATTCGCTGATGTTGACCAGAGGCTGAGCCAAAGCCATCACCATAAAACTCCTCCTCTGTGTAGCAAGTCCGATTTCTCAAAGCCATCCTATTACAGTTTTCCAGTTTCGTTTCACCTCCTACTGACCCTGAGCAGTAAGGAGAGCGGGGAGCGCGCACCCCCTTCCACCAAAACAAAATGGACGTCTAAGGGAGGCACGTGGCCTGGTCCAGGTCCCACTGGTGATGAAGCAGCCTTCTGCTTCAAGGTCTGTGAGCATTAAAAAGTCTTAACCTATTTAACTGTGCAACACCAGGAGATTTTGATCAAGGTACATTCTAAAAAATAGTGACAGAGAGAAGGTGGAGGAGATGACAAGAGGGAAAATGATGATATTGATGATATTGATGATACAAGGCAATGATAAATGTCAAGCAATTGCTATATGCTAAGCACTTTGTATTCATTACCTCATTTAACCTCTATAACATGTACTATAGCATAGTGGTTAAGGAGATACACTTTTTTTTTTTTTTTTTTTTTGCGGTACGCAGGCCTCTCACTGTTGTGGCCTCCCGTTGCGGAGCACAGGCTCCGGACGCGCAGGCTCAGCGGCCATGGCTCACGGGCCCAGCCGCTCCACGGCATGTGGGATCCTCCCGGACTGGGGCACGAACCCATGTCCCCTGCCTCGGCAGGCGGACTCTCAACCACTGCGCCACCAGGGAAGCCCAAGCAGATACACTTTGAAGTTAAACATATCTGGGTTTCAACCTCACCTTTGCTATTACTAACTTGACCTTGGGCTAGTTATATCACTCCTCGGAACCTCAGTGTGGCACACAGTAAACATTCAGTAAATGGTTATTATTACCAACCCCATGAGATACATAGTAGTATCAGTGCCTCTGTTTTACAGATAGGGAAACTGAAGCTGAGAGGGCTAAGGAATTGCACTGGATCATAAAACCTGAGAATAGGACTGAGGCTTTCAAAGCACAGCTCCGAGATCTTTATTTATGTTGGCTCTGCCTTGGCACAGGACTCAGGAATGAGTGGCTTTCCCTCATCCCTATAGAGTTTATTGATGGCACCCCAGGGATCTCAGCATGGCTTCAGAGAAACAAACTGTTATACTCCACAATCTTGAAGGAAACAGCAGCAAGTAGATCCTGGCAACTTTTACACCATGTGGCCTTCCAGGCTCCGCAGCCCTGCAGCCCCTCTTCCATTCCCCTCTGTAAATATTGACATTAATGTTCTGTCTGTCCCCTTTTGTTGCTTGTGTCAATATATTTGTTTTTCTGCAAAAGAAGTCAATATCTGTTTATTTTTTCATTAGTTACTGATGTGTATTGCTGCTAGGAGGAGACTCTGCTGATCCATAGGATTATCTCTGCTCACACCTATTAGAATTTTAAAGCCATGTTTTTGGCAGCAAGTGGCAGCTGAAGAATGAGACCAGCTGCAGGAAATTAAATTGGCTGAACTTTCCCCTTTGGCATGGCTGTTTGGATTTCTATTCTCTCCTACCTCCCTAAGCCTAGTTTTTCCTAAAACTTCAACCTAATGAGCCACCTAATGACTCAAGCAACCCCTCAATGGCCTCATTGTCAGTGGGGAAAGGGATGTGTGGCCGGAGTAATTTCTGCGACTTTTTCTAAAAGGGACGTGTTTAGCAGAATGGATTGTGCCAATGCAAAGCCATTTGTGAAAGGATGACCTCCAGCTCACTGAGCTGAACTGGAAAAGAAAGCAAGAGCGACTCCAAGGGGAAAGGGACTGAGACGTGAACTAAGTTATTGTCAGAGAATTCTGACAATAGGTCTCTAGTTCAGGAGCTGGATTTCTACTCATAAACCAGCTCCATTTAACTGGTGGTAACTGCCTGGAACACCAAGATGAGAAGGAGGTGGAGACTGAATCCAGGCTCAGCACTGAAAAAAAGTGTCATGGTCAATTATTGATGTCTGTCTGGGCTTGGAGGAGGGGCACAGAGGGATGTGTGACATATGTTTGCCCTCCCTGAATGAATCCTTCTTTCTTTTCTTACAGAAAGAATAAATGAAGTCAGAGTTGAGAATCAACTTGTCCAAAGCCACATAGTGAGTCAGTGGTAGAATGGACCCTGGAACCCAGGCATTGTTTTCTCAGAGCCATGTAGCAGGAATGACAATCAGAGAAGAGAGGTTTTCTCAGTGGAAGAGTCTGTATAATTCCCTATTGACAATGTAAGGAAAATGAGCCCTGAATTAAGATACAGAAGGTTCAGGTTCCCACACCAGCTCTGTGATGTTGGGAAGAACATTTAGCGTCCTGGGGACTGAGTTTCCTTACCTGGAAAATGGCAGGGAAAATGGATTAAATGCTCTCTGAGAGATGTTTTAGGTCTGTGATCCTATGATACGTTAGAGTAACTGAAGAGATGTCTTACAGATTGGTACAGCTGTGGCATGGAATACACATGGCCACACAGTCCTGGAGCATGCTTCAGCACTCCAGCACTGTGGACAGCTCCTCACTTCAATGCCTGCCTTTGATGGTGGGCAGGGATGGGGAAAAGGTACCAACCAGTCCTGCATCCCAATGTCAAGAGGCTCAAACAAGAACTTGGATCTCATATATGACTGCTCTGTCATACTTCAAGACCAAACCCAGTCATAGCAAGGCTTAGGAGATAGCTGCCATCACTGACCCCACTTAAGCCCATTCCTCCTGGCTCATTCTGTTGGTCCAGAAATAAGAGGGACAAGGTTGGGAGAGGGACAAAATTTCAGGTGACAGCAGAGCCCTCTCCTTGTTCTCTCATCCCTTGTTCTCTTGAACTATGATCCTTTACTCAGTTCAATAAACAGCAACCAAGGGCTTTTTACGCATAAACACAGAGCTAGACCCCATGGGGAGAGACAGATGAGAAAGATCTGGTCCTTTTCCTTAATGAGTGGATAATTCCAGAGGAGGAGACAGACATCTGCACAGCTAAAAATACAAGGAAGTGTTGGATAATGCCATAACTGTGGTGAATAATCTCCTCATGGAGATGGAATGCTTCTGGATGTGGGGGCAGGGTTTTATCACTCTTTCCCCTGAACTCCTTCAGAACCCTCCAAAGCATCAAGACCATGCTCCCAGGCAGGCTTGGTTAACAGGGCTATGCCCCTCACTTGACTGTGAGCTCTTTGAGGGCAGGAACTATGTTTACAAACTACCGTCTTTCCAGGAGGCCAAGCACAGGGCTTTGCACATATTAGGCATTTGAAAAAAAAAAAAAAAAAAAAAGAATGAACCAAGTCATTTCTACTGGATTCTACACATCCCTTGATGGCAGGGGCCATGTCCAATGAATCTCCAGTGTCACATGGTAGAAACGGCCAGACAGACAGATATGGGTTTAAGTTTAGACCATGATCTTGGGTACATTACTGAAACTCTCAGGATGGGTTTTCCTGTTTGGAAAATGGTGACAATTTGACCGACCTCCTAGGATTATTATCTGGATTAAACACCAAGCTGTGCATTCAGTGGCTGCACAGTATCTGACCCATAGTAGGCCCTCAGCAAATGTTCGTTCCCTTCCTTTTTTCTCTGTATCCCTCTCCACTTAGTACCTAGTGAGGTGTTTTAGCCAGAACAGGGACACAACAAAGGCGTGTAGAATGCCAAGGGAAGCTACTGGTCACTTCATCCCTTGTAAACGGACAGCAGTTAACCTCTGCTCAGATCACTTCAGGGGTTTATTTTGGGAGCAAGTTGAGTTTGGGTGGGGTTTCTGTTTAAACTGACATACAAAAAAGTTGTTTGTGCTTTCTCCTAGCCATGGATAGTCATTTAAGGAACTGGTTCAGGTGTGGAAGGAGGGGTGGTTGGGACAGAAAGTGCTGAGAAGCTGGGTACCCTGGGATCCTAGATCCTGGGGGTAGGGGTCCTCTTAGAGGTACCTTGACTCGGTGGATGTTGGTCCCATTCATGCTGCCACTCCTGTCGATGAGGAAGATAAACTCGCCCTGGGTCTTTCTTAGGTTCGGCTGGACCGACTGGAGGTCAGGACAGAAGTTGAGCATGATGACCGAATGGTGGGGAATGTCCTTGTGGAGGCGTTTCCGGATGATTTCTGTCTGGAGGAGAAAGGGAAGCTCTCTCACCTGGGCGTTCAAGGGGTCCAGAGCTACTCCTGGGCGTCGTGCTGGCCCCCCATTACTCTCCGAGTCTTGTCAGGATCCCACTCAGCCTCTGTGTGAAAGACTTCCAGGTTGACCCTACCTGGCTCTTCTGCTAGACATTCACAGGTTGCAGCAACAGAAAGACCTAGGTTTGAATGCCAGCTCTGTCACCAGCCAGCTGTGTGATGTTGGGCAAGACCCTCCTCTGGGTCTGACTCTTCTTTGTGAAACGGGGCAAATAATGTCCATTTCTCAGGGTGGTCCTGAGGATGAACTGAGCTGGCATGCAAATGGGAAGGTCCTGGCACACAGGCAGGTCTTCAGTTGAATAGTGGTTTCTTTCCCTTTCACACCCAGGGGACAAGCCACGCTGTGGCTCGTTTTGGCTGTGAACTTGGATTCTCTGGTTTACTGATTCTCTCCCACTGATAACTTCCTACTCATGCTTCAAATTTTACCTCTTTGGAAAACCTGCCCCCATCTTCCTGGTGGACTTAATTACTTAGTTTCCTCATCCGTGAAATGAGGACAAGAGTACATACCTCACTGAGTTGTATGGACTAAATGCAATGCCTGTGAGACGGCTTCCCAGCAGAGCAATTGTCTGCACAGCAACCAGCTACGCTCTTGCTGCTGCTGTTGCTATTTGTCACGGGGACCCAGGCATTTCTCACACTGTGAGGTTTTGCTCATCTCTCTGTCTCCCCTCTAGCTTGGGGGCTACTTGAAGGCAGGTCATGCTTGAGTCTCTTGCACCTCCAGGACTTAACACAGAGCTTGGTGCAGAGATGGGCTCAGTGAACATTAAAGGAAGGACAGCACCAGAGTTCTGCATCTTTTCATGTGTCCCCTTAGTTGGCCTTGTCACACCACTACTGGACTGTCCTTGACTCTCCGGTCACTTTGCACCGAATCTCATTTCCTCTCTCCTCACTCTGCCGCCCTCTCTCTCCACCCCTACTTTCTCTGTCTCTGTATCGGACTGTCTCTGCATGTACATATCTCTCTTTGTCTATTTCTCAATTTCTCTCTATTTGGGTCCCTTCCTCAATTCAGTAGATGACGTCATCACCCGCTCAGGTGTTCAAACCAAAGACCTAAGAGTTGTCCTTGATTCCCCTCTTTTCCTCACCCCACGCATCCACTCCTTCAGCAGAGGGCTGCCTGTTCTGCAGCTAAAATACATTCTGAACATGTCCTCTTCTCTCTGTCTCCACTGCAATCACCCAAGCGCAGGACAGTACCATCTCTTGGCTGGATCTTTGCAATAGCTTCTTCCTGGCTTCATTCCTCTACTTTTATGTCCCCGTGGTCCCTTCTATAGAGAGCAGGCAGTGTGATCTTTCTTGTTACTCTCTTGCTTAAGCAATAGTTTCACCTCACACCTTGTACCAGGGCTCATGAAGCCCCCCTAAGGACTGACCCCTGCCTACCTGGCCACCTCATGTTTGCCCTGCATTTCAGCCATTCTGGGCATCTTTCTGTTTTCCAAACACATCACCATTATTCTGCTTCCAGTTCTTTGCATGTTCTTCCAATGCTTCACAACCCACCGGGTCTCACCTTCAGACAGATTTTCTCTAAACACCTGGCTAAACAGCAGCCGGTACTCATCACTCATTATCATATCGTCCTGTTTTGTGTTTCACAGTCCCCAGCCCTCACCTAAACTGATCTTGCTCGTGCGTTTGCTTCTTGTCTGTTTCCCTGCGCTAGAATCTAAGCGCCGCGAGGAAAGGATGTGTCATTCCCAGTGCTTTCTTCCTAGTGCCTAGAAGCTATTGGGCACTTAGTGTTTGTTGAATGAATAAATGAGAGGATGAATCTGTGTGGGTCTTTTTCTCTGCTGCTGACCTATGTGCATCAGTTTTTTTGTCTCTCTGTCTCTATTTGTCTCTGCTTCTCTCTGCATCTCCATCTCTCATACATAATGTCTCCCCCTGTCATTTGCCCCCTCTTTGCTAAATCGCAGTTTTTGACAGCTCGTCCCACTCACGCTTCCTGATTGATGCCTCTGGATGCCCTCCTCCCTCCCACCGGGAGCTCCTTTGCCAAAAGCCACTGCCCAGCCTGGCCCTTTTGACAACAGAGCCCAAGGCAGCAACAGCCACATCTAGGAGTGACAGGAGCCCGATTTTTGCCTCTCCGAGGCATGGAGTGGGGGTCCGCGCTCAGGATCCTCTGATGTCTCGAGCTCCCATTATCCAGTTACAATAAACTCATCACTTCTTAGCAGCTGTGGGTTGATGGCTGTCATCCCTGGAGCTCATGAGAATACAAGGTATTTGCATAACCAACCCAAGGTGGCAAATTAATTCTCATTTGCCTCAGTGGTCCCAGAGCTAATTGATTTAAGGCTTGGCCGGCAGGCCTGGGAGGCTCATTGCCGACACCCCTTGCCCACGTGCTGCGGTTCTCAGAGCTGAGTGGCACCCCCGGCATTCCCACTACCACTCTGAGAGCCTGTCTCCAGCCTCTTCTCCCAACTGACTCATCTGGGTGAGGGGGCACCTCTGGGAGGACAGGTGTTTCCAGTGGGGTCTCTAACGTGGGGATGGGCATTGAGCCACCTACATCTTCCCTTCACCATCTCCCCTACCCCCCACCAAGCAGGGGCTTCCAGTGGGATCTCTACCAAAGGGAATGATGTCATCAGCTGTAAGTTATGTCATCAGCTGTAAGTTATCTCCGCGTTCTTGTCTGTTCCTCTGCCAGTCAGGCCAGCAGGAACGGGGTGCCCTTACATCCAGCACAATTGCCCCACATGAGCAAGGCAAAGTCCTTAGCCTCTTTGTCACCAAAGCCAACTCCCTTTTCCCAGCTCACCAGTTATTTTGGGTGCTAAACCTCAGTTTTCTCATCTCAAAAGGGGAGACAATAAAAAGAAGTATCCCGCGATTCTTAAGCCCACCTTGGCACTCAGGACCCGGCTCCATGTGTAGGGTCACGAGCAGGAGGCAGACTGCGGGGGTGGCTTGTGGCTGTGGCTCAGCATCCTCTTACCCGCCTTCCCCATCCCCAGCCCCTTGCTGATGATGCCCTTATCCTTTCACTTCTTGGGACAGGGGCGGGCAGAGGGAAAGGATCTTTCTCGGGCTTTCCCTGCTCTGCCTTTATTCTTTACCTAATAGCAAGCAAGGATCCCAGAGGCAGGAAGAGCAAGAGACCCATTCAGCAGGTGGGAAAAGGGAGGCCCAGGAGTAGAGATGGAGCCGGGAGGGCACCCAGCTGTAGGGTCCTTGATGCCTCTTGGGGGTGGATTAGCCTGGAGGAGACCAAGGTTGTTTCTGCCACCAGCCTAGAATTTTGCCTGGCTTAGGCACCTTGGTGACACTAGGAGCAGGTGACCTGGCAGGAGGCAGGAGGGCAGTGCCAGGGTGACTGCCGCATCTGGACATCCACTTTCCCTTTGCCACCAGCTTGCTGTGTGACCTCGGGCAAGCCACACCCACCCCCAACCTCAGGTTCAGGCTCCTCATTGGTCCAGCCAAGACCAAGTCCCCAGTGCCACCCCGGTTCTGCCACCACTGATGTTGCTTCAGTCACCCTCACCTTTCGCTCTGCACTGCTGTCCTTCTTCATCCCTTTAATGAAATCTGTTCTTCCCTTCAAGTGCTGGTCAAACTCTCCCAGGGTCATGTCCCCTTTCTCCATCAGGACATGTGGCATGTAGGGCTCTGCAGAGATGAGATCAACTCTTGGCACTTGCCTGAGGGTGAGGGTGATGCTGGGGGCCTCGGTGGAGTGGAAGATCTTCACAGTGCGGAGGACTCCCAGTTGGAAGAGGGGGGATGGGATCCCTGGCTGCTTGAGGCAGTGTGGGACCCTGAGAAGACTCCTTAGCTGGGAGGCAGGAGAGCCTAGTGGCTGTGGGTGATTCACTGCCCCTCCCTGGGCCTCAGTTTACCCATCTGTAAAATGGGAGTGATTCTGGGCTCTGATCTTTTTGCATCTAAACATTCGATGAATTCTTAAAGAGACAAAAGAGTTGCTCCCTGACAGTTCAGAGCTGCCAGGGGCTCATGGAGCTTAGGGTTTCAAAGATCTCTGCTCAGCTGGCCTGGGGGCAAAGTGCACCACTGGGTGGATGAGACCCTGGGGTCTCAGGAGCTAGAATGGGGCAGGAGACACTCAAGTCTGCCAGTTAGCGCTAAGTTTCCCAGGAGGCAAGTAGTTGGTCTCCTCTCCTCTGTCACGCGCCCCTACCCTCTCACTGGCCACTGGGTGGGGGGCCACGTGTCTATGCCCCATAGGATCAGCACCTCCTCCCTCCCACAGGCATCCTGGGGCCCCTGCCTGGTGCACAGTACTGCTGGGGTGGATGAGGATCTCCACGGGCCGGTCGAAGGTGTGCCTGTTGGCCAGGGTGATAATGATACTCTTGGCGGAGCATGCAGACGGGGCGGCGTCGGCTCGGATCTCGTGGGTGGGACTCTCCACCCCTGAGTGGCACAGAAAAGTGGGATAGGCTCAGGAGTCCCCGGAGGGAGAGGGGCTTGGTGGGGGACCCTGAGACTCAGGCCAGAGATGACTGGCACTCCAGCCCCCTCAGGGGCTCCTGACCTGCTGTGTGAAACCATGGACAGGCCTTCTCAATTTCCCCGTCTGCAAAAGGGGGGCTTAGCTAGATGGGGTCTAATGGCCTTTCCTGCCCTGACCTCAGGATCCAGTGGGGGTCAAAGGAATGGCTTCCTCACAGGGCACAGAAAGACAGAAAGAGCTCCATGCTCCATCGGCGGGCACTCCATAAATGCCTCTTGTGTTGGGATGTCCTGTTGCTCTGGGAGAACCCTTGCTGACAACAAACCACATCCTAGTGTCTCTTTACAACCTTGACTGGGTGGGGGAGGGGAACCATCAGAACAATGGTACCTGCCTCTGGCTGCTTGTTAGAATCGCCTGGGAACTTTTAAATGTTCCAATGCCCAAGACTCACCCCAGACCAATGTCATCAGAAGCTCTGGGTTGGGGGGAATCGCCTGGGAACTTTTAAATGTTCCAATGCCCAGGACTCACCCCAGACCAATGTCATCAGAAGCTCTGGGGTGGGGTCTAGGTGGTGGGATTTGGAAAGTTCCCCAGCTGATTCTGCCATGCAAGGGGAAGAGCAGGAAGCAGCTCTGTGGCTGTGGCTCCAGAAGAAGACCGAGGACCACGGACTTCGGATGGCCGTGCCCTTGTGGGCATTTCCCCAGGGAAATTGAGGTGAGGGTGGGGACAAACCTGTCCTTGGAAAAGACTCATCTTGGGCCGCATGCTGGGGAGCAGGAAACGGTGGGGGGGGGCATGAGCTTCAGGCTGTCTTCCATCTGGGCTGGCCAGCTGTCCCTCCCTCCCCTTCCTTTCCCCACCCCACCGTGGCCTCGAATCTTCTTTCCAGCCCCATCCGGGTCTAGGCAGCTCCCTCTCACCTGCGAGCAGGCAGGGCCCACGGATCTCCAGCTGGAAGTTGAACTCGTATTCCATGGGGTTGGACACATCGGTGTCCAGGAGAGTCGCCAGGCTCAATTTGCTCCAGGAGTCCAGGGCCCGGGGGCCGAAGCAATGCTTGTCTTTGCTGGGAAGGGGGCCGAGAGGAGGAGGAGGCGGCCAGTCAGGGCTGAGGCAGGGGGCCAGCAAGAGAAGACATGGAGAAAACGGCAAGTCCCAGGCAGCCCTGGCACCCCTGCAGCCCCACCCAAAAAGGGGCTGAGGGGCTTCCTTCCACCCCAGATGCTGACAGCCCCACTCAGCCTGCCTGCAGGGAGAGCCTGGGTTCAGACGTAAGGTACCACTACCTACGATGGATGGGCCAGGCACCAGGCATGCAGGCTCACACTGTTCTCACCATACCCCCAGAGGAGGGCCTCAGAGCCCTCATCTCCCCACCTCCCATGTGGGGAAACTGAGGCTCAGCAAGATGAGGTCACTAGCCTAAGGTGCCACCCCTGGGACTCGGCAGAGTGTGCATCCCCACCCGGGTCTCTCTGGCTCGGCCGTGGAACATTTTACACTGTGTCACACCACTTCTGGAACACCTACTCTGTCTCTGCAAGCTGGGAACCTTTGCATAACGCCACTTCTCTGAGTCTTGGTTTTCTCTTCATTGAATGGGGATAATAATGACACAGCTGTCTTGAGCAAGCGCTTAGCAAAGTGTCACCTGCTGAACGCTCAAGTCTCTGGCCCCCTACATTTGTCATCCCTCACCCTGTCTCTGATCCTGCTCTATTCCCCTCCCCTCTGTGGTCATGCCTTCTGAGGTCTTTGATACAGGTTCTGAATATGCACATATTTTTGTAAAACACACCATGACTTTTGGTTGAAAAGAAAGCATTGTATTAGGAACCTCATTCAATTGCTCCCCTTTTCTTCACCCAACACTGTGTCTTTAAGCTCTGTCCAGGTGGCTGTCTGCAAAGCGAAGTCTTTGCTGCTGATGTGCTATGGCTTGGGGCCATCTGTTATATTGTACTTAGTTGTTCCTGCCTTCGCCTCCCTGTGTTCACAGACGCCAGCACCATGAATATCCTCATCCATGTGTTATTTTTGGATGTATAAAAGGATTTCTCTGGGATCCCTAGGTCAAAGGGCACACACCGAGTATTGCCCGAGATTGCTTTCCAGGGTGGCTGGGCCAGTGTCCACTTCCACAAGCAATGAACGAGAGTTTCCTTCTCTCATCCTCATGAACACTTGGTATTATCTATTTTTCTTATTTTTTCTCATGTCACTCTATCTAAGCAACTTTGAGGTTCATCAGAATTTGATGCAGGCATCTCCCAAGAGCATCTCTGTTAGCTCTGCCTGCTGGAAGAGGTAGGAATTAGCTTATCAGGGCCACCTCAGGGGCACTGGGGACTCCTTGGCCTCTTGTTCCCTGATCCACTGAGGTCTTGAGTGTCCCCAGGTCGGCTAGGTCCTGCCTCTCCCATGCACCTGGCTTGGCGCCTATGGCAGCATTTTCATAGATGACACACGAGCTGGTGTTCCCTGGCCTGAGACTGGCTGGTGCCACCAGCTTCTCTGTTGTACCAACAAGTGTCCTCACTCTAGATTTCGAGACCCTACACAGTCTGACTCTCCCACTTTGCTAGAGTCTTACTAGCCTTCCAGCTGCTCTTCCAACATACCAAGGCTGTTGCTACCTCAGGGCCTTTGCACTTACTGCCCGCTCTGCCCCCCTGCCCCGAATGTTCTTCTTCCAGTATACTTCCACGGCCAGCCCCCTTCATTCAGATCAGGCCTCAAATGTTGCCTAAGACCTGTCTATTCTAGCGAAACTAGCACCCACCCCATCTTGTCCCCCTCTAGCCTTTGTAGCATCTATCTCCATAGAGCTCATCACCCAACATATGACACGTTTGTGGGCTTATTACTTTATTGTCCCTTAGAATGCTAGCCCCACGTGGGCAGGGACCTTGTCTGTCTAGTTTACTGCTGTATTCCCGGCACCCAAAACAGTACCTGCCCCATGGTAGGTGTTTAATTACTATTTGTGGTGTGGTTGAGGAGTGCCCTCTGGGCTGGCCCCACGTGGGAGGCTAAAATAACCCCTCCCCGTCAGGTCACCTTGAGGTCAGCACTTTAACTGGTGGTGTCCAGGGGTTTGCTGTCACTGTCCTCTGTGTCCCAGTGGGCACGTGTTCCCAGCTGTCCCCATAGCCCAACCAGGGTATGCATGAAACTCCTAGATACATATGGTACATCTTCCCAGATTTCAACTTGGCTCAAAGATTCAGGCCCAAAGCTGGGGAGGGGGAGTTAAGTAGTTTAACTGGTAATTAATTCAAGTGTTATTTTTTTTTACCACAGTGGTGCTAATATACTGTGGAACAGATTTATTTTTTAATGACACGAATTGAATGATAAGGTACACGACTTCAAAAAACATCTCCTGTATGCATCAGGCTACTTTAAAACTGGCATCCTCTCTCCCTGCAGAGGAAACGCTAGTCCCCCTGGGCTTATAGGTGGGAAAACCGGGAGGAGCCCTGATCTCAGCTGCAGGTGCCTCAGGCTGTGACCCACCCCCTTTTCCCTCCTCCCCCACCGGGGGAGTACAGAGAAACTGTCCTGGAGTGTACCCTCCCGGCCCTGCTGAAAACCCTTTTTAATGATTTCTTGTTGCTTCGGGGAGAAATCCAAAGTCTGCCAGGGCCACCGGGTGTCCTGTATCTCTGCAGCCTCATCTCATGTCACCCGTCCTTCAGTCCCCCTCTGTGGCCCTGTCCTTGCTGTCTCAGGGCCTTTGCCCCTGCTGTTCCCCGCTATAGGAACGCTTCTCTCTGTGCCTATATCCACCCCCCTCCTGGCTCAGCCCTCAGCTGAAATACCACTCCTCAGAGAAGCCTGACCAGGCCCCCAGACCCCCCGCCTCCACCGTTGGGTCCCTCTTTTATACTCTTAGCCAATGAACGTCTCCTTTACTGCACTTTTCACATAATTAATTATGCATGCAAGTTCATAAACAGTTCACATTTGTTGTGTTATCTGTTGGATAATGATCTCTCCCACCAAGTTCCAAAAAGGCAAGGGACCATGTGGGTTTCGTGTCCTCCGGGTCCCTAACACCCCCTCCCCAGTGTCTAGCACCTAGGTGCTCTGAAAATACCTCTAGAGTGCATTAAAGAAAAAAGCCTGGAAATTCTGATACCAAGCTGTCCAAATCTTAACACTTCTGACCAGTACCAACACAGAGCATTTCAGGGAGATTCTTAAGTGCTCGGAATGTGAGCAGGGGAGGGACAGTTACTGAGACGGGGGCAGCTACAGAGCTCAGCCTCACCTCTTATCCTTCCCACCCGCCCAACTCCCTGCTGCACCCGGGACTCTGGCCTTGTTTGGGCGGGGGCTCCTCACCCGTGGGTCTGTTGGTTGGAGGGGCCAGTGATCTCGGTACAGAACTGAGGCACGGTTGGGGCGCAGACAGCAGGTAGCAGGACCCTCACAGCCCCGCTGGGCAGCGTCGGGAGCTCCGAGGAGGTGCTGATAAAGATGGTGACGTTCTCCATAGGGGCGATGGTCCCCAGGTTGACCACAAAGAGGATCCGCTCCAAATCCTCATCCAGAGCCACCTTTCCTGGTGTGCAGGAAGGAGGGACGATGTAGAATGTTTTCTAAGTGCCAGGCCTGGCGTCAGGGACTGTACAAACATTCTCTCCCATCCCCTCTAAGCTTGCTGTGTGTTAGGTTAGAGCAGTTTGTTCTGCTGATGGGAAAACTGAGGCTCAGCGTGTGGGTGCAACTTGCTCAAGTTACTCAACAAATAACTAATTTATTGAACCAGGATCTGAACCTACGTGGGTCTGATGCCAGGCCTGTGTACTTTCCACTGTATCCTGTGGGGATTGGGAGACTGGGACCCACAAATCCCCAACAGAGGGTCACATCTCTATCCACAGACTCTATGTCCCCCCGAGAATCACGTTGGAGCATTCCCCCCTCCCCCAGGATCCATGCTCTCTCCTTTCATCTGAAAGGCCCATCCCTCATTCCTTCTTAGCCCATCCTACCCATCCATCCAACCCCTCCACAAAAACCTCCCTGGTCCCACCTGGACCGCTCTTTCCCTCCTCTGACATTATCTGGACCGCTTTTGGCATAGCCACTGTCAACTTCCTATCATGGTCCCTACCGGGCATGTCCTAGCTATTCTTCCAGGCTGGGAGAAGTCCTAAAATCTTGGGGGAAACCCTGCATCTCACAGCGTGAGTGTTCATTAAAAAATTCTTGAACATCTCAATGATCAGGTGAACAAACTTCACCTCCATCATAAATCCAATGGTAAGAATCTCATATCATATGATCCTTGGTCTGGACTCAAGCCTTGGCTCTGCCACTAACATGCTGTGTGACCTTGGGCCAGTCACTCACCCTCTCTGAGACTCAGTATCCTCAATAGCAGGCATCAGTAGCCATGCTGTGAGTACTTACTCTGTACCAGGGACTGTGATGAGTGTTCTGCATGCTGTTTGTTGAGATTTGGATGCATAGGCTTATTAGTTACAGTTTACAAATGAGGCTTAATTTCTTATCTAAGCTTGCAAGCAACAGGATAGGCAGTTAAATCCTGGTGTGACTCATTCTACAATCTCTGAGCTTAAATGACATGCTCTTCTGTTTCTTAGAGATATCTTAACAATCCTTCTGGTGCCTCCTTTGAGCCTTACCACTCTTTCTAGGTGAGAACAGAAACAATTACCTCTATTTTCCAGATAGTAAGGTCAGGTTCAGAGAGGTTAATTATTGGCCTGAGGTCACACAGGATTCCTGACTCTTAGTGTAGTGCTCTCTCTACCCTATCCCATTGCTGCCCTTTCAGTCTGCCTGAGACTTCAGCCATGCCCAGGCCCTGCCACAGCCTTTCTGGCCTTCTTACCTGTGACAGTTGCAGCTCGGAGGCCAGTGGCATCTAAGTGGCCACCCTCCATCTTGGCTTTGTCCTTGATCTGTACTGTCACGACTCGGTCGGCAATGACTGCCTCAAAGCCGATCACCGTGGTGTACTCATCCAGTGGGTATACAAAGAGACCTGCCAGAGCAGGGCCCAGCATTGCGGGGTGCCCCAGACCCACGCTGCATGCCCCACCCCGGAGAAGGAACTGGAGCCTTTGGTCTGCCATTCGAGTGGATGGTACTCACTGCCACTTGGAGGACTCCAGAGAGAACTTGGGCTGGGGCCTCCTGGTTCTGGGGGCTGGGCAGGAGATGCACAGCAGCAGGCTCTGTGTCAGCTGCAGGGCAGCTGGAAAGGGACGGCTGCTCCCCTGTCCCAGCCAACTCTTACTCTGCTGGCCTGTGAGGCCGGTGTGACCAGGGCTTCTGATTTTTCAAGAGAGAGTGGAAATCTGGATTTTTTTGTGACCTGATGTGTGGAACTAATAAGACACCTCTGTGTGGTGGTCCCATGCATGGCACCCAGGAGCTGGGGCTTTGGAGGAATAGGGCTGTGGTTCTTGTCTGGGCCCTGCCCCCTTCCCCAGTCTTGTGACCTTGGATAAAAACATTTAGCATCTCTACGCCTCACAGTCCCATCTGTAAAATGGGAATAATAGGGTCAAACTCAGGGTCGTTATGAAAATGGAAAAAACAGCCACCACTTATTAAACTATATCCCCCATAGTGCGTGCCCTACGTCTTTATATCTCAGTGTTTCTCGAACTTGAAGAGCACATGAATCACCTGGGGGTCTGGTTAAAATGCAGATTCTGATTTAGTGGTTCTGGGACAGGGCCTGAGATTCTGCATTTCTAACCAGCTCTGGGTGATGCCAATGGCTGGGGTACCACACTCAGAGGATCAAGGTCGTATCTCATTTTATCTGCCCACTAACATGAGTGCAGCACAGTGCTGGGCCCATAGTGAACTTTCCACAAATCCCAGCTTCCCATCCCTCAGTTTCCGCATCTATAAAATGGGGGGACTGTTCTTTCTGCACATGGAAAGCCAAAGGACTGTCCCAGAGCTGTTCAGTAATTTAGTCCCTGGGTTCCTCGTGGGCCTCACTTTAAGCCACCCTCTATAGGTTTCCTTAAGCAGAGGAAAAGTGTAGTTTGCTCTGCCCAGGAGTTTTCTGCAGGAAGGAGACTTTCCCTTGCAGGTTTCTTTTGGGAATTGAAAGAGTTTCAGAAGCTCAGGTCAGGCTGGAGGGTGGTGCCCCAAGACATGAAGTTTGGGGGTTAGGAGGCCCCCATCACTGTGGATGAGAAGGGATGCTATAACCATAACGAGCCTTTATGCAGAACCCTCCTGGCCAGCCTTCCCATAACTCCCTTCCTTACGTGCAAGGAAAGGAGTGTAATTTACAAGCGTCTCTTGCAGGGGGACGCCGGTCCACACTCCTGACTGCCTTGCGCTGATGACTCATATTTGCAGACTGTTTTCCATTCCACGCTGTCCTTCCTCATGTACTACCTCATCTGTTCCTCCTGCAAACCCTGGCGTCCAAACAGGTGCAGGAGCACCCTGATGTTGAGAAGGACAGTGGCTTCCCCAAGGCCACGGGGACGAGAGCCACACCTACGACTGGGAGTTGGGAGCTCCTGGCTTCCACTGAGTCTGGACGCCTCTCCTACTGTGAGGCTCACTGGGGAAAGTGGAGGACTGACTATCTGACACAGGTGGGCATGTCTTGTGAACATAAATAGGGCTGGGACAGTGGGCTGGGGCCGAGCCCCAACCTGGGTTCGAATCCTGACATGACTTGCTACCAGCTTTAAGACCTGCAGGGCAGAGTGGTATTTCTATTTCGCAGATGAGGAAACTGAGATTCAGAGAGGTGACATGACTTGTCCGGTGTTATTCAGCTAATACATGTCAGGATGGGGATTCTGCTTGGAGGAGCAGGTGGTCCCAGGGAAGCGCCAACAGAGATCCTTACCCTGGAAGGGCTGGGCTTCCAGGTTGCCATAGGTGAGGGAGGCGGTGAGACCCAGGGCGTAACCACTGACAAAGGAGGTGATGTCGGATGAGGTGAGGGGCAGGGCTGCCCCTGTGATCTGGTTCAGCAGACCAGGCATCTTTGTGGCTACTCAGCCTTCAGGGCCTGCAAGAGACAGGAAGGCAGGAGGTGGGGAGAGACCCCCCTCCCTCCCCAACTCAGTTCTCCCACTTCAGCCCCCACAGGAAGTCAAAGCATTGTTCTCTTCACTTCCCCCAACTACTTCTCACTCAGTGACCCACGGTGACTCTTGACCACCCCTCAGAAGAGAAGGAGTGGTCATTCCATTTCTTTCCATTTCACAGTAGAGAGACTGAGGCCTAAAGACACGTGTCCTGCCCGGATTCACTCAGTGGGTGGGAGCACAGGCAGGGTTAGAGCCCAGGCAGGCTCGTGTCCACCCTGAGCTCCTCCATGGCCAGTGCTCTCCTAGCTCCGGATGGGAGTCCAGGGGCTCTGATCCCATCCGTTTGTCAGTCCTGTGATCTCTGAGCCTTAGATGCTTTCTCTGCAGAATGAGATGATTGGAATAGCTCGGCAAGCCCCTCCTTCGCTGACTTCAGTGAATCTACCCACTACAGTCAACACTTGGGGTGTAAGGGAAGTGAGAAACACCCACCTCTCCAAAGATACTAAAGTGAAAAGAGCCACCATCCCTCCAGGTGTGCAGACCAAAAGTCTGGGGGCCGTTCTCGGCACCTCTTTTTCCCACCCCCTCACCTAAGCTCTTGCCAAAGATCATGATTTATCTCTGGGAAGACCCTGGCATCCTTCCATGCCTTTCCTCCTCTGTCACCAGCATCCCTGTCCCAGCCATCACCATCTCCACCTGGACCACAGCTCCTAACTGGCCTCTTGAAGATATTCCTCCCCCGTCAACCCCGGAATCCATTCTCTACCCGGTGACCAGAGTGAACAGACCAACACACAAGTTGGACAGATGTCCATCACCCCCGCCACCTTCTCTCACCCACCAATGGTTTCCTATTTCTCCTAGAATAGAGACCAAACCCCTTTTAAACTTTTGGCCTAGGGCCCTGTATGATCTGGCCCCGCCTGCCTCTCTAGCTGATCTGTCATCATGTTGCCAACCACACTTTGTGTGTCTCCCAGCTTCCATGCCATCCCTCAGATGTGTCCTGTGCTCTCTCCACCTTTGTACTTGCCACACTCCACCTGGAAGGCTCACCCCGTGACCCACTGTAAACTAGTGACCTCCTATTGTCCTTCAGTGTCAACTCAGGACCCCCCTTTGCCGGGAAGCCGGTCCACGCATGCCCAGCATCCTTTCTCTGCCTCTTACAGAGCCGAGCTTCTCTCCCTCTGAGCACTTCCATTGGTTTGTAGGGATGCATCTTGTTCCCGTGAGATTACTTTTTTTTTTTTTTTTTGGTGGGGGTGGTTCACGGGCCTCTCACTGTTGTGGCCTCTCCCGTTGCGGAGCACAGGCTCCGGATGCGCAGGCTCAGCGGCCATGGCTTACGGGCCCAGCTGCTCCACGGCATGTGGGATCTTCCCGGACCGGGGCACGAACCCGTGTCCCCTGCATTGGCAGGCGGACTCTCAAGCACTGCGCCACCAGGGAAGCCCCCGTGAGATTACTTTATTCATGTCCGCCATCCTGTTTGGAGTGCACGCCCCTGGAGGCCAGGTCTATTTTTGCTGCCCATGGCATCCTCAGCGCTGACTGAATACATAAAAGAATGTATGACTGTCATCATTCCAACACCAAAGACTTTGGAGCGCTTCTCAGGGCAGGGTATCGATTCTCTTTGAGGTTCCTGAGACCCTCCCAGGCAATCACCTGCCTTCATGAGGTGGGGTGGGAGTGGGAAGCAAAGTCAAACAAAGGGTGTGGAATACGAATTTGAGATTCTTTCTGGGTCTTCCTCTCGGTGATGTACGTGCCAGGCAAAGCTGCTGTGGGCTGGTAGCCTGTTGCCATTTATTTGCAAGGCTGTTCAGTGAGTGCTGATTACTCTGCCTTTTCTCTGAGAAGGGAACTCTTTGCTTCTATGTCCTCCTTGTGTCCCCAAGCAAGGATCCTCGGGTGCTCCCTCCCTCGCTGCTGGGCCAGCAGTGTCTTTTTAATTATGTTCTCTCTGGGGCTCCGGCCCGGACAGCTCTCAGCCCTGGCTTATCTGCAGTGGGCTGACTGACAGCAGGAGGAAGGTAAGGGGCTGGGAGGGAGCGGCTGTATCCCCAGCTGCCTTCTTTCGGGAGTTCTCGGTCTCAGGGGCGTGGCCAAGCCCAGAACAAGATGACGGAGGTCATTTCCCAGCAGAGCCTCATCCCCTGGCATCCACACTCCTGCCCTCCTCCTCCTGGTTCCCTCCTGTCCAGAATGCTGATTGGGAACCAGCACCCAGATGTGTGGTGGACTTGAACGTAAGCTTCAGTTCAACTCGAAGTAGAGTTCTGCCAAGGGCATCTCAGCCAACCCACTCATCCTACACTGCCCCTGGGCCCACCCCAGCTTCCTGGGGTGACTCTCACCCAGAGAGTAGGGCTTGGGTGAGCGATGTTGATAACACAGGCAGACTCACTCAGCACTGACTCTTTTTTTGTGTGTGTGGTATGAGGGCCTCTCACTGTTGTGGCCTCTCCCGTTGCAGAGCACAGGCTCCGGACGCACAGGCTCAGTGGCCATGGCTCACGGGCCCAGCCGCTCCGCGGCATGTGGGATCTTCCCGGACCGGGGCACGAACCCGTGTCCCCTGCATCGACAGGCGGACTCTCAACCACTGCGCCACCAGCACTGACTCTTTAACAATGTCAGCCCTCTTGGGAAGAGTAAACTTGAAATTCTGCAGGGCCTAATTCATGCAGTCTACATCAATTCATCCAGCACTGATAAGCACTTACTGCGTTCCAGGCCCTGAATGAGCCGCTAGGCATACAAAGATAAGATACAACTCTGTCCTTAAGGGACTTACAATCCAGAGGCAGAGGAGTTGGGGAGTGGGGGAAGATAATGGTAACAACAGGCGGAATTTGTTGAAAACTGAAACTGTGCCAGGCACACATATGATCTCATTTAATTCTCACACCCTTATAAAGTGTATTGTTTTGCAGGTGAGGACATCAAGGCCTCAGACGTGTTTGGTTTTGCACATGAGTTTGGGGTGCCCCGAAGACATACTGGTACCCAGGGTGCGTGTGTGAGACTTTCTCCTGGAGGAGCCCAGGGGCATCCCTGCGAGAGATGGGGACCAGAGCAAGTACTGCTGAGCACCCTCCCTCCAACCATCCCAACCTGGGCCCCCAGTGGGCATCAGGCCACAGGAAACTCCTAGGAGAGACCTAACAGGGAGGAAGCTACCAGCATCATCCCCAAGACAGTGTGAGAAGCCAGGCTCGGCCTCAGGAACAGTGTGGTGTGAGCGGGGCTGAGGTGGTGACAGGGGATGATCGTAGTGTGTCAGGGCGTTTACCCGCCTCACCTCCTTCCTGATCGGCCAGACCACCTGTCTTTTCCCAGGTCCTTGACTTTTGGGATGCAGAATCTGGGCTGGTGAGGTGAGAGACAAGAGAAAGGGGAGTGAATGCGCTGGGAGAAGGGATGGAAGGGGCCACTAGACCTTAGGGCAGCCCAGGGGAGAGTGAGGGGGCGGGCAGGAAAGAGGATTTCTAAGAAGTGAGTGAGCCACTGTAATCCCTGGGTATTCGTCCCCTCCTTTATAAAACCAGGTGAGTGGAGGGGCCAATAGCTCCCATCTCATCAGCACTGTGAAGATTAAGTGGAATAATGTGTACAAAGTACCCAGCACAGTGCCTGGCACACAGTAGGAGCTCGATAAATATTTGTAACGTGAAATGCATGAATGAATGAATGAATGAATGCTGGCAGCCTCCCAGGCACACTAACCTTTAGCAGTCACCTAGGCACTGGGAGACAGGCGAACAAGGCAGAAGTGACACATAAACTAATGGAGGTGACAGATATTAAATGAAGCTGCAAAAGCCAACAGATTCAAAACCTGACCCCTTCCTGTCACCTCCACTGATGCCACCCTCTTGTCCCCCTACAGTTTATTCCCAATGGAGCAGCCAGAGTGATCCTTTGAAGACATGGATCCAGTCACGTGGTTCTAGAGTTCAAACCCTTGCCAGCTCCCCTCGCCCCTCAAGACCCCCTGATCTGGGCCCCATGCCCTTTCCTTTCTGATCTCCCCATTGGTGACTCTGCTCTGGCTCTTATGCCATAGAGCTTTTGCACTGGCTGCTCCCACTTCCTGGAATGCTTTTCCCCTCACTATCCACGTGGCTCTCACCCTCACTCCTTCAAGTCTTTGCTCAAATGGCACCTTCTCGGGGCAGCCTATCCTTAATACTGTATTTCAACTTGCAACCAGTTCCCCCAGCTTCACTTCCAATCACTCATCCTGCTTTTTTATTTTTCCCCGGGCACATATTACTAACATACTCTATATAAAGCATTTATTATGTTTATTGCTTATCACCTGTCTCCCCTCCACAAGGGCAAGGATTTGGGACCTGTTTTTCTCAAGATATATCTCAAGTGCCTTGAGGAGTGCTTGCATTATTAGCAGGTGGTGAATAAATATTGTTGAATGAATGAATGGATCAATACATCTAATCACAGTGCAAAGCTGGCCATTTCTGGGTTTCCCATTTTTCTAGCTGAGGGCACCTCCCCAGGGAAGATGTCAGAGTTAAATCCATCATTTAGGTTTTCATCCCAGTATTTATCAGTCAGCAGCCCAGATGCACCCTCCCTGCCAGCACGGAGGTCCCACCCATCTTCGAACAGACCATCCATCCATAGGGGATGCTCTGTGGTTCTGCGCCCCTGAGCCAGCCCCTGGCCCTCTTCCTTCTCTTCTAACCTCCCACTATGCCTTCTGCAACCACCACTCGGCAGTCAGCAGGCTGCCTGAGAGGCTCTCTGTGTCCTTGCCTGAGGACTTGTTTCCCCTTCTTCCAGGAGGGGCTGCTATTCCTTGCACCCCTCAGGTTGGGAGGCTGATGTCTTTTAGCTACACCCCACCCCCCGCTTTGTTGCTTGCCATCTTCAAGGTCCCGACCACACCTTCCTTTTAGCAAACACTTGGCACCTGACTCCTGGCTTCCCTGCTCCCCAAGCCCTGCCATCACCTGGGGTGACTTCAGCATCCATGGGAAGGGTGCACCCAACTCAGTGAGCTGTGATCCCCAAACCCCCACATCTCAGTAACCTCTGCTACCCTCCAGCTCAGCCTCCAATTTCCACTCATTCCTTGAACTTGAGATGCCATTCATGATTGCTCCATCTCCAAAACCTGAGTCACTCAGGCACTTAGGTCACTCTTAAAATTGCAGCCTCCTGGGGCTTCCCTGGTGGCGCAGTGGTTGGGAGTCCGCCTGCTGATGCAGGGGAGACGGGTTCGTGCCCCGGTCCAGGAAGATCCCACATGCCACGGAGCGGCTGGCCCCGTGGGCTATGGCCGCTAGGCCTGCGTGTCTGGAGGCTGTGCTCTGCAATGGGAGAGGCCACAGCAGTGAGAGGCCCACGTACCACAAAAAAAAAAAAAAAAAAAAAAAAAAAAATTGCAACCTCTCAACACTTCCTAGCTCTCTTTTCCTGTTTTTTCCTTAGCAGTTACCACCATCTGATAGACTGTATATTCTGCTTATGTATCTTGTTTAATGTGTCTCTCCAACTCTCTAGATAGAGTATAATCCCCAGTGAAGGCAAGAATTTTTAGTTTGTTTCTCGGCTATATCTGCCACCCATAGAATAATACTGGGGTATAGTAGATGCTCAATAAATACTTGTCAAATAGATTAAACATCATTCCAAGTCTTTACATATAAAATTGGGTAGCACCCCTCAGAGGTAGGTACTCTTACTATCCATGTACTACAGATGAAAACACCAAAGCTCAGAAAGGTGAGGTAACTTATCCAAGGCCAGCCAGCCAGTAAGTGATGGGGCTGGGAGTTAACTCAAGCAGGAGGACCACAGAGCCCGTGTCCTTAACCATGAGGCTACATTGCTTCCTGCATTAAGCTTCTCCCCAGGCCTTGACATTTCTGCCCGAACGCTCTCCCAAAATCCTCCTCTGCTCTCCATCCCCGTTGGGGCTGCTACTTTGCTCTCTCCTGGGCCACCTCTACCCACTCATACCTGGTCCTTCAACCACCAGGCTGTTTCCCTTCCCGTCCCCTCTGTCACCCCATGTGTAGGCACATGCATGCACAGACACACACACAAACACACACACACACAGCAGCCTCCCCTTCCCCTGAGCTTAATGGTTCCCATTGTTTTTGTCCAACAGGGCAGGTTAAACTCCTAGCATGGCATTCAAGGTTCTTCCCCGTCGGTTCCCTATCACCGTTCCGTGTCACCTCCTGCCATGTCGTACATGTTCACTTTGCTCCAAACACATTGACCTCACTATGCCTTTCCCACACTGGAGCCTTTTCCTGTAATGATTGTGGCCTTCTCTGCCTTTCAAAGTCACCGCTTAAGACCCAGTTCCACTGTCACCTCCTCCATGAAGCCTTCCCTGATACCCCAGCCCATCAGACACGCCCTCCTCGGGACCTCCACAACCTCTTGTCTGCCACATCACACATCACAAAGCTCCGTAACTGCCCATCTGGGATGGCTTGTCTCCTCTGCAGGGCTGTGAGTGAGGTAAGGACAGGGGGTGCCCCTCCTCCTTTGCCTGTGCCCCAGCTCCCTGCCAGGGCTCAGTTCAGAGGAGGGATTCGAAATGGAGGCACCTACCAGGGTCTAGTGTTTTGCAGTCATTGCTAATGCTCACACTCCCTCACGTTACAGGTAGGGAAACTGATGGGGACATCTGGAAGCCAGGGTCACATAACTGGTGAGAGGTCAGGCTGGCTGGGATAGGAAGCAACCTTCCTCCAAAGCCTGCACTTTCCCTTCCCCAGCTGCTTCCTGGTCCGTGCTGAGCACAGGACAAAGGGAAAGAAGGGAGGGAGGGAGGGGGAGGGGGAGGGAGGACCAGGACACTGGTGAACTAGGGCTGTGAGCCTCAGGGACCCTGGGCTTCCCCTGCTCTGATGCCTCTCAAGGTGGGGCTGTGATCCCGATTGCACCATGAACCCTGCCAGCCCCCGTCCATCCTCCAGGCTCCAGAGATGCCTCTGGGGAAGCCTGTGGCTCAGGCCCCAGTTTGTTCTGGAACAGCCTGGGGTGCAGTGTTCCAGGCTGAGCACAGAGGCTGGGTGACAGGTGCCTGCAGCAGGTGCAGTGTGACCTGATTTAGATGCAATGAGGGTAGGATGTGCAGAGAAAGAGCAAGGAAAAGGGTGCTGGGTCCTGCCTGGCTTCAGTCTTCCTGGCAGCAGTATAGAACTCCTGCACTGAGGTCCTGGGGTCAAGGACCTCATGCCTCCCTTGCCAGGGGATGTTTGCTTTTCAGAAAGGGATTTAGTAAGTGAGAAACTTGCTTGTGGGTAGCAGCTAGGTCCCAGGATCTAGAGTACTGCCTGAGGATAGATTCTCTGGACAGCCACTTCCTGGTAGCCTTGGGCCAATTACTCGGCTGTGCTCTGCCACATACATACTATGTAACCTTGAGCAAGATATTAACTTCTTTGTGCCTTAGCTTCCACATCTGTAAAATGGGACTGTGACGGCACCTGCCTCCTAGGAAACTGGGCGGGAAGCGGGCGAGTCCTGATGGGGCTGGGGTCTTCTCCCCTCTGCCCTCCTCCATTGGCCGTCCCTGTGAGGGTCACTCCCGGGGTTGGGTGGACCCCTGTGCAGACCACCCAGCTGGGAAGGTGCTTGGGTCTCTGCCCAAGTGCCCGTCTCAGTAACTCCTCTGATTCTGCCCTTGGAGCTGAAGTTCCCCATCTCCTTTCATCCCCAGGTCATTTCTGTAAATTCAGTTTATACCCATCCTTCCAGGGGCACATGTGCAAGATGAGCACCCCTGGCTCACCTGCCAGCATCCTTGCGGCCCCATCGAAAGGCACTAAATGGATTCTCCATGTGGCTTCGGCCTCATCCATGTATCTCCAGGCCATTGTTCCCTGTCTGCTGAGGAGCTCATGGGATGATGGTGTGGAGGGAAGGCTATTTTAGAACCCACCCTGTAAACCTTTCCCTTCTGGAGCTGCTCCCTTGCCGTAGGGAACTGTACCTAGGCATCCTTGTGGTGTGCCCTCCCCAAACATCTCTAAGTGGTGAAATGACAGACAGGGAAGCTAATTCCTGCTCCCGGAACCTGCCTTTCCTCCTCTGGATCCAACACTTTCTCATTGGTAACGTCTTTGAAACTCAGTTTCACCCTCTGTATAATGGGCATGTAAAATGGGAGTTTATTCCCCAGGGTTATTGTGAGGATTACAAGTGAGATATTACATATACAGTGCTTGTCCCAGTGTATGTCATTTTCTCTTTGGGATTTCCTCCTAGTCTTACTTTCCCACCAGCTTAGACTACGTCTGGGCACCTGTGTTTTTTGGCATTTCCCCTTGGTGGCCATGGCCACCCATAGCCCCCAGATCTGCCATCCAGCCACCCCAGGGACCCCCTTTCCCAGGGCGCCCAACCTAGGTATTGGCTGAAGAATTGCCTCATTGCCTTAGCCTCCTTCTGAGGTCCCAGGCTGGTTTATGCTGAGCTGCAAGGCTGCACCCACACACACGCTGTCCCCTCAGATGGCACAGAGACGCTATGTAGGCTGAGGCCACTGGACAGGAGGTCAAGGCCCCCAGGCCTGAGTGCCAGCTCTGCCACCCACTCCACGTGGGCCCCAGACTGGACCCTGCTGTCACACATACAGCCTGTACCCACCTCTCAGGCCTGGCACACAGCACAGCCGGTGGGACGGAAAGACTGGTGGTTGCTGGCTTAGTGTCTTTGTCCAGCACCCTGAGGGTGGATGCCCCGGGGGTAGGGACCAAAGCCATCTGGTTCCTTGTTATATTCCCCAGCACACAGAGCAGTGGCTGAAACAGTTCTTTAAAAAGAATAACAACTAACATATATTGAACAATGAACACCTACCAGGTGTTATTCTAAATGCTTTTCATCATTCGCTCAGGTAACCCCTCGGGACAACCCTGTGAAGTAGGCATGATTATCATCCCCATTTTTCAGATGAGGAAACTGAGGCCTGAGAGGTGGGTAGAGCTGGGATTTGGACTCTAGCTTCAGAGACTGATGTCTTAACCATAAGGCTTTATCACCCCCTCCATATTTTTTTGCAGAGTGAAATAAGAAGTCACCTCCCAACTCCACCTGGGTCTTGGGGTCTTCATCTAACGGCATGAAGAAGTGGGGCTAGAGATTTAATCCTGTACCCCTTTCCCAAATTGACAGTCCACAGTCCATTCCGGAAGGAATCAAGTACTCGCGGCTGTTCTAAGGCGACTGAAGCTGGTCACTGGTTCCCCATTTGAAGGAGGCCACATGTCTGACAGTTGAGTCCACGCCCAGAGGTAGCACTCCAGTGTTTCTGGAGCGCCTGGGAGGATTATCTCATTTAATCCCCATAAAGACCCTATGAAGCAGATCATCTTCACTTTACAGTAGAGGAAACCAAAGCTCAGAGAGGTTAAGTAAATCTCAAGGTCACACAGCAAGTCATAGTACAGTCAGGATTTGAACCCAAGCAGTCTGGTTCCAAAACCTGGGTTGTTAATGGAGTCCCCCTGCTGCCTGCCAGCCAGGTCCATGTGCCAAGGCCCAGTCAGTGTCGCTGGGGACTTGCTTGCTCTTACGCAGGGTCTGTGTTCCCTCTGCATGGATTGGGGCAAAACTCCCAGGTTCCACATCCCACTGGCTCCTGCTCTTCTGGTGTTCCTTCCAGGAGTGGAGGTGGGGATGGGAGTGGGGATGGGGCACATCCTTCCCCGTGCTTTGAGCACAGACGATGGATCCACCCCATGGCTCTTCTCCTGCAGAGTCAGCACATTTGAGGTGACTCCCACTGGAAATCTCTGAACCAAGAGGCAAATGGACCATAGTGTATGCACACAGAGGCCTCCAAATGGATCTCAAGGGGCAACTTACTGCAGGAGAACCTCGGAAGAGGTCTGCAGTGTCTCTTTTTTTGTTGGTGGTAAAGAGCCAGCTGACAGTTAACAGGGAGCAGGGAGACAGCTGAAGAAGATGGGTCTGGGATAGAGAGTTCCCCACTGCCAACCAGATTTAAGGAGAGAGAATTTAGAGGTTCCTGACACTTGTAACAAGCTGTCACTGAGTCAGACACTGTGCTAAGTAATTTATGTCGATTACCACACTGATTCCTCCTAAACCTATAAGTTTTTTTTTTTTTAACAGATGATCTGGGTGAACCTAAGAGAGCTCAAGAAACTTGCCCAGGGGCTTCCCTGGTGGCGCAGTGGTTGAGAGTCTGCCTGCTAATGCAGGGAACACGGGTTCGAGCCCTGGTCGGGGAGGATCCCACATGCCGCGGAGCAACTAGGCCCGTGAGCCACAACTACTGAGCGTGCGCGTCTGGAGCCTGTGCTCCGCAACAAGAGAGGCCGCCATAGGGAGGCCCGTGCACCACGATGAAGAGTGGCCCCCACTCGCTGCAACTGGAGAAAGCCCTCGCACAGAAACGAAGACGCAAGACAGCAAAAATAAATTAATTAATTAATAAACTCCTACCCCCAACATCTTCATTAAAAAAAAAAAAAAAAAAAAAAAAAGAAACTTGCCCAAAGTCACAAAGCTAGTAAGTGATAGGTCTGGGACTTGAACCGTGGCAGTCTTGTTCTGGTGTCTCTGCATTTACGGTGCTGCCTTAGCCAAATCCACAGAAACAAGAGAAAAGCCCATCCAAGGTACAAAGTGGGATTGTCAGCAACAGAGATGAAACCAACCAGAGGCAAGTAAGCAGGAGTCCCCCAGCCTGAGGGTCAAGAGCTCAGGCTCTGGAGTCCCAGCAGAGTTAGGTTTGAAGCCAGCCTCTGACTTGCATCTCTGAGTAACATGGACAAGTGACTTCACTTCTCTGAGCCTCAGTTTTCTGATTTGTAAAATGGACACATTAGAGGCCTACCTCCTAGTGTCATTATGACAAAATGAAGCCATGTGTGTGAAGTGCCAAGCACAGTGCCTGGCCTGGAGTAAGGGCTTCTCGAGTCTGGACAGTGTGTCTGACTCAGCTAGGGGCCAAGCTAAAGCTGTGTGAATGAAAGGGGGCTGACTATTGAAGGTGAGTGGGCAGCTTTGTCCTGTGTTGGGGAAGATGGGACGAGGGACAAAGCTGGTCAAGGCTGGACCTCCCAACAGGCTTGTGAGGAATCTTGTAGAAAGGGGGTATCTTCGAAAACGCTTCAAGTTTCAAAGAATTGAAATGATAGAATTAAAAGTAGTGAGGGGGTTCTGACCGCTGACCAGCTCACCCTCTCAAATCCACCACCAAGCCTTAAAAGTAATAATAAAGAGAATTCATGCTTCGTATGAAGCGATTTATAATCAAAGCACGTTCGCATCCATGAATTAATTGGAGCTCTCTAAGTAGGAACAAAATAAAGATTATTATCCCCATTTTACAGATCAGGCAGCTCAGAGGGAAAGTAACAGAACAGAATTGGAACTCCTGTAGCAGAGCTTCCTCTATACTATGGACTGAATGTGTCCCCTTTAAGTTCATATTTTGAGGCCCTAATCCCCAGTGTGATGGTGTTTGGAGGTGAGGCCTTCCATCATTAGATTTAGATGAGGTCATGAGGGTGGATCCCCCATGATGGGATTATACAAGAGGAATAAACCAGAACTCTCTTTCTTCACCCTGTTAGCACCCAGCAAGAAAGTGCCCAGCTGTCTGTAAAGCAGGAAGAAGTCCTTCCCCAAGAACCTGACCTGCTGGCATCCTGATCTCGGACAACCAGCCTCCAGAACTATGACAAGTAAATTGTTTAAGCCACTCAGTCTATGGTATTTTTGTTACAGCAGCACAAGCTAAGACCCTGTGAAAACCAACCTACTGCTTTGCTAAACTGGGGCTTGAGAGCGGCAGAAGCAAGCTCTGCTGGCCACAAGGTAATCATATCTGCTGATCAGAGCTAGCGGCCAGGACTGGGAGCTAAGATGCTCAAAGGGGTCCAACCCAAGATAATCCTTCCTCTTCCCCCAATTTCCCGCTAACATCCTCCTAAAGGCTACGCCGTCCCTCTCTTGGAGAAGCCAGAGTGTGATCTTCGTGCTGTTGGGCAGACCTTTCTGGTTCTCCTCCTCTGGGCAGATGGAAGGCTGAACTTCCCTGCCCTTCTGAAGGCGTGGCTGTGTGTCTTGCTTCCGCCAATGAACTGAGTGGAAGTGAAGTGGGTCACTTCCATGTGGAAGCTGTAAAAGCCAGTGTGTAAGTGGCCATGTCTTGTTCCCTGACACGGTGATCATGGAGACATGTGTCCACGAGGAGCCTCTGTTATCCTGGACCGAAAAGTGACTGAGTTCTGTGACAACGTGCATGACCCCAGGATGTGTGGCACACCCAAGAATGAAAACACTGCTGCTTGTTACCATAGCATCACCTCATCTAACTTATCGAGTCGATCCATACATGGGTCTCTGAGCAAATATGGTCCCAGGGACAGTAGCCGCACTATTGGGAAGGGAGTAAGAGGTGGGGGAAGGGGAGATTTGCCAGTGAGTCCACTAGAATATAAGCTCCATGAAGGCAGAGATTTTTGTATATTTTGTAGACAGTTGTATGCCTAGTGCCTGGCCATCAACAGGAGCTCATTAAATGTTGAGTAAATGAAGGAATGACCTAAGGTAAGGGGGGCAATGCAGAAGCAAAAGAGACTTGAAAAGCTAAGTGCATGGCATTCACTCACTCGTTCATTCATTCATTCATAAACTTTACAAATATTAAACACTGACCACATAAGGTCTCCATATTTCCACAACAATTGGACCAGAAAGGGGCCAAGTGAATCCACTTAAGACAGGGTAGAGGGCTTCCCTGGTGGTGCAGTGGTTGAGAGTCCGCCTGCCAATGCAGGGGACACGGGTTCGTGCCCCGGCCCGGGAGGATCCCACATGCCGTGGAGCGGCTGGGCCCCTGGGCCGTGGCCGCTGAGCCTGCACGTCCGGAGCCTGTGCTCCGCAACGGGAGAGGCCACAGCAGTGAGAGGCCCACATATTGCAAAAAAAAAAAAAAAAAAAAAGGGTAGAAAAGTTCATAGGAAATGGTGAGGGGAAAAAAGTTTTCAACTGGGGTTTTATTGTAAGAAATGAAACTAAAAATATGAAGATAAAAACTAACATTATGAAAGTAAGATTGTAAGTACAACCACACGCTCAAATTTTCAATGAACAAAGAACAAAGCAAGTATTGATTGGGTTGGGGTTGGTAATATTTTTGAACATTATATGCTAGCATGACATGACGTTTTTTCATTTCATATTTCACTGTCACAGCATAATGATTAAAGTTTCCTATCATGAACTCATTGTGGCCAGTTTTCTCTCCTTGTGTTACTAACTGGCCTACCTCTGCCGGGTGCTCGTTTGTCTATGATTTTGTGTGGGATTAGAAGCGTCCTCCATTGTCCCCTTTGATTGGTGTCATTAAAATCCACAACTGTCACAGGATGGCAGTTTCACCGTGCAGTCCATTGGCGTCGTATGGTCAACTGCTGACCCCATCCAACTACCAAAGAGGACCTGATGGACATGGATGTTAAGTGATGGGCAGGGATTGGCGCTGGCACTGAGTAAGGAGAGCTGTTCACATAGGGACGATTTTTAAGTGGTCGGTTCATTAATGTTCTTCTAATATGGTGACTTTTTTTTTAACTTACAGCCTCACATTTGTGGGGTCTCAGATAGTGATTACTCAGATTCCAGCGTGAAGTCTGTACAAGCAAAGCAGGTAGACCCATCCCTCACCCGTGGCCCCCTTCGCGGCTGTGCTGGGAGCATCCCCTCCCGCTGCCCATGCTGACCTGTGTCTTTCACTATCTCCAGGGTGACACTCACTGAAAGCATCACTTAACCAGTGTCCTGGGTCCAACAGTTAGATCCCTAGTGTGGTTGTAGGAAGAGGGAGAAGAATCCAGCAAAGGGTTTTCAAACTAGGGACCGGGATCCCCCTAGATCCCGGTGAGGATTCGAGCAGTGAAATTTCAGCTCCTCGGCTTTGCCCATTTGTCCCCCTGAGGTTCAGACCTGATCACTGTGCTCTCTGCTCCACACTGTCCACAGCCTTAACTGAAGGCCAACCGCATGTCAGATCCAGCTTCCCTGATGGTCACCCCCAATCCACCTCTGAAACCTGGTCCCATATCACTCCTCCACTCTTACCCTATGTTCCTGAAAAAACAGAATACTTGCCCTCCCTTCCCCTATTCCATGCCCTAGCTATGCTCTCCCCTCAGCCCAGAGCACCCTTGTGCCATCTACATGTTTCTAAACCTACTTATCCTCCTGGCCCTGTCAAGTCCCACCTCTTCCCTGAAGCCTTTCCTAATCCCTTTATCTGGGTGTGACTGCTCCCTCCTCTGAGCCCCCTAGGACACAGCCTCACTCAGTCCCATCCTGCTATGATCATCACCATCTGTGGGGAGGTCCTAACATCTCTTCTAAAGGATGGCACGAGGCCCTTCTCATGTCACTTCCTCTCAGGGCACCCAAGGTGTAGCACATACTCAGAGACTGTTGGACCTGCCCACATCTTTCCCTTCATTTCTGGTGAAATGACTCTGTCATTTGCTACGTGACCTCAAACTGAGCTCTTGGAGCTCTCCAGGACTCAGTTTCATCATCTGTAAAGTGGAGATGAAATAAAATACCATAGGGAAGGTACCTGGTAAGGGGACTTCACAAGGCAGGGGGGACACTCAGTACTGGTCCCCTCCCTCCAGCTGCCTCTTCTCTGTTTCTTTTGGAGGCTCGTCCCTCAGCGCCAGGGCTAAAGTGAGGCACGTGACTGGTCATTGGAGGCAAAAATTCCTCAAGGTCCAATCTCAGGTCTTCTCTGCTCTCTGCTCCCTCCCAAAGTGGCTGACCCCTGCCCTGCTCTAGGGTGGGAGTGGATGACTCCCCACTGCCTCTCTCCACCTGGCCCTCACCTCTGGGCTTCGGGTTCTTGTAAGGCCCCTAGGCCTTCTCCTCGTGGCTGGCTTGAAGAGACCTCAGATCAAAGAGCTCTTGTCATGGGAGCTCTTTTATATCATCTTGGGTAATTGCTTAATCTTGCTCTCCCCACTTGAGACCGCAATGCCCAGCACAGAGCCTGGCATAAAGTGGGCACCCAGTGATGAGTGATTTTTATTCCTTTCCCTCTTTCCACCTTAGGTTGTTTAGTTCATGCCAACCGACTTACTTGATACCAGCTGGCAAAGACCTCCTGCCCCTCCCACCCCTGCCTGTACTCACACCTCTGGCCAAGTGTGAAAGATTCTCTGCTCCTTTTATCCATCCATGTATCCACATCCCTCCACCGCTTCCTCCGGGTCCCCACTGTAACATCACCTCCTCCAGGAAGCCTTCTCAGCTCCACACTGAACACCCCTAGCCCCAGCCCCCTCTTCCAGAGGGTTTCATGGGTCAGCCGTTCTGCTGACCCAGAGAGCACAGGTTAGGGAAGGGTTCCAGCTGGATTTTCACCAGGCAGTGCCCCATGGGCACATGCTCTTAAAGGAGTTTAATGGGATGAAAAGATTTGTGCACTCCTGGTGACCTGGAGCCATAGTTTGTCCACTGATCCCACTGGACTGTTCCCCATGCCTCAAGGGAAGCCTGCTGACTTCTGGTTTATGGTGACGCTCTGCTTGGCATGGCCCAAGCCCCCTTCCCAGTCTGGCTGGACTGGGAACATCTATGAGACCACAAGAAACCTAAGTCAGCTTGGCCACTGGTTATGTAGTTGGAGGGAATGGGCCAGGGCATGCTAAGAGAGACCCACTCACCCAGTAGAGAGGACAATTTGAATCTGAGCAGGGGCCCAAGGCGAGGGTCCTGAAGGAACAGCTGACCTGGAGCACCTGGGTGCCTCTTCCGCTGTCCCCATTCCCCCAGGAGTGTCCATTTTCCCCGTGGAGCAGCCTCCCCCAGAACCGCAATCAGCATCATATGTTTGGTAAAGAGAGGCAGCCAGCGAATGAGCCCAGCTCAGTGAGGGAGAAGCTGTTCTTCCCTCTGGGCCCAGGACCACTTTACTAGCAGCCCATTCACCAGGTAGCAAACGAATGGCCAATGACTGGAGTCCCTTAGAGCTTTAACTAGCCCGGATTTGGGGCTGGTCTGCTACAGACCCCAAGTTACCTAAGGCTGGAGAGGATGCTCAGCACCCCAGTGCCCCCTCCCAGCCCAGGACCCTTGGCCCGTCTCACGTCAGAAAAGCAGTGGGGTCTGCAGGCCACGCATCAGGGCACAGTGCCCACCTCACCTGGGGCCCTGGATCATCACCTGGGGTGGGGAGCTGGACTGGAAACAGCAGGAGCGCTGTCCCTGGGGAGGGATGCTAACCGAGGCTGGGTGACAGGTACTGCATGCGGCCAACATGTCAGGCCTCGGGGACCCTGGCCGCCAACCTCTGGGTCAAGTTCCATCCACAACTGCCGGCATGTGTACATGTGTGTGCACGCACACACACGCATGGCCCACACTCTTCGATCCTGGCACACCAGCAGACACAGGACATCCCATCCATGTACCCCTACACACGTCAGCACATTTACCCATGCACCATGGCCCCCCCTTACCAACTCCTGAGGCTCACTCCCCACCCTTCACACCCTCCAGGGACACAGTGCCGGTACTCTTCTGGCGCACACATCCCATGGTCACCACACCCCCAGGCGCTCAGGCCCCCTGTCCCCAAGCAACCCCCCGCCCCCTCCCCCCAATTCCAGCTAACGGAGGGAGACTTGGTGCCCTCTGCCCTCCACCCCTGAGCAGGAAGGTCGGATTTATCCAGGGCCCTCTGAGCCTCTGCCCAGATCCCAGGTCAGGCGAACGCAGGGAACAGGCTTCTATGCCAGCAGAGGAGGAGAGGAAGGGCGCTCTGCCTGCTCTTAAGTCTTCTTCTTCAAAAAAGAAAGGAAGACAGGGCGGTAGGAACAGAGACAGGAAGGTGCCTGCGGCTCTAGGAGCGGAGGTGGGGAAGGGGGAGATTCGGCCCCTCCCCCCAAGCCCCGCCGAGCCCCGGTCTGCGCCTCTGCTGGGCGGGCGCTGCGGAGGGTGCTCCCGGCTGGGACTGTTGGCGCTGCTGCGGGAGATGTTATGACGGGACTTCCAGCCCCGGCTTGACGTGTTCGCAGATGCCACCGCTGCGCGCGGGTGCCAGGTTCCCCCACCCGCCTGCCCAGCCTGCCCGCCTCCCACCCGCCCGCCGACCCCTTCTCCCTCCTGCAGCTCCGCTTACCTGGCAGGAGCCGGGGGTGCGGGGCCCTGAGAAGGGCGCACGATCAGCCAGCGGCTGGCTTTGGGAACAGTCACACGCCCGGCACCCGGAGGGCAGCGGGCACGAGCCTGGCAGCCAGGGGAGGACGACCCGAAGAGCGCCTGATGGCCCCGGGGCCCCGGAGGACAGACAGGAGACTATGGGAGACAGGGAAATGGTGAAACAGGTGTCAGGGAAGGGGGGAGGGGGCAGAGACACACAGGGAGCAGAAGATACAGAGAGATTCACACACAGAAAAAAGAGAACTAGACACACAGAGATAGAGAGAGCTCTAGAAAGAGGGAGAGAGAGGGGAAGGAGTTGGGGGGTGGGGAGAAAGGGGAGGGGAGAAAGAGAGAGAGAGAGAGAGAGAGTGAGAGAGGAAATCCGGGCAGCAACATGTGGTCGTGTGATCTCTCACTTCTATTGCTGGAGCATCCTGAGCCCTGTGTCTGGCGGATCCCCCAACCCACTAGTGCAAACACACAATGTACACATGCAGATGTATGCACATGCTCACACCCACACTCACACACACACACTCGGGACAGCCCAGTTGCGGGGTCGCCACCCTCACACAAGCTGGACCAGCCCTTACCTTGCCCCAGAAACAACACTGTCTGGGCAAACACTCCCTCTGTCCACAGCCCCAACAGCTGCCTCCCTGTGCCCAGAGCTGCTGGAGGGGGCACCCAGGGCAGGGTTCTAGTGCCAAGCCCAGCGTCCGAGGCCCCAGCAGCCGGCTTGGTGATGCCACATTGCGATGGCTGTTTAGGTGGCCTGTGGGAAGCAGAGCCATTTGTTTTGTCAGAGCGTAACCATGACAATCACCCGACGCACACACCGCTGGTGCTGTGCACCCCTCACCCTTTCCCTCCCCCCTGTTCTCCAGAGCACAGGGGAAAGCAGGAGGCCACTTAGCAGCCTCTGCTGATTCCTACTGGGGATGATGGAAAGGGCCTGGCCAGCGATGACAGACCGGCCTGCGGCAGCCCCTCCCTGGGGAACGGGGCTGCCACCAGGAGAGTCAGCACTGGACAGGGCCTGGTTGGGTCCTGGGCTCTTCTGCCTGAGACCAGGGCCACACCCAAGAACAGGGGCTTTATTCCAGTTTTATAGAGAAACCGCGATCAGAAAGGTGGAGTGATTTACGCAAGGCCACACAGTTAGGAGATGACAGAGTAGGGATTCAAATGCCTGCCTGTCAGATTCCAACGCCTGGGAACTTTCCATCACACCCCACTGGCCTTTTGTAGCCATCACTGTGTGCCAGCCACTTGCAAGCAAGTCCCGGAAGAGGTGCATGCTCTTATTCTATACCAAACTCTGGGAGGAAGTTGCTATGCTCCTCATTTCAAAATGATTGACATATACACACTACTATATTTAAAATAGATAACCAACAAGGACCTACTGTATAGCACAGGGACCTTTGCTCAATATTCTAAAATAATCTAAATGGGAAAAGAATTTGAAAAATAATAGATATACCCATATGTATAACTGAATCACTCTGCTGTACACCTGAAACTAACACAACATTTGTAAATCAACTATACTCCAATATAAAATAAAAACTAAAAAAAAAAAGAGCTCAGAGAGGTGAAGTAATTTGCCCAAGACCACACAGCAAGTAGAAGAGTCAAAATTCGAGGCCAGGTTTGTCTGACTCCATCTTTCCACCCTGCCTCTTTCAGCACACATCGGGTTACATCCAGGGCAGATGACCCATCCCTTTTCTGGACCCACTGCCTACGTAGGGTGGCATCTGAGAGTGGGATGGGGGCGGTGGGTGGATGCCATGAGGTAGAAAGTTGTGAAGGGAGCAGAGACACCGTGTTGGGTGCAGGAGCTCCCTGCCAGGGTAACAGATGACACATGATCTCAGCCAGGAGTCTGAGAATCAATGATTCTACCATTAGGGAGTCATACCTTAGGATCCCTGAGGGCTTTAAGTCCCACCAGACCTTCATTAGATGTCTGCCTGAAGCCCCAGTAGACATCACTGCAGGTGTCAGACAGCTGAGAGGGAAGCCCCAGCAAGAGAATTTTGGAGAAGCGTCTGGAGGGAGGGATTTTGTGTGTGGTGGGGGGTGGGTATTGCTGGGCAGAGGGAATGGAAGAGGGGTGGAGAGGAAGGGGCCTTAGCTTGTGGGCAAACGAACTTCTCCGAGTTGGTCATTTTGCCTGGATCACCTCTGAATGCCTGCTGGGGTGTGAGATCAGTCACCAGTAGAAATGATGACGGGGGATGGAATGCTGCCTTCGTCAAAACGGAGACTAACCAAGATACAAGGCATAATTCACTTCAGTTTGAAACTATGATCACCCACGATGAGCTAGGCTTTGGGTCCAGGGCTTAAAGAAGGGGATGATGAGCAAGACTCAAGAGTCCAGGAACTCGGTCAGGTGGGAAGAGGCACAAGGGTTCCCGAGCAGCTTTTGTTCCACTCAACCGTCCTCTGAAGCCTTTCCACATGCACTGTCTTATTTCATCCTCACCATCACCGGTGCGCTGGGCAGAATCAGCCTTACTCTAGACCAGCTGGGAGACTGAGGTGGAGAGGTGACGTCACTGGCGCCTGTAGTGGCTTTGAGCCACTTTTCAGCTCAGAGAGTTCCAGTTTCCTGGAGGTAAGGGACTTGGGCTTAAGGGGCATGGCCACTGAGAATTCCAAGCCTCCGCACCCCCAAGGTTCCCAAAACCCAATTCTCAGCCCCCACAAAGTTCAGAATCTCTGTCCCCGCACCATTCATTTTCCATATCCACTGGTCATCCTTTCTCCCCAGCCTTCCCCAGCCTGGAGTTTGCATTTCAGGACCAAAGTTCCCCAGGAATCGAGGTCAGCCAGGTTGAGTGACTACGTAAGAGATGGCAGGAGACAGAGGATCTGGGACATGACCTGGGAGGGTAGAGAAGCCTTCCAGCTTGGAGTTACTCTCCGGAGCTGTCTCTGCTTGGAAACTTCAAGACTTCCTTACCCATTGTATTGGTTTCCCAGGGCTTGCTGTAGCAAACGACCACAAACTGGGTGACTTAAAAGAAAAGACATCTATTCTCTCACAATTCTGGAGGCTAGAAGTCTGAAATCAAGGTCTCCACAGGGCCATGATCCCTCTGAAAGCTCTTTGCCCCTTCCAGATTCTGGGGGTGGCTAGGATCCTTGGCGTTCCTATGTTTGTAGTTGCATCTCTCCAATCTCTGACTCTGTTTCCACACAGCTAGGTATCTCTGTGTCTTGATGTGTCTGTCTCCAAATCTCCCCCTCCTTTCTGCTGTAAAAACACCAGTCACTGATTAGGGCCCACTCTAATCCAGTGTGACCTCATCTAAACTTGATTTTATTTGCAAAGACCCTATTCCAGAAAGGTCATGTCCACATACCAGGAGTTAGGACTTGAATTATATTTTGGTTGGTGGGGGGCAGGACACAATGCAACCCATAAAACCTAGTTAAAAGGAAATAAAGAGGGACATGGGACAGGTATGACTCCAAGAGGCAAGTTTTCTGGACTTCCAGAAATTTGGAGAGGAGAGTAAAGCAAGTGGCAGCATACTATGGTGGTTAAATGTGGACTCTGGGGCTGGATTGCCTGGCTTGAAGCCCTGACATTGTCATTCTCTGGCTGTGTGCCCTTGGGGAAATTACTTAACCTCTCTGTGCCTCAGTCTCCCCGCAGTAAAATAGATGACTTGAAGTGTTGTTATGATAATTAAATGAGTAAATATTTGCAAAGCACTTAAGATAGCAGGGCACTTAGTAAGCATTGTATGAGTGTTTGTTCAACATTAAATGTCCACTAGACCAATGTTACTATTTTATAGGTGTGAAAACTAAGATCCAGAAAAGGGAAATGATATCCCCCAGGTCACCAAGTCAGGCCAGCCAGACCTGGTACAGACCACTTCTGCTTCCTTCCTTCAGGGTTACCCCTGGGAGAGATTAAGTCTTCTTCTCATTTGTTGTGCAGTTGGAGAAATCAGGTGGATGGTCTGGAGGGTCAGCCAGAGAGGAGGACGTGTGTGCTGAGGGGGAGAGGAGATCCCAGTGAGACCAAGAATGGAAGCAGTAGATTCCACCCGCCCCCAACACACACATCTCTTTTCCCACCCACACCTCTGTTAGCAGGATTGAAGCAGTTGTGCAACTGTTTCTGCCCACACAGAGGAAAACAAGACTCCAGAATGTGTAATCAACACAGTCTGAGTGAGAAGGGAAGCTAGTCTTCCAGGAGGCAAGCTGGGGAGCCCAGACCAGGGCTGGCAGAAAGACCAGGGAAGGTCTGGGTGGAGTATGGTGCTGAGGGGTCGGTTCTTTCCCTAGAACATTCAGTGCCGGGTGGGTGGGCTGCATAGACATTGCATCTGAGACGACCCCTGTCCCTGGCTTCATTCCTGATTGGGCTTTGAGGTCCAGACTGGAACAGATCCAAACTTTGGGGGTAGCTGGGCTGATATGTACCCCATTCTTGGCAAGAAACTCATGAACTCCCTTCCTCTCCTCCCAGCCCTGATCTGGTGCAGGAAATAGCTTGAATGACACCCCAGCTCTTCACCCCTCCCTGAATCCATGCCCTGTGCCATGTGACTTGGCAGTTCTTCCTCCAAAAAGGTGGAATAGAGCTCCCACCACTTCACCTTGGGGTCCACCCTATGACTTACCCAATGGAATGTCGATGGATATCACATAACTAAAGGCTTGTACAGTTCTTGCCTGATTAGCCTTGTTCTCTTGTGCCTCTGCGCTCATTGCCATGAGAAGAGTGTGCCCACTGGTGCCAGGAGGAAGAGGAGGGACTCACAGAGCAGGACCAAACTGCCCTGAGCAGGCCCAGCGGATATCAGCCAACAACAGATATATGCTCAAGTCCAGCCAAGCCTGGCCGAGCCTAGGCAGGATCAGCCAACTCTTAGCTGATCTGGGACCAATGTTGCTTTAAGACATTATTTGGAGTGGTTGGGTTTGCAGCCTTTTCTGGCAATAACTAATTGACAAGCCACCTCTTACAGATTTCACCTTCCTGATGTCTTTTGACACGCCCCTCCTCTCCATCCCCCTGCCTCCTCCGTACAGGCCTCCTAAGAGCTTCCTACCTGGGCTGCCTGTCTTGAGTGCCCTGTGTTGCCCTGTGTTTCCCTCCGTTCCCCCGGCTGCAGCCAGATCTTTGTGATATCTGATGATGGTTGTCCCTACCTGTTACCCCCTTTCTCCACCCAGCCTAAGACACTTCAGTGACTCTCTCGTGGCTTTTAGTAAAAAGTTCCCCTTCTTGGCTTAGCATTCAAGGCCCTTTATGATCCGCCCCTGCCCTCTCTCTGGCCCTGTTCCTGCCTAGTGCCCCAGGTGGACCCTTCTTCCAGCCACATGTGGAAGTGTTCATGGTTCCCTGGACCTCAGGTTGTTTCATCCCTCCAGGGTTTTACCAGTGTTGATCCTCCATCTGGAAGATGCCTTTCCCCTTCTTCATCTAGCTATCTTCCACTTGTCCTGCAAAGGAGAGCTGAAGCACCTTGAAGGCATCTCCTTGAGAAAGTCTAACCATCCCAGTTAGATAACCTGACTGAGAGGTCACAGTTCCCATGCTGGGCACAGTAGGTGTTCAATTAATATCATATTGGATGAACGAGTGAATGGGGAAATGAACGAATAAGCCTCTCTCAAGGGCAGTACCATGTCTAACAGATACCTGCATTTCCATCATCTAACGCTGATCCTGACATGTAGCAGGGCTTCATAAATATTTGTTGAATAAGTGAATAAATGGCCCTATCGTGTCTGTGTCCCAAGGAGTCAAGGTAAGCTTCCCCTCTGCTCTCCAGAGAAGGTGGAGGTAGGAGAGGGGGCCTTGGCATCTGGCATCGCAGGGAGAGGGGTGGTGGGAGCCACCTCCTCTGAGTTCAGGCAAGAAGAGTTACATTGTCTGTAAAGAGTTTAAAAACAATAAAATGGGGGCTTCTCTGGTGGCGCAGTGGTTGAGAGTCCGCCTGCCGATGCAGGGGACACGGGTTTGTGCCCCGGTCTGGGAAGATCCCACATGCCACGGAGCGGCTGGGCCCATGAGCCATGGCCGCTGAGCCTGCACGTCCGGAGCCTGTGCTCCGCAACGGGAGAGGCCACAGCAGTGAGAGGCCCGCGTACCGCAAAAAAACCCAAAAAACCAAAAAAGACAATAAAATGGATTAAAATCAGTTTGTGTTTTATTATCACCATGCATTGGGAAGTTCAAACAATGCCTTGATCAAAAAGTCCTCCCCACTGAGCAGACCCTTCCATCTGCCTCTGCCTTGATGTCCTGCCCTCCCTCTGTCCCTGATGCTCATCATCCCCACAAGAATTTGCCCCATCAGAGGACGTCCTTGGAGAGACAGGGCAGCTGTGTCTCCGGTGAGCCCAGCCTGGGTTACAAGGGCTCACAGCCTTGATGGAATACTTCTTAGTTCGAGTCAGATGTCAGGAAGACTTTGGCAGCATCAGGGTGCACATAGCTAGAAGGCAGCAAGGACAGGACTTGTACCCAGGTGTGCAGGCCTCCAGAGCTCATCATGTTCACCTGTCCTGGGTCCTGTGTCTCCAGCTGGCCCTCGAGCTTTGTCTCCTCCCCACCACGGCTGACATCCTTGGGTTTGGCTGAGGATCCGGCATTTGCTGAAGACACAGGGCTGGGTCAGCCTGCAGGCTGCCCTCCTCACCTGTGGGAGCAAGAACCTTGGGAAAGAGGCCAACCCTGGCCTTGGGGACCAGTCTTCACTCAGCCGCTTGGTACTTGCCTAAATAATGGTAACTGACACTGGTCCCCTGGGGATCAAACCTCTGAATTGGAAGACTGGCTGTGAGCTTGGTCCCATCACTTGCTATTTCCAGGGACCACTTCCCCTCTCTGAGGCTTGATTATCTCATCCTAGTGGAGATGGTAATTCCTGTCTCCCCCTGTGAATTGCAGCCCTATCCATCTTCACCCCCACCCCTCCCTACCCGACCCCACCTGTGCAGCCAGCTACCAGGACGTTCTCTCCAGCTCTGCTGCCACCATCATTACCAGACCACCCTCATCTTCCTCCAGGATGCCTGTGATGGCCTCCAGGCCCCTGCTTCCCCTCAGGCCCCTCCAATCTGTTCCCCATGCAGCAGTGAACCTTACGAAGCATCAAACTCGATCTCATGACACCCTGATGAAACAGGCAAACATTTCCCACTGCTCTCAGGATGAAGACACAATTCCTCTGTACCTCCGACAACAGGGAGCACCAGGTCTGGTCCCTGCCGACTTTTCCCATTTCATTTCCACTGTGCACCCCCAGAAACACTGGATTCCTTGCAGGCCCCTCATGATCTCTGGGCTACCTCCTGACCCACATTTTGTCTAAGCTGTTCCCTTTCCCCAGAACACTCTTCCCTCCTCTCTTAGTCAACACCTCTACTTCTTCAGATGTCAGTTCAAGCATTACTTCCCATGGGACCCTCAAGGTCACGCTCCCCAATTACAGGCTCTCATTGCCCCAAGTACCTGTCCTTTGTGTACTTTATAGAACCTGTCATGACTGTAACTTAACATTATGTTATGGGATCACTGGATGAATGTCCTCCTCCCCTACCATGCAAGCCTGAGGAAGGTTCATATCTTATCTCTTTGGGCAACTATATTTGCCATGCCTAGCATGGTGCCTGGCACAGAGTGGGTACCCAGAAAATATTTGTTTCACCAAACAAGTGAAATAAAATGAAACCATTCATGGGTAAGCCTTTTATCAAGAATATGAATCCTAGATCCCCATTTTGGTTGTTACTATACCCACTTTACAGATGAGGAAACGGGTGGTCAGAAAAGTGAAGGGACTTACTCACTTCTCCTGGGATAGCAGTAGAGCCAGGGCTGGAACCCAGACATCGTTCCTGACACAGGGAGGGGCTTGATCCCTGCTTGCTGAGCTCAAGTGGGTTCTGCCTCCGTCTCTGGTGCATGTCGTCTGCGCCCTTCTGCCCCTCTGGGAGGGGGGCTGCCTGGAATTTGCAGATGGCTGCTGGAGGGGTCAGTGCCGGCGGGAGATGGCTGCTCTGCCATCAGGGGCCTCTTTCTTATTCATGATCTGTTACCATACGTGGTGCTTTGGTACAAACAAACAGGCAGCCACAGCTGCTGGCTTCAAAGCCACCCTGGGGGCAGGAACACAGCCCGGTCTGGCCAGGGGGCCCCCGGGTACAGTTCAGTGCAGCAAGAAGAGGCGGGGGCAGGGCAGATGCAGGCGACTTGGAACAGGTGGCTTCTTGAGAGCCATTGGAAGGAGGCGAGGGAGGGCTGCTCAGGGGACAAAGAAGGGCTGAATCTCAGAAGTGATCATCTTGTAGCGTTCTTCCAGCTCTTTAAAAATAGACACATTGCAAAGAGGGAAAGGAGGCAAACGAAGAAAATAAATTCTTTCAAGTGTGGTCAGGAGCACTTGCTTATATTTCTTGCCCTCTCGCCTCTCATGCCTCTTCTTTCCCCAGGGGAGGAGGATATTGCATTTTTCGTCCCTGAAATCTGAAGATTAGCCTGGGACACTGGGTGAGCACGTGGACGCCTACAGTGAACCTGGCTCTGTGCCAGGGGCTTTCACACAGTTTCACATAATCCTCAGAACAGCCCTGGGAAGCTTTTTGTTGTTCTGTTTGGATTCAACAAATATTTGAGTGTCTCCTCTGTTAGACATGGAGCCTGCCTAGTGAAGACCAACAATAGCCCTACCATCATGAATCCCACATTCTACATCCATGAGGCCACAAAAGATTTGATGCTATAAAGGGGAGAATTTGAGTGATGCCATACAGAGTCACTAGGGTGGGGGCTGGTGTGTTGGATTGGGAAGTCAGGGGAGGCTTCTCTGAGGAGGTGATATCTGAGCTGAAGCCTGAAGGATGAGGGGGGAATCCAGATATTGAAAGAATGGGGTCAGGGAGAAGTAGTCAGAGATAAGGCAGCAGGCACAGAGATTGGGAAGGGGTGTTGTGGACCCAAGGAAGAGAGAAGACGGGCTGGATCAAAGTTAGAGGGACCCATGCAGAGGAGAGGGTAGGTGGGAGGTGACAAGGACCAGTGCAGGTCAGTGTAGAGTTGGGATTTTACTCTGAGACCAGTGGACCATCCCTGCAAGGCTAAAAGAAGGGGAGAGATATGCTTCTGTTTACATTTTATGAGATCAACCTGGCCACTGTGTAGCGAATGGATTCGAAGCTGGGAGGAGGTCAGTGGGAAGCTATGGTGGTAACAGCAGACAAAGACGGCAGCGGTGGTGGTGATGGTGGTGATGGAGAACAGTGGATGGACTGGGTGTGGAGGTCAAGGGAAAGGGAAGGATCAAGGGTGCTTCCTAGGTTATGGGTTTGTGCCACAAGATGGGTGATGGTGCCGTTCACAGAGGTAGGAAAGGTGCGGGGAGGACCAGGTTGGAGTTGGCATTGGTGGGAATCTAAATTCTGTTTTGGATATAATGGTTTTAGGGCAAATTGTGTATCCGGGTAGAGTTTACAATTGAATATATGAGTTTGGAGATCAGATAACACTCAGCTGAAGGTAAGATTTAGGAGTCATAAAGCTATAGGTAGTACTTAGTACAATCCAATAAGACCCTCTGTGGGCTGAGAGTTGGTTGATGGCCAGTTGCAAGTTCCATGACAAAAGGGAGCATGCCTGTCATTGTCATTGCTCTCTGCCCCCCTCCACCTACAATCTAGCACAAATTAAGCATTTGCTATGTCATTATTGAAGACTGAAAGGAGAAAATGCAGAGAAAGCCAAAGACGTGATCTCTTTCTTCAAGGAGCGAGCTTATGTTACGGGAGGCCATTCAGAAGCAAACACAGCCTCCAATGCACAGAACACAGAGCTGCAGGACCAGTTTGGACTCTAGGGCCGTTCAGATGAGCCAGGGTTGACATTTACCTTAGCCTCACAGAGCCAGCCCTGGTGGGTGGTCCAAATTAATAAGCTAAGTACACTTAGAGGAAAACATTTAAAGAGCTTGAGAACAAGCAATTTCCAAGCCCTTTAGAAGCATCTGCTATATGCTTGGTGGGTTTACACTACATTTGTTTTTGCTTTCCTGTAGCATGTATGTGTCTTTGCTCCTGCAGTTGTCTCATTGCATTGCAGGCCTTTACTTTGGAGACATCCTTACCATCCTCCCACCAAACACGCTCTGTCCACAAAACCAAAAGCGTTGCAAGGGTAGAGGGCTTGATCTGATTAATCTTCATAACTTCAGAGGCTGGCTGGGTGCTGGGCATGTGATAGATGACAGACAACCAATGCTCATAATAGATAATAGAAGCTCAGTGGGTTTGTTGAATAAATTAATTCTTAGTTATTTACTGAAGCAAATTCTTTAAGAGTCTCTCTTAGGTAATGCTTCTTGGAATTACTATATATGATCCAATGGCAATAGGATTACATTTGGGGTTTTATTTATTTATTTATTTATTTATTTATTTGCGGTACGCGGGCCTCTCACTGTTGTGGCCTCTCCCGTTGCGGAGCACAGGCTCCGGACGCACAGGCCCAGCGGCCGTGGCCCACGGGCCCAGCCGCTCCGCGGCATGTGGGATCCTCCTGGACCGGGGCACGAACCCGCGTCCCCTGCATCGGCAGACGGACTCTCAACCACTGCACCACCAGGGAAGCCCACATTGGGGGTTTTAAAACTCACTACATGCTAGCAATGTGATCTGGAGTAAGTCTCTGAGCCTCTCTGGGCCTTGGTTTCCTCTAAACAGTCCAGAAAGGGTCTGCCATGCCTGGTTTCTTGCTGTTTGTACTGTGGATGAATTTCTACATGTTCATTCGGGTGGCGAGGGGCTCCTGGCTGAGCTGAAGCTAATGTATGGCATTTAGGTAGTTGCAACCTCTGTTTGGAGAAGGAAGTCTCTGCAGAAAGCGTTGGGGGTCAATGCCCAGGGCCAGAGGTAGAAAAAATTGGTAAAATGCCTGGTGGAGGAGAACACTGAAACGAAGAGTTTGTATTTTTATAGTAAAAAACAATCAAGATATCCATGGTCAGTCCATCAGCAAGCATGGTTGATTCTCCCTCCAAAATATCTCTCAAGTCCATCCACCTCTCATCAGCCCCCTCCCAGACCCTCCCCCAACCCCTCCCCCGCCTCGCCCCCAACACCCCGACTCTGCTGCAGTCTCCTCACTGCTCTCTCTGCTTCCCCTCCTGCTTTGCCCAACAGAATGACCTTTAAAAAATATAAATTAACTCACATCCCTGCCTCACTTAAAACACTTTGGGGATTACATCCTGCTCAAAATAAAATCCAAACTTCTCACTTCGGTCTTGAACGACCTGGCCCAGCCTCTCTCTCTAATCTTACCCCTCACCTCTCTCTCCAGCCAGGGTTCCAGCCAGTTCCCCTCTTCTCAGTTCCTCAGGGTCTCGCCCTATAGTGTTCCCTCTGCCTGGAATGCTGTGTCCCTTACTTTGGGCAGGATGGCTCTTAGATCTCAGTATAAATGTCACCTCTTCAGAGAGTTCCTCCCTGACTGCTTGACCCCAAGTATGACGTCCTATGAGTTTATATAATTGAACAGCATCCTGCTGATTTCCTTAGTAGCTCTCCTCACAATTGTTCATGTGTTTGTTTATAATCAGCTACTAGACCACAAACTCCACAAAGAACAAATGCCATGTCACGTTTATTCCACAGTGACTCTCCTGGCACATAGCAGATGCTCAATAAATGGTCCTTGCATGAACAAATTCTCCCCATTCGGCGTGGACCCCAGCATGGCTCTGACACAGTGAGGACAGAGGGGGAAAGAGGGATATTTTGGCATCTTGAGGCTTCAGCGTGGGGAGCACTGGACCATAGTGCCCTAGAGGATGTGGCAATTAGAGCACCCACAAAAACTGCACCCAGCCCTCAGCAGGTGACCACAAATTGCCTAGCATGGAGTGTACAGGACTACTCTTTCCCCCAAGGCTTTCAGAAACACTTAAAGGAAGGGACTTTGTGGAGTTCTGAGGTCCTACCTAGATGGTGGAGCCCCATGCCTGTGGGTTTTGTATATTTCTGTTAGTGACACTTGTTGGTTGCTCACCTTCCTGATGGCTCTTCGCTATCAGTGGTAAATTCAGTTGCATCTGGATTTATTAAGTGCATCTGCATTCCTGCCAGAGTTGCATCCTCCAGCAGGGAGTCAGGCTGAGCATGCCCTTTGAAAGGAGGCTCTGACAGAGGCTGAGGGCCTTTGTGAAACAATATGACTTAGTTCTGGGGAAAAGGCATGAACAGAATCATCTCTCACAGCTTGTGCTTTGTTCCTCCCTTTCTCAGGTATTAAATGGCCAGTGTAACATAAGCAAAAAGCATGACCTCAAACTGGCTTCTGCAGGAAGTTTCTGGCCTGTGCTGAACCTGCTTTTCAAGGTGAAAAAGGAGGCCATGATGCTTCAGAACCAAGGGATGCCCCTTAAGTTAACTCCTGGATGCCCCAGACACCCCCAAGGTGAGTGCTTGCCCACTCCAGTTCCTAAATCCCTGCTATGGAATCAGAGGGAAGAGCCCACGGTTGCAGAGGTGCCCAGGGTCTGGCCAGGAACTTGGTCCAGATAAATACTATTACAAATCTGCCTCCTCATCAAGGAGATGAGATGAGATCAGATCAGATTTTCTTTTTAATTTATTTTATTGGAGTATAGTTGATTTACAATGTTGTGTTAATTTCTGCCATACAGGCAAGTGATTCAGTTATGCATATATCAATACATATATATATATATTCTTTTCCATTATAGTTTATCTCAGGATATTGAATATAGTTTGAATATAGTTTTGAATATAGTATTGAATATAGTTTCCTGTGATATACAGTAGGACTTGTTCTTATTCATTCTTCATAAAATAGTTTGCATCTGCCAATCTCAAACTCCCACTCCATCCCTCCCCCACGCCTCCCTCCCTCTTGGCAACCACAAGTCTGCTCTCTATGTCTGCGAGTCTGTTTCTGTTTTGTAGATAAGTTCATTTGTGTCATATTTTAGATTTCACATATACGTGATCTCATATGGTATTTGTCTTTCTCTTTCTGACTTCCTTCATGTAGTATGATAATCTCTAGGTCCATCCACGTAGGTGCAAGTGGCATGATTTCGTTCGTTTTTTTATGACTAACATTCCGTTGTTTATATATACCATATCTTCTTAATCCATTCGTCTGTCGATGGACATTTAGGCTGTTTCTATGTCTTGGCTATTGTGAATGGTGTTGCTATGAACATTGGGGTGCATGTATCTTTTCGAATGATAGCTTTGTCTAGATATATGCTCAGGAGTCGGATTGCTGGATCATATGGCAGCTCTATTTTTAGGGGTTTTTTTTGTTTGTTTTTTAAAAAAATTAACTTATTTATTTATTTATTTATTTTTGGCTGTGTTGGGTCTTCGTTTCTGTGCGAGGGCTTTCTCTAGTTGCGGCGAGCGGGGGCCACTCTTCATCGCGGTGCGCGGGCCTCTCACTGTCGCGGCCTCTCTTGTTGCGGAGCACAGGCTCCAGACGCGCAGGCTCAGTATTGTGGCTCACGGGCCCAGTTGCTCCGTGGCATGTGGGATCTTCCCAGACCAGGGCTCGAACCCATGTCCCCTGCATTGGCAGGCAGATTCTCAACCACTGCACCACCAGGGAAGCCCCTATTTTTAGTTTTTTGAGGACCCTGCATACTGTTCTCCACAGTGGCTGCACCAGCTTACATTCCCACCAACAGTGCGGGAGGCTTCCCTTTTCTCCAGGGGCATTTCTGTTTGGGATGGGAAGGGCGGGGGGAGAGTCTGGGCTTGTGCCTTGCACGCAGAGATGCCTGCAGTGCTTTTCTGTGGCACCTGTGCTAGCGTCTGCTGCTGTAACTTCTCAGCGTCATTTGTGAGAATCTACAAACTCATTCCCTGATGGAACTTGGGCAAATTCCATAGCTCTCTGGACCCAGAAATCCTCTTCTGAAAGTGACAGCAATGATACCTGCCCCACAGGTGGTTGTGAAGACAGATGAGATCAGGTGTAGACCAAGGGCTCCCCGCGGTGCCTGGCACGGGCCCAGCTGTCCCCGCCCCCAGCTTGGTCTCAGCCCTGGTAGCAGAACCAGGACCTTGGCAGTTCACTCAGCAGGCTGCCAATCCAATTTACTAAGTATCCACCTGAGAACACATCACACGTCTTAACAGCGCCCTGTTTACATTACCCACAGTGATGAGAATGAAAACAGCTATGATTTAAGTGTGCACTCTCTGTGTTCCAGGGAATTTTCATCTGGCAGCAGATCTGGTCCTTACAACAGCCCTGCAAGATAAGCCTTTATTATGATCCCCATTTTGTAAATGAGGACACAGGGACTCAAGAGAAGTGAAGGGAATTAGGAGGCAGAGCCAAGATGTGAACCCAGGACACCGGCCGGCCTTTCTCCTCAGCACCATGCTGCCTCTCCCCCACCTGCACGAGAACCTTCCATAGCCTCTTTTTTTTTTTTTTTTTTTAACAAATTTAATCAGTTATACATATACATATGTTCCCATATCCCCTCCCTTTTGCGTCTCCCTCCCTATCCCACCCCTCCAGGCGGTCACAAAGCACCGAGCTGATCTCCCTGTGCTATGCGGCTGCTTCCCACTAGCTATCTACCTTACGTTTGGTAGTCATAACCTCTTTAACTGGGACTCTCCTTCCCCACTGAGGAGCCTAGACCTCGGGGACAGTCACCATAGACATGCGGTCAGGCCTATAGATCGGACTAATTGATCCACGGCTCCATTGGGCTCTCAGAGGCAATTGATTGCAATGACGCACTCCAGGCAAGTTTGAAGGTGGTTTTTCGCCCTCGAAGACTTTGTCCCTTTGAGGTTGGACCCTGGGCTTAGTCCCCAGAGAACAGAGAAGCCTGATTTGGCATCTCCAGGAGCAGTCTGGGGTCTCCTGGGAGCTAGGCCATTGCCATGGTGTCCGCCTTAGCCTCTCTGAGGCTGGGCCCGGCTGGAGAGGTCCAGCTAAGCATTAGACCATGCCAGGCTGATGACTACATTGCCAAGGGGATGCCGACCTCTGAGATGCTCTGGTGCTGTGAACACTGGAGCGGAGGGAGCAGGAAGCAGGGACAGGGGTTCAGAAGGACACCTCCCTCCCAGGGGCGGGTCCTCTGCTCCTGAAAAGTTCCTGCCTGTGGGTGTCTCCCTAAGAGCCCAGCATGGTGCCTGGCATAGAGCACAGGCTCATTCATTCATTCATTTGTTCAACCCATGTTTATTGAGCACACTCTGCTACAAGCCCTGGGGATGCAAGGAGGGAGTGAAACACACACAGGGCTGACCCTCATGGGGCTTACATTTTAGTGGAAGAGGGAGCTACTCATGAGTGTAAAAGGACAGTTGTGACACATGCCACCAAGAGAGTGACATGGTGCTTGCCTGACGTAGGGGAATTTGACCTAACCGGGGAGGTCAGGAAGTCTACTTGAGTTGAGATCTGAATAAGCAAGTGTTACCTTGAAGAGGGGGAGGAGGAGGGGGAGGAGGAGGAGGGGGAGGAGGAGGGGGGAGGAGGAGGGGGGGAGGAGGGGGAGGGGAGGGGAGGGGAGGAGGAGGGGGAGGGAGGGGAGGGAGAGGAGGAGGGGGAGGGGAGGGGAGGGGGAGGAGGAGGGGGAGGAGGGGGAGGAGAGGCAGAGGGCACAGTACATGCAAAGGTTGCATGGGGGCGACCTATGGGACAGGATGAGGACCAGACCCCACAGGGCCTTGCAGATCCTGCTAAGGAATCTGACTCTAACCTCAAGGGCAATAAGCTGTCAGAAAGCTTTAAAGCACGGGGTGATGTGATTGGATCCATTTTGAAATGCTCCCATAGCTGCCGAGTGAAGATATGGCTCCAAGCGGACATGGAGAGATCAGAGGTGGTGAAAAAAGTGCTCAATAAATATTCTGAAACTATTTTCCAAACCTGTCCCCCGTCTCCCTCCCCCACTGCCACCACCTTGGTTCAGGCATCTTCATCTCTTTCACACAGCTCTAACCAGCCCCTAATTGGACCCTTGGCCTCTGCTATCTCCCATGTGTTATCCACCTCTCAATGGCTGGCAAAATTCCCATTCAGAACTCCCAGTCCGACCATGCCCTCCATTGATTCCATGGTGGTTCTCTGTGTCTTCCTTCCCTCAGCCTGAAATGTGGGGGTCTCTCATTGCAGGAATATTCCCTCCTCTCCCAAGTCTACCCTCAGCTTCTGGAACATAGGGTGACGTTTATCCCCAGGCAGACTCTCTGCCTGGAATGCCATTTCCTCCTTCCAGTTCCTGGCAACTCTGCCTCATCCTTCAGGAGAACCCGGGAGAGTCTTCCTTGGTGGCCCTGGCCCGATATCTTTCCCATACCTTGGTCCAGATCCTGATTTATTTTCATGCTTCCTCTTTAGGTAAAGGAGAGAATGGATATCTTTTGGAGCATCACCCAGGTCAGGCTCTTAAAAGTACATAAATTCATTTAATCCTGGTAACAATTGCCATGTAAAGAAAATATTGTTATTGGGGCTTCCCTGGTGGCGCAGTGGTTGAGAGTCCGCCTGCTGATGCAGGGGACACGGGTTCGTGCCCCGGTCTGGGAGGATCCCACATGCCGTGGAGCGGCTGGGCCCCTGAGCCATGGCTGCTGAGCCTGCGCGTCCGGAGCCTGTGCTCCACAACGGGAGAGGCCACAACGGTGAGAGGCCCGCGTACCGCAAAAAAAAAGAAAATATTGTTACATTTTAAAGATGAGGAAACTAAGTCTCAAAGAAGGGAAAGAACTCGCCCACAGTTATACTGCAAATAAGGGCTAGAGTTGGGGTCTGTTTGCTCTGAAAATCCACTCTCTTTACACCATCTGGGCCTGGGATGGTGGGGCGGGGGAGACATCATTTGGTTTCTGGGGCTTCATTGCACCTGGAAAGAGAAGGAATGAGGAAATGATACAAGGAAACGAACGTAAATACAAGGAAACGAACGTAAATCTTCTGTATCTGCTCCTTGCTTGAGGTCCCTTTGTCTCAGACAATGATATTAATATTGGTGTTTATATGTTATAAACATTTATATGTTACAAACATTTATGGTTATAAATGTTTATGTTGTAAATAACATGAACATATTTAGTGCACATGCATATGTATCCGGCTCTATGCAAACTGCTTAGCTAGCATTATCTCAGCAAAAACTTTCTAAGAACCCTGAAAGTGAGGTGCTATGGTTATGCCTCCCGTGGAGAGAAAACTGAGGCCCACACATTCATCTACAAGAAGAGAGGCTGCACTATGCCTTGCACATCTACAAGGAGTGATTTACCTGGGTCTCAAGGTCATTAAGGGCTTAACCACTTTTGTGGTCCTCCTAGCTTTTCCTATAGCCTGAACCCCACTGTTCTCCCAGCCCAGGATCTCCACGTGCTTCTGGAATTCCCTGGTGGGAAGGAGGCAATTTTTACTTCAGTTCACTGTACTTCATATAAGCATCCATCCAACCATCCATCCACCCATCCAACCAACAGACATTTATTAGTACCTACTATGTGCCATGCCCTAGTATGTGCTGGGACCGTGCAGATCAAAAAGGCCTGGCCCTGCAGGAACCCACAGGCTAGTGCTGTTCCCTGCCCACCAAAGCTATCAGTTACAATGCAGAGACAAGTTAGAAAATCTGATTTCTGGAAGTGCCCAGTGACTGTCAAAGGTTGGCAGCCTGAAGTCATGCCCAGAAAATCCTTACTTTTTCCACCTCCACTAAAGTCTGGGGAAGATGCTGCAAATCAATGAGAAAGGAATTACCCCAGCTGTGGCTTCTCCCTCAGGAACATCGACAATGAGGAAACATCTTGCAGAGTCTGGGCAACGTTGTCATAGTTGGATTTCCCCTGCTCGGGCAGCTTGCTGAGATTTTTCTAGAGGCAGATTGTCACAGCTTCTCTGTCAGCATCAGCTTAGGAGGCATCTCTCAACAGCTTGCCCTTCCTGTTGACATTTCTGCCACTGGAGTGGCTGTAAGGCAAGCTCTGCCTTCCCACAGAAGCTACTGTAACAGCTGACATTTATTCTGTGCCTTCTGATACACGTCAGTCTCTTTGTAGGCGACGTTACCACTCCCCACAATGATCCTGGAATGTAGCGGGTATTGTCCCCATTTTAAAGACGAAAGCATTGAGGCTCATTGAGGGAGGGCACTTGGCCCAAGATCAGACAGCCAGGCAGTGGAGTGCTGGGCCAGGAGCCCAGCTCCCTCTGATACATGACTGTACTGACTATATTGTTTCACGGTCAGGTAGCCCTGCCTGAAGGGTAAGCACTATACAATATTGTGATGTGTTCTCATTTTATGATCCCTTTGCTTTGGAGGATTAAGGAGGTCTGAGCACCACAGAGAGGAGAAATGAGAGTCCACTAGATAAAGCTCTCAGCTTACATGAAAATAGTATCTAAAAGTTGGGAATCTGGAATCCATTTGTTTAGGTAAGATGGTGGTTGGATTTCCAGACTGACCCACAAAATCCCATTTGACCCTTAAATACTTAGAGGATTACTAGTAGTATTTCAGCTATACCCAGCTGTCACTTATAACCCTGTTGCTGCAAGAATCACATCCCAAAATCTCACTCATGATACCAGCAATGTGTCTCTCTTCTTCAATGCCCCCACCCCCAAGCCACAACTTCAGAGCTCCTCCAAAAGGGCAAGGATAGGCTTACTTCCTTTATCTATAAAGGAAAGACCCCTCTGGACACCAGTGAACAGGCCACATCTGTCTAAGACAGGGACTAACACACAGAGGTTCTCACACCAAACTGACAAAAAAAAAAAAAGACAGAAAGTGGGGCATAGGGAGGATGGTGGGTAGGAGGGAAAGTAAGAATCAGGAAGGGAAGGAGTGATGGACAGACAGGAGAGCAATAGCTTCACTGTGCAGGTGTTTTTGAGATGAAGGGTAGATTCTGCAGGTAAACCATCCAGACATGCCTGCGCTAAACTTGGCCTCCACCTACATAATTTTTCTTCTGGCTGGCTGGCCTGTCTCAAAGATAAAGAGTTCTTCAGTGGCAGGAAAGGCGGTCCTGTCTGCCCTCCCTAGGGGCAGCTACCCTGCTGTAGGGTAATGCAGGGCTGTGAGAGCTGATGCTTGTACCTCCCAAGTGACTCCTTCCCATCCTGGGTGTCCGTTTGCCCTTTCCTGGTGGAAGAGACTCTGTCTGGCAGACAGACATCGCTGGGTGTTGCCATGGTGATGGCTATGACGTCACTCGGGAGTAAATCAGAGGCAAGTCTCACAGTGGAACAGCTCGGGAGGGTTGTAAGGAAGGAGGAAGGAGTTGATGTGGCAAGAGAAGCCAGGGGATCTGTACTGTGTCCATCTCCCACCTCTCTCCTTGCTTTGTCACCTGAGATGAGCCTCGTTGGTTCATTCATTCATGCACATCATTTTTTGAGCGCTTACTGTGTACCAAACACCATGCTAGGTGCTGGGGTAGAGCTGCAGATAAGAGGGTGTGGTCCCTGTATGGCTGTATGGTTTACAGCCTAGTGGGAGGGACAGGCACATCAGAAATTACACCATAACGTGGAGAAGGGAAACTTCCTGCACTGTTGGTGGGAATGTAAATTGGTGCAGCCACTATGAGAACAGTATGGAGGCTCCTCGGAAAACTAAAAATAAAGTTGCCATATGATCCAGCATATATCCAGACAAAACTATAATTCAAAAAGAAATATGAACCCCAATGTTCATTGCAGCACTATTCACCATAGCCAAGACACGGAAACAACCTAAATGTCCGTCAACAGATGAATGGATAAAGAAGATATGGTACATATATACAAAGGAATACTATTCAACCATAAAAAGAATGAAATAATGCCATTTGCAGTTACATGGATGGACCTAGAGATTATCATACTAAGTGCAGTAAGTCAGAAAGAGAAAGACAAATACCATATGATATCACTTATATGTGGAATCTAAAATATGACACAGATGAACTTATCTATGAAACAGAAACAGACTCACAGACATAGAAAACAAACTTATGGTTGATAAGGGGGAGAGGGGTGGGGGAGGGATGGATTGGGAGTTTGGGACTAGCAGATGCAAAATATTATACATAGAATAGATAAACAACAAGGTCCTGCTGTATAACACAGGGAACCATAGTCAATATCCTGTAATAAACCATAAAGGAAAAGAAAAAACAAAAAGAAATTATAACATAATATGTCACTACCATTGTGATTCGTGCTATGAAGGAAAGTACCGGGAACATATTAGTTTATTCAGGCTGCCATAACAAAATACCATAGATTGGGTGGCTTAAAGAACAGTAATTAATTGTCTCACAATTCTGGAGGCTAGAAATCCAAGATCAAAGTGTCTGCAGAGTTGGTTTCTTCTGTGACCTCTCCTTGGCTTGTAGATGGCTGTCTTCTTCCTGTCTTTACATGTTTTTTCCCTCTAAATTTTCTGTTCTAATAAGGATACCAATCATTTTGGATTAGGGCCCACCTTTCCCATTCCGTATGAGCAATGGGAAGCCACCAATGGGTTATAAGCAGAAGAGCAACCTGATCAGCATGTTCTTTTGAAAGATGGCTCTTCCAATGGTTTTGGGAGGATGCCCGTTATAGAGGGCATACTATAAGAGTGGCTTAGGTGTGGTAGATTGTATTATTTGCCTCCAATTCTTCCTCCCTTCCTGGTCCTTGCCATGGCTTCTCTTCTGTGGGAGGAACATAATTTTCTGCCCCATTGTCTTTGGCCTTAACTATATGATTTGCTTTAACTAATAGAATGTTACCTGATGTAACACAAGCAGGGTTTTAAAAGCATTTGTATGGTTTGGCTGCTACTCTTATGCATCTGCCACTCGCCATGAGAGGAAGATGCCCTGGGTAGCTACTGGTCCATGGAGAAGAAGGATACCTAGAGAGAAGATTAGAACCTAACCTGTAGCCTAAAGAAGTACTACCCTAAATGACCCATAAACCTACTATCAAGAAAAAGAGGGGCTTCCCTGGTGGCGCAGTGGTTGAGAGTCCACCTGCCGATGGAGGGGACACAGGCTTGTGCCCTGGTCTGGGAAGATCCCACATGCCGTGGGGCAGCTAGGCCCGTGAGCCATGGCCGCTGAGCCTGTGCGTCCAGAGCCTGTGCTCCGCAACGGGAGAGGCCACAACGTTGAGAGGCCCGTGTACCGCAAAAAAAGAAAAAAAAGAAAAAGAAACAGAAATGTTGTGGCAAGCCACTGAGACTTTGGGTGGGGGGTGTTTGTTATATAGTATTATCATACAAATAGCTAACAAATACACTAAGCAAGAGATGAGGTTGACTTGAATTAAGGTGATGGCAATGGGGCTGGAGAGAAGTGGGCAGGTTCAAGATGCATTTTGTAGCTGCCAGCATAAAGGTGGCATTTAAGTCCTGGGCTGGACAGTGGGAGTTAGGGCTTCAACATACCTATTTTCAGGGGATACAATTCAATCCATAAGAGGTACCAGGTACTGGGTACAAAAGCAAAACCTGCAAGGCCTCTTAAGATTTAGATGGGGAGGTCACCCAACATCATATCCACTGCATTTTATTTATTAGTCAAACTAGGTCATATGGCCAGTTCAGATTCTAGGGGGAGGGAGAAATAGATTTCATGTCTCAGTAGGAGGAGTGGCAAAGCCACATCTGCAAAAGGGCATGCAGATAGGAGGGATCATGTGCCCATATTTGGAAGCGAGCATCACAGAGGCTTTGAGGATGAGTGAGCAGGAATCTTCAGAATTCTCCCCAGCCCTCTGGTCCTCACCAAACAGCGTGACAGTTATCTGGAGGCAGAAGCATTTGAAGGCCAAGACATCCCCAGGAAAGTTCCTTTTCACCCCTTTTTCAGTCCAGCTAGTTATTTGAGGACACCCATTCTGTAACTACTGGAACTATTCCATTTTACAGCCCTCATAGGAACTTAGAATTGCTTTGAGTGTGAAAATGATGGACCCCTCAACATCTTCTAAAGGCTATGTGGCTGATGACATGGGATGCCTGTGTTTTGCCCTTCAGCACCATCCTTCCTTTTTATTATAAGTAAGCTCTGAATCTCCTTTTGTGAGCTCCGCCTCCTCTATCATGGGCAGAATTGGTTGGACTGTCAATCAAGGTGTCCTGCCCATCACCCAGCCAAGAGGTGGACCCAGGACCCAGGATTGCTCCCAGAATTTGAGTCTAAAGAGGAGTCATGTGAAGACAGTGGCAGGGAGAACACGACTCACCCACAGGGGTCTGGCAGGGATTATGCTTTGGTTTCCTGTCCCCTGGATTCTTGGTTTCCTGTTCTTTCTGAGATCTGGTTTGTGTGTTTATTTCAATTTTTCCTTTGATCTGGAATCTTCCCCACATCTCTTCAATGAACTTCACTGTTTAAGTGAGTCAGTGGATCTCTGTTCCATGCAATCAAATATCCCCAACATCAGTCTTGGAAGCTGAACTCTGACATGGCGCAGTCTGCCATGGTGGCATCAAGAACCTTTGACTCAGGAAAAGCCTCTCCTCCAACTGTCCTTTGGGGAGGGGCAGTTAGAACGCGCTCCATTAAGACAGCTTGGAGGCACTGTGTGGCTTTCTCCCTTGCCGTGTCTCGATCACAAAAGGGTGAGGCGAATTTCCCAGCTTGCTCTGGATTTCTTGTCTTTGTCCCTTCTAGGTTGACTCAGAGGCCACTGTTATAGGGGAAGATTCCTGGACTCTGTATGACAGCATCAAACCCTGCAAAGAAATGGATCTTCAAGCACAGGGAAAAATGGAAGGCCACTGGTGAGCCTCCTGATGGCAGCCCCCAGCAGAGCATAGGCCCAAAGTCACTGCTGGAGACTCAGGGAAGCATTGATGAAGAAGAAACTGGGCAACTGTGTTTTTCAGGGAAGCGGGGAGAGGTGAGTACCAGTAACCAGGGGACCTGGATTCCCCAACTCGCTGGCTATGTGACCTTGGGTGAGTGGCTCTGATACTCAGTTTCCTTATTTGTCAAATGGAGAGAAATGATAACCCTACCACTTAAAGGTTGTTGAGAGAATGAATTAAGTACAGATGGGTCAGAGTTTTCTGGAATTTGGTACACATGTCACTGCTGGAACATTTTCAAATGGTACACAAATAAGCAAATTTTATTTTTATTATTATTTTGTTGTTGTTGTTGTTTTTGCGGTACACAGGCCTCTCACTGTTGTGGCCTCTCCTGTTGCGGAGCACAGGCTCCGGACGCGCAGGCTCAGCGGCCATGGCTCACGGGCCCAGCCGCTCCGCGACATGTGGGATCCTCCCGGACCGGGGCACGAACCCATGTCCCCTGCATCAGCAGGCGGACTCTCAACCACTGTGCCACCAGGGAAGCCCGCAAATTTTATTTTTAATAGTTGTGTATTTCTATGGACATCAACATGAATAGTGAACACCCTATGGCTGTAATTTTGTGGCTATTACTCTTTAGGATGAGACCAAATTAAAAATTAGTCACTTTAAAAAAATATTAAGTAAATAGTAGGACAGATGGTAAAAGGCTGTGGCAATCATCAAACAAACACAGCTTTGGACACGGTGCTTACAAAGGAGGCATCAGGAAGATGCATGTGGCTGGTGAGGTTGCCAGGGCAATGGGAAGCAAGGCCGGGCTGGGCTGGATCTGGGCCCAGGACAGTCAGAGAATCCAACAGCACATTAAAGGGATCATACACCATGATCAAGTGGGGTTTATCCCAGGAATGCAAGGATTCTTCAATATATGCACAACAATAAATGTGATACATCACAGTAACAAACTGAAGGATAAAAACCATATGATCATCTCAATAGATGCAGAAAAAGCTTTTGACAAAATTCAACACCCATTTCTGATAAAAACCCTCCAGAAAGTAGGCATAGAGGGAACTTACCTCAACATAATAAAGGCCATATGTGACAAACCCACAGCCAGCATCATTCTCAATGGTGAAAAACTGAAACCATTCCACTAAGATCAGGAACAAGGTTGTCCACTCTCACCACTATTATTCAACATAGTTTTGGAAGTTTTAGCCACAGCAATCAGAGAAGAAAAGAAATAAAAGGAATCCAAATCAGAAAAGAAGTAAAACTGTCACTCTTTGCAGATGACATGATACTATACATAGAGAATCCTAAAGATGCTACCAGAAAACTACTAGAGCTAACCAATGAATTTGGTAAAGTAGCAGGATACAAAATTAATGCACAAAAATCTCTTGCATTCCTATACACTAATGATGAAAACTCTGAAAGAAAAATTAAGGAAACACTCCCATTTACCACTGCAACAAAAATAATAAAATACCTAGGTATAAACCTACCTAAGGAGACAAAAGACCTGTATGCAGAAAACTATAAGACACTGATGAAAGAAACTAAAGATGATACAAACAGATGGAGAGATATACCATGTTCTTGGATTGGAAGAATCAACATTGTGAAAATGACTCTACTACCCAAAGCAATCTACAGATTCAATGGAATCCCTACCAAACTACCAATGGTATTTTTCACAGAACTAGAACCAAAAAAATTGCACAGTTTGTATGGAAACACAAAAGACCCCGAATAGCTAAAACAATCTTGAGAAAGAAAAACGGAGGTGGAGGAATCAGGCTCCTGACTTCAGACTATACTACAAAGCTACAGTAATCAAGACAGTATGGTACTGGAACAAAAACAGAAATATAGATCAATGGAACAGGATAGAAAGCCCAGAGATAAGCCCACGCACCTATGGTCACCTTATCTTTGATAAAGGAGGCAAGAATATACAATGGAGAAAAGACAGCCTCTTCAATAAGTGGTGCTGGGAAAACTGGACAGCTACATGTAAAAAAATGAAATTAGAACACTCCCTAACACCACACACAAAAATAAACTCAAAATGGATTAAAGACCTAAATGTAAGGCCAGACACTATCAAACTCTTAGAGGAAAACATAGGCAGAACACTCTATGACATCAATCACAGCAAGGTCCTTTTTGACCCACCTCCTAGAGAAATGGAAATAAAAACAAAGATAAACAAATGGGACCTAATGAAACTTCAAAGCTTTTGCACAGCAAAGGAAACCATAAACAAGACAAAAAGACAACCCTCAGAATGGGAGAAAATATTTGCAAATGAATCAATGGACAAAGGATTAATCTCCAAAATATACAAGCAGCTCATGCAGCTCAATATCAAAAAAACAAACAACCCAATCCAAAAATGGGCAGAAGACCTAAACAGACATTTCTCCAAAGAAGATATACAAATTGCCATCAAGCACATGAAAGAATGCTCAACATCACTAATCATTAGAGAAATGCAAATCAAAACTACAGTGAGATATCACCTCACACCGGTCAGAATGGGCTTCATCAGAAAATCTACAAACAACAAATGCTGGAGAGGGTGTGGAGAAAAGGGAACCCTCTTGCACTGTTAATACAGCCACTATGGAGACCAGTATGGAAGTTCCTTGAAAACTAAAAATAGAACTACCATACAACCCGGCAATCCCACTACTGGGCATATACCCTGAGAAAAGCATAATTCAAAAAGAGTCATATACCACAATGTTCATTGCAGCTCTATTTACAATAGCCAGGGCATGGAAGCAACCAAAGTGTCCATCGACAGATGAATGGATAAAGAAGATATGGCACATATATACAATGGAATATTACTCCACCATAAAAAGAAATGAAATTGAGTTATTTGCAGTGAGGTGGGTGGACCTAGAGACTGTCATGCAGAGTGAAGTAAGTCAGAAAGAGAAAATCAAATACCGTATGCTAACACATATATAGGATCTAAAAAAAAAAAAAAAAAAAAGGTTCTGAAGAACCTAGGGGCAGGACAGACGCAGATGTAGAGAATGGACCTGAGGACACGGGGAAGGGGAAGGGGAAGCTGGGACGAAGTGAGAGAGTAGTATTGACATATATACACTACCAAATGTAAAATGGATGGCTAGTGGGAAGTAGCTGCATAGCACAGGGAGATTAGCTTTGTGCTTTGTGTCCACCTAGAGGGGTGGGATAGGGAGGGTGGGAGGGAGACACAAGAGGGAGGAGATATGGGGATATACGTATACATACAGCTGATCACTTTGCTATACGGCTGCAACTAACACAACATTGTAAAGCAATTATACTCCAATAAAGATGTTAAAAAAAAAAAAAGAAATCCCTGTAGAATACTCTGCCTTGGGCAATGGTGAGGAGGTGTCTGAAGCTCCCTTTAAGCAGGGCTTTAAGGACTGGATCTCTGTCTGCCTCCTGATACCCTAAGTGTGGTGCCTGCTGTGCCTTGGGAAAATGAACTCTTGTCCCCCAGCTCCTGGAGCTGTGCTGTTGCCACAGGGACAAAGGAGGGTGGCCTCCATCTCTTCTTCTTCTGCCTCGGAGCTGATTCCTTGCTAAATTTCCTCTCTCAAGTCAGGCATTGGCAGGAACCATGAGTTGGGAATCAGACAGGGCTGGGTTTAAATCCTGTCTCTGCCATTCACTGGCTTTGAGACTTTAGGTAATTCCTCCTGCTCTGATCCTCAATTTCCTTATCTGTAAAATAGGAGTGATAAAATATTTTGGAAAAATGCGTTCCCCATCTAATTTCCCAAAAGATTTGGAATGGCAACAGATAGGGATTGTAATGGCCTGGTAACATGCAGCTGCTGAGAAGAGAGACGGGATGCCCTGCAAGGGCACCTAGCACAGGGTTCTATAAATACACGGGTCTTTACCTGTCTATACAAAGCCCCACTAATCCTCAGACCTCAGTGTGTTTACCTGTGGGAGGGAGTGATCAGGGGAAGCCTGGGTGGAACCCTCTCCAAGATTCTGCCCAGCTCAAATACACTCTTCTCGGTGCCAAGCTTTGTTCTGTTCTGAAAAAATAAAAAACAAAAAGAAAACTGGGAAGCAGGATGGGTTTTGTATGTCTTCCCATTCTGCTTTCTCTCCCATGTGTCTCAGGGTAGCAGGTTTAGAATCAGAGAGACCTGTATGGGAATCTCAATTCTGTAACTAACCAGCCTGGTGACCTTCAATCTCTGTGGGCCTCTGTTTCCTCATCTATAAAATGGGAATAAAAATAATGACTTCTTATGGGTTCTTATAAGGAGTAAATAAGGTTAGGAATGTGAAAGGGTCCAAGAGCATTTCCAGAACATGGCAGATGATCCTGACACTCTCGTCCCTTCCCTTCCCAGCAGGAACTCAGTGTCTCATGTTCCAAAAATCCACTCCATGACTTCAATCCCCCATCAATGACAATTCCAGCTCCTTTCCCTCCCCTCTCTGTCTGTCTCTCTCTGCTGTGGATCCTGCACAAGGTGACTGAGGACAGGAAACTACTGTGTATATGTGTCCAGGGCTCTTGGCTGGGAGTGGAACTGGGGCAAGGGGCAGCTGGCTGAGTGACAGCAGCCTGGGAGGAGGGCTTTGGCACTGGCAAGTGAACTCAATTAGGACTGATAAGGCTCAGGGTTCCCTCTCCATACGGGCCTATTAACTCGGCCACTGGATTCCTCTTAATAAACACAGTTGAGCAGCATTTGAGCAGGGCACTGGCCCAAGGTGGGTGAGTAGGAACAGTAGGGGTGGGCCATAAAGATTAGCAACAACAGCAATGACAATAACCATCATTTACTGAGTGCTTAGCATGGTTATTCTTTTATTTCTATTTTATTTTTATTGAAGTATAGTTGACTTACAATGTGTTAATTTCTGCTGTATAGCCAAGTGACTCAGTTATACATATATACAGATTCTTTTTCATATTCTTTTCCATTATGGTTTATCACAGGGTATTGAATATAGTTCCCTGTGCTCTACAGTAGGACCTTGTTGTTTATCCATTCTATATACAATAGTTCGCATCTGCTAATCCCAAACTCCCACTCCTTCCCTCCCCCACCCCCCTCCCTCTTGGCAACCACAAGTCTGTTCTCTATGTCTATGAGTCTGTTTCTGTTTCATAGATAAGTTCATTTGTATCATATTTTAGATTCCACATATAAGTGATATCATATGGTATTTATCTTTCTCTTTCTGACTTACTTCACTTGCTATGATAATCTCTAGTTGCACCCATGTTGCTGCAAATGGCATTATTTCATTCTTTTTTATGGCTGAGTAGTATTCCACTGTATATATATGCCACATCTTCTTTATCTATTCAACTGTCAATGGACATTTAGGTTGTTTCCATGTCTTGGCTATTGTGAATAGTGCTGCTATAAACATAGGGGTGAATGTATTTTTCGAATGATAGTTTTGTCTGGATATATGCCCAGGAGTGGAATTGCTGGATCATACAGCATGGTTATTCTCAGAGCTTTATGTGTGTCCCTTTATTTAATCTTGATCTTCACTCTTTAAGCGTTTATACTCTTATGTTAATGTTAATAATGGTTACCACTACCATTATTTAGTACTTACCCTGGTCCAGCCACTGGGTTAAGTGCTGTCTACACATTTACTCAATTATTCCCCAGAAGCCCTATGAGGCAGATACTATTACTCTGCCCATTTTACAGGTGAGAGAACTGAGGCTCCAATAAATTCCTAGTGCTAGAACAGTGCTTTTCATGCGTTAGTGCGAATATAAAACAGCTGATGATCCTGTTCACCTCCAGATTATTCTGATCCAGAAGGTCTGAGGTAGGACCTGAGATTCTGCATTTCTAACAGGCCCCAGGTGATGCTGGTGCAGCGGTCCAGGGACCACTCTGGAGGTGGGAGATCCCAGATCGCCCAGCTGAAGAGCGGCCCATCTGGGATCTGAAGATGCACCATTGCGCAGCTAAATCAAGTGTGGGACTCACTTTGAAAAGTGCCATAATGAGAGTAGAAAGAGAAGGTATGAGAGGACATAGGAGGAAAGGACTATTTCTAATCGGAGGGTTGAAGGAATGCTGCCTGGAGGAGGCGGTCTGAGTCGGGCCACAGAGGTGGAAGGGAAGGGGTGTCTCAGGTTCAGGGAACCCATGAACAAGACCACGGAGAAGGAAAAGAATGGGATGTGTTTGGGGGATACGATTGCTGAAGCAAAGGGTATGTTATGGACTGAATTATATCCCCCCAAATTCACATGTTGAAGTCCTAACCCCTAGCTCTTCAGAACGTGACCTTGTGTGGAAATAGGGTCGTTGCAGATGTAATTGGTTAAGATGCTGTCATATCAGAATAGAGTGGGCCTTTAATCCCATAGGACCAGTGTCCTTACACAAAGGGGAGATTTAGACACAAAGACACTTAGTGGGGAGGACTTCATGCGAAGCTGGGCATTCTACTTCCACAAGCTAAGAAGCTACCAGACGCTTGGAGAGATGCCTGGGACAGACCATTCCCTAGTGTCTTCCAAGGTTGGGGGCTGGCCCGACTTCTCACCTCCAGAACTGTGAGACGATAGATTTCTGTTGTTTAAACCACTCAGGATGTGGCACTTTGTTATGGAAGACCTAATAGGGTATCTGTTGGGTGCCTGTTATCTGTTTGTTGGCAGGTGGCCTCGAGGGAGAAAAACACTCTTTGGTGCCTGGGAACAGCACTTTTAGCCCCAAGAAGATCCCTTGTTAGAGGGGAAATAGGTAAGAGAATGGCTAACTGGCTCAAGAGGAACTCTTTGCCTGGGACCTGGGTGAAAGCAGATGTAAATGAGGCATATTCCCGCTTATAGAGAGCAACATACACACAGCGCTAAGGCAGAAATTGAAGTATTCCTAAGAACTGATTCAAGTTTCTCTCCTTACCTGAGAAGGTTGTAGGGGAGGAAATGGGACAAGAACTACCAGGTATTGAGTCCTGCTACGTGTCAAAGACTGTGTTGGGCACTCTCCATGCTTTAATTTCATCCCTACTGGACTCTTAGAAGGAAGATCTTTTTACCCTCATTTCACAGAAGATGAGACTGAGGGTCCGAGAGTTTAGGTCACTTGCCTGAGGACTCATAGATAGGAAAAACAGCATGAAAGACATTGCAACTCAGTGGTCTAACTTCTCATATCCTTTCCACCATAGGGGAACACATCATGATGGGAAAGGTGACCCAGAACCAGACCACCATTTGAGGAAGGGAATGAATCCAACATTGGAGGTTGGCAAAGAGATCTGCCTGCAGAAATCTTCCCATGTGAGAGAACAGCCCCCTTATTGTTCAAGCTGCTTTTAGTTGGAACGTCTGTTGTTTGCCACCAAAAGTCTCCCAACAGAATCAGCTGTGTAAAATGGGCCAGGTCTTGAGGTCTAAGATGTATCACCAGTGCTGCATGCCAAGAGGCGCTAATAAACAGTGCCCTTGTGTCCCCACCCGCATTCTGATCCAAGTGAGAAAGAAGGACAAGAGAAAGGCAGATGGAGTCCCCAGACATCACCTTACTAAAGATAAAGCTGCTATTGGAGAACATGGCTCTATCTGCAGTGAAGTGGGCTGCCTTCTGTTGCACCCAGAATAGGCAGACTCGCCCACCTGGCTGTAGGCAGCTTTGGGCCATGGCGGGGACTGTAAGAACCAAGCAGAACCTGGCTCCCGATGGGCAGCGCACTCCCAAGACGGAGTGGGGAAGGAGGAAGGTGCTGGGCTCTTCTTGTCAAGTTCCTTATCCCAGACTCACCCATGAGCCAGGTCACTCAGTGGGGAGGGCTTGTGGGGGCAGGGAGAGCCATCAGAGAGTTTAGGTAGTGTTCCTTCTGGAGGACTCATCACAACGGGGAAGTCATTTTATTCAGAAAGATAAAATTAAAGCTTCCCTGGTGGCGCAGTGGTTGAGAGTCCGCCTGCCGATGCAGGGGACGCGGATTCGTGCCCTGGTCCGGGAGGATCCCACATGCCACGGAGCGGCTGGGCCCGTGAGCCATGGCCGCTGAGCATGTGCGTCCAGAGCCTGTGCTCCGCAACGGGAGAGGCCACAACAGTGAGAGGCCTGCGTACCGCAAAATAAATAAATAAATAAATAAAATAAAATAAAAGAAAGAAAGCATAAGAGAGAAGGCAAGAAAGCAGAGTAATTATTATGTATTACTAATACACAATAATGTATTATTAACTCATTTTTGTTTAAAAAAAATGGAAAAAATCCTACATGTGTGTTGTATATGTTTGTCTGAGCACAGACAGGCATGGAAACGTATACAGCAAAGGGAGGGAAAGATGAAAAAGGGTTTTTAAGGGGGTGGGGGCACTGAGATTCAAGGTTCTTGCCCACTAGGAGCTGCCAGTCCTATGGGGAAGCTCAGACAACCTTCTGGATCCCATCGGAATATGAGATAGTGTTACGGGTTCAGATTGGAACTGGATCGTGCAGACTGTTTGTGGGAGATTGAAGAAGTCAGAGGAGGGTTCCCAGAGGAGAAGAACACTGATAAGGAGGCCAAGAGTGCAGGCCGGTGGTTCTCCAAGAGTGGCCCCCTGACCAGCAGTGTCCACATCACTGGAAACTTGTTAGAAATACACATTCTTGTGTCCCATCCCAGATCTGCTTAATCAGAAACTTGGGGGATGTTTTTTTCTTTTCTTTTTTTTTTTTTTGCAGTTTGTGGGCCCCTCACTGTTGTGGCCTCTCCTGTTGCGGAGCACAGGCTCCGGATGCACAGGTTCAGCGGCCATGGCTCACGGGCCCAGCCACTCCACGGCATGTGGGATCCTCCCGGACCGGGACACAAACCCGTGTCCCCTCCATCGGCAGGTGGACTCTCAACCACTGCGCCACCAGGGAAGCCCTGGGGGATGTTATAACTAGCCCTCCAGGTAACACTGATGCTCGCTAAAATTTAGAACATGGATGTAGAAGATGCAGCTTTGGAGTCAGACCAAAGACTGGCTCTGGTTCTTAAGAACTCTGTGGCCTTGGGTAGCTCAAATAACTTCTGAGAGTCTCAGGTTCCTCGTGGGGGAAAATAGGAATATTGTCTTATACAGTGATTCTTACACGGTGTATGCAGGCACCGTATTTGATAGTGAGGTCCAGAGTGAAATAGTCATGACCTCTGATCTCAAGGGGCTAGCAGTCAGTGGACAGTAATAAGAGCCAATATTTATTGGCCTAATTGTGCCAGGCGCTATGCTGTCTTTATGTGTAGTACCTCATTTAGTTCTCACAACACCCCTGTGAGGTAGGAACAATGATTATCCCCCTTTCCAGGTGAGGCTGAGTGACCAGCAAAATGCACGTGGCCACTGAGTGTGGACAGGGGAGCCGAACACAGGTTGTCTGACTTCAGAGCCCAAGGGAGGGAGACCTCCATGTGGCTGAACAAGTAGGAAGTAAGCCCAGCGCAGAGACGCCTTCTCCCAGAGAAGAGAGGCCCCAGAGAAAGGCAAGCGGAGTTTTATCAGGACCCCCTCCTTGGCTGCTTAGGTGTGGTGGTAAATTTGTCCACAATTTCATACCTACTTCCCATTTCAAAGGGTCTGCGTTTCAAATCTTTAAAACTTTTGGCTTAAGATCATTGCTAGAATATTAGTCCAAGTAACAGGTACTCTGTTCCTTGCTCTCCAGAAAAGTGAAAACATTCAGGAAAGAACTGAGTTGTGGAGAACATGTGAGAATATAGCTGCAACATTTCAGGACTAACGGCGTGAAAGTATCGTCACGCTAAAGCATCACCGCCATATTGAATTATTGGTTATGTTTAACTTTGATTAATCTCTGTTTGCCCCCTCCCCACCTCCTGCTGCATTTGTTATCTGCTATTCTCTGACGTGTTCTGTGTCCCCAGAGGCCGACCACTGCAAACCCCATCAGTCAGTTGCCCTTGGCCTCTGGCTTCCCCTCGGATGTACCAAGAGGAGATTGGAAAGCAGGAAGCAGGAGAGATGGGGTCTCCATTCTGTCCACTTCCTCCTGCTTGGCTACAGTGGGTCTCCTAGTGGCTGTTCTTCTCTGTGGCTACAGCCCCCATGGAGCACCCTCTTTTGTGGCCGCAGCTCTCACCAGCAACTAGCCCCTTCCCTTGTCCCTCCACGTCTGGAATGGTAGTAGTTTTCTGCTCTTGCTGGCCCCTCACCATCCTTCATAGCTTCCCTCAACCCTGCCCCCATCTCATAAATAGTCTTTTTTTGGGGGGGGGTAGGAGTTTATTAATTAATTTATTTATTTTTGCTGCGTTGGGTCTTCGTTTCTGTGCGAGGGCTTTCTCTAGTCGTGGCAAGCGGGGGCCACTCTTCATCGCGGTGCGCGGGCCTCTCACTATCGCAGCCTCTCTTGTTGCGGAGCACAGGCTCCAGACGCGCAGGCTCAGTAGTTGTGGCTCACAGGCCTAGTTGCTCCGTGGCATGTGGGATCTTCCCAGACCAGGGCTCGAACCCGTGTCCCTTGCGTTAGCAGGCAGATTCTCAACCGCTGCGCCACCAGGGAAGCCCCATAAATAGTCTTTTCATTACAGTCTCTTCTTGGTAAAACTTTTCAGCATTCCATTCATTACCTGAGTGGGACCCTTGCTGATACAGACAACACCAATAAAGGCCAGCATTTATGGGCTGCTTACCATATGTGTGACCTTCTTCCAAGAGTGTTACGTGCTTTAACTTATTTAACCCTCCGTGTATATAGTAGGTGCTATCTGGCCTTATTCTTGAATGAATGCTAGTTATCTTTGGCCAGTGAACTTCAGGCATGGTTCCAGATGAAAGAAACAGAGCAGGAAATCAAACAGAAGCTTCTGTCATGATATCTGACATTTCTGACCATGCCATGGAAACTGATGTTGCAGAGGCCTGGTGCCTCTGTCAGTGACAGCCTCTTGTTGGGGTTTATTTTTCCTCCCCAAGCTCTTTGAGTGCTGCAACTGTTTCCTAAGCTGCTGGGTCCTCCAAGCACCCAGCACAGGCCGAGAGCCTGGCAGCAGATGCTCCATGAGCTCCTATGGACTGATTGATTGGCTGATACTGTGTGGCTGCATGAGTAGATGCTTTCAGAGCAGCTGCTGCCAGGGGAAAATTCCAAGTGCAAAATATTATTATTAATTATTACGATTGCTCATTCGGCTGCAGGCACTGTGTCTGCTTCGAAGAAAGAGATAAGGCATCCCTGCCAAAGTAAAAAGACTGATAAATGCTGGTGGATTTTGTCCTCTGAGAGGAGGCTATAGAGTGTTATGATTTTCTTTCTCATGACTTCTAGACTAAATTAAAAAAACAAAACACTTGGATTTGAGGCCTGGCTAGGCCCAAGGCTGTGTGACCTTGGGTGAATTACTTAACCTCTCTGTGCCTTAGAGTCTTTATTGAGTAAATGAGAAGTTTGGACTAGATGATGTCTAAGATCCCTTCTAGAAGTCCTCCAAAAATGCCGAGCAGGGCAACACCAAGGCCCCAGCTGACTGGCTCTCTGTGTTCATCCATCCTTTGTCTTACTAATGGGGCAACCTCAAATGCCAATGCCTCCTGCCTCCTGGGTCCCTCAGGATGTGAGAGTTGAATGTGTTTGCCCTCTGTTGCTGAGTCATGGGCACGGTGGGGAGAGGGGACAGACACAGAGTCCCTTCTTCCTCCTCCTTCCCTCTTCCTCCATCATGATCACAACAGGGTCAAGAACAAGAGTGGCCACCACGACCACCAGCTCCCGCTACTGGAGGCTTTACAAGGTGCCCAATCACCACTGTCAGCGCTTTATAGAAATTAATCCTTTCAGTCCTCATAACACTTCCATGAGGGATATGGTGTTATTACCCTTTACTGATGAGGAAATGAAGGCACAAGACTTTTGAGTCACTTCTCTGAGGTCCCACAGCTGGAAGGAGCATCCCACCCTCAGAGCTGGAAGAACCTATCTAGCCCCCTGCATCTCAACCTGCTTCCATCTGAGAATCCCCAGGGAGCTTGAAAAATGCTGAGTCCCACCCGATTGAGTTGGTTTGGGGTGCAGCTGGGTATCTGGGTTTTTTAAATCTCTCCTGGATGATTCTGACATGTGGCAAAATTTGAGAACCACTAATTTCACCTAATTACCTATTTTGTAGATGAGGGAACTGAGACTTAAAGTAGGGAGGTGGATTTACCTGAGTTTCTCCAGCATGTGTGGCCCTGCCCCACAGCCCTCAGGTAGGAGTACCGAGGAAGTGATGCTGAAGCTCGAGGAGGTGATCCTCCTCTACGTGGCCTCCTCATAGCCCAGTATCTCTGAATCTCCCCTGGGTACCACCGGGGGTGGTCTTTACTATCCTGCCCCCATCCCTCTGCCCAGATTGGCATCAAGCCTTGCAGTAACTGGGGACCCCAAGGAAGGGGCTAAGCAGAGGAGACTGGAGATGGAGACCTTGCTGGGGTCAGCCCTGGGGACTTAATTATCCTTCACCTTGGCCTGAGCCTTGCTCTCATCCTCCCCCCAGCACATGATTTCCTGAATTGAATCCTCACAGGTTTGAACTGGCGGAGATCAACAGCATCTGATCTATCATGAGCACTGGTACTGAGCACACTGGACCCAGGCAGGAACAGCCCGGGGGCTTGGACTAAAACAAAATTATAACAGCAACTTCCTGAGAAGTGCATCCTATGAGCCAGGCACTATGAACATTATTTCATTTAAGCCTAACAAATATAAGTGGGAAATATTATTATTATAAGTGGGAAATATTATGAATCCTGTGTTTTCACTGTTGAAACAGAAGCCTAGAAGTGTTTAATGATTTTCCCAAGATATGTTAACTAGTAAATGGCAGAATGGAATTTGAATCCAGGTCACCTGTGATGTTAGCCTAAACGCCACCTCTTCCAGGAAGTCTTCCCTGAACACCAAGACAGGATAGAACAGATCTTTTTACTATGCACCAGCATTCTCTTATGCTACTTATCTCCCTTAATAATTAAGTATTCATCAGTGCTGTTATTTGATGAGGCTCTGTCTCTCCCACTAGACTGTAAGCTCCTTGAAGGGGGGTTGTTCTGCTCAATCTCCCCCAGATCCCCAGTTCTCAGCATAGTACCTCCCACAGGGACAGACCAGTTGCTCAATAAGTGTTGAAAGAAAGAAAAAAACATGGTCCAACTGATCCCAAAGTCAATGTTTATATGCACACCACAGTCTGACAGATTTCCCCCAAGTTTACATCAACTAGTTGGGGATGTTCTCCAAAATTAGCCTCTTCTAAGAAAGGAGGGTGCTCCAGAGGAGAAAGGCCAGGGACCCTTGCCATATTAAGATATTGGGGATCTTTGAGAATTTTGAACCCAAGAAAAAAAAGGATTCCATCACAGTTGTGCATCCCTCATGCATCATTATTGGTCCAGTGGAGGTCAAGGGCCCTGGGCTGAGTAGGGACAGAGCTAGCCATTCTATTGGATCATCAGAATTCACTAAGCCTGTGCCAGGATGTAGCCTTTAGGATTGCATTTAGCTGCATGTAGCAGAATCCTATCCAGTAGATTAACCAAACTGGGCTGTGGTTTTTATATCCGACAATCAGTCCAGAAGAGGGAAGTCCCAGGCTCTCACAGCTGTTCAAGGAAGTCCTTGATGACTCAAGATTCTTCCAGACCCTTGCTAAGCTATCCCCAGTGTGATTTCTTTTTTCATCCTCCTGGTCACAAGATGGTTGCTCCACCTCGAGGTGTGGAGTCCAAGTTTCCAGATGGTAAGATGGGGTGAGGGTGGTGGAAAATGAAGGGCCAAAGGCCAAGAGCCAGCTGGGACCCATTATCAGGAAAGCAATGGCTTTTCTAGAAACCCACCCTATAGAATTCAACTTGGATCTCATTTGTCCAAACCCGGTCACGTGGCACCTGAGCTTCAAAAGAGCCTGGGGAGGTGAAAGTTTTTAAATAAGCATGTTGCCCAATTGGGATTCTGTTAGAAAGAAAGATGGGAAGAATGGACATTGAGTAGGTCCCTGGCAATATCTGTCGCATAGGTTCTGTGTTAGGCACGCAGAATTTCAAAATGAACAACACGGCACCCTCCCACCATGGGCCATATCTCCCGGTAGAGGAGCCAGGCACAGATACAACCCTTTACAGTACAATGTATAGATTTTTGAAGACTGGTGGGAGCATAGACAAGAGAGAATAAGTAGATTACCTGGGAAAGCTGCAGTCAGTATCACAAAGAAGATGACATTTTGCCATTTGGGAGAGATGACAGTGGGATCATAGTTTGTCACTTAAATAACGTGAGCACCTGACTTTCAAAAGCTGGTCTCAAACTCCCTGTTAGCCCCAGCTGTTGGGATGACTCCATTCTGAATGCTTCAGACCCACATATAACTAGCTCTATTTTTCATTCTTTGGGATGGGTCTTGAAGGATGAGTAGGAGTTTAACAGTTAAACAGTGAGAGCCTGGCCATTCAAAATTGGATTCCAATCTGTCTTTCAGCCTCAGCTCTTGGGGTTATTATACTCTGCAGGCTTTAGAGCGCACCCCTCCCCCACCAGACAACTTGCCATTCTCACTTATTCCATAGTCCCTTACTTCTCTTTGCCCTTCTCTCTGTGCACGGGTTATTTTTCCGTCCTGGAAAGCCCCTCCACCTTTAGCCTCTGAGATAGGCTCTCCTGTGCAGGTGACACATGCTTGGCCAGCTGTTTAGAGGGCAAGAAAGGACTTCATGGGAGTGAGATGTATTCAGGAGGGATAGCAGTTACACTGCCCGCATGCTGAATTTGGCTTTGCTGGTTTTAGGAATGAGGGAAAAGGGGAAACTAACACTTTGTGAACCCCAGTCACATAAGGGAACACATCATCTGATCCCTGAGATGACCCCGTGTGGTAGATATTTTTATGTACCTGTGACAGCCCGGGAGACTGGAACTCTGCGAGGTGAAGTAATTTGTTTTTTATTGTAATGAGTAATAAATGACACACCGGGATTTGAATCCTGCCCATCCAATGCCGAAGCCCATACCCCTTCCATCAAACTATAACTCTTCTTGGTGGCTTTCCTTGTCCCAGGTTCTGCCTTGTTTCTGGTGGTCAGCCCTTCCACTTACAGGTTTTACTTTTGGGTGTTCCAGACACAGTGTCTACCTTGAGTTTCCCTCCAACTCTTCACCCTCATTCTGAGCTATAATAATGGTTCTCAACTGGGCTGTGTGTGATTTTACTCCCCAGACGGAATCTGAAAAGCCTGGAGACATTTTTGGTTGCGAAAACTGGGCAGGTGCGTTGCTCCTGGCATCTAGAGGGGAGAGACCAGGGATGCTGCTCAACATCCTACAGGGCACAAGACATACCCTGACAACAAAAAATTATCCTGCCCCAAGTGTCAGTAGTGCTGAGGATGAGTAACCTGAGTTAATCTCCTTTAGTCTTCCTGAAAACTGAGAAAACAGATTCTTTCTGGGAGGTTCCCCAAGCAGTTGTTGCTGCGCTTTCCCCTTCCACTCTTGACTCTGTGCAAAGCAGCAAGATTCCCTGTGCAGGTTGCATTTTCCATGCACAGGGGGGTCCTCCTTTCTCCAACCCTCTCCTAAATTCTTGTGCATCTAATTCCATTCTTTGCAGCCATAATTCTCATGAAGGGCTGGGCCTCCAGAATTGGGCCTCCTGGGGTTTGGATGGTGAACCATGACTCACCTGGGACAAGTCATTCAGCTCCTCAAAGGTGCATCTTCAACATGGAGACAACAGCACAAACCTTGCTAGGCTGGTTCTGAGGATTTCATGGGATAATTCACATGAATTAGAGCCCTGGGGGCAGATGGGAAATACTCAATATGTGTCTGGAGTTATTGTTACTCTGAGCTTCTTATCTCACCTCTTAGCTCCTTTTTGGAGCCATTTCATTTGATTGGAAAGCATCTGGTATAGTAGGAAGGACACAGAACCTAGGGTGACACATCCTAGCGTTCTGATCCCACCTCTGCTGACTTGCTGGCTGGATGACCTTGCATGAGTTACTCCTATGAGTCTATTTCTTCATCTGTAAAGCAGGGACAATAATGCCACTTCATAATTCTTGCAAGGATTAAGCTAGTGAACTGTCTGACACATAATAGGTGTTCAGCAAATGCTAGCCACCCACTCTTTCTATTTCTGAGTCTTCCTGGGCATTGATAAATAGTATTTTTGAAGCATCTTACACCAAACGTGCAGAAGACGAATCTTGCCTGAGAAAGACTGGGGAGGACAATCTTCATAGTGGGGGAGCCAAGAAGTCTGTAGCATAAATATTTAGGGGCTCAACTCCGTGTGATGCAGGGGCTGAGACTGTGTTGCCCGTCTCAGAACAAGTTCTCAAGAAAGCACGGGTAAACCTCAATATACGGACTCATTTGGGGGTCTGCCATGGAATCCAATATTGAAAACCTTGTTTAGAAATGACATTTCTTGTATAACCGAATCACTTTGCTGTACAGCAGATATTAACACAACATTGTAAATTAACTATACTTCAGTAAAATAAAATTAAAAGAAAGAAAGAAATGACATTCCTAACCTGCAGGAGGTGAAGATAAAAGTGGCTTTGCTTCATTTCTCTGCAGGAGTTAACATGTAGAAGAGGAATGTTTCTGCAACAAGAGGGGAAAGAGGGTGCTGGAATCTTCCTTTTGGCCCTCCAGACCCACTCTCCACCTTGCTTTCTGCCCCAGAAGCCTGCACCACATGGACTGCATCTGTGAGTTCTGCCATTTTGAGCCTGGGCTGGTTAGGGAGGGAAGAGGGTAAAGTGGGGATATGTTTTCCTGTCCTCTCCAGGCAGTTTCACAGCTAGCTGGCTGGTCTCCAAAGGCCACAGGTTTGATTCAGGCAACTCTCTCCATAGAACGTTCTCTCTTCAGGCTCCAGCTAACTGCTCCCTGCCTTCTCCCTGGCAGCCTACAGGTTCTGGCCCCAGCATACGACACTCTCCCTTATGCTGTTCCCTCCAACCCGCCCACATCTCTACAAAGAGTCCTTTTCTTAAATTCACCTCAAATAACTCAGTGGGAGTGTGCTGTGCATTTCCTGATGGCACCTTAACTGGTACAGAGGAACTTGTCACAGACACTCCAACCAGTGTTTTCTTGCAAGTTCCTCGTTCTCTTTTTGTGTGTTATGGATTAGTGTCCTACCGCCACTGTAACAAAGTAGCACAGACTGGGTGACTGAACGATTGAAATTTATTTTCTCACAATTCTGGAGACTAGAAGATCAGGGTGAGATCAGGGTACTGGCAGGGCCCTTCTGACGGCCAAGAGGGAAGGATCTGCAGGCCTCTCTCCCTGGCTTGTGGATGGCCGTCTTCTCCCTGTGTCCTGCGTGGTCTTCCCTCTGTGTGTACCTGTGTCCAAATCTCCTCTTCTTAACAGGACATCAGTCATACTGATTAGGGCCCACGCTAATGACCTCATTTTAATTTAATCACCCCTTTAAGACCCTATCTCCAAATACTGTTACATTCTGAAGTATGGGGGGATAGGGCTTCAACATATGAGTTTTTTTGGGGGACACGGTTCATCCCATAACTCGGTGGTTGAGACATGAGAATGTAATTATCGGGCAGGAAGGAGACTTGTTGAAGGCAGTGAACACATAGCAGCATTCAAAAGGGGTGAGGTCCCTGCTTTCAAGGGGCTGACGTTCTGGTGGGGTATGGGGAGAGGAAGCAAGAGAGAGATAGATTGCGTACAAATCAGTAAACAGAATTATTCCAACAGCGACAAATGCTGGAAAGACAGACACAGTACATGACAGAATGACTGGCCAGGTCAGACAGGTCCAGGACGGCTTCTCAGAGGAGGAGACTTGGAAGCTGATACCTGAAAGGAGGCAGAGTAGTCGCCATCTGATTCCCCTGCGTGGGGTGGAACATTCCTGGCAGAGCAAATGTGGACAAACCATAAGCGATGGGGTGTTTTCAACCAGAGAACAACTTTTGCTAATGCAGAGACAGAGAGAACTGGAGGGACATGTTTGCATTGAAGTGAAATTTCATTTTATTTTTAAGGGGTGTACTAAGCGTATTTAATAAGATAACCTAAAATCAAATAACATTTAAACAAAAGTGTAAGGAAAATGCATCATGTTAGAAAACTTTAAAGTTACTACATGTCATTCAGAGCAAAATGAATGAAACTAGGTTTTTTGGTATCCATTTAGTGTTGAACTTTTAAAAAGATTCATTAATAATTGGCTGAGGAGATAAAACTAGAAGCCATGTTTTTTTTTTTTTTTTTGCGATATGCGGGCCTCTCACTGTTGTGGCCTCGCCCGTTGCGGAGCACAGGCTCCGGACGCACAGGCTCAGCGGCCATGGATCACGGGCCTAGCTGCTCCGCGGCATGTGGGATCTTCCCAGACCAGGGCACGAACCCGTGTCCCCTGCATCGGCAGGCGGACTCTCAACCACTGCGCCACCAGGGAAGCCCCATGTGTGTTTTTTTTTTATTCATACAGATTGCTGGAGAGAAATTTTTTTTTTTTTTTTTTGTGGCACGCGGGCCTCTCACCACTGTGGCCTCTCCCGTTGTGGAGCACAGGCTCCGGACGCGCAGGCTCAGCGGCCATGGCCCACGGGCCCAGCCACTCCGCGGCACCTGGGATCTTCCTGGACCGGGGCACGAACCCGCGTCCCCTGCATCGGCAGGCGGACTCTCAACCACTGCGCCACCAGGGAAGCCCTGGAGAGAAATTTTTAAAATTAGATGAAACAAGCCTCATTAGGGTGCACCATTTTCCAGGACATTCTGTCACACTGCAGCCGTCTCTGTACTTGGGCTTTATCCCCTCCTTCACCGGCCTGCCCAGGAACAAAGCTCCTCCTGGCTCCATCCTTTTTTAACCACCGTCAGGCAGGAAGGACCCTGTACCGCCTCTGCGTTCAGAGATGACTGCACTGTCCCACCAAAGCAATCCAAGTTTCCCCCACCGTCTGCTCCACAGCATGGAGGATTAATCTGCTGGAGTCGGGCTCATATTAAAATATTAATCTACATTTAAAATGCTTCCATTGTGTCCCTGGGGATCTCCATTGCATGTGTTTGCAAGAGCTCTGGGGCCAGCAGTGTGTTTGATTTTGAGTGTTTTAAAATGAAGGCTAAGGATGATTTGTAAATAAAGCAGTGTAAGTAATAGCAAAGTGGCTGAGATGACCCCTTAGTAAATATCGACTTCTAATGCTTTTCTTCCCACCAACAGCATTGGAGGCTGTTAAGCTGTAATAGACCCTAGAGACCATCTCCTTTAACTGGTTCAATCTCCCTCAGTTTAACCTTTTCCCTTCTCTCCTCCCTCTCTCCCTTCTTCCCTTTCTTCCAAAAATGTGTTAAGCTGACCACCTGTATTAGTTTCCTATGGCTGCTATAACAAATAACTACAAACTCAGTGGCTTAAAACAATATAAATGTATTACCTTACAGTTCTGGAGGCCAGAAGTCCACATTAGGTCTCACTGGCTAAAATCAAGGTGTCGGCTGAACTATATTCCTTCTGGAGGCTCTAGGAGGGAATCCACTTCTTTGCCTTTTCCAGCTTCTAGAGGCCACCAACATTCCTTAGCTCTTGGATCCTTCTTCCATCTTCAAAGCCAGCAACGGACAATCTAGTCTTTCTCATGCTGCATCACTCTGACTCTGACTCCTACCTCCCTTCTTCACCTATAAGAACCCTTGTGATTCCACGGGGCCCATCTGGATAATCCAGAACAATCTCCCCATCTCAAGATTCCTAACTTAATCACATCTGTAAAGCCCCTTTTGCCATGTATGGTAACGTATTCGCAGGTTCCGGAGATTAGGCCATGGACATCTTTGAAATCCCATTGTTCTGCCTACCACACCCCATACCAGCCCTCACGTAGTTTAATTTCTCCAAGATATATACCTTCATAGCACCTACACTCCTTATTCACAGTGCCCATCAACGTTGTAGTTCTCTGCTTAGCTGTGAAATTATTGATTTAATGTCTGTCCTCCTAACTGGACAAAAAGCCCTCTAAAGGAAGAAATTATAGATATTTGAACCATCACTATCGTTTACTCAGAGCTTCCTAGCATCCAAGGCAAGAAAGAAAGAATTTTGAGAAGGGAGGAAGAAGAGAAAAGAAAACAATTGTCAACACCGAAAGATCACTCGATTCTGTGCCAGCAATGTTGCAAGTGCTTTTAACCTATTTAATTCACACCTTGTGATGGAGGGGCTGTCACTTAATACAAGCAAGCAGCACAGCTGGGCTTTGAAATACACAATCTTAACCACCATGGCATAAACAAATACTCTCAAACAGTATTTCATGTGCTACAAAAGAAGTCTGAGAGGCAGAAATGAAGGAGAGAGAGACCAGTTTTATAGATGTGTCAGGCAAGACTCTCCAGAAGATGTAATAAATGGAAGACAAAAAGGGGTGTGCCCAGTTGCAGGGCGATTGCTGTGCAGGGGTGTCGGGGAGTATGGAGCAGGGTGTTCTAGGCAGAGGAGGCTATGTGCACAAAGTCCTAGGCAGAAAATGGATTGGTGTTTTCTAGAAATTGAGGGTAACAATACTGCTGGAGCTTAAGTAGTGAAAGACAGTGCACAGACCAAGAGATGGGGCTGAAGAGGGAGGCAAAGTTGTCATCTGAGGAGGCTGTTGGCCATGCCTGGGCTTCAGACATTGTGCTAAGGAAAATGGGAAGCTGTTGGAGGAATTTTGGTACTGAAAGTCCTCCAATGGACTTTGTGTGTGTGTGTGTGTGTGACAAAATCAATTTGCTCACCACATGGAAGGATTGCAGGATTGGGATGCTAACAGCAAAGAGGAAAATGGAGAGTGTGTGAATGGGAAGCCTAGTGCTGGAACCCAGAGGTTTCATGGCTTCAGTCCAGGCATTCTCAGCTCTACAGCTGAAACCTCCCAAAGGCCTCGCCACCACCCAGAGAGGGAGTGCTGCGGGGAAGTAACAAGCCTTCTGCTGTTTGGAATGAATAAATTTAAAGTCCAGCCTTTTTTTCAAAACCAGTCAGTGGGAGCAGAAGTGGGCCAGAGAGTAATGCATTTATTTCTTAACTCATAGTTAAGACTTCCTCCAAGAAGCTTGCCTTGCTCAATACACTTCATTTTTGTTTGTTTGTTTGTTTTATGGAAGTATAGTTGATTTACAATCTTGTATTAGTTTCTGCTGTACAGCAAAGTGATTCAGTTATACATATGTATATATTCTCTTTTATATTCTTTTCCATTATGGTATATCTCAGGATATTGAATATAGTTTCCTGTCCTATACAGTAGGACCTTGTTGTTTATCCATGCTATATGAAATAGTTTGCATCTGCTGACACCAAACTTCTAGTCCATCCCTCCCCCACCTGCTTCCCCCTTGGCAAACACAAGTCTATTCTCTATATCTATGAGTCGTTTCTGTTTCGTAGATAGGTTCATTTGTATCACTTTTTTAGATTCCACATAGAAGTGATATCATATGGTATTGATATTTGTCTTTCTCTTTCTGACTTACTTCACTTAGTATGATAATCTTTAGCTGCATCCATGTTGCTGCAAATGTCATTATTTCATTCTCTTTTATGGCTGAGTAGTATTCATTTGTATACATGTACCACATCTTCTTTATCCACTCATCTGTTGATGGACATTTAAGTTGTTTCCACATTTTGGATATTGTGAATAGTACTTCTATGAACACAGGGGTGCATGTATCTTTTCAAATTATAGTTTTGTCTGGATATATGCCCAGGAGTGGGATTGCTGGATCATATGGTAATTCTATTTTTAGTTTTTTGAGGAACCTCCATACTGTTCTCCATAGTGGCCGCACCAACTTGTATTCCTACTAACAGTGTAGGAGGGTTCCCTTTTCTCCACATCCTCTCCAGTATTTGTTATTTGTAGACTTTTTAATGATGGCCATTCTGACCAGTGTGAAGTGGTACCTCATTGTAGTTTTGATTTGCATTTCTCTAATAATTAGCGATGTTGAGCATATTTTCATGTGCCTATTGGCCATCTGTATGTCTTCTTTGGAGGAATGTCTATTTAGGTCTCCTGCCCATTTTTCGATTGTTTTTTTGTTTGTTTGTTTATTTTTGGCTGCATTTGTCTTCATTGCTGCGCGCGGGCTTTCTCTAGTTGAGGTGACCAGGGGCTACTCTTCGTTGTGGTGCGCGGGCTTCTCATTGCAGTGGCTTCTCTTGTTGTGAAGCACAGGCTCTAGGCTCGCGGACTTCAGTAGTTGTGGCATGTGGGCTCAGTAGTTGTGGCGCACGGGCTTAGTTGCTCTGTGGAATGTGGGATCTTCCCGGACCAGGGCTTGAACCCGTGCTCCCTGCATTGGCAGGCGGATTCTTTTTTTTTTTTTTTTTTTTTTCTTTTTGCGGTATGCGGGCCTCCCACTGCCGTGGCCCCTCCCGTCGCGGAGCACAGGCTCCGGACGCGCAGGCCCAGCGGCCATGGCTCACGGGCCCAGCCGCTCCGCGGCATATGGGATCCTCCCAGACCGGGGCACGAACCCGTATCCCTGCATCGGCAGGCGGACTCCCAACCACTGCGCCACCAGGGAGGCCCATGGCAGGCGGATTCTTAACCACTGCTCCACCAGGGAAGCGGGTTTTTCGTTGTTGTTGTTGTTGAGTTGTTTGTATATTTTGGAAATTAAGCCCTTGTTGGTCACATTATTTGCAAATATTTTTCCCATTCTGTAGGTTGTCTTTTTGTTTTGTTTATGATTTCCTTTGCTGTGCAAAAGCTTGTAAGTTTGATTAGATCCCACTTGTTTATTTTTGTTTTTATTTCTATTGCCTTGGGAGACTGACCTAAGAAAACATTGGTATGATTTATGTCAGAGAATGTTTTGCCTATGATCTCTTCTGTGAGTTTTATGACTTATGTTTAAGTTTTTAAGCCATTTTGAGTTTATTTTTGTGTTTGGTATGAGGGTGCGTCTAACTTCATTGATTTACATGCAGCTGTCCAACTTTCCCATCATCACTTGCTGAAGAGACTGTCTTTTCCCCACACTCAACACACTTAGAAATGGTTTCTCCTCCTTGTGAACACGTCCCACTAATCTTTCTGCCACTCTCATGCATTCAGTCAGCAAATACTCACTGAGCACCTACTGTGTTAGGCATGGGGTTAGATAGAGAAATGAACAGTCCTGACTTGTTCTTTGCCCTTGTGGACTTTATTTTCTAGTAGGAGAATAAAGCATCAAGCACATAAATGCATATATTGTAACACGATTTTACATGTTACAATATATGCCTTTATTTGTGTAGCAAGCTCCATGAAGAAGTTGAGGGTACCTGGAGAGGATGTGAAGGGGAACCTGATTATGGCAAATTGCATCATGGGCTCAAGTGTTTTACCTCTCCATTTGTTTTCAACCTTGTCATTTCTTCCATAACAGCAGAGTATATTTCCATGCCCCATTGACTCTTGGCTTGGCCATGTGACTTGCTTTCGCCAGTAGGATACAGTGGAGGTGACAGTGAGCTAATTGCAAGTGTAGATCTTGACAGGCCTTGGTGTGTTCCCACTTGCCCTCTTGTGCCCCTGCCATCACTTTGAGAAGAGACCTCAGCTAGCCTGCTGGCCCCATGAGGAGGCTGAGAGACACATGGGGCAGAGCCACCCCAGCTGAGCTGCCCTAGCTAAGTGGAGCCTAGATTACTGACCCCTAAGCCCTGAAGATGAGTGAGAGAGTCCAGCTGAGATCAGCAGAATTACCCAGCCAATCCCAGCCAAGGTTGGCTGACCTCTAGCTAACCTACACACTTGTGGGTTCAAGAAATATTGACCACTGTAAGATTTTTATAGGTATTTGTGAAGCAGCATTGTTGTTTATAGCTAACTGGTACACTGACTTATTCTGAGCAGGCTATGGCAGGATGAGAAATGGCATCTCAGTGAAAGCTAAGTGGGTGAAGGACGAAGCTCATTTCAGGCTGAGGTATGAGCAAAGGTCCTGAGGCAGGAAGGACATGAATACTTGAGACACTGAAAGAAATAGAGTTTCTGGGTGCAGAGGCCTAAGGTAACCTTATAGAGAGATAAAGGTGACCAGGTGCAGTAGAAGAGCACTAGTGAGGAAACATATACTCTACACTTTCTTGCTCTCACATGGCACTAAGTAAAATTAATGTGCTATAGTATTGTCAGTTTTTATGATGTTCCCAGATAAAATCTCCCTGGGGAAAGGGTCCATGATTTACTTATCTCTGTCTCCTCTCACTCTGCCGGAGCAATACACCACAGTCAGTGTCCAGTATCGGAGGGGAATGATGTTCAGCTAATGAGAGAGGTGCTGAAAGAACAGCTCCCTGGCATCTCCTGAACTTTGGACAATGACTACATTTTTTCTTCCTTGGCAATTAGGTCATTTACGATAGTGCTGTTTGAAATGGGAGGCCCCCTCCTTCACCCATCACTCTGTATTTTCACACTGAGCTTTTTGTTCCCTTGTGGCGTTTATCACTAGCTGACTTTATAGTTACAGAACTATTTTGGTTTGGTATGTGTCTCTTCCAATAGAGGGCAGGGATTTTGTCTTGGGCATGACTGTATCCTCAGTGCTTAGGGCTCTGCCTGACACAGGTGTAGAGGCACACACAATATTTGTTGAACAAATGTATGATCAGGTGCTGAAAGAGTTGATGCTAAAGAACCCTCAAAAAAGTACAACCCAGAAGTCAGCGCATTAGGTATCTGTTGGTTCAGTAAGAAAGTGGGACCAAGCTTTCTTTCATGGGATGGGGAGAATCCATGGGCAGAGAAAAAAGGGTGGTTAAGTCATCTATGATTTTTACTGGAATGGGGGTGGGACAAACACAATTAGGTGACCAAACACATGAGACTTAGGTGTACCAGCACCTCAATATCATAGCCCTTATATTCATAAAACACTTTTCATTTTATAAAGCCCCTTCCCTTACGAACCCAGTTAATTCTCATCCCATCTCTAAAATAGACATAGGAGTGGATATGAATTATTATTTCCTTTTACAGATGGGTTGGTGAGATTTAATTATTTGCTGAAATGGATTTACCATTCTGTCTTCTAGTTTATCAATCTTTCCATAGAGCATGGTTGCCTTATAAGATGTCTTCAAGGGAAGGCAGGTGGGGCTGGACATGTTTTGAAGATCTGGACGCAGGTAGGTGTGCTTTAATTTCACTGTGCCTATAAAGCTCTGCAGGACTGGGCTTCTGCCTGCATCTCCAGTTTCACTTCCTGCCTCTTCCTCCCTGGCTCCTGAACCCCAGCTACTGTCCCTACCTCATCAAGGGCCTTCCTGATCCAGAGCCTTTTCACTTGCTGCCCCCTCTGCCCTGAACACTTTTCAACACAATTTGACCTGGAGAACTCTTTGGAACTGAGTATAAATGCCCCTTCTTTTTAAAGGGGCCTTGCTTTTTTATACTCCTCCGCTCCAATGTAGGTCCTTTTCAAAGCACCCTGTAATTTATAATTATTCATTTAGTATCTGTATCCCAAACTGGTCGAGATGATTGAGGGCAGGGTACCTATCTGTTTGTGCATTACCTGACACTAAGCACATGTTACAGTTCCTGGTACATAGGAAGCATTCAGTCAATAGTCTTTGAATGGATAAAGGAATGGACATGTGGTGGGAGGGGCCACTCCTCAGAGTTGGAGTCTATTCCTTAGCTTTTTAGCATAATGCCCTACAGTTAAGGGGTTGTGGTATTGATCATCTATCTGTTGCTGCATAACAAGCCAGTTCAAATTTAGATGGCTTAAAACAACCATTGCATTTGCTCACAGTGCTGTAGGACGGCAATTTGGGATACGTTCAGCTGGGTGGTCCTGCTGGTATCATCTGATTTAACTCATGGAGCTGCTGCTACCTGGCAGCTGGACTAGGGCTGGAAGAGCCAAATCCTGGTGGTGCTGGATGTTGACTGGGCCACTCTCTCCTCGGGAGTTTTCATGCTCAAGGATGATGACAGTCTCAGGGAAGCAAGTAGGGTGGCCAGCCATTCTGCTTCACCTGGGACTATCATGTTTTTAGCAATGAAAATCCCATATCCCAAGAAACTCCTGAGGCCTGGGAAAATCAGGATGGTTGGTCACCCTAACAGCAAGAAAGGAGTCCAAGTGACAACTAGGCTCAGAACTTCCACAGTGAGACTTCTGTTGCGTTCTATTAGCCAAAGCACGTCCCAAAGTCAGCCCAGATTCAAGGGGGTAGAGAAGTGGACCCCATATCTTGATGGGAAATGCAGCAAACACATATTGCAAAGGAGAATGCATACAGGGATGGGAGGATTTTGCAACCTACTACAGGTAAGGAAAGGAAGACCACGAAATCAGAAGTTAAAGTAAGGCTTTTTTGCTTATTGAAAAATCTGTACAAAGGAAGGAAATATTGGGAGAGCCATAATTAGCCAAATTTTAAGTGACAACTCCACTTAAGTGTCTCAATACATTACAGGCTTTCTTTTATATACAACTTAAGACACTCCTCCTTTGGAAAAATGCCTTGGATTAGCAGATTAGGAGGGATGTTGAAATATTCAGGTAAAGGAGAGAAGACTTCTTGGCAATCAAGAGAAGGGGGTGCAAATCTCCTAATCATATGTTACCAATATCAAAAAGGCTACTTCAAGGGTAGTATTGATAACCTGTTTGTCCAGCAAAATATTTGGGCTAACAAAACTTTACATTTATATAAGGCTTGCTATGTGCCAGACACTGTTCTAGTGTAGGTGATTTACATCGATCAACCCATTGAGTTTACTGATGAGGAAACTGAGGTCCAAGGTCACCTAGGTAGTAAGTGGTGGAGTCACGATTTGAACAGGCAGTCTGTCTCTTAATCTGCCTTCCCAGGAGCTACCATTTTGCTGAGAGTTTAACTTCCTTTTTCTAACTAGCCGTATGGAATAGTAATCTAAAGGTCTCTCTGATATGGAGGTTACTCTTCCTCAATATAGAGGGCGGCCGGGAGAGTTTGGCTCCGGAACAGAAGTCCGGGGCTTGGGTTCCCATCCGGGCTGGAATAGAGGTTCCTCTTGCGCAGGCGCGGCGGTGTAGTCAGAACTCAGCCGGGGCGAGTCCCGACGTCCGAGGGAGAGGTCGTCATCCCCCCACCCGCGGACAAGGCCGTCCAGCTGGGCAAGGGGAGTTGGCGGCCGCGAGGTTCCGCAGGGCGTGGGTGGGGAGGAGGGGGAGCGGAGGGACCCAGAGCTGGCCTGGAAAGCGCGAAACCCGCAAGGGCCCTGGTGCTGGAAGGGCCGACGCCCTGCGGCCCGCAGGTGGCCGAATAGAACCTCGAAGACGTGCAATGGACCAGCCCTTAGAGAGGGAATCATCCCAGCGCATGCGCACGTTTAACAGATGGGCAAGCTGAGCCCTGTCCCCTCTGAGAGCCCTGGGGAGAGCTTAGCTTACATTTTCTTCTCTAAGCCTGGGTTCCTCATCGCTGAAATGTGATGAACAGTTCCCACCCGCCATCCTTCAGTGAATATTGATTACGGTTTTACAAGGCACTGTGCTAAGTGCTACTTAATGACAAGATTATTGTGGGGAAATCCAATGAGATGAGGAAAGTGAAAGCAGTTGGCATGCTTTTAAGCATGTTATAAATGTGAGCTCTTAGGGACTCGCATTTATGTTTGTTGTTCGTTTTTATTAAGAAAGAAGGCAAGCTTTGCTGTTTCCTGGCCTCAGGTCACCCCACTTTCCCTGGCCAGACTTCTTGCAAATGGATCCAATTAAGTCACCGGAAGAGTTGAGAAGAGGGTTGGCTCCCCGCAAATAGATGACCGTGATTTTGCCCTTCTTATGCAATGTATCTTTACTACTTCAAAGGGATTAAAGTGAGTTGGTAATTTGTAACTGCTCTAAGTATAATTCTCTGGCATGCTCAGGATATATTTCAATCTCCTAATTGATTTGGGAGGTTGAAAATTTTTGATGTTGAAATGGAACTTTTGGTTGCCGATTCCCTTTCCCCTCTTGGTTGATAAAAACCCACAAATAGGAAAGACACCCTTGACATTCTCTTTGCTTCCTTTTTTCATTCACAAGGCTCAGTGTTCCATTTGTATGTAGTATAATATTTATTTTCTACTAGTTTAAGACATGTTTATACAACAACTAGCTTGGACAAGGCATTGTGCCAAGCCCTCAAGACATGAGCAAATGGTTTTGAAATGTGCCCTGCTCTCAAGGAACTTGCAGTATTGAGGGGGTAGAATGTAGTGGGGGATCTCATACAAGTAGAGTTAAATTATGACTAAATGGGGGTTTCACAGACAACCTCCATTATTTTATTAAAGCCAGTGTTGTGTCTATTTCACTTGTGGTTGGCATACCTTTCCATGAACGCTGTTTAGAGCCAAAGTTACATGCTTTCCCAAGCCCTTAGTTATCGTGAAACAGAATTTAAGTGCTTTATCTGCTCCTGGTCCAATATCCCTCATCACAGACATGCCCCTGACCCTGGGAACATATTCTCAAAGGATCTGTGTGAGGCACGTAAAAGGAGAATTTCTGAAGCTTAATTTCGCTTCTTGTGTTAGTGCTGTGGCTTTGGGATTTGCTGCCCTGTCCCATGAATGTGCATTCCTGACTCTTAAGCTCTCTTATTTTTATTTCAAGGTACAGCTATCACACCTGTCCCTAATCGTCTGTATCATATTGATGTTCCCTTTCTTCAAACTGTAGCATTCACAGTCCTCTGCTCTGATCGTGACATTTACTAACACTTTGCATTGTTATTAACTTTCACTGTAAATTGTGAGTTATTGAGCAGGGATTCCGGGACAATGTACAGTAAATGAAAAAGCATAGATTTGGAGATGAACAGATTTGAGTTTGAATTCTGGTCCTGCTGCTTATTGGCTATGTGACTGAAAATTTGGGAACCTCGATTTCTTCAGCTATCACACATAAAAGCTATCTTCTGCAGGATTGTTACTCATAGGCATGTAGTGAGAATTAAATAAGATAATTATTAAGATGGGAAGTACCCTTCTCTCCTTAAGCCCTGTACAATGTTTGTATCTATAGGTTCTACTTAATACTAGTTAAATGAATGAGGGTCTGTCACATCCAGTTAAATTATGAGTGTGGACTAAAGTTTTTTTCTTTCACCTAGAATCATAAAATTTTAGGACACACGTCTTGAGATTCTCAGCCCAATGTTCCGCCCACTATTTGGTGTAATCCACAATGAGTATTTCTTTAACACCTATTAAGTTCAAAGCACTGTCTCTTCAAAGAAATAGGCGACGCGAGGCAGGGTTCCCGTTCTCAAGGAGTTTAAGTCTATCTGGAAACTAGGGATATTTATTTCTTATCTGTCTCACCTCTATCCCAACAACACAGCTTCTGAAAATTGGGGTTCTCTAGGGTATGGTCCAGGTCATCTTTTCACTTTATATGCTCCTTGGGTGAACTCATTCACCTCCATGGCTTTAAATACCTGCTACGTGCCAAAGACTTCTAAATTTATACCTAGAGTCTAGACTTTTCTTTTAAACTTCAAACCCATATATCCAACTGTCTACTTACCTAATGTACTTATTCCACAACTACTTCAAGTGAAATTTATCTGTAACAGGCCTCCTTCTCCTCCAGACCTGCTCTCCTTCCAGTGTTCCCCATCTTCATTGAGTGACCAAAGCCAGGGACCCGGGAATCATCCTTGGGATCTCCTGTCTCTCATATATCCCTGCCCACATCCAATAAATCACTAAATCATACACATTCCAACTGCAAAATATAATTGGAATCCCCCCAATTCTATCTCTGCTGACTAACACCAAAGTTCAAGCCACTGTCATCTGCCCACTCTTGTTGTCACGTGGAAAATGGATTAGAGGAAGAAGTTGTAACGGCTGTCTCTCAACTTCTTCCTCTAATCCATTTTCCATGTGACAACAAGAGTGATCTTTTTCAATACAGAGCTGGTTGGGCCATTTCTCTGCCTAAAATCCCTCAGTACGTTTGCTGACAGATTGAGGTTTAAGGTCATTCCCAAGACCTCTGACGGCCCACAGACTTTGCCTCTGCTGATTCTGTAACCCCAGCTCCTACCACTGTCCACCCAGTTGCCTCCTTCCAGCCATACCAACCTTCTCTTTGTGCATTGATGGTTACTTTTTTAGGGAAGCCTTCCCTGCCCCCAACTATTTAGATGAGGTTCTCTTATTATGCCTCCTTATAAAACCATGACTTTTTTTGGTTCTACTTACCTTAATTGTAATTATATAGTACTAATTTGCATGAGTATTTGGTTATTGATTTGCCCATTAGTCTGCAAGCTCCTTGAGGACAGACACCACATTGCCTCAGCACCTGACACTGTGCCTAGCATACACAGATGCCTATTGAATAATGGTTGAGAAAATGCAAGCAGTAAGATAGCTTATGTCAAGTACCAAAGAAAAGCTTAAGACAATGGGTGTGATGAAAAGACAGAAAAAAAAATCACTGGAACCTGGGGTGGGTGAGACGAGTTATTTCTTAAAGAAAAACAGAAGACTCTTTTTTATGAGTTCTGAATATTCAGGGGACAAATTGTGTACCAGTTTGACAGAAGAAGAATTTCATATAAGGTAGCAATTTGAAATAAAGGTGGAGAAGTAAATTGAGGCCATCTTGTAGACAGATCTGGGTGCCAGGCTAAGGAATTTAAAGTCTATTCTATAGACAGTAGGAAGCCATTGATAGTTTTTGAGCATGAGTGGTAACATTTTCAAATCTGTGGCATGAGAAATGTATCTTTGGGTACTCTTAGTTGCCAGCAAGAGAAACCCATCCCAAATAGGCAGAGCTTGATCCAACAGCTCAAATGATGTAACTGGTTTCTTCCTGAATCTCTCTGCTCTGCATCCTTTGGGATGGAGAGCATCTCCTTTCTCTGCCAGGCTTTCCCTCATGGTGATAGGATGGATGCAGCAGCTCCAGGATCATGTCTTTCAAGGCTGAAATCTATGAAAAAGAGATTATCAGCTTTCCTAGATTTCCTGTGGCTCTAATAACAATCCTGGGATTGCAGCTACATAGCTGGGATAGATTGGTTTATTTCCTGTACACCTCTCAGGACCAATATTTGTTACTGGAGGAATGCAGTGTGCCAAGTGGCTTAGGCCTAGTTCAAATTCACAGCCCCCCTTTTCTAGCTCAGGGTGAAATCAGCAAAATTTGCCACCCCAAAATGTCTCTTTGGTATGCAGATTATTTTGAGCTGAAAACAATCAATGTCCAAAAGACCCAAGAAGCAGCTTTGACCTTTCCCTAACTGCCTAAAGAATGTAGATAGAGGACCTGTTCCAGGAAGGGAGCATCACCATAGATCACAGAAGTATGAAGGAGGTGTGGAGACAGGGAAGAACCTAGATGAGTCTGTTATAATTCCCTCTCTGTGTCCCATTGTCTCTGCATGGCCCAGCAAACATTTATTTACCAAACACATGCTTTTCCACTCCATGTCCATTTCCTTCCCCTTTGAGGTCCCAAACCACCACCTCCAACATCCTCTTTTGTCTTTAGCTGAAGATGGTATTTGAGGTGAGGGTTTCAGCCATCTTGGTGAGTTACTCAGTTCTCCTGGGTCTCTCCCATGTATACATATTATTAAACTTTTGTTTGATTTTCTCCCATTAGTCTGTCTCATGTCAGTTTAATTCTCAGGCCAGCCAGAAGAACCTAGAAGGGTAGAGGGAAATTCCCTCTCCAGTACCACATGGAATGAGAGCAGGGGAGGAGCAAATTTCCAAACGAAAACAGGACTGTTGCTGGAAGCGGGACACTTGAAGGCTGCACCCCACGTCAATAAATGTCCATAACAGGAGGGAAGGTCAGCCTGGCAATGTAGAGACTAGAGTGGAGCAGAGAGACACCACTGCTGGGGGGTTGTTCATCCTTCTGTTTCCTGCAGTGGCCTGAGAGCATTGAACTTGGCCATTCAGTTCTTTGCCACCATCACTGCCCCTCTCACAATGCTCTGCTTTCCAAAGGTCCCCACAGAGCAACTGAATTGTCTCTGTAGGAGTAAATCAGAAAGGGAAGAAGCATTTATGATGGATAAAAGGTGTGTAGGAGGCCATACACTTATCTCATTGTCTGTAAATCGGTCACATTCTACCATTTAAGAAGACCCTTCTTTTTTCACTTTGTTAGCTGTTGCATTGGTGTGTTTGGGAGGGAAGGCTGCTAACTTGGCAGAATCGTTAATCTAGCTAGGTTAATGGTGATTTAATTCTTCCTGAATTTGTTGTTATAAAAAATGGGTTAGGGCCTCCCTGGTGGCGCAGTGGTTAAGAGTCCGCCTGCCGATGCAGGGGATACGGGTTCGTGCCCCGGTCTGGGAGGATCCCATGTGCCGCGGAGCGGCTGGGCCCGTGAGCCATGGCCGCTGGGCCTGCGCATCCGGAGCCTGTGCTCCGCAACGGGAGAGGCCACAACAGTGAGAGGCCCACATACAGCAAAAAGAAAAAAAAAAAAGGGTTAAAAAAAGACAGGATTCTTTTTTGGTTTTCGCCTGATTTTTATTTATTGCACAAATAATATCACAACAACAATAAATGAAGGAAAAAGGGGGGAAATAGTACTACTGTAAATGTCTTTTTAAAGAGACAGACAACCCTTGGCAGATGTGTAAATATGGTCTTCAGTTTATCTTGTATCCTCTAAATGCTGGCTTGTCAAAAAAAAAAAAAAAAGAAGAAAAAAAAGAAAAAGAAAGGGCTTCCCTGGTGGAGCAGTGGTTAAGAATCCCCCTGCCAATGCAGGGGACACAGGTTTGATCCTTGGTCCAGGAAGATCCTACATGCCGCAGAGCAACTAAGCCCGTGCGCTGCAACTACTGAGTCTGTACTCTAGAGCCTGCGAGCCACAACTACTGAAGCCCGTGAGCCTAGAGCCTATGGTCCACAACAAGAGAAGACACTGCAGTGAGAAGCCTGAGCACCGCAACCAAGAATAGCTCCTGCTTGCTGAAAATAGAGAAAGCCCATGCGCAGCCAAAAATAAATAAATAAATTTATTTTTTAAAAAAAGCCTCATTCTGTTATGGGACTAGAGGCATGTTAGTACAAAGTACAGCAAAGCTCTGTTGAATTTTTTAAATAAGTATTGGCTAGATAAGAAAAACTATAGTCTGTATTCATTCACTTTAAGATGGCAGAGCTTGAGGAAAGTGGAACTAGAGAAGGAATCTGTATGTTTACCTTTTGCATAGTCATTTCTTCTACTGTGTAGTCTCTTATGTGAAGGAAATGCAGCTTCTAAACCATCTTCTATCTTCTGGTGTAATTCCTTGAGAGATGGCTCAGTCATTGAGTTTTCAACTTTCTGAAAACCCCATAGAACCAAGAGAGCATTAAATATGTATTTGAGAACAAGGGTGATGAATCTTTTTGTTGTGAACTTGGCTGAGAGGGCTGATGTGATATAGTGGTTTATAATGAGAATATATATTTTGTCTTTCTGGCATAGAGCTCCTAAAACTTTTGGAATTTCCTAAGTGATGAGAGCTTAGAGGTGTCTTTTGTTATGTTAATGAAGTGACCTTTAGACCCCCACCTAAGGTTGGGAGGCTGATTCCCAGAAGACCCAAATATATGATTAGAAGGTTGGAATTTTCAATCTCATCCACTACCCTCCAGGAAGGGAGAGGGGCTGAAAGATGAATCAATTACCAGTGGCCATTGATTTAATCAATCATGACTCAATGAAAGCTCCATAAAAACCCCAAAGGACAGTGTTCTTTGGAGAACACTGGAGAGCTGAACACTTGAGATCTGGGGAGAGTGGTGCGCCTGGAGAGGGCATGGAAACTCTGTGTCCTTTCTCCATACTTTGCCCTATGCATCTCTTCCATCTAGCTGTTCCTGATTTATATTCTTTGATAATAAACCAGTGATCTAATAAGTAAGATGTTTCTCTGTTTTTCGAGCTACTCTAGCAAACTAATTGAAGTCCAAGGAAGAGGTGGTTGGAACCTCCAATCTGTAGCCAGTTGGTCAGAAGCATGGGTAATACTCTGGGTTTGCAACTGGAGTCTGAATTTGGGGGTGGGGTGGCAGTCTTATAGGACTGAGCCTTCAACCTGTGGGATCTGTTGCTTTTTCTGGGTAGTGTCAGAATTGAGTTGAATTCTCTAACACCCTGATGGTATCTACAAATTGCTCATTGGTATGGGGAAACCCCCCCTCCCCACATTGGCATTGATCTCAGAACACCAAAAGAGCTGGTGTGGGACTACCTCATGGTCAGATTGTCATCTGATGGATTGACCTATTTGATACAGGAATTTTTTCCTCCAGCATTTTTAAGTTTTTGTTTTTTTAACAATTCATGACCCATCTATTAATTGAATGTGATTGAGACCATTCAATGCTACCGTTTTCAGACCATAACTGAAAGGGCATAGCTTTTCCAAATGTGTGTGGAAGACTAGTATTTGCTAAGCCTCTGGACATCAGTACCATCTGACAGATATGTAGGTGGTAAATTGAATGAATAGGCTCTATCATGTGTTGGAAAGTGGTTTCTGTAAATAGGAAATTAATGTAATGTTTCCCACAGTGAGTCAGATCTGAAGCAGTGGCGTTCAAAACCTCTGACTCCCTCTTAGGTATTTAAAAGACTAAGTCAGCCATTTCTTAACCCTTTTCAAAATGTCAGGTACTAGAATACGACAGGTGGTGACCCTGAAGCATTATCTGTCCCCTTTGGGTTCATTTGCATAATACACACACAAGCCAGTACAATCAACATTTATCAGCTCATGCCCGTCAAAAATTAATGGGGCCATCTCCTAAATGCTTCTGTGGAGGTGGCGTTTGCCTGTCTCTCTGACACAGAGCCTCCAGGCAGCCAGTTCTCTCTCCCCTCCTGTCCCCACCAAGCTGCTCTCATCTTCCCTACTAGCTAGGCAGACAGAAACACTGGGCCTGCCGCCCCCCATCCTTGCCCTCCCTCACCCATTTCAACAGCCCGTTCACTTCAGTTGGGTGCTCCCTCCAATGAACTATGTCCTTCCTCCCTTTCAGAGCTTAGTTTTCAGAAAAATTGAAAAATCATCACCATCATATGGAAGTTTTAAGGCACTCTTTTTTACGATGATTTTTTTTGGGGGGTGGTACGCGGGCCTCTCATTGCTGTGGCCTCTCTCGTTGCGGAGCACAGGCTCCGGACGTGCAGGCTCAGCGGCCATGGCTCACGGGCCCAGCCACTCCGCGGCATGTGGGATCTTCCCGGACCGGGGCACGAACCCGTGTCCCCTGCATCGGCAGGCGGACTCTCAACCACTGCGCCACCAGGAAAGCCCTTTACGATGATTTTTTAAAAATACGTATTTAACCTCATAAATAATGATGTAATCAATTATTCAGTACAAGTACACAAAACCTTACTTTTCCTTTAAATCAGGGAAGTTCTCTACTTCTGTGGATGCCTTGGTGGGTGTAGACCACCGTGAATTGCACCACTCTCACTCTCCCTCCTAATCGCACTGCGTTTCCGTTTGTCTTTGCTCTTCGGGGAAGTGGGGCTCTGACTGAAGCTCTCTCCTGGCCTCTGCTGTGCCTCCCAGCCTCTTCCAGCCTTCCAGCACTGCATACAGCCCCTTAGCAAGTTCGTCCTTGTCCTGGGCTGGAGGTGGGTAATTCTTCCCCACAGTGCACTCTTTGTCAGCCCTGAGCATCTGAAGTGAAAACGTTGTTGGCAGCAGTAGATGTGCTGCTGTACACCCACCCCCGCTCCTCCTCATTAGCCGTCTTTCTTCACGGCAGAGCACCAGGCGAGTGCACATGCTCATCCTCTTGCAAATGCTAAGAAGCTGGATGTTCACTGACTTAACTCTTCCTAAGCAGCAGCTGGTTCCTTCTTTCCTCCTGTGCATCTCTTGAACCCAGTTTGAGAAAAGAACATTCCTTTGGTGCCTTGGCCAGGAATGTTCTAAATCTATTGAGGCACAGCCATTTATCAAATGCCTTCTGTTACGCAGAAGGCATTACTATGGCTTTTTACTACTAGGTCTTTTAATCTTCATATCAATTCTGGGAGACAGGAATGGAGTCAGAAAGACCCGGCTTTGAATGCTGGTGCTCCAGTCACCAGCTCTGTGACCTGAAGTAACTCAAATGACGTCTCTGAGCTTTATTTCCTCATTTGTAGAATGAAGACAATAATCCCCCCTCCAGGGGGCTTCCCTGGTGGCACAGTGGTTGAGAGGCCACCTGCCGATGCAGGGGACACGGGTTCGTGCCCCAGTCCAGGAAGATCCCACATGCCGCGGAGTGGCTGGGTCCGTGAGCCATGGCCGCTGAGCCTGCGCGTCCGGAGCCTGTGCTCCACAACGGGAGAGGCCACAGCAGTGACAGGCCCGCGTACCGCAAAAAAATAAAATTAAATTAAAAATAATAATAATAATATTAATCCCCCCCTCCATAGGGTTATTGTGAGACTTAAGCAGAATTGTTGATGTAAAGCCCTTAACGCAATGGCTTGGCCTGTAATAGTGCTTAAAAAAGGCTAGTTATTATCATGGAGAGGTTGAACTTGGACAGGTTACTTGACTTATCCAAGATTATACACCTGGTTCATGGTGGAACTGAGCCGTGAATTCAAATCATTTGAATTTATTTCCCTTTCTTCCTCGCCTCCTTTATTAGAAAGGATGCTATGTTCGTGCCAGAGCACTGTGGAAAAAAAAAAAAAGGAGCTCCTGGGTACTTTGGCAGTGTGCTATGCAATTAAACTCCAAGGCTAATAATAAAAAATTATAATACGACAGCTAATATCTATTGAGTACCCAGTGTATGGTAGGAGCGTGTGAGGCAATTGGCATGCATTCTGTAGTCTTTTTAACAGTGTTCTCCAAAATTTAGTCATTTGTGTCCTATCTTCACAATTTTTGCCATTTCTATATACCACCTATACCATTATATTACTTAATTTTCTTTAAAATTGACTCACATTATTTCTTAAAAAAATGTATTTCAAAAGAAAATTTGTCACTGCTTTAAATAGCCAGTATCATTTACCATGAATAGAGGGTGATCAGGAAGATAGATTCAATTAAAACAAATCCCTGTTGTCCAGTTCCAGCTGGATAATCCTCTGGACCTGAGGCCTGTTCTCTGTTAAAAGGGGAGATTAGCAAGTGTTAAGAGGCCTTTAAGACATACTAGATCTGAATATGTATTTCTTCTGGCCATAACTGGAACAACTCAAAAAGAACTGGGAACAGAATAACATTCTCACTGTGATTCCCTGTTCTTTAATGCCCTGTCAACATACCACCTAATAATCTCAGTGTCCCCACTTCCTGCTGAGGGAAGAACTGCCATGTGACAAGCTCGCAGGGAATTGTCTTCACGCCATTTTACAGATGACGACTGAGGCTCAAAGAGCTCCCATCATTTACCGAAGGTCAGACAGCTAACAAGTGGTAAAACGTAGGGTTAGGGCTTCCCTGGTGGCGCAGTAGTTGAGAGTCTGCCTGCCAATGCGGGGGACACAGGTTCGTGCCCCGGTCTGGGAAGATCCCGCATGCCGCAGAGTGGCTGGGCCCGTGAGCCATGGCCGCTGAGCCTGCATGTCCAGAGCCTGTGCTCCGCAACGGGAGAGGCCACAACAGTGAGAGGCCCACATACCACAAAAAAAACCCAAAAAAACAAACAAAACAAAACAAAACAAAAAAGTAGGGTTAGAACCCAGGTCTTTCTTGAGAAAACATGAGAGAAATGTGTCACACTTCAATAGGCTTGATGACCCGGCACGCCCAGGAGCAACAGAGTGCTTACTTGAGTTTTTGGTTTCAAGTTCCTGGCCGTCCATCTCATGGAGTTGCTGAGCTCCTCAGCAGCCTGAGAAACCCCGACCCCCTTGGGGAGGAGGGTGGTCCAGCTGCCCGGAACTGGGCCAGAGGGCATCCTTGACGTCGGTGGTCATGCTCCCGCTGCAGTCCCCCGTGTGACGTTGAGCTCTGACAGTGGGTGCAGCTGCCTCCCTGCAGGAAGCACTCCTGGCTGGCCTGTTGGGGGACATGGGGGCGGTAAGAAGGTGTCAGGACCTGCGGCTGTCCTAGGCAGCCGCGGCCATCGACCGGAGGGGCATTCTGCCCTCCCATAGAGCTTCTCCCCACACGGGAATGGAGGCAGAGGAGGAGCTTGAGTGCAAACCCCAATTACCCCATTAAATCACTTAGCACGGTAAGCTTGGGGAAATACTTAATCTTTTTGCACCTCGGTTTTCTAACCTGAGAGATAAGGACGATGCCAGTACCCCCTTATAGGGTTGTTGCTAAGATGGAATGAGCTGAAGTGTGAATACCTAGCAGCTCCTGGCTGCTCACTAAATGATGGTTTTTTCCTTTCCCTCTTCCTCCCCAATGTGGCGCATATATGCTACCTTAAATCCTCCTTCCCCTCCCAGCCCCACCCTCCCTAAACTGATATAATCTTGAGGACATAGATTGAGACCAGTATACGTTTGGGTTTGGTGATGGAAATATCATATCTTTCACATGTTAGGAGTGCCTTGACCGTTTGTAGGTGCTCATATTCTCCAACAATTGTGGATCATAGCCTGGTGAGGGTTGTTCTGCTTTTTTCTTTAAGAAACCTTTGGGGCGAATTCCCTGGCTGTCCAGAGGTTAGGACTTTGTGCTTTCACTGCCGAGGCCCTGGGTTCAATCCCTGGTCAGGGAACTAAGATCCCACAAGCCGCATGGCACGGCGAAAAAAAGAAGGGGGGGGAAGGTGGCTTTCTGCCCATTGCCATTCCAACAAAAGAAGACATCATGGCATCGGATATTTGCTGAGGCCAGCATTCTGTCCTGTATGGCATTCTGTCTCTTTCTGGCCGTGTTTGTCAGGCCAGCTTTCCCGGGCTTTGGAATGTCAGAGTCGGTTGACTCTAGGAACTGCCAGAGTCACCCCCCACCCTTCTGTGTTCTGCCTGCCGATGCAGGAGGGATTCCGACAGAGAGGAAGCAGATATTTTTTATGACACAATCCTCCAAAGGATGTGGTGGTACGGCCATAACCTGGTGTCTCCCTCAGTGGCCTATCATGAGTCTGTCCAATGTGAATTTACAGCAGCCCTTTTCGAGCTCTGCTTTCCTTCCCCGTGTTCCTTCTCCCCTACAAAACTGGGGAGGATACATGTATTTAGCCACAGGGACTATCTCGTGTACTTCCTCAACAATCCTCTAAAATAGGTTTGCTTATCTTTATTTTACAGCCACAGACGTGGAGATGCAGAGAAGTTCAGCAAATTACCAAGATTATACGTCCAACAAAGGACTGAGCTGGGAGGCAAACCCCAGCATGTGACCAAGCCCCTAGCAACTGCCCTGTTAGGGAGCCACCCCTTCCTTTTAGATCCTGTGGTGAATGGCCCAGGCCCCCCAGTCCCTTCCAGGACTGAAGCACTCATTCCTCCAGCTGCTGGCAGTGTTGCTGGCTGATCCCCTCCGCTGCCCACTTGCCTCAGGGCAGCACAGCTCTGCAGGGCCACCCCAGCTCCAGGTTCCCAGTGGGATCAGCTGAGGCTTTAGTGGCAACTGCTCTGTGGTTCTGTTTCCCCTTCTCTCCACTCCTGTGGCCTTTACTCTTCTGAAGGTGTGATCTGGAGCACACTCCCCAGGAAACTTTCTTGTATAAATCTCTGTCTCAGGGTCTATTTATCAGGGAATCTAGCCTTCAGTGGGAGTACATTCAGTGGACATGTCCAGATTCTAGACCCCAGCCTTGAACATGTAAGCCTGGATCCTGCTAACAGGAGACGAGAATGGTTTGTGAGCCATGTGGCCTGGGTTAGGGTCTTACACTCCAGCACTTATGTTGCAGGAAAATGGGGTGTGAGAGGACGGTCATGTCCCCGGTCTCAGGTGAGTCCTTGGGATAGGCCTCCCAATGAGTGTCCTCGGCTTTGCGCAGGAAAGAATTTAAGAGTGAGCTGTAGCAAAGTGAAAGCAGGTTTATTTAGAGAGATACACATTCCATAGTCAGAATGCAGTCCATCTTAAAAGGTGAGAGCTGGTGTGGGAGTGGTTAGTTTTCATGGGCTGGGTAATTTTATAGGCTAATAAGTGGGAGGATTATTCCAACTACTTTGGGGAAGGGGTGGGGATTTCCAGGAATTGGACCACCACCCACTTTTTAGCCTTTCATGGTTGGCCTGGGAAGAAACTGTCATGGCTCTGGTGGGTGTGATATTTAGCATATGCTCATGTATGACAATAGGAGTATAATGAGGCTCAAGGTGTACTGGAAGTCAAATCTTCTGCCACCTTGTGCCTAGTAGGTTCTAACCAGTATTTGTCTTATCCTTGATGTCATTCTTTTAAAGGTTGTGCCCTGCCCCCTTCCCTCCTGTCTCATTTACAGCGGTGTGATCTTGTAGATTGATTCATTTTCTCAGAACCTCAGTTCCGTTATTTGTAATCCAAGCATAATAATGGTATCTATGTCATCCACTGCGGCAATTGAGATAACAGGCCTTGTATTTAGAATAGAGGCTGGCACATGGTGAAAGGGCAGTAAATATTGGGCATCAGTAGTAGTGTCACTGGACGCAAATTTGTATGCCTGACACACAGTGAGGCCAAACAAACCAAAACATAAGCATTTGGAGCAGGGAAAGGTTTATTGCAGGTCCAAGCAAGGAGAATGGGTGGCTCATGCTCAAAAACACTGAATTCCCCGATGGTTTTCAGGGAGAAGTTTTTACAGGCAAAATTTGGGGTGAGGGCTGCAGGGTGTGTGACTTTCTCCTGATTGGTTGGTGGTGAGGTAACAGGGTGGTATTCCAGGAATCTGGTGCTCAGCCTGAAGTTACCATCCTCCACCTGGATGGGATCCTTAGTTCCCACAGAAGACCTCAAAGATATTGTTACGTATATCCCTTGAGGAGGAACCAGGCCCCTGATTTAATCTCTGCACTATTGTTTTTTTTGTGTGGTACGCCGGCCTCTCACTGTTGTGGCCTCTCCCGTTGTGGGGCACAGGCTCCAGACGCGCAGGCTCAGCGGCCATGGCTAACAGGCCCAGCCGCTCCGCGGCATGTGGGATCTTCCCGGACCGGGGCATGCGCCCACGTCCCCTGCTTTGGCAGGCGGACTCTCAACCGCTGCGCCACCAGGGAAGCCCTGCACTATTGTTTCTTGAGTGTTCCTCCTTTGTTTCTGCATTCCCTCCCTTCCCTGATTAGCAACTATTTGAATCTGCCCTTTGGTACTCAGGGAAGGTCTAGGAGGCTGAAGCCTTTTCCTACAAACAAGAAATAGGGGACATGGAAAGGATTTGTGTAACTGAGTAGGACCCTATGGGGCCTTCCTAGGACAGCCCCCACCCCCGTATCCTCTGCTTTAGCTCCTCTCTGAAGTACCTAGGTAATAGTATCTGAAGCACATTTCCTGAGTTGGTTTACAGAAGTGAAAACCCCCCACCAAATGAAAGATGTTAACCACTTGATGACCATGAGCATGTAGCCCCCAGGCCTACTGGAGCCTAAGAACTGATCATGTTAATCCCTGTGATACTGCCCTGTTACCGCACTATCAACCAGTCAGAGAACTGAGCACGAGCTGGTCACATACCCTGCAACATCCCTCCCTCACCAGGCCTTTAAAAATGCTTTGCTGAAACCCTTCAGGGAGTTGGGGATTTCTGAGCACAAGCCACCTGTTCTTCTTGTATCAGCGCCTTCTAATAAATGCTGTAATTTCCTTCACCACAACCCGGTGTCAGTAGATTGGCTTTACCACGTGGGCAAGTGGACCCAAGTTTGGTTCGGTAACATTTGTATCTGGGAGGGCCCCCCAGGGTCCTGCTCGGTTTCAGTAGTAGACACTGCTGAAAATGCCTTCATTTCCCCCACTCCCTTGGTTTCCTTGAAACCGCACTGTCCTTGCTCACCTACTTCTCTCAACAGTTGTCCTCCGTTTGCTTTTCTGGCTTCTCTTCCTCCTCCTGCCTCTTCGGTTGGCTGTTTAGGGTCTGTCCCTTGCCCATTTCCTCTTCCCTTCTTTTTCCACGTTCTCTCCCTCCAGTCTCCTCTACTCTGCCAGAAAGTGGCCTGCAAGCCCTCCAGTGCAGTGAATAGCCCTTGAAGTGGGCTGCATGTAGTTTTTAAGTGATGCAGTTTTTAAGGAGGATGGGCAGACCTGTCATTTGCATGAATAACCAGAGCATTTCCCATTTGGGCTGCTCCAAAATTCAGTCTGTCAAAGCTTGTGAATTACGTTACTGCTTTTGGTTTCAATTTATGCCCTTGAGTAAGGGCACCCGCCTGTTTTTTATAGGTGCTATTTGTCAAGGCTGATAATGCAGAGCAGGCAAGTGGAGGTGGAGAGAAGGGTAACTGCCATTTGAAGTTGTATGACAAGAGAAGGGTAAAGGGATTCTGCGGAAGTCCTGAAATAATAAGGACAATGAGCCATTGTCCTCAGGGCTTCATTTTTAGACTGTTTTGATGAGTGCTTTAAACCTCAATTGTTTACATATGAATTACAAGACTTCTAGGAAAGCATAAAATCCATGAAAATTATATGCAAGGAATCCTATGGATGGCCTGTGTTTTGGATTCACTTCATCTACAGCTAAATCAATGAAAACATATTTTGACTTCAAAGGTTAGGGTTAAAAAGTGTGGTTCTATGAGGAGAAGATGAAAGAGGAAGGGGGCACTGGGAGAGGAGATATACCACTGGAAAAGGCGAGGAGAGAGGGGAGGTGGAAACGAACATTTCTTAGTCATTACCCTGTACTCAGCACCAGCAGTGTTTTCTCATTCAGTATCCAGAAAAAATTCTGTAAGGAGTCTTACCCCATTTTACAGAGGAAACAGGGGCTCAGACAAAACCCTTTCCTCAGGCCACACTCGGGATGGTCTGACCCTAACAGACCCCCTCCATCACCACCAAAGGCTAACTGGTTTAGGAGCAGGGCAGCCTGATGTCATGATTTTAAGGTCTTTAGTCAACTTCAGTTTCTGTCATCACCATGTGAAATGTAGGGACAGTGCTATGTGGTTACGACTAAACAAGATATTCTTTAGTAGTGACCTCGATTTGTTTATAACACAAACCAAACCAATGAGAGTCTCATGGTGAATTCTTACCCCATCTCTCTCTAGTCCAGCACCCATTCCCTTCATACACACACACACACACACACACACACACACTCACCATGCACACGCCCCTCTTAGCTCAGAAGAGCCTTTGGGAGAGCTTCAGTTCTGTTCATTCTCATACTATCTATGGTTCAATCCACTGTAGCCAAACCTGCTTTCAATCTACTTTCTGAACTTAGGAAATTCCGGAGGTGGTGGCTTTATAACATCTGGGTCCTAAGATAAGGCCTTGCATTGGCCAACCAGTGAAATCCTTTCATCACATGTGTGTGAAAAATTCTTGCTTAGATGAGGAGCCACACCAAACGATTTCTTATCTGATGCCCTGTTATGATTGCTGCAAAGACAGGAAAAAAGGAGCAATTATTTTGAAGAAGAGAGTTTAGGAAAGAAAGAAAGATGTTTCCTTTCCTCTGTGCTTGATTTAAATACATTTTTTTTAGCAGTTGAAATTTGATATTTGTGGTTTTGAAGAATAAAATTCCCAAGCCTTTATGTTGGTCTTTTGTGGGCCACTGACCTGGCTGCCGTCCCACAGTCTGTTAGGTTGAGCATGGTCAGAAGAACTCTTGATATAGGCAGTTGAAAGGAACATATTAGCTGATAAACAACCGCCACCATCTCACCACAAACATCTCAAAAGTTAAGTACTTTTAAAGTGGAGTGTGTGTTAGGATCTATGCCTGCCTCATTGCAGTGTTGCAAGGAATGATGCTGGGCTTCCATGAATCTTAGGTTTGAGAGGTCTTCCCAAGATTCTTCTTGGTTGCCTAGAGTCCAAGGGATTCCTAAGGTCAAAGAAAGCCATCTGGGCTTCCCTGGTAGCGCAGTGGTTGAGAGTCCGCCTGCCGATGCAGGGGACACGGGTTCGTGCCCCGGTCTGGGAAGATCCCACATGCCGCGGAGCGGCTGGGCCCATGAGCCATGGCCGTTGAGCCTGCGCGTCCAGAGCCTGTGCTCCGCAACGGGAGAGGCCACAGCAGTGAGAGGCCCGCGTACCGCCAAAAAAAAAAAAAAAAAGAAAGCCGTCTTAGAGAACATATGAGCACAGACCATGAGCCCAAAGCATCAATTTTGCTTTCTCCCTTTATTCCTTCCCATGAAACATTTCCCAATTATTTTTCCATGTTGTTCTTAAGCAAGTAGGTCTTCCTGCTTTACTGCCTAGACTTTCTAAATAAGGGGTTGACCTGCTCGCTTCAGAAATAAAATGTTCACAGGACTCCCCCATATGGAAATCCACCTGCAAGAATAAAGTTTGTGTCACTGCCTCAGGTCCAGAAACCCATGTCCATTTCTTGCAAGTGGTTCTATCCAACTGGCCCTTCCCTTCCCTTCCCAGCTGACACCCTTCCAGGTCCTGATTTAAAAACACTTAATGAGGGTGCTAATTAGAACCTGATTGGGTTGCTAATGAAGTAGTTGACAGCCCAGATCAATTAAAAAAGGAGAAAGCAGCCCTGGCCTTTGGTTTGTAGCCTCTCCAGGAGATGACATTATCTTTTTAATTGCTTTGAAACAGGCTTTGCTGAACCAATCAGCCTCTGCCATTGCCGCTTGGCTCCTGGTCACGTTGCCTGTGCCAGTAAGAGGCTGCACTGCACTGGGAAGGAAGCTTTGGACTTTAGAAAGGAAGGTTTCTCCTTTCTCTGTGCTTGAAACTTTATAAACCTGACACTTCTAAGGGGATTGCTCTAACTATCCCCACCCCTGACCACCGACCTTCTGAGATAAGCACTATAAATCCCAGCTAAGCTGAATCACCATGTAACCAGCACATCCCCCATAGTATATATATATATATATATATATAAAATCTACCTGAAAAAGTAACAGTGAGAATTGAAAGCAGAGGACTGTTTTAAACAAATATTTCTTTTTTTTTTTTCTACTAACCTGGATACTGGACTCCAGACACAGTACTCTAGAGTTTTGATGATGATTTTTGGTAGAAATAACAGTAGTGGGTGAACTCTGACATAGTAGGCATGACTCAGTAGACAATAAAGTTGGTTTCCAGGTTGCAGTCATCTCACACAATGTGTGAGTGATCCTGTGAAGCCAGGTTTGCAAATAGGACAGAAGGGTCTGATGATGGGAAGCAGACCATGAACTAAGGGAGAGGAGACAGCTAGAGGATGGGGAGTGGGGCTCTGAGGGGCAGGGTGTGCTTACACTGAAGGAGGAGATCTATCAGTACAAGTGGTTTAACAAAATACTTTTTAAAAACATATATTGAGCACCTACTATGTGCCAGGCACCATGCTAAGTACAGGTTATAGAGCACTGAAGGAAACATGACTCTTTGGAAGACAGACGATAAACAAATGATTGTAAATATAGTGTGTAAAGTGCTGCAAAAGATAGATTCTGAGCACTCTAGGCAAGCCCTATATGGACACTGCAGACTTTGCTGAGGAAGGAAGTTTAAGCTGAGATGCGAAGGTCAGGTAGGAGAGGGCTGGGCAGAGGGGCCAGAACAGAGTGCCCGTTGCAGGAATAGCACACGGGAAGTGGGAGGGAGAGAGGGAGAGAGCAGGTTTCGTCCTAGGACCCAAGAAAAGTCCCGCATGCTGGGGCAGAGACAGGAAAGGAAGGATTTCATGAGTTGGGGCTGGAGCAGTGCCCAGTCGTTCACAGCCTTTTAAGTCACACGAAGGATTTGGGACTGGAAGGAAGACATTAAAAGGTTTTAAGCAGGGGATTCTTATGATCAGATTGTATTCTTGAAATATCCCAGCAGCTGTGTGGGGAACTGAACATACGGAGTCCAGATGGGAAGCAAGGGTATCATCGGGGTTTCTACGGTGTTCCAAATGAAAGTCAGTGGTGGCCTGAACTAGGATGCTGACAGTGGGGGGATGCGAGAGGTGAGTACACTTGAGAGACCTTTAGAAGATGGAATGAACAAGAATTGCTGGTTAATTGGATGTTGGGAGTGAGGAAGAAGGGGTAATCAAGAATGATTCCTGAAGGAATGCTTGAGCACTGGATTTCTAGTGGGGCTATATACTGAGGTTAGGAGTTGGGGGGAGAGAGTAGAACCGGGGCTGCAGATGGGGCAGTTATAACTCAAGTCTTAGCCATATTTAGTCTGAGGCATCGAATGGTGATGTTGAGAAGGGCATTGGGATTGGTGGGTTTGGAGCCTGGGTGAGCTGGAGAAGTGGGCATCCTCGGCCAACAGTAGACAAATTTGTGGAGTTCCATGAAGTTCCCTTGTGGGGTGGCAAGTCCCTCCTCCCAGAGGAAGCTCAAACTGAAGCTGAGCCCAGAGGAATTCCACCATTTAATGGTCTCTTAGAAAAGGAGGAGTCGGGAATCTGCCAAGACAACTAAGAAGAAGCTGCCAGAGACGGGGGAGAGACCCAGAGTGGACCTTGTTGCGATGGCTTTTGTGTTCAAGGTTTTCTACAAGGAAATCAGTGTGGACTGATAGCCACTCAGGCCAGAGAGCACTGGTTTCCAAAAGCATTTAAGCAGCAGAACCCCCGAAAGTGAAATCTTACATAGGTGACCCCTGGAAATGTGGAGGCTGGGCTTGAGGCCCTGCTCACTCAGCCTTCCTCTTGTCACGTCCCCCCCCACCTCTGAACCCCAAGGCTCTGAGGAAGACTGTTGGAACAGCCCTGCCCTAGAAGATACCCACTTGGCCCAGTGAGCTTAGGGCCACTCCCAGCAGCAGCATCTTGGACTCTCCTGAGGCTGAGCACCGCATCACCCGAGAACCAACCAATTGCTCCCCGGAGCTTACAGAAATCTGACCTCCGCTTTACTCCAGGTTAGAAGGTATCTAGGAGCCGATTACCAGACACCTCGCCTTCTCCCCTCTTTCAATAAGTGCCTCTTAATCCTTTGAAACCCAGCTTAGACGTCATTAACTTCATGAACCTTCCTAGGCCCTCAATTAACGCATATATGTGGAATCTAGAAAAATGGTACAGATGAACCTATGTGCAGGGCAGGAATAGAGATGCAGACGTAGAGAACGGACATGTGGATGCGGGGGGAAGGGGAGAGTGGGACGAATTGGGAGATTAGGACTGACATATATACGCTCCCCTGTGTAAAATAGATGGGGGAACCTGCTGTGCAGCACAGGGAGCTCAGCTCGGTGCTCTGTGATGACCTAGACGGGGGTGGGGGGTAGGGTGGGGGTAGTGGGGTGGCAGGGAGGTCCAAGGGGGAGGGAATATATGTATATGTATAGCTGATTCACTTCACTGTACAGCGGAAACTAACACAACCTTGTAAAGCAGCTATATGCAGATAAGAAAAATAAAAGAGCTGATCCTGCCTCTCCTGTGTTGCTTTTTGCCGCACCCATATCCCAGACTACTTGGATTATTTGTTTATACACACTCCCCTCCTGGCAGACTTTGAGTTTCTCTAGGGCAGAGGCCAAGACTTTACACCTCCAAGCCAGGATAATGCCTGGCCCAGTGTGGGTGTGGAATAAATGTTTGCCCAGTTGGATTCAATTACATTGAATTAAACTTGAAAGGGTCCTCAGACAGTCTACAGTCCTTTCTTCTTGTACATAAAGGTGAGGATAAGCTCCAGCTTGTTACCAGCAGAGCTGGTTCTCGAATCCAGAATCCTGATTTCCGGTCCAGTGTTCTTAGGATCCTTTCTTGGGTGCTCAAGAGTTAACAGCACTGAATACATATGTGAATTTTGGAGGCAAATCTCCCTCGTTTGCCAGCTGTAGGCGACTCTAGCTGGTTTAAATGGTGCTATCACAGTATCACCCACTAGGCCCAGGCGTAAAGTGACTTTCTTTGGAGTCATTTTTCGTGAGTAGAAGTGTGACTGCCTCTCCTACTTGTCCTCACCACCTGTCATGGTTCTGGCTCCTTCACAGATTTCCTGTCACTTTGAATGCTTACCTTCCAAAAAAGGGCCTCTTCTCACATTTGCTAATGGAAATGCTTTGTTTGTTTGTTTTTAATCTCCTCCTACAGGCTTTGGCCCAAATATAGTTCCAATATAAAGGCTCTGGTGCTTTCTGTGTGTGGACAAGGGTTAGGAAATTCCTTGGAGAACATGTAAAATTGGACTCTCTTCCTTGGAGACAGAGTAACGGTTCCTTTTTGGAAGACCAGTTGAAGAACGGCTCTCAAGAGGCATCCTTGAGTATAAAAGCTGCAAACACTTGTCTCTCACTGTTAGTGGTGGCAGTGCTGTGATCCAGCCCCACCCCCAATTTAGGAGGACTAGGCTGAAGGGTCTGAGAACCTGGCTGTTCACCTCTCTCTCCCATTTATCACTTACCTGGGTCAGTTTTTTCTCCTTAGAGCGCACTTCTCACACTCTGCCTCCTCCCAGCTTTGGGCTAAGAATTATTGTCCACCTACCAATTTTGTTGGGAAGTAAAGGCAGTGGAAAGAAAGAACAAAAGCTCCGGACTTAATCCCATGTTCAAACCCCAGCTTTACTGCTTACCGGTGTGCAATCTGTCCCTTCACCTCTGTGGGCCTCAGTTTCCTCATCTGTAGAATGGGGCTGATAATGATACCGAGCAGGGCCCTGTGGAGCTCCTGGGCACAAAAGCCTTTCTGTGTCCCCCCTTTCTTTGATTACAGGAAATAGGCTTCATTCAGCCTCCATGACCTTCCCTGAGTTCCAATGGGCAGATTCAAGCAGTTGTTAATTAGGAAAGGGAGGGGATGTGAGACAGGGAGAAACAACCAGTCTAGAGAAACAAAAGTGCAGCCTTGGGGCAGGGTCCTGGTTCCCCATCCATGGATACACACAACAGTATCTTTGAGCTGTTTTGCAGATACGGAAACCCCCACCAGGTGGGAGAAGTTAACGGTTAACCATGGCCTGCTGACCACAAGCACGTGGACCCCAGACCGGCTGGAACCAGAGGGTTGATGATGCTGACTCCCACTTACGTCACCACCAACCAATCAGAAGAATGTCCAAGAGCTGATCAGGCCCTCTTTGAACCATTACTATAAAACTTCTCACTACCCTCTCCAAGTTGGGACTCACGGTTTTGAGGACATTAGCCCACTATGGCCCCCTTTGCCTGGCCAAGCGATAAAGCTATTCTTTTCTACTTCACCCAAAACTCTGTCTCCGAGAGTTAATTTGGTGTCAGGGTACAGGGGCTGGATTCGGCTTCAATGGCGCCTCCCCAGGAAGGTAGTGGTGAGGACTGGGAAAGTGTTTGTAAAGCCCCCAGCCGAGTGCTTGGCCCATGGAGTCACCTAAGGAACAGTTGTTGTTAATAAACCACATTTTTTTTCAGGTAAAATCATTAGTTTTACCTGCCTTAATCCTGGTTGCCCATCTGAAACAGTTATGATCGGTTATGATTGATCCATCTACTCACCATTTTCACGGAAGCGAGGGCCTGGTGCAATAAAAGGTTTGCTGCTCTAATTACTGTTGTCATTTACTTCACCACTGCAGTGCTTATTGATGGAACGTCTCTTTTAAAGATAGATTCTTGCAGGATAAATAGTTACTTGTAACTGAATGCATACAAAGAATGAAGCCCAGATTGCTTTTCGTGTTTTGCCTGTTTTGTGTTTGAAAAATATGAATTAATCTGTCAAAATAAAAAGATAAAGTGTTTAACCAGTGGGGACACTTGGACTACTTGAGTCCCGCTTCTGCAGCTACTCAGGGTATCCTTGGCAACTGGTTAGGCGAGAGCTGAGCTTCCCAGAGCTCGGCTCTCAGATGGAGGACACACAAAGGTTATACTTTCAAAGCTCTTTGTGTCTGTCAGCTAGTGTCTGTAGGCAATATGTGGTTGTTAGAGAGCCTGTTGAATTACAAGCAAGATGTGGGTGGCCAGATTCTTTCCCTTGAATAGAAATAGTATAGTCTTTACACTAATGTCTGATTTTAATTTAATAGCTCTCTGGTTAAGAGGTACCATATAACAGTATCTTAACTCTAGTTTAAGACCTGAAGGGTTACTCTTTCTTTGTATCTTTATACCGGAATCCATCACTTCTCTATTCACAGGCTCCCCCTGAAGGCCTTGAGTGGGCCATTTGTAACATCGAATCCAACGACTGGATTCTCTTGACTCTTCTTGCAGTATTGGGTATTTGCTGGAAGCTGTTTTAGTACAAACTAGTTGTACCTAAGAGTATACCCCAAGGAAATCATTAGGAACACCCAAAAGAAGCTGAAGAAATTCATCTCAGCATCACTCATCGTAGGAAAACATTGGAAACACCTGAGATGCCCAGCAATGAGGATGTGGTTGACGAGGTTAGAAGACACCATAAGAGGGAGTTTTATAGACCCATTCCCAGGGGCCTTTAGGGAAAGTTGTTTGTTGTTTGTTTTTTTTAGATAATGAGGAAATTCTTTTTTTAAAAAATAAATTTATTTATTTACTTTTGGCTGCGTTGGGTCTTCGTTGCTGCACGCGGGCTTTCTTTAGTTGCGGTGAGCGGGGGCTACTCTACATTGCGGTGCGTGGGCTTCTCATTGCAGTGGCTTCTCTTGTTATGGAGCATGGGCTCTAGGCGCACAGGCTTCAGTAGTTGTGGCACGCGAGCTCAGTAGTTGTGGCACACAGGCTTCGCTGTTCCACATCCTGTGGGATCTTCCCGGACCAGGGCTCGAACCCGCGTTCCCTGCATTGGCAGGCGGATTCTTAACGACTGCGCCACCAGGGAAGTCCCTATGGAGAGTTTTTAATGGAAGACATAGGAAAATGTTTATGATATAGTTAATGCAGGACATAAAAATTGTATGTTGAGCCTGATCTTGACTTAAATTTGAGAAGATATATAGATGAAGACTGAAAGGAAATGGTCCAAGTGGATAATTGTACCAAAGTTGTTCCTTGTGAGTGGGATATAAGTGATTTTTATTTTATTCTTTATATTTTCCCATATTTTCCAATTTTTCACAGTACATACTAATAACTTCAATTTAGATAGAAATGTTACTTAGCAAAAGTAAAGGCAAAACCTCATAGATCCAGGGAGGTGATCCTGGTAAAACCTTTAAATTAGAAATTGGTAAGAAGAGGAATCAGCTGGATATTAATGTTTAGTACTGAGATAACATTTCATGGGAGACTTTTAAGGTGTATTGTAGCACCCGAGCTCATTTTCATGCCATCCCTGTGTGGTAGGTGATAGGAATTGTAATAATTTTGTGGATGGGGAAAAAAAAAAGGCACAGAATGAACACTGTATTTTGCTTCTACTGATGTTTTTAAGCTGTGAAATTTGGGCCCACATAAGGACATATTGCCACGGTTCCTCATTCATACACACACAGACATTTAGGATTGGCAGGAACCGTAGAAATAGCATGTTCTCCACTACCTCGCAAAGAGGAAACTGAGGGGAAACACTGAGTTAGCCTAGTATTTGGAAAGATCATTCCCGTGCCTACTTGTTCAGTATGGAGGATCTTCCAAAGGAGATTTTTGCTTTAATATATAACATTATTCCTGCTGAAAACCTTCAAAAGAAAAAGGAGGGGGCCTCCCTGGTGGCGCAGTGGTTGAGAGTCCGCCTGCCGATGCAGGGGATACGGGTTCGTGCCCCGGTCTGGGAGGATCCCATATGCCGCGGAGCGGCTGGGCCCGTGAGCCATGGCCGCTGAGCCTGCGCATCCGGAGCCTGTGCTCCGCAACGGGAGAGGCCACAACAGTGAGAGGCCCGCATACCGCAAAAAAAAAAAAAAAAGAAAAAGGAGGGACGCTGAATGATTACAGAAGTAGACTGGAGATGGGGCAAGTAGGAAGGCTACTGGCAGCTGGAGAAAGTAGGCCTGACTCCTGGATTCCCCACTGGGTCACTGTCTCTGGGGCTCTTCTCATCCCCTTGTAACAGTCACACTATCACAGCTCCTCCTCGGTGGCCCTCCAGTCTCCTGCCACTGGTGTCTCCAGAACACTGGCTTATCTATGGTAACTCTTATATTTGAGATTAAGGTTATGCTCCCCTTAGAGTGATAACAGAATTCTAAGCTTCTCTCCATCTCAGTTTTCTGATGTAGTTTTAAAAGGTGGTCACAGTCCAGATTCAGAAAAGGCAAATACACATATTCCCCAACAATTACCATCTCTGGTGTTTTTTTATCAGTGCTTAACTGAAGATGAACTTTTTTCATGCATCCAGGAGTTTGAGGAAATTCCAGAAAAGACAAATGTTCACGTGAAGATGCAACTTCTAGAGTTTAATAGGTACCTGGGTTTGAATGGGGGTTCTCTCTTTGGCTAGTTGACCCTCAGTTTCTTCAAAGTGTAAAAAGAAGGTAATCAGAATAACATAATAGTGCTAGGTTAGTCAGGATAGGGTATGCTATGCTGCAGTAACAAGTAAGTCTGGAAATATCAGTAGTTTAGTACAGCAAAAATTGAGTTTTTGCTCATGTAAAATCTGATGTGCATTACCAGGTCCCAACTCAATCTGGTGGCTCTGGAATGCAGGTGCTGTCCATCCAGTGTTGCCACCCTCTAACAGGTGGCCTCTAGGGTCACGAGTTGGGGAAGTGAGAGCTAAAAGGTCATGCTCTGTCTCTTAAATGTTGTTCTGGAAATGACATGTCACTTCCTCTCATATTTCATTGACTCAAACTAGCCATATGGCTTTGTCTACCTGCGAGGGGATTGGATATTTAGGAGAAAAGATGGGCCACTGAGTGTGCAGTAAATGTTTCTGCCAGCTTACTGCCATTAATTGAGCCCTTCCTATGTGTCAGGCGCTTTTATAAATGCTTTACACTCTGATCGCATTTAGCCTTAAGCCTTATGAAGTAGTTACTAATAGCTCCATTGTACAGATGTACACTGAGCCACAGAGAGGTCAGGCTACTTGCCAAAGTATCACAGCTAGTAAGTGATGGAGCCAGGATTTAACACCAAGTAGTCTGACTCCAGGGCCTGAGTTCTTCACCTCTATGCCTATTGCCTCCCTAAGGATATCTCTCCTGGAGGGGTTTCTGTAAAATTATAGGCAATGTAAATAAAACACCTGGCATGCTATGTCTGACATGTAATAGCTCCTCACATGAGACGGCTCTTTTTTTTCTATTATCATTGTTGTTATTGGCTACCACAAATACATTCTGAGTCAAGGCAGAGTATAAATATATGACTATGTGATAGAGCTTTATTAAAAGGTATTTCTTTTGTTGCGGCATGTGGAGCTGCAAGGAATGCTTTAATATAACCTTGCAGAGAAGTATCAAGTAATTACCATCCTATGGAAGTATTTTAGCAAGTCATGCCCATTCTTACTCTGTAATGGCATGAAAGCAAAGTCTATATTTTAATTAGTGGCCTGCCATGTCTCATTACTGGAATCTGCAAGGCTGCTCTGAGCAAAATGTAAGGACACAACAGTAGTTTATTTTGTATTTGTTTTAATTAAACATTAGCACTGATCCTGACTTGTTCTCCAGGTAGTTAGAGCAAAAACACTGTGCTGTAAAGTGATTTCCGAACCTCTTTGTGAAGCCAGCAATATATTTGGTGTTGAAGTGACTCCCCTGCCTCTTTCCTGCCAGGAGTTGATTGATAGCACTCCTGCCCTTTCTCAGGTAGCCTCAGACGGCCTGAGGTATGGGCCAGTGAGCAGGCAGCACGACCCCGAGCAAAGGAACTGTTTCGGATTCTCTAGATTTGCATAGACCAGCGAAGGATATCACTGAGTCTGTAGAAAGGCTGGGACAATCAGTGGTGCAAATAAAGGTGTGTGACTCTGGTGGTTGGTGACATTCCTCCCCAGTGGGAGATGGAAGGCAGAATCTTGGTACTTGAGAACTATTTCTAATCCTCCCCTCCCACTGGGAGTTGAAGGATGGCTCCTTTTTTATCCCTTACCTCTCTCAGAAGCCCAATTTCTGCCATAGACCGCTGACCATTGTCTCTGACAAAAGAAGATGCGCTCCTAGGAATCTCTCACTCATTCAGCTGTGGACGGTGAGGTGCTCTGCTCAGCAATGGGCCAGGAGAGAAAGAGAAAGAGACACACTGCCCCAGCTCTATCACACACAGATACATAAACAATAAACTAAGCGAATTAGAACTTCAAAAGTGCTAAATAGAGATACCCAGGGGAGTGCAGAGGAAAGGGTAATTAACTCCAAGATCCATCTACGGGATCACTAAATCACATATGTGGATATCTGAGAGTCCTTTTCTACTAATCAGAACCCACAGGTATTAGTTTCTAAGGACTAAATAGGCCATGATAGGTAATGGAATTCTCCAGTAACATTTTAGCTTTGAGTGATTATCATTCTGAAGGATCTTCGGGTTAGGTATTGAGACTTTTGGCATTTTGGAAATAATGTCAGCCAGATATTGGATACATTTGGGCAAGTCTTTAAAAAGGGGTATTCTGCAAAATAGCATGTATTCTGTGGTTACGACTATACAGAAATACCTATATATCTGTCCAGCATCCAGAAGGTAATATGTATGGTGAAGAGAGTTGGTTTTTTTTTTTCATTTGGCTGTGCTGGGTCTTAGTTGCAGCATGCAGGATCTTCGCTGCCACATGTGGGATTCTTTAGTTGTGGCATGTGAGACCTTTAGTTGCAGCATGCAGGATCTTTTAGTTGTGGCACGCGGGATCCTTGAGTCGCGACAAGCGGGCTCTTTTAGTTGCAGCATGCAGGATCTAGTTCCCTGACCAGGGAGCGACCCCGGGCCCCCTGCATTGGGAGCATGGAGTCTTAACCACTAGACCACCAGGGAAGTCCCAGGAACAGTCACACTTAATGGAAATTCTGACCTTTGGGCAGAGAACTTGAAAGGGGTTTTAAAACAGAAACACATTTTTAGGGAAATACAGGAAGTTTTTTAGAAGTCAGTAGATCCGGGTCTAATTAGGGATCTGCTATTGATATTTTTCAAACATCAGAGCAAAACTAAGAACATTCTAAATGTAAGAAAGAAAAATTCCCCCATAACACACAAATGCCACAAACCAAACCGTCTTTTGATTCGTTCCTTATACTGTAATATTTGCTCACATATATATACAATATTTAACACAGCTTTAGATACATTTATACAGTTTTCTTCCCACAGAAGACTATAAGTATTTTTACTTATACTGTACAATATTGTTTCAAGTATTCAGAGAAGGATTTACTGACTACATTTTAAAACCTGGTTATTCTGGGATACTTGTTGACGCACGATTTGACCTTGTCTTAAAAAAAATAGTGTCGAGATTGTAGCTGAAAAAAGAAATGTCAGTCTTGTCATCTTTGACTTGAACGGACATGAGGAAACGTGCCGGTCACAGGTGACCTGGACCGCCACCACTCGGGGACTCCATGGCAGGACTTCTGCGGCAGAGGGTACTTGGCCTAAGGTTCTTCCTAACACTTCTGAGCCTTTGGTCTGTGAGGCTGACATTCTAGAAAGCTCAGCCGCAAATGGAGATCCAGCACAGAGCCCGCGCCAGAATCCTCTGGTGTCTTGTCCTGGTGAAAACAGGGAACGTGTGGCCACACAGGCGATGCTGTGAGGCTCACAGTGCAGCCTCCGGGAGCCTGCCTGGCCGGTCCAACCTTAGCCTGAGCTTCACCGTTTACACCACGTCGCTTTTTGAAATGTAAGCTCCTGACCATTCCCTGTTCTGCTCTGATTCAACCTGCGGAGCCCGATCTCTCCATCTCCGTCTGGTTCTGGAAGAGCGGCCTGCACCCTCGCCTTTGCCGCGCTGGGCCAACTGGAACCGCCGAACAGACACCCGCCGGATTGCCGCAGATCCCGGCCAGCGGCAGTTGGAGGCACGGCGCCATCTAGTGGAGAAACAAAATCCCCCATTGCTTTTTTTTTAATTGGCAGAGCATCCTTGAAGCAGACCAAAGAATCAGCGGCCCCCATTTGATACCAAAGGTGCTTGAGAACCAGAGAAGGAAATGGATTTCCCGAATGTCACACAGCCGGCTAGTGGCTGCATCAACACTACAGAACCTCATCATTGGAGCCTTGGTTCAGCATTCTTTGCACTATCCTGCAGTAAAGAAACCAGAAGATAAGAGAGCTTCTCGTTTCTGCTGACCATTTCAGACCTCTTCCGAGGTGGAGGTGAACACATGCGGGGACCAGTGTCTGAAGAGAAGGCTCACTGATGTACTGTCCTGTAGCATGTCTCGGCTGGACTGCCCGTGATGGGTGCAAGGCCGGAGCAAATCCAGTTGTCTGCCTTGCTCCCCTCCCCGACAGAGCTGCCGTGAAACTCAGCACATGATCAGACCACATCCATTGCACTGGGTTACTGAGCAGAAGATGCCACAGGTCACCTGTGCCCGGAGGGGAGAGAAGAGAAAGAGCGTGTGGACTGCCAGCCCCAGGCTTCCCCAGCCCTTTTTCCTTTTTTTTTTTTGAGCATTTTTTGCACCTTCGTGGTGGTCCCCAGGTGCTTCCTGGTCCTTCCAGGTCCCCAGATCCCGGAGGAGGGATGCGAGTGGGAGGGGGTGTGGCACCCCTGTTTCTTGCATTCTGGAGACTGCTGTCAGGAATTGCGCAGCATGTGGGCTCCTCAGCCAGTCTACAGCCAAAAGGCAACCAGACTGGGTAGATCGTGGAGAGGGAAACGCACGCTGCATTATTCAGTGTCAGTTTGAGGGGTGGAGGGAAAGGTGAAAGCTGTTGCCTAACTTCATTCCCTCGAAATAAAATCCTAAATGTTGACTTGAAACATATGGCTGTGCTTTGGGAGAAATCTTAAGTCTAGTTTCTCGTGGATACCCTAAAATAGTCAAAGAATTTCTTGGTTGCATTCTCTTTCTTCAGAGTCTGGGCCTTCCCTTGACTCCTAGACCATCATTTCAGCAGGAAGGATGATCCCATCTTGCTTTAAATCCAAGGTCACTGGCAGCGTCTTAAGCTGTCAATGTGAGTATGGAGGGCGTGCTATTAACCTTGGTGCTCCTTCCTTTCATTTAATGTCTTTAAAGCTGATTAGAGGAAGGGGAAATTTTCGTTTGTTTTTCTAACCCAGGGAATCTGACTTAGGGACTTTTGTGGACTGGAATGTCCTGACCTGGCCAAGATTGATAAAACCTTCAGTGCCCAGGGCCCTGGCTGAGTCACAGTGCAGCATCACATGGCCTGGTTTACTCCGGGTGAAAACATCCTAAGTTCAGTAGATGACAGAGCTGCTGGCTGAGGCTGTGCTGCAGCCCCCGAGCAGAAAGCCCAGCCGCAAGCAAGGTCCTGCCTCCATCGGCCTCACATCTCCTCCCCAGCCTCACTGTCCTGCTCCCCAAAAGTCATCCTCCTCCAAAGCGTGTGGTTAAACCTGGGCTTTGTGGCCATGTCCAGGAGTCTGCTGAGATGTAGAAGCCTAGACAGTCCTGCTTTTCAGCCCAACGCATCCCTGGGAAAGGGGCTATAAAGAGTATTTTTGTGATGTAGATATTTCCCACAGGGACACCGTTATAATCAGGGCACCTTTCTAACCGGAGACCTGGCACCACACGAATCCCCATGATAGCCAGCAGCAGGTCATAAAAGCCAATATGTCCCCAGGCCTCTGTAATCATCTCTCAGAAGAAAGTCTCTGACAAGCCCTTTGCTCTGGATTCTGGCAGGGCTCTCAGCTCATTCCTCAGTGTTCCTGAGCTGAGTGGTCCCTGCCCAGCAGCACAGGCCAGGGCCTCATCCCCCCCCACCTCTCCTGGCTTCGATCTTGATCCCCTAGTTGTTCCACACTGGCCGGCTCTTCTCCTTTCCTCACCAAATGCCTTTAACTAAAAGACCTTAGAGCAGTTCACAGTCTCCTATGCTCTCCTTCCCCGCAGCCCTGTAACCCCCGTGACATAATCCACGCTGTGACGAGCAGCCCCCCAGATCGTCCTAACAGCCTCCCTCCCCAAGTTATTGAACCTGAACTGTGATTAACATGTACAGAAACTCCCTATGTAATGCACGTACAGGTCTAACACAGCCAGAATATACACTCAATCCATTAGGCTTTATGAGGAAAAGGTACCTAAATAGGGCATTCATTTATTCCAAAGATATTTATTGACTTCTTTCTATGTGCCAGACACCTTCCAAGGCACTCGGATATAGTTGTTAATAAAACAGATAAAAACCCGCAAATGGCTTGAGAGGGGAAGGCATAATGGCATTTGTCTAATGAATGGAAGGACCATTGGTTTGGGAGTCAGGAAGTCTGAGGAGCCGGTCCAGATGCTCCCACTAACCGGCTAAGGCACTTCTCCGTCTCTGATCCAGACTCCTCACGGAGTCCTCCCCTGTGACCATCTAAGGGCACTTTGATTTGTGAGCCTCCTTCTACTGTGGAGTCTTTGGCTTCCCAACCAAGCGAGCAGAGCTCCCCTGCCTCTCCTTAAGTGGGGCATCATTCACGCCAGCTCCCCACTCTGCCCTCTCAATTCTTTTCTGCTTTGACAATTCTTTGGTCTTAAGAAAAAGAGAAAAGAGAGCCCCTCTCTATCAGGTTACCCTGCCTGCCTTCCCGCCTTATCCCCCCGGTAGCCTCCCTTCTCCGTTTTCCTGTGGTCACAGATATTTTTCAAGAGCAGTCAAATGACCGCTTCTTCAAAGATGGTTGTCACAGGAGGCCGCCTCTTTGGGGTCACGGTGATGCCTTCGGGGCCATATGTTCCCCTGGGCACCTCAGGGAGGCCAGCGGACAGGTTCCAGGGCGGGATTCTGCACAGTTGGTGCAACAGAACCACTGGAAACCAATTAACAGGCTGAAAACCAGAGAAAGGACGGTGGCCAAAGAACAGGCACCCCGTGGTAAACAATTACCAGTGTGGGCAGGGACAGCTATGTAGGTCAGCTCCCAGCCAGGGAATAGTTTTACAAGAGCAAAGTGCCAATCCCTTCTGGAAGCAGAATCTAGGTAAAGGTTTGCTTTCTCTCTTTGGGCAGATGACCACCTGGTTGCCCTGCAACTCCCCTTGGTTTCAGAGACATCTGGCCTTGGCTTCTACCTCCCTGCCAAAAGCAAGTGGCTCAGGTCCCTTCTAACCTTGACCTCCTGGAGGACAATCACGAGAGCGAGTGCTACATCCTGCTTTATGAACCAGGTCTGGACAGGGCGCCTGTATTGTACTCTCACCTTCTGAGGACACTGGATGTTTTCCGGCACAGGTGTAGGAGATGCTTTCTCATTTGTTTTTGAGCGCTCACACTCACCCTTGTAAAGATTTGCCAGTTTCAGATGAATATTTGGGGAACTCAGAAATTAAGATCAACAACCAAGCATTAAGAACTGTCCTGGCAGGGATTTGGTCAAGCAGGACAGGAGACTCCGGGATTCACATCCACTTGGGGGTGAAATCAAGTCCCACGAGCCCTTTGGGGCTCATACCCAGAGGTTCAGGTGACCTTTAACCTCTGTGACCTTTAACCTCCTCACATGGCACGGGTACAGGCTTTTACAGGTTACAACGTGCTTCCATACTTATCCTCTCTCTTTGGATCCTCAGAACAGTTTTGGAAAGTGGGCAGGGCAGGTGTTAACATCTCCGCTTTGTAGAGAAGGAAACAGGCTCAAAAATGCTGCAGGCAAATGGCATTATGTTGTTCTTTTTTATGGCTGAATAATATTCCATTGTATATATGTACCACATCTTCTTTATCCATTCCTCTGTTGATGGACATTTAGGTTGCTTCCTTGTCCTGGCTATTGTAAATAGTGCTGCAGTGAATATTGGGGTGAACTAATCTTTTCAAATTATGGTTTTTCTTCGGGTATATGCCCAGGAGTGGGATTGCTGGGTTATTTGGTGTTTCTATTTTTAGTTTTGTAAGAAAATTCCATACTATTCTCCATAGGGGCTGTACCAATTTACATTCCCACCAACACTGCAAGAGGGTTCCCTTTTCTCACATCCTCTCCAGCATTTATTGTTTGTAGATTTTTTTCATGATGGCCATTTGCAGCAACATAGATGGACTTAGAGATTGTCATACTGAGTGAAGTAAGTCAGACACAGAAAGACAAATGTCCTATGATATCACTTATATGTGGAATCTAAAAAATGGGTACAAATGAACTTATTTACAAAACAGTAGTCACAGATGTAGAAAACAAACTTATGGTTACCAGGGGATAAGCGGGGGAGGGATAAATTGGGAGATTGGGATTGACATATACACACTACTATATATAAAATAAATAACTAATAAGAACCTGCTGTATAGCACAGGGAACTCTACTCAATACTCTGTAATGGCCTATATGCGAAAAGAATCTAAAGAAAAAAAGAGTGGATATATGTATATGTATAACTGATTCACTTTGCTGTATACCTGAAACTAACACAACATTGTAAATCAACCATACTCCAATAAAATAAAAAATAAATAAATAAAAGGCTCTGGGCATGTTTGCTGAGCTCATATGTGACAGTCAAGCCTGGGGGTGCTGGGGGCCGGGGGGCGGCGTGGTCTCCTGCTGAGGCCGGGTCAGATAAGCAGTTGTACTCACGAAAGCATATGTCTGCCATCTCTTTTGACCTTATTCTAGGAAATTCTTCAGGTTTACTAGTAACTCATGGAGGCTGCTCCCAGCACATTGCTTGGTAGGCCAGAGCCACAGAACCCTGACGGGCATTTTTCCAGGTAGTTCCTGACTCTGCTTCAACAAGACCAGAGTGAAACTGCATCCCCTAAACATCTGTGGTTTCCCAGGGAAGTGACAGTTGCTGTTTGCTAAGAGCTTCAGAGGCTCTGCTCTCTGGTCCCCACTCAGGTGCAGCTTTGCCCTGAAGCTGTTTCCCTCGCTGACACACTTTGGCTTCCGACTTATGTGGAAGTGTTGACCAAACCCCAAGACTCTCCCCTTCTCAGGCACTGCTCGGGGCAGCTCTCTGGGCAAACGGCCCTAGTGTTGGTCAGACCTTCTGCTGGCCTTTTCACAGAAGAACAAAGAACCGTCATCCTCAACCTAGCAACATAAACCTCCCCCCATGAAAAACACCTGCTAACAGCTAGTCCTGCAGCCTTTCTTCAGATGATACATGAGGAAGTTTGCCAATGCAGTTGTCTGGAATCCTGATCTTAGTTAACTTTGCCAGCTGAGTTGTCTTCCTAAGTGAATTGCAGTAGAATTCTGCTTGGACTTACCTCCAACCAGCTGGACCAGCTGTAGCTCCCACCGGCCTCCCCCAATACTTTCCATGCAGTAAGTGCTCAGGTGAAACAGTTCGCTTTCCAGGCCCTCTCTAGGGCCTTGTTACCGAGGGGTTCGGGGCAAAGAAATTCATTGTGTGCCTGTAGGAATATAACATCTTTTTAAAACCAGGAATTGAGAAGTGTGACTAATGAGCACACTGTAAAAGCAGAGTGACCACCTCATTAAAGCTCAGAGCCCGATTTTGTTTCTTTTTATGGCTGAGTAATATTCCATTGTATATATGTGCCACATACAGAGTGAAGTAAGTCAGAAAGAGAAAGACAAATACCATATGCTAACACATATATATGGAATTTTAGAAAAAAAAATGTCATGAAGAACCTAGGGGTAAGATAGGAATAAAAACACAGACCTACTAGAGAATGGACTTGAGGATATGGGGAGGGGGAAGGGTAAGCTCTGACAAAGCGAGAGAGTGGCATGGACATATATACACTACCAAACGTAAAATAGATAGCTAGTGGGAAGCAGCCGCATAGCACAGGGAGATCAGCTCGGTGCTTCATGACCGCCTGGAGGGGTGGGATAGGGAGGGTGGGAGGGAGGGAGACGCAAGAGGGAAGAGATATGGGAACATATGTATATGTATAACTGATTCACTTTGTTATACAGCAGAAACTAACACACCATTGTAAAGCAATTATACTCCAATAAAGATGTAAAAAAAAAAAAAAGCTCAGAGCCATTGCCCAGGTTGGGCAGAAATGAAAATCCCCAAAGAAAGGCCACCCCATCCATTAATGAAGCACTTTACAAAAAAAGTGTGATAAGTATTCAGCAGACATTTTGATAGACAAAGAGCATTTACCAGAGGCCTTAAAAATAAAGCCCTGATTTCTGGTGGGATGTGTGGGGAGATAAGAGAGGTGAGGAGGAAGAGATTTCCAGCATGATGTACTTTATGTATCAAAGAGCCTCTAGTTTGGGATTTCAGGCTTCAGATGATTCTCAGCTCTTCCTCCCTTCTCGGCAAGGACTCTTCTGCCATGTTGGCATTTGCTGATTCTTCTGGAGCCCACCCCTGCTGTTGTCGTGAGGTTGAAAGAGAGAATCCACAGAAAGCTTGAACTTGAGAGCCTGGCACACAGCAAGCGTTGAGGGTATTTGTTGCCTGGGCGATTCATGATATCATCTTTGGGGGAGGAGACATGTCCCTTTTGCAAATTGGGGAAGGAGAGGCAGGGGGCAGGGAGGCCTGCTGTCCACGGTCCCTGCAGAAGGTCTCAGCTGCCCCAGGCTTGTGTGTCAGGGCCAGTCCGACTGCAGCAACAGTGCTGGAGAAAGGCCAGCCTGCAGGGCGGTGGGCCGCTGGCCAGGGTCCGTCCCCCTGCAGCCCAGCCCTCCTCCGAGCACCTTGGCAGTCTGGGTTGTGCTCAGACAGCAATGCTGACCCACCAGCGTGGTTGTAAACAGTGAATCTCCATGCTGTCCTCTATAAAGAACCTTGTCAATTGTCGAGTGGCTTGGAGTGAGCTGTACGTACTTTATGCTGCAAGAGGCTTAGCTCAGGGCCTCCAAACCTATCTTCCGGTCTCACCCTCCTTTACCCTTCACACAGTCACCAACAGGCCTTTCTAGAACCAACTTCTGATGATACACTCCTCTTTGGAAATCTCTGCAGGCTCCCCTTTGCCTACAGGGTCAAGGGCACAGTCCTTAGCATGGACTTCTACAATCACCCCACCAAACACTCCCCCAGAAGGACACACCCCAGGCACTCTGTACTCATCATTCACGGCAGGGCAGGACTTTCCTGGCACCATGCTCATCCCACTGCCTGGAAGGCTGTCCCCTACCCCCTTCTCTGCCTGGCAACCTCCTGCTTCATCATTCAAGACTCAGTTGCAAGGTGACTCCCCCTCTATGTGGCCTCCCTTGACTTTCTCAAGCAGAGGTTCACACACTCCTTGGTGAGCAGGAACCTCCTGCCTGGTGAAGGTCAAGATGTTTCCTGTTATACAAGGGCCAGCTCCTGCCTACCAGCCACCCCGCCAGCCCCAGCTTCTGCGTGGGGCTTGGGTACTGCTGACCAGTGTAGCCTGGCCTTGGGAAATGTCACATGCTCTCCGTTTCAGCCTCCTTAGGAGACTTAGGATAAACATTTACCACAGAAATTGTCCTAGACCTGGAAATTGTATAACTGAAGATTAGGGGATATTAAATACTGTTAAAACATCTCATCCTTTTTGTGATAATGAAACAGAGAAGCACGGGGACCTAGAACTGAAATGTGCTCTGAACTCTAGCAGGGATTCTCAGCTGAGGGTGGGAACAGAGGCATTTCGGAGTCACCCACAGGGCTTTTCTTACACAGATTGGATGCTGGTGCCCCTCCCCCCCCAGTCCACCCACCCCTGTGCCCCGCTCTGACCCACCCTAATCACTGAGCTTCAGAGTCACCTCTGTGCTGGGCACAGTGACGCTTCCTTGCTGAATCTCTCCTGCCTCGTCTATAAAAGGGAGGGGATGATGTCAGCCTCAGAGGAATACCCTGAAGATTAAATGAGAATCTACCTATGAGGGTCTTAGGTGGCACTAAAAAGAAGTTAGTTCCATTCCCCTGTCCCTTCCTCACTTCAGCTAGATATTTGCCCCGGGTCGCACAGGCGGCCATGGAAGGGAGTCCTCAGCTGTGATGGGTGAGACCAGAGGGTGGGATGCCTGGGGCCCAAGGCAGCCCCTTTTCCTCTTCTTTCTACTGCCTCGGAAAAAGCTCTGCCCACAGACACTTCATAGCAAGGGGTTCCGTAGATACTCACTCATGTCTGTGACCGAGTGCTAGGTGCAGAGGCGGCGCCTTTGCCCCACCATCTCTGGTCAGTGCCCTGTGAGTCCACCGGCTTTCATCACTGGGGTGTGGACGGGCCTGGAACGGCTGAGGTGCTCTTCCAGGAAGTACACCAGGTGGTGCTGCGGAGTAACCAGAGGGTCCAAACGGAGGGACCCGAGAAGGAGCACTAGCATCCCGACTAGGCGGCTATACTGGGGGTGACAGAGAGCCCTTGGTGGCCCTCTGCTCAGGAACCCTGACGGAACGCCCCTCTGACTCATTTGAGCACAAGCCAGAGCACCTCCCTCCGTGCTCCTTGCTGAGTTGTTGACAAGAGCGTTGACCATGTGCCACATTCAATTCTAGGTGTGGTTTAACCCTTTTAATTCTCACAACCCTGAGAGCTAAGCACACAAACTGCCCTAATGAAAAACACTGGGCAGCTGAGGCACAGAGAGGTGCCATAACGTGGCCCAGGTGACCTGGCCGCTAGGTGGGAGGCCTGGGATTAAGCCCAGGTGGTCTGGCCTCCTTACACAAAGAGCTGATTTTACTCCCGCAGCTTAAATAACTTTCAGGTTATCTCCAGGTTCTAGGGTCAATCAGCAGCCCTGGCTTAGAGAAGATACCTCAGGAGGCTGAAGATTCCACTTCCTCTTGGATAATAGGCCTTTAGATTGCCACTTTCAAGAGGCCCAAACCCAGCCTACCTGGGGCACGCTCTTGGGCAGTGGGGCTTTCGTTCACTCATCCCATACAAGTTTACCAGCCAGGCAGGGGGTGCCAGGGGTACAGACGGGCAAGGTCTCAGACCTTGTGGACTTCATATTGGGGTTGGGGAAACAGCTAACAAGCAAATCCCTAAGTAAGAACATTTCAGGTAATAATAAAAAAGAAAGTAAAGGCAGGTTAACAGGGTAGAGACTGAACGATAGTTGGAAGAGGGGAGGGAAGGGGTGAGCAGGTTGGTGCAGCAAGATCACTCTGTATGAAGTTTGAACTGCACATTTCCTAATTCCGTGATCTCCTTCAGGCGGAGAAAATGTCATCGGACTTTTGCACAGCAACCTCTGCATACACCCACTCGTGTAATCACCCTCTCCTGGAGTACAGTCAGCTTAGGCACAGGCTATGCACGAAACGAGGGAAGACTTATTCTCTAAGTGCCAGAGGTGCTGGAGCTCGGACAGGCTGTCTGTGTGCCTTGCTTGCCCACCTGGCCCCAGGTGTAAATGGTGCAGAAACGCAGGCCCATTCGGGCTGGGTAGCTGGCCCTGTCAGAGGACAATTGTTGAACTTGAACCTCAGTTTTGAGCCTTTTGCAGGAGGAGCCTATTCATGCTTACAGCTTGGCAGCGGTGCTTGCTTTTAGCCAAATCTCCAGTTACGCATAATAAAGACCCAGTCCCTGGTGGGCTGCAGAGCCATAGAATTGAAGGGGTCCTGAGAGATTGCCCAGCCTCTGTCTTCAGACAGGGAATGTATAAACCACCCTGGTCCCAAGGCACTATCTCGCTTCCTGAATGTATCTAAGGACAGAGATCATAGAGGGACCCCAGATGCATTCACCCACCCATGTCCTCAGGGTGAGGGCTCTGCCTCCAGTCAGGGCGTCTTCATTCAGAAATGTGGTCTCTGAAAGGGACCCAGCAGGGCCCATTAATGTATTGGGTTACTTATCCGGTGGCTGTCTCCGCTACAGACTGGGCTTCTGTTCTTGTGAAAATGGGAAGCCTATAGAGAACAGGAACCTCCCTGTCTTCACGGTCCCTCACTGCTAAGAATGTATTATCTTGATTAAGGTAATGAGAGATGTGCTCTGAAATACGTGGATGAGGACCAAAGCAGATGGACGGAATTAATTTGTGTTTGCCAGCTCTACCCAGAGCACTGCAAGGACTTTGAAAACCATGCCAAGTTCCTTGGGAATGGCATCATGGAGACACGCCACTGTGAACTGGATGTAGGGCTTGGGTGACCCAAATGACCTGTCAGTTCTATGCCTTTGATGCTGAGTATTTGTTTTGTTTTGAAAGCAGGATCTTTAACAGTTTCATTTGCAGAACATTGGCACCTACCAGGGGCAGCCCCATTGCTAGGTACCCAGAGAAGCACAGGATAAATGAGTCACAGGCCGGTGTTGAAGGGCCTCGCAAACTTGTCAAAGAGGCCAGCTGTGTGCCGGTTCTGGGACATCGCTCCTCCCCTGGCTGGTTCTCTCCTACCCAGCCCTCGAGCCTTCAGAAGCTTCCCCCATCCTCCATCTGTGATTCCATAATATCCTTTAATGTATTCATTAATCCCCCAAACACTTACTGAGTGCCTGCTGTGTGCCAGGCACTGCTTAGATGCTTGTGCTAATCTGGCGATATGACAGTTTTCTGTGCACCCATCGGCCTCCTTCACTGCACGGGGGCTCCTTTAGGGCCGTGAGCACATCTTCATTCTTGTGTTCCCAGTCCCTGGAGCAAAGCCCCTGCTCCATAAACGTCTGTGGAACAAATGAAGAGAGAAATGACAACAAGAGGGGTAGTTCCTAAAATAAAAATGAGCATTTATCCCTATTTTTACTGGTGTCAGAACATTCTCAATAAAACGTTACTTCTTCTGATTCTTCACCACAGCCCCTTGGGAAGATGGAGGCTTGGGTGAAATAGGAGCCACCCAGTAGCAGATTGGGTTCTTGATGCCAAAACCTGTGCTCTTTCTACTCCACATAGGAGTGTTTCTTCTGTGAGAACTTGGAGGGGGGTGGGTACTGAGCTGGGGAAGCCCAGGGAAGAGAGAGGTCGCTCCTGCAGAGAACATCAGAGAAGGCTGAGCCTGAGGCTGCAACTGAGAGGTGGCTCCTGACAAGCAGAGGTGGGGTTGGTGGGGAGGAAGCCCATGGCCCAGGGCAGGTTCCAAGGCCAGTCACTGGCCTAGCCTGCTGAGAGGGAGCTGAAGAGAATCAAAGACCGTAGGTGTTGGAAGGGACCTTGAAATGACCCAGCCCAGTAGTTCTTAGCCTGGGGACCCTTAGCATTCCCTGGAGGCGGTTCTAAAAGGGTGGTTCCCAGGCTCCAACCCCAGACACTTTAATTCAGAAGATCTGGGGCGAATCTTTCTAAAACTCTCCAGAGCCTTCCGGATGCTGAGGCCCCTTTTAAAGTCCATTCCTCAGGTTTTTTTTTTTTTTTTTTTTTTTTTTTGCCTATTAAACACAGTCTTTGAGTTCAAAAGCCGTTTGGGAGGCATCATGGCTACACCGCGTCAAAGCCTTGCTGGAGGTGGTCTGAATTTTCCCCAATACTTGCAGCCTCGCCCTTGTCTGCCAGCTGCATCCCCCACCTCGTCCTCCGCATTCCCCCACCCCACCCCCGCCTTTACACACTGGTCTTCCCACTCCTCTGGCTGAAAATGAAGGAGCAGCCTCTGCTATTGACTGTGAGTGTGTATGTTGATTTGGTCTCTCTTGAGCACCGGGCTCACACTTGAACTTCCTGGAGACGGGACTGAGGACTCTAGACTGGTTGATGCCGGATGCCTTGGCTGGCCCGGCCTCGGGGGAATGACTGCAGGAGTGGAGCACAGCCTGAACAGCCAGAACCAAGTCCAAGAGCATCTTCAGTCAGTCCTGGGAGTGTCTCCTTGATGGCCATTTCCAGTACAGATGGCAGTGAGGGCAAATGCTCTCGGCAGGGTGTACTGATTTCCTGAGCTCCCACACTGGCCCTTGCCTCGGTCTGCCTCTTGTTCCTCCTCCATCCTCTTTTTAAATCCAAATTAAAAGGTGTTAGAAGACTGTGGCAGGGTAGCCTGGGTCCTCAGACTGATCATTCATGGCTTTGACCAGGCTCCTGGGCAGCTGAGCATGCAGACCTCCTTCCAAGACTATTTGTCGTAGATCAATAGGAATATTTTCTGCCACTATGGAGTGTAGTTGGTTTCAGACTACTGTCAAGTGAGATAAAAGACGAGTATAATACTCACCACATAAGATTTTTTAAAATTTACATGCCTCTTCCCTCTAGACGGGAAATTCCTAGAGAGCAAAGACCCACCTGATTCATCTTTATGCTCCGTGTCTGGTGCACGTACATGTCCATTTTGTTGGTTCAATGAAAAGATATGTATTTAAGATTTGATTCATAAAAATCCGATATGCATACTGTTCAGTTCATGACTATATATATTTTGAAAAGTGTAATGTTTATATCAACTATGATGCATATAGCAACAAATATGAATATTTCGAACAAATTTCTCTCTCAGCCCCCCCCATCAGTCCCCACTTTCATAGGGTCCCAGATTATGACAACAAATTAAATGCACCTTGAGGGACTTCCCTGGTGGCACAGTGGTTAAGAATCCACCTGCCAATGCAGGGGACATGGGTTTGATCCCTGGTCAGGGAAGAACCTACATGCCATGGAGCAACTAAGCCTGTGTGCCACAACTACTGAGCCTGAGCTTTAGAGCCCACGAGCCACAACTATGGAGCCCACATGCCACAACTACTGAGCCCGTGCACCGCAACTACTGAGCCCACATGCCTAGAGCCCATGCTCTGTGACAAGATAAGCCACCTCAATGAGAAGCCCGTGCACGGCAATGAAGAGTAGCCCCCACTCGCCACAACTAGAGAAAGCCCATGCAGAAATGAAGACCCAACGCAGCCAAAAAATAAAAATTAAAAAAAAATTAGTGTACCTTGAGTTTTTAATTTTAATATTAAAAATATCCTGGGGCCTCCCTGGTGGCGCAGTGGTTGAGAGTCCGCCTGCCGATGCAGGGGATACGGGTTCGTGCCCCGGTCTGGGAGGATCCCATATGCCGCGGAGGGGCTGGGCCCGTGAGCCGTGGCCGCTGGGCCTGCGCATCCGGAGCCTGTGCTCCGCAATGGGAGAGGCCACAACAGTGAGAGGCCCGCATACCGCAAAAAAAGGAAAAAAATATATATATATATCCTGAAAGACATGCAAAAAGTGTTAATATTTAATAGTAATCAAAGACATGAAAAATATTTTTAAAAAGCATTTAGGTTCTTTTTTCAACAAAAGTAAAGAAAATTGTAACAAGCAGTAACCTCAAAACTGAAGATGCTGCATGAAACTATTAAGTGCTTGTTATATAATCCTTCAAAAAGCAAAGCAGAATCCATAAAGTTTATATATATATATACATATATATATATATAATTGGACTTACCTATTCCTATTCCTGCAAATCTGTCCTAAAGAAATAATTCAAAGGATGCAAAAAGCTACATAAATGAAGATTTTAGCATTGACTTCTGTAGCAAAACAAAAACAAAACCTGGAAATATGTAAATGTTCCCCAAAAGGGAAATAGCTTAATAAATTACAGTACATCAACATGTTGAAGTATTACTCAGTCTTACAATAATTATGAAGACTATAGAAACTTGGAAAAAGAATATAAAACTGCTGTTTTTGCTAGGATTACAAATGCTAAAAATATGCATGTATGCCTACTGACAAGAAGGTAATGTGCAAACTAATGTAATCTTTAAGAATGAGATAATATACACCAAGATGTTAACAACGGTTGTCTCTGACTGAAAGGATCATGGACGATTTTTAGTTTCCTCTTCCATCTTCCCTGTATTCTTCACGTTTCCCATTATTAAAAGAAAAAAAAAAGCCTGTGTTTTGTTTTGGGGGCAGGGTGTAATGGATTCTGAAGAGTAAACCTCTTCTGCTTGGAAAAATCATTTATGATGACGGTGCATACTATGGGTTAGCATTTACTTCACTACTGTTTTTACAGTAAAATTAATACTTCTTGAAAAAGTAACTGGATTCGATACCCAGAAGCTGACTGCTTCTCAGGACATCTGTGGCTACTTCTCCAATCTTCATTGCTCACTTGGATTGTAGAAGTAATAGCTTCTACTTGTTCTTCCATCTTCTGAGCTTGTCTGTGCTCAGCACAGCAGCCAGAGTGCTGATGTGAACATATATGTCCGTAGACTCCTCCGCCCAGCACCCTGCAGTGGCTCCCGTTCTACCCAGAGCTGCAGCCCCTAAAAGGTCCCAAATGATCTGTCTCTCCGCCCCCATCTCCAACAGCTCAACCCCTTCCTCCCACCAGCCACACTGACTGCACTTTCCTCCAACAGGCTAGATGTGCTCCCGCCTTAGGACCTGTGTGTCCCCTCCACCAGGAGCAGGCTCCCCGCCCCCGGAGCCCCGCCCCCACCCCCAGGAGCACCACTGAGTCTCATTTTCAAGTTCTTTGCTCAGATGTTGCTTTGTCTGTGAGGTCTGCCTTGACCACCCATCCCCCATGTAAGATCTCATCCTCTGCAACGCCTATGCTCTCCAGATCCCCCTCACCCTCCTCTGCTTTTCCATTTTCCATCACCTGTATCCTTTCCTATCCTACTATATTATTTATTATGTATATTGTTCCTTTTCTGTCTCCAGGCATTTGAATGTAACCTCCATAAGGGTAGGGAATTTGTGCCTGCTCTGTTCACTGATAGACCTAATAAGTGCCTGGCCTATAGGTGCCTATAGATACATTTTGAATTAATTTGTTACAGCTAATTTGAATAAGGTGAGCTCCTGCTAGGACCTCCATTAAGAAGGAGAAATGTGAGCTGAGGTCCAGGACTGGGTTGGGGAAACTAACAAAGCTCTATTGGGTCTGGATCCAGAGTCTTTGGGACATGGCCCATTCAAGTATGGTCTGGGTTGACCCTGCAGTACATCCAGGGGCTGTATGCAGGGCTGGCATGGAGACAGCAGGTGATTTCCAGACTGTGCTTCCCAGTAGGGAGGATGAAAGTTGCCATCATTCTCCCACGGCCTGTCTGCAGGTGGCTGGCCACTCTTATTAACAGTGGGCTGGGGCTAAAGCAGACCCAGGATGTCTGTCGGTGGTACTCACCAACCACAGTAGACCCACGATCCTAACCTCTCTGCTAGAGGGCAGATGTCAGAGAGGTGCAGCTCTCAGCAGGTCCAAGGCCCTACAGCACAGCTCTCCTCAGTGTAAAGAACAGAAGAACAGGTGGGCGTGGAAGTTATGAAGCTAGGAGCTTTGTTAATTACACCAAAGGACAGTGGTTTTATTTGCCCTCCTGAGAGGAAATGCACCCCAGATCAGCCGCTGGATTTGGCTGAATGGAATGGAGGCAGGAGAGGGAGGGAGAGAAGAAGAGGTAAACAATGTATTATTTTACTGGAACAAGGATTTCTCATAAAGTAATGTTGGTGGTAATTATACCCCTAGAGTTAGATGGTAATTGATGTAACCTATATATTAAGTGAAATAGCAAACTTTTTAGTTGCATCTCTTAATTAAAGCAATTAATAGCTTTGAAATTCTCTACACACTTAGTCCAAAAACTTTCATGCATTTCCTTCCTCTGCACATTGCCTCTGGTCAGGGTTTTTCCCCTGCCTACCATGCATTGGTCTTGCTGCTGTCAGGTTTGTTTTTGTTTTTGCAGAAACAGTCCACATTGGTGATGTGGTCAAGCTAAGTCCACTTGGGTAAATTCCAATTTGTCAAACTATCTTTCCTTTTCTTTTTCCTTAAGAAAATGGATTGTGTATCCAGAATCGGACCATCTCTCATAACATTTATGGCTACGCCCCTGGCCCAAGCCACTACCATCTCTCCTCTGGTTACTGTCAACGTCCAGTAGTTGGTCTCCGACCTTCCACCCTGACCCCTACAGTCTGTTCTCAACACAGCAGCCAAAGCGCTCCTCTGAGCAGGACTGGGAATGAGGCTCACTTCGTTGTACCCATTGGCAGTTGTCACATCAGTTGTTCAGCTTCTTGGGGTGGGATTTAAGTGTGTCCAAAAATACTTCCGGAGATGTGTGCTTGTGTATCAGCTGTTCAGGATTCCTGCTGTTTCCTCAGCTGTTTGAAGGTAGAGGCACACAGAGGGACGTCAGCAAGGGCTGGTAGAAACTGCCCTCACCAGGAAGGGAAAATGTCACATCACCGGTGCAGACGCAAAATAAAACACCCAATTTTGTTTTTATAATTGAGTGACTGTCTTGTTTGTTGGTGAGTCACCAAAGGTCTGCTCCACTTGGATGGCCAACTCCTCCGCAGTGGCCCCCGACCCTCTCTGCTTCTATGGTGCGGTTGGGTCGGTTCTGATTTCAGGGCGAGGGTAAACATGCTCAAAGTTTTAACTTTATTGTGGTGTGTTGCCTCGATGGACTAAGAAAACGGATATTCCTGCTTAATTCTCAGAATGATTTCCACACTAATGCTGAAGTCAAATGATCTAGTTTTCTTTGCAATTCTGTTTAAAAGGGATAAAAGTAGATCCACTGTAAAAGGCTCATCTAAAATATACCCCAAACCACGGGAAACTGAATACCCCTTTATCTCAACATATTATGAAGACAACTAAAAATCGTGTAAAGAGAAACCTTTTTGCCTCTTGGGGCATTAGACATTAGACACCCCTTTCAAATGGTGATAAGAGAATGAACAAAAGCAAAGTCTAGTGCGTGGAATGCCTTACTTTTGTCATGCCTGATAGTGAGACTGATCTGTCACTAGTCTTGAAAGTTTCTCATTGGAATGGAAGCCTCAAGGCTTGTCTTGCTTTTTTGTTTGTTTGTTTGTGAAGGGTTTTCTGTGGGGAGCTCGGGGATGACCGCTGGCCCATGATCCCGTTCACCTCACTTCTTCAGCAGGACAGCCCTGGATTCACGGCTGTGGGCTGGGTCCCCAGGTACTTTCAGGGCAAGGGCTGTGGTTGTGTTAGAAGCACCTGCCATCTGTTGGTGAAAATTTTTTGGATTCTACATGATGAGTCACTTCTTTCTTCTGCTGTTCCTTCTCCTGCCAGGACGCATTCACCTACTGGATTTTATCAGGGGATGGAGTGGAATCTCTCATCATGAAGCTTTGTCCTATGCAACATCCATGTCCCTAATGAGCCATCTTCCTGCTGCCATCACTAGAAGAGGTGGGGAGGAGTTTCCTCTGTGTTCCCGCAAGGTGGGGAGAAGACCCGGCAGCCATCCAGTCTGGCCCTCACTCCAGGGCCCTCCCAGATAAAGCTACAGCTGCCGCCCTCAGCTGGTTGGAGTTGACAGTCCAAGGTGGTTCCACATGGTCTTGCCAATGCTCTCTTGCTAGGGCACCAATGCCTGTGAGCCGGTGTGGCACAGGGCAGACCCTCACTGACTGTGGGTTAAATGAATGACTCGGGCCTGTGACTGCAAAGTGGGCCAACTTCAGACCTACCAGGGCCACCAAGAGTTAGGCCCTGGGCTCAGCTTAGCCCATTAGGCCAGGGCACCTGATTGGCAATACCACCTACAGAGCCAAGAAGGCTGAAGTTCTGATACAGTGTGTTCTTGCCAACCTCAAAAGGAGAGTACGTGGAATGATTTGGGGAAGAAATTCAGGAGTTTCTTCCCCTACAGGCCAGCTTAGTGCTCTGATATGAGCTGAAATTTCGCAGGAGCTTTCGGAAGGGTGGGCATCTGGAGTGCCTGGGGAAGAGGACTTGGATCAAACAGCAGGGCCAAGTGCTTTGCCAAGGAGAGAACTGAAGACGGGGTTCACAACGCCCTCTGTCCACTAGCGTGGGTGGCTGAAGCCTTGGGCTGAAATAAGAAGATGCACTTCTCCACTGACTCAGTTTCACGCAAATCAGTTTTTATTAGTAGTATTGTCATCTTTTGTCCCCGCAGAAAAAGTTTATTTGAAACAAAAGACTTGCTTCAAATCTAGCTTTGTTCACATATCCCCAAATATCTTAAAATATTTCTATGCTTTATGCCTTCCATTTTGTTCCCACTACCCCCAAAATTCTAAGCTAAATAGCAGTAGCAAACCCCTAAGTGCAGAACATTCTAACTCCTCCATGCTCCATTTCACTGCAATTTTCTAAAGATTTCCTGCCTGGAGAAATTACCAAGTCCCAGGTGGGTGGGATTTTATTCTTACCACAGAGTAGGTGGTAAGAATAAAATGTGGGAGTCTCTTCCCCCAGCCTCCTAGATCAGAGGCAGAGTTCTGTGCTCGAGTCCTGGGTAGGAGGCGAAACCCCTGGACTGTGAGTACCGGGCTCGAGTCACCAGGCCCTTCTGCGTGGTCAGCAGCCGGGGGATGTGGCCAGCGGCCTGGGCCTGCCCAAGGCGCCAGCAGCCCCAGCTGACCTTTGCAGTCAGAGGAGCGGCTGACCAAATGGCACTAAGAAATTTTGCAAAACATTCCAAAATAACCTATTCTAGAATGATCTGGGTGGCGTGGGATGCAGTTAGGACAAGTCGAGCCTTCTTCAGAGGAAAGGATGTTGGTGTTCATCTCCAGGGCCAAGTATCAATTTGCTGGGAGTAACATTTCCAACCACAGGGCTTACCTATGCACGAGATGCACTCGTTGCTATGCTTCTAGAAGTCCTGCCTTCTCTGTGTACCTAGCAAGTAGGGGTGCACATCAGTACTCAGGGCTTTGTGATGGCTGGGCTCTGGGAGGACAGGTGTTCTCTACTCTGAACGGTGATTTGGCCATAAAGGGGATCCAGGTGAGATGTGGGAGCCTTGCTCAGCTCACAACACGAGGGAACTTTGGAAAATTTCCATGTCACCATTTCAGAGCTGGAAAAGCAAGACTCCGGGGTCTGCCACACAGCTACGGGTGTCATGCTGATCGACCAGACATTTATTTGGGCACATGGTCTCAGCATAGGCACAGCAAAGCGACACCAAACCGAGGCGCCCTCTTCCTCTGGGGGATTCTAAATCAGAACACGGGGGCACCCCTGTCGTCTCAAGGGAGCGTCCGTGTTTGAAGTAGGGGAGACCCTGAAACTGGGGGATAAAACAATGTATCTACACCCAGATAAGCCAAGGGGGTCTTTCCTATAAGCTGGTGCAGACTTGTAGGTTTGTGCCTTTTCAAAACAAAAGATGCCACCACTGACAAAAGCAAAGGATGTAAGATTACACTGGCTTTTCTCAGTTTTGGGAAAAGTTTGTGCAGAGAGTAGCTACCAAAAATTGTAAACCTCGTCATTCTCTATTAAAAATAAAGTAGCTCCTGGCTAATCCCTGCTTATGGAAGGGATTCACTTTCCAGCTCTGGGGCTCTTTCTGAAATGTTGGTGTATTGGGGGATTTGTATTAGCTGAAGACCTATTCTTTCCTCTGAAACCACTTCACACAAACGGTAATCCCCGAGAAACTCGAGCCACCGAGCTTGGCAAAGGGGTGGCTCCCAAAATAGGGTCAAGCGCCTGTTTCTTAAAGATGCTTGCAAGAAACACAAAGGCCAGTGCAGTATTTCCTGAACCCTGGTTATTTACCAGACCAGAATCCTCTCTGGGAAGTGTTTAATTCTGCATCAAATACAGAAAGGCAAACCATTGGCTTCAAGAGAGTGCAAGTTCATTGTAAAGGTAAGCAGGTGCTTCAGAAAGGACCCAAGGAGAAAAGGAGAAGGCCTGGTCACAGCTGTTCCAGGAACAGCCTCGGTCACTTGCCAGTTCACTCCCGTGGTGGAGAGAAGTTAACAACTGGAAGAGAATCTCCTTAATGCATCTGGTGCCTGTGTAGATGTCACTGCTTCAAAGAAGATGCTCTGAGGGTGAGTGTCCCAAGACTCACAGCTGCACCAGATTCACATGGCACTTGGAACCAAGCTGCCTGGGAGGCTGTGGCACCCAAGCAGGCTCCTTGCTCGGAGACCCAGGACCCCAGCTGGGTGGCTGCGGACTCAGGGCCCTCCCTCCCCATCTTCCTGTGAGATGCCCAGCACCGACTTGTGGAGGATTCCGCACTCCTGCAGAGACTTGGTGAGGTCAGAGAAATGCCTCCTGGGCACTTCCATCGTTTCAATGCTGCAGTGTCGGTAGGTGGCCTTGTTCTTGTGTTCGGCCACGGCGACAACGGTGTATAAGTCATCAGTTGGCCGGAAATGGTGGACAAACCTTCGTCCTGATGGTGATCTCACAGCAAGCAGCAGCCTTGGCTCTTGATCTGATGGTTCCTCCAGGTCTCTGGCCCTGTAGGAGCTTTGTCTCTTGGTCCGCACGATGAATTTCCTCTCCGGGGAACAAGGTTGAGCTCGGGAATCTTCTTCACTCATCTTCACGGTGCAGGTCTCCGCTTGGTAAAGAGCCTGGGTGCTGCTCAGCTTCAGGGAACCAGTCATTTTAGCAACTGTTTCCAGGGCCCCCTCCTCCAGGGTCTTCCTGTTGATGGAAGGAAGGACTGGGTATTTATTGAGGGAAGAGGATGCCCCTATGGGCACCTGCTGCAGCAGCTCCAGGACCTCATCGGGGGCTCCCTGATTTGGAGATTTGGGTGTGCAGGCTCCCGGTTTCTGGCTGCTCGACGACTCGCAGGGAATGGCTGGAGGTGAAGATGGTGTGAGGCTGCCGCATCCCTCCGTGCCTGCGGGCTTATGCAGACTTGGACGAGTACGTCCCTTGGCGGACTTGGGTCTTGTGACGTGCATGTTTAGTGAGTCTGGCTGCCAAACGAAGCTGTCAGCTGCTGTGCTGACAACAGTGCTGCGTTCGGGGGGGGCGCTATTTTCACAGGGGCTTCTGTGGCCATTGCTCCTCAAGACCCCCTAAGGAAGCAAAAGAGAGGAGGCTGTGGGTTAAATGTTCTAGGACTTCTGGACCTGAGCCATTCACTTCCCAGGATCCAGAATAAGGACCGGCCACAATGGGGGCAGGAGGGGGTGGGCAGAGGAGCTTCTCTCTGGATTTCTGGCATCTGGAGAAGGGCACCAGCTGCAATTCATTCATTCCTTCATTCCAGGCATTGGAATATATCAGTGAACCAAAGTCCTTGCAACTTAAATTATCATAGTGAGAAAAGGCTGGTGTTAAATCCACAAGTAAATAGATACTTTCAATGACTAATAACTGCTATGAGGAAAATAAAGTATTGCACCAGTGAGTGAGTAATTCTTATTCTTACGGGGGGTCGGGAGGGCTTTAACCTGAGAGACCAGATTGATGAGAAGGAATAAGCCCTGTTACGATCGAGAGCAGGGCTCAGCTAACTTTTTCTCTAAATGGTTTTGGCTTTGGGAGCCACATGGTCTCTGATCCAACCACTCACCCCTGCCCCTGTAGCACAAGAACAGCCATAGACAATACATAAGAAAGGGACTGCGGCTGTGTTCCCTGTGTTCCCAGGCAACTTTATTTACAAGGACAGGGGTGGGCCCCATTTGGCCCACAGGCTGTTTGCCCACCCTTGCTCTAGGGGGAAAGTGTCCCCAGTGAGGGAAGAGCCAGGGTCCAGTCCTGAGGGCGGAATCTGCTGGCTCCCAGGGTGGGGCGCTCCGCCCTACGCTGTCCACAGACCTGGACGCCCAGAAGAGAGCGTTACCCATGGCTGCCTTTGCTCAGAAGAGAGAAAGTATCCCTGTTCAGATACCCAGCAGGGAATCCACGCTCAGCTTCACTCAAGAGCTGAGAGCTATATATATGTGTTAGCATACGATATTTGTTTTTCTCTTCCTGACTTTCTTCACTCTGTATGACAGACTCTAGGTCCGTCCACTTCACTACAAATAACTCAATTTCACTTCTTTTTATGGCCGAGTAATATTCCATTGTATATATGTGCCACATATGGAATCTGAAAAAAAAAAAAAAGGTTATGAAGAACCTAGGGGCAGGACGGGAATAAAGACGCAGACCTACTAGAGAATGGACCTGAGGACACGGGGAGGGAGAAGGGTAAGCTGGGACAAAGTGAGAGAGTGGCATGGACATATATACACTACCAAATGTAAAATAGATAGCTAGTGGGAAGCAGCCGCATAGCACAGGGAGATCAGCTCGGTGTTCTGTGACCACCTAGAGGGGTGGGATAGGGAGGGTGGGAGGGAGAACCAAGAGGGAGGGGATATGGGGATATATGTATATGTATAGCTGATTCACTTTGTTACACAGCCGAAACTAACACACCATTGTAAAGCAATTATACTCCAATAAAGATGTTAAAAAACAAGAGCTGAGAGCCTGAGCTTCCTGCCACAGGTGGCAGGGGGGGTCCCGCCCGGTATTCACTGGGGAATCACCCCCCTCTGCCATGCCCATTTTCCCTTTCCCCTCCATACTTTATTTTCCTTTCTACTGGCTTTTCATTCAACCTTGCTAGGTGGCTCTGTACAAGTCACTTCATGCAACATCCCTCTGCTGCCCTCACTTTGTCATCAGGCTGGGGGAGAGGAGAAGGAGACCCCACTGCTGGTCCCCCCATTGGCCAGAACTCACAGGGGGGCACTCAGCTTCTAGACCAGGGATGGCAATCCCTTTCCGTAAATGGCCAGAGAGTAAATATTTTCGGCTTCGTGGGCCACAGTCTGTCACAACTACTCATCTCTGCCCTTGTGGTGTAAACGCCGCCATAGACAGTGTGTAAATGAACGGGTGTGGCTTTGTCCCAAGAAAACTGCCTTTATGGACACTGGCATTTGAATTTCATATCATTTTCATGCGGCACAAAATCTTCTTCTTTTTATTTTTTCCAACCATTGAAAGTGTAAAAGCTATTGTTAGCTCACGAGCCACACAGACACACTGGTGTGATCTGGCCTGTGGGCCATGGTTTACCAAACCCCGTCCTAGGCCACCTCCAAAGGGGCCTCTGGCCACATACTAATTCTACAGATGTGTGAGCCAGAAAAGCAGAGCAAATGCCCCAGGCCACCAAGGACCAGACTTGGCCTCTCCCCCAGCACTGGTCACATTCAGTCTCTTCGTTAGCTGTTGACATTTCTTCTTCCCAACCACCTTGTCAACACTTTGAGGGCCCCTGTGTTTGGACCTCCGACACCCTGTATTTGGGGGTGTGCGCGAGTGCACGTCCTGAAGCACAGTGGGAGGCGTGTTTCTCTTGAAGGCCTGGAACTGCCAAGTCAGGCCCCCTCCCCATCCTCACTGTCTTCACAGCACCTTCACTAACACGCTCTGATCACCTTTTCTTCCCAGTCCCTGGTTACGTCCTTCCCAGGACACTGCAACGTGTCGGGCTCCCTGCCTCCTCTGAATCCTGACCACCGCTGTGACTGCGGCTCTCTCCACCTGCAGCCTGACCAGCCCTCTCCCAGCCCTCGAAAGACCTTCTGGTAGCTTCCCAGAGCCTCCCCAGGAAGCAGCACGTTGGGAAGTGTCATGAGACCTAGGTTATTTCAGGCCCTGCCAAGAGCTAGCTGGATGACCATGGGAAATCATTCTACCTTTCTGGTACATTGCTTTCCTCATCTATAGAATTAGCTATACGACCTTGAAAACATTATTTAACTACCTCTAAACATCAGTCTCTTTATCTGCAACATGAGGACAGTAATACGAAACACCATAGGTAAGGCCGTAAAAACCAGGCTTGGCACACAGTAAAGGCTTCATTTTTCTGCTTTTGGTTTTTGTTTTCTGTTTATTTAGTGCTTTCGATTGTTTTAGGTCCAAAAGTCTCACCTGTTGCTTCAGAGCTTTTCCCCAGGGTGTCCGTGGTGGGTCTACTCCCAGTCACCTCTAATCGGCTGGGTGACTCAGGGGACCCATGCCTGCCCCGCCCACTGCACAGAAATGCTGGAAGGTTGACTCCAATGAGCTACTGCCTATGAAACTGCCTCCAAAAATGCATTCTAATATGTCCCTTCTAATCCCATACTTTTATTTATTTATTTATTTAGTTAGTTAGTTAGTTATGTATTGGCCACACCACATGGCTTGTGGGATCCTAGTTCCCCGACCAGGGATCGAACCTGGGCCCTCGGCAGTGAAACCATGGAGTCCTAACCACTGGACCGCCAGGGAATTCCCCCTAATCCCACACTTTAATCGTATACTTACCTCCCATTCACTTACTCCAAGCTACCTTCATCACACAATGCTGAGCAATGCAATTCAAGCCCTTTAGCTCTGAACCCTGATATTCCCATTCTGTGCATATTACCGTCATTGTCTAATTTTAGGGCGTACCCCCTTCCTCACCACTAAAACCACAACCAAACAAAACACAGTATCCCTGTGTATTCCTGAAGGCTTACTCAGTTCAAAGTCTGCCCTGTCAGAAAGAGAAAAACAAATACCGTATACTAACACATATATGGAATCTAAAAAAAAAAAAAAAAAAAGGTTCTGAAGAACCTAGGGGCAGGACAGGAGTAAGACGCACATGTAGAGAATGGACTTGAGGACACGGGGAGGGGGAAAGGTAAGCTGGGACGAAGTGAGAGAATGGCATGGACATATATACACTACCAAATGTAAAATAGATAGCTAGTGGGAAGCAGCCACATAGCACAGGGACATCAGCTCGGTGCTCTGTGACCACCTAGAGGGGTGGGATAGGGCGGGTGGGAGGGAGACGCAAGAGGGAGGGGATATGGGGATATATGTATACGTATAGCTGATTCACTTTGTTATAAAGCCTAAACTAACACACCATTGTAAAGCAATTATACTCCAATAAAGATGTTAAAAAAAGAAGAAAAAAAAGTCTGCCCTGTCTTTCTTGACTGCAAGGCCTCTATGTTTGCTCCATTCTGCTCACAGGCCGTGTCTTTCCACACTCCCATTTTCCCACTTCTAGTCTTTCACACTCAATCTGGCTGCTGGGAGTTCGGGAGCCTTCTCCTTGGCATCAAAAAAGCCTGCCCAGCTCCTTGTTAATTTAATCTATTTTCTGATCAACTGTGAAGAATATGTGGGGGGGTTCCCTTTAATTTTAGTCAAAGTCTTTTGCTTGTAATTAAGCAGCTCTGCACTTAACTCAGGGTGGCATGGGGAGGTCATAACTGCCCAACTGTTCTGCCAAAGAGAAGCTCAACTGGGAGACCGGCTCCCCCTCTCTGCCCACCCTTCCCCGTCGAAGAAGGACTGCTAATTTGCCACAGCTTCTACCCAGTTATCACAGACTTGGCTTCTAATTCCCACACACGCCTCGGGAAGGCTTAACTGTCAGTAAGTTTGGTAACTTAGAAACCTCTTCCTTAACAACTTTGATGAGGAAAGTCATGTGTTCTCACAGGCTCCCTACTGGATTATTTTTAACAGTAAAACTTGAGTGTGTGCATGCACTTTCTATACCTTTTGGTACTATATAATTATCCATGTTCAGGGGGTGTCATATCCAAGACACCCTGGTCATAAGATAACATGACTGCGAGCTATCTCAGAGAAAAACCTCAATTATGACTAATGCCTATAAGCCCACTCATGGTTATTTAGAGATTAACACCTCCTTCAGGTAAAACCATTCCATCAAACCTGCTTTCATAACCCGCTGCCTCCTGCCGAGCGCAGGAACCATCTGTTACACGGAGGGAACATCAACTCTCCCCAGCTTCTCCCACATGGAGAGGGGAGGTGGGGGAAACAGGTGTTTGGGGACCTGGGCCAACGGTGTCTTTATATTCACACCTTGGGTCTCAAACTCTGCCTTCCCGCCTCAGTCCAGGGAGGCTTCTGCTGCATCCACCATCAACCCTGCTCAGCTCATCTCACCACCTCTAGGCCTGGCAGACTCTCAACCACAAAGTGATTTGACAAGCTCTAGGCGTAGGCTTCCATCAAGCTGCCTGTTGAATAGGCAAGTGGCCTGTTTACTTAAACATAATAGCTGCACCCCAGAGGCCTGCTAGGAGTCAGGAAACAAACATTGATAACGGTTTCCAAGGAACTGACAAAAGGGCAGGTGCCCATTCCTTAAGATTACTCACCAAATCAACTGGGAAGAAGGAGAATTGGATAGGAGAAGCTAAGGCCATCTTCCTGTTTTCCAAAGGCTCCCACCTCCCACCATGGGGTCAGACCACCCTATTTCACTCACAACCCAAACCTAAGCCTACAATGAATGCAATAAAATATAACCACCCACATATCATCTGCTGGTATATACCAAGGATGCATACATTTGAATTGGTCTTTTAAAAATGTTTGTCAGTTAATACTATCCTCTGCCAATCCCCACCCCTCCTTGTGAGGCTTTGAGGATGAAAACGCTCAGGAGAACAAACAGGAGATAGTAGTTGGCCTGAGAATGAGAAAACTTTGGTATCATTCCCAGTTCTACCCAGGACTAAAGATTAGAATACACTGTCCTACGCAGAGTGCCATGTTTAAAAGGGGGAGTGGAGAAATTGGACCACAAGCCACCAAGTGATCAAAGGTCTGGAAAAGGAACTGGGCATGATTCCAGCAGCAGTGGGGAGGAGGGATTAGAGGTAGGTGGAAGAGCTCAGTTCTTTTCAAGCACTGGCAGCTCTAGAAGGAGGCAAGATTAGACGGCAGGATGGATGTGGGGGGAGGGGCAAGAAAGAGCCTCTAGAAAGTGCGAGTTGACCTGGGTGAAACAGCGGGGGTCTGGGGGGGGAGGCTCAGATCTGGTTCCAGTCTCTCCGTGTGACAGGACATCCCCTTGTCCCTCGGAGTCTGTGTTCGGTCTGTACTGCCCAGCCAGGAGGGTATGGCCCAGCGGTTTCCTAGGCCCCTCGGCTTCCGCAGAACCCGGGAGCTCTCCCATTCCGGCAACGGTGAGCTCCGGCAGGGCTGGCTCTGCCCCTGGGGAGCAGCCGCTTCCCCCCTGGCCCCTGGCCTGTCTCCCGGGCTTCGCCCCTGGGGCAGAGTCTGGGGAGGCCCGCCCGGGCGACGGGCCTGGGGGGCTCGGGGCTGGCCTCTCCCGGCCCCTCCCACGCCCCCAGGAGGCCGAGGACAGACCCGCGGGCCAGCGGCCGGCCGCGCTCACCTAGCGGCGCCGCTCCGTCCGCCGCCGTCGTCGGGGCTCGGTCCCGCGGGTAAACAGCCTGGGTCTCCCGGGCAACCGCGCCGGTGGGCGGCCACATGCTTCCGGTCTGGCCGGAACCAGCCCGGCCTGGGGGGAGAGGGTGTGTCGGGGAGGGGGAGGGAGTGGGGGAGGGGGAGGGGAGGGAGTGGGGGGGAGGGGAGGGGGGGTTGGGGCTGGGCGCGGGGGCTAAGGCCCTGGGAGGCGACGGGGTGGGAACTCAGGTCTGGCCTCTCCTTCCTCCTCTTTTCCTCACCTAGCCTGCCTGCCTCGCTGCACTGTCTCCTGGGGGAGAGGGCGTCCAGGGGGAGGAGCGCCCTGGCCAGGAGGCTGGGGGTTGCACGCCCGCCTGCCCCAAACCCCTTTCGTGACCTTGGCTCAGTCCCTGACACTCTCAGTGTCCCTGATTGTCAGATGAAGCTGCTGAGCTGACTGATTCTTGTGAATCCTAGAATCTGAGCGGCTGCTTTTAGCGCATCTGTTTGAGTCCGCCCTTTCGACACCCGTTCCTTGACCTCCTCATTTCCCTATCAGCCTACCACTCCCGGGCCACATCCGAAATCTTGCTGTAGCTACATCTGCACCTGCTTTGACCCTCCTGACCATGACTTCTTCTGCAACTCCAGCCACTTCTACCACGCTTGTCATTCAACATCTTCCAGAGGCCCGTCCATTGCCTTTCTGCTTTCTCCATATCAACCTGCGTCTTCCCTACCCTGTTGAGTTCAAGCTCCATCACCTCAGCTGTTCCCTTGCAAGGAGCCGTGCCCTTGTCCTGCTGTCTTTCCATCACTCCCACCTGAGGAAACCCCAACCAGTCCACCTACACCAAGGTCCTGAAGAAATCTTGACCAGCCACAGGCATTGATGTCATGGAAACATGGGGTCTCCAACCTTCTTTGGACACTCAATCCTACACAGAAATCCTCCCACTTTCCCCAGCCCAGTTTTTTGTTTGTTTGTTTGTTTGTTTTGCGGTACGTGGGCCTCTCACTGTCGTGGCCTCTCCTGTTGCAGAGCACAGGCTCCGGACACGCAGGCTCAGCAGCCATGGCTCACGGGCCTAGCTGCTCCGCGGCATGTGGGATCTTCCCAGACCAGGGCACGAACCCGTGTCCCCTGTATCAGCAGGCGAACCCTCAACCACTGCACCACCAGGGAAGCCCCCCAGCCCAGTTTTGACTCCTTTCTTCTCAGTGGCTATTTCAAACCTTGTCCTCTTTCCTAAAATCTCTCACCTCTCCTCGTTCCTCCTCCTGCTCAGAAGCTATCCTTACTTCCCTCCTCAGAGAGAAAATAGAAGCCATCGTATGGAAACTTTCTCAGTTTTCTGCCCTCAGACCTACAAAGTTGCTTACTTTCATCTCCTTGCTTTCCTTCCTCCCTCCTGTTCCAATGGGAGGGAACCCATCCTCTGATTCTGTCCGAGATTCACTGCTGCTCCAGGGCTGCCCTGAAGCCCGTCCCCGGCCACAGGGTCACACCTGTACGCACCCTCATCATACTCCAGGCCTTTGCTCCTGCTGTCCCCTCTGCCTACAAGATTCTTCTCCACTCTCCCCAACTCCTCATCCTCTTTCTTTGCCTAATGGCCACTTACCCTTCAGATCCCAACTTAATAGATGAAGGTTTTCTTCCAAGATGGAATTAAGATAGTTTCAGAAGGAGTCCTAACTGGACACTTGTCTGCCAGGCCCTGTTCTAGACTCTTGGAATTTGCAGAGGAATAACTAGTGACTATATTATTAGAAGATAATGTTAGGAGACATTCAAGAACCATATCATCAGAGGAAAAAATTCAGATTCACTACCTAGCATAATGGCAAAATGTTTGCTACCTTGTCTATCCCAGATGCATGGTTACAGGACTGTAATAGAGCGCAGCTCTAACCCTCCTGCAAGATGTTCACAATTAGCTGAGAAGACAAGTCGCACAGGCATAAGCAATTACAAATCAGATTCTTTTCAGTACAATCTGAGCCAAGGGTGGAAGAACAACACAGGCTGGACATGATGATGTGCCACGTGACTGACACGGACAGGAAGTTCTCTGGGGGCCTGGGAAAGAGGGGATCGTTTCAGCGGTGGTGTTTCTTCCCATCTCAGAAAAGAAGCACCTGATCTGTGGGAGCTGCTGGCGAGGCCCTGGGTTGGGCAGGACCCCTGCTAGGATCACCCCCTCACCCACCCTGCACATCTAGGGAGGCATCTAAGGACCCAAGAAGGTGCAGGAGCTAGAGGTTTTAGGAGCTGAATGTTTTAGAGCTCTGTGCTGGTGGCTTATTTCTTGTAAATGATTCTGTCAGAAATATCTAAGCAAGGCTCTTCAGCCCTTCAACGCCCACCTAAAAAAGATTAAAGCGGATTCTTCATCAGCTATTTTAATATCACCTAAGAATTATGCAATCTCTTGGAAAATCAGATTGGCTTCTTACCCCATTTGTGTGCGTGAGTGTGTTTGTGTGCATGGATGTGTCCCCATGTGTGCACACAGTGAAACAGTGCTTATGCCTAGGGTCTGTTTAATCTTCAGCAGTGTGTGCCTTTTGCTCCCAGGGGCCATGGAATGCACAGCCCTAGCGGGGAGGCTGGAGGGAAGGGAAGGAAAGGAAGCTGGCCAGCCAACTGCTGTGCCTGCCTGCTCTTTAAAGAGAGGGCTGACTCCGCCACCTTTGTCTCTCCGCCTTTTTTGAAGAGGATGTCTTTCAAGGATGAACCCTTTAATGCCAGGTCTTCAGCAAACACACACAAAGTGGATTCTCAGTAAACGTGGCCAAAGGTCACTGCCCTGCCAGCTTGAATGTGGATTCACCTCCTTCCCAGCCATGGGTCTCTCTACTCCACCGCTCTCTTCCTGGGCTCCAGCCAGTTTGTCCCCCACATGGGCCCTCAGCTTTACCTCCAGGGTCTTTGCGTGTGCCTGCCCGACCCTGCTCCCTTCCTTGAAGTTAATCCAAATTTACTGATCCTTCAAGGCCCATCTTAAAAGTCACCATTTTCTTGAAGGCCTTTCCTGACCACACCCCCCCCACACACACCCCGACACACACACCCCTCCTGTGCTTTCTCTGATCCCTTTTGGTCCAGTGGAAGATGCCCAAGATGGCACCATGGACCCCCACTAGGTCAACTCCTCTAATCTTCAGGACTCTCCTCCCTGCCCATGTAGTTGTAGAAAACAATTGAATCTCAGGGCCCCCCAAGTTAATGATTGGCAGAGCACTTTTAGAACCCCAGTCCAGCTGATTCCAAAGCCCACCCTGTACCCCAGAGGCCCATCCCCCACCCCAGCATTCCCGCCTGGCACTTTACCTGTACCTGCCTATTGCGCTGGTCATGGGGTTGCAGGCGTGACCTCTGGGGTCAAGGCTTGAGTTTGAATCCCAGCTCCACCCCTTGCTAGCTGGAGACCTTGGGTAACTACTTTAACTTCTCTAGACCTCAGTTTTCACATAGAAAACTCTGTAGAACGGAGATGATGAGAATAGGATTGTAGCGAGGGTGAAATGAGATAACGCGTGTAAAGGTCTTAGCACAGTGCCTGGCGCATGGTAGGTGCTGGGTGAGGGTTAAGTTCATCCTCCTGTCGTTCTCATCTCACGGTGCACAGCTCCTTCAGTAGATTATGAGCTCCTTGTGGGCAGGAACTTGCCTGTGTCTGAGTTTCCTGCTTTGCCCACCACGTGCCTGCTTTGTGGTAGGTACCTATGAGAATTCAATTAATGATGATGGTGATGTTGATTGCACAGCTGGCTTTTCTATGAGAGATCCAGCAAGTTACCAGTTGGTATTCCCCCAAGGGTATGTGGCTTGAAGTCTAAATGAGCCTTCCCCCGGGTCTGGGCTGAAGGCAGGAGCTTCAGTTTCTTAGCAGCTCGTCCCCAAAGAGCAATTGGCCTTTTTTTTTTTTTTTTGAACTAGCGACTTGTAGATTTTGGAGTCTGTACCCAGTGTCCTACTGTGTCTGTCCTAAATCCCATTAGACATGTCGATTGAGATCACGGATAACCTTCAAGCAGAAGGTGAACTGGGTGGATCTTCTGGTAAAGGGGCCAAGAGGCTGCCACAGTTAGTCATGCCTCCCGATGAATCAGCTTCCTGAGGGCACTGCAAGAGAGAAGTTTCTAGAAAATGAAATGCACCCCTTGACATACTGCAGTTGTTTTTTCTTTAAATATTATTTCCGCCATATTATTGGAAAACTTCCAAAAATGTATTGCCTACTCTTCCCAGTGTTCTTCAGCAAAACATACCAGACATGGTAACTCGCCTTGGCTACTGCTGACCAAGTGCTTTTGCCATCGGGAGCTTGTTGAAGTTTGCCGGCAATCCGTCTGGGGCCAGGACTATTGTCTCCATCTCACAGATGAAGACACTGAGGCTCAGGGAGCTGCAGTGGCTGTGACAGGAAGTGGCATCTCTGCACACTACAACCTTTTCTTGGGGCTTGGAAGGCAATAACTACGCTCCAGGTGCAATACTGTTGACGTGACTAGAGCCATCTGCCCTGCAGTCCTGGCCCCAGGTTTGCGGGCTTGGTCAGTTATCCTTTTAATCATTCCTCTCTCTCCCTTGCCTTCCTTCTAAGAGAAGCCACTCTTTTTTCTAATTTCTGTTCCACTTCTGGGTCTGAGAAAAAGAGGCTGACGCTCTTGCTAGAATTTTGTCTAAAATAAGAACATTGTGCCATGTGCTTGGATGCTCAGGGACGTCTTCGGTTTTGTTTTCTCAGCTGTGTGTTGGATAGTTACAGGGTTTGGCTCAGTGACCCACAGGTAAGCAAGAGAACTGCGAAGGGGTTAGGGGTGCTCTCCTTGGAGTCAGACACACCTGGACTAAGCCCTGGCTCTGTTAATTTGCAGGGCAACCTACCTACCCTCTGCCAGTCTCTATCCCCTCATCTGTGAACTGGGCTTGATCACCTGTGCCTCTTTGGGAGGATTGAAAGAGGATTCGAGGAGATAATCCACGTACCAGGCTTAGCCCCATTCTGCTCCTCAATGGATTGTAGTTTCGTTTTTATTTCTGTGACTTGAAGCATGATAGGCCTCGGATCATTCATTCATTCATTCACCCTTCAAATATTTATTACTGCCCATCTCTCCATGCCTAGTTTCCTTTATCTTCAAAACGAGGATGATAACAGTTGTTATCTAGCTGAGGACTAGATATGAGGACTTAAAGAGTAAATATATTTGACGTGCTCAGAATTGTGCCAGGTGTAAAATAAACGTGATACACTTGTTAACCGTCATCATTAGTTACTAATTTCTGCCCGGCACTGTGCTAGTTAGACTCTAAGTGAACAAACTAGAATGACCTTTGACTTGTGGATCTTGTAGGCTCTTTCCTCCTTATTTTCTCCATGGGGAGAAAAGCCAACCAATGTTTCATCACTGTCCATGTAAGATGAAGTAATGGGTTTGAGAGAATCACTCTTAGGGACCTGCCAACTTGCTGGCTGCTGCCCTAGAGGCTGGCGTAAGAGTCATGCCTCCCTCCCTCCCTCCGTCTCCCCCTTCATCAAGTCTCTGGGCCCCTAGCCCTGTGCTCTTGGCTTTGGTTCAGCACAATTCAAAGCACCCGTAAACGATTACTCAAAGGGAGAGAACCATGTCTGTCTTGCCTAAGTCACAGCTGTGGAGGTCAGTATCTATGAAAAGGCTCTGTAACTTTCAAAATGCCACACAGACAAGAGGTTTATGTAGGGATCCCGGCAAGGTGGATTTGAAGTTAAGGAACAGAGCTTAGTCCTGGCGCCGCCACTTGGTAGCCGTGTGGATCTATTTCAGGTCACCTCTCCTCTCTGAGTTGGTTTCTCAATTGTCAAATGAAGAAGTGATAGGTCCTGCCTGGTAGGATGGTAGTGAGGAGGAAGTAGGAGCAGAATACAAATTTAAGGTCATTCAAGGCCCCCTCAGACGCCTCCGTCCTTTTGGAGGTGAGTCCACTGCTCCTGTCTCTGAGCTCAAAGGCATTTATGTATACAACCACTAGAGCGAGGCTCATCACTCTGCACCTGCTTAGACTGGCCTCCCCGGACACAGGCTCTGAGATGGAGAAGTGCATTGCCGGGAGGCTCCCTGGAGAGACACCTGTGCGGAAGTGAACCAGGCGAAGTGGGAGAGCAGGAGAAGCTGACACGTGGAGACAGTTGCTAAGGCCACAGCTGGTCCCCCAGTGAGCTCTGGGAGACCTGGGATGGCCTTTCAGAGCTGTCCTGAAGGACGCAAGGGGGCGGCCCTTTTTTTTTAATTTATTTTTTTATTGAAGTATAGTTGGCATACAATATCATGTTAATTTCAGGGGTTTACCAGAGTGACTGAGGAAATGCATTATGAAACGATCACCATGATAAGTCTATTAGCCGTCTGTCACCACTCAAAATTATTAAGGTATTATTAACTATATTCCTTGTGCTGTATATTACATCCCCGTGACATTTTATAACTGGGAGCCTGTATCTCTTAGTGCCCTTCACCTCTTTCATCCAACCCTCCACCTCCCTCCCCTCTGGTAACCACCTGTTTGTTCTCCATATTTATGACTCTGTTTCTGTTTTGTTTTGTTTGTTCATTTGTTTTGTTTTTTAGATACCACATATAAGTGAAATTATATGGTATTTGTCTTTCTTTTTATGACTTATTTCAGCTGGCATAATACCCTCTAGGCCCATCCATGTTGTTGCAAATGGCAAAAATTTTAATTTTTTTATGGCTGAGTAATATTTCATTTTATATATATCTATATATCTATATCTATATATATATATATATGCTTAGATTGCTTTCATATCTTGGCTACTGAAAATAATGAACATATGGGTCATCTGTGTTTTCGGATTAGTGTGGAATAGTTGGATCGTATGGTAGTTCTACTCTTAATATTTTGAGGAACCTCCATACTGTTTTCCACAGAGGCTGCACCAATTTACATTCCCACCCACAGTGCACGAGAGTTCCCTTTTCTCAACATCCTGGGGGTGGGGGGTTTGGCCCTTTAAATCATCACCTTGACCAGGGTCTACTCCTCCCTCCATCACCTGGCAGAGTCCTAACCTTCGACCAGACAGAGGCAATTCCCAGTGAGTGAGTGAGAGTGTCAGGAACAGCTGATACCCCATCCCTAAAGAGAAGACCTGCCAGAAGCTATGCCAAGCATTCGGGATCAATGGAGAATGAATAGAATTTCTGCACATGGGGCTTTTGATCTATATATGGTCTACATTTACCTATTTGGTCTCTGGTCAGCTTGGAGGCCCACCTTGGGCCACAATCTTGTCTCATTAGAAGAATGCATAGTTGGTGCTTAATAAGAGTCTGTACCATCTCATTACTGGTAGTGCACCCAGGTCCCTTTCTTTGTCTCTCCAAAGTGTCACCACCCGATCTTTTGAAAGCTATGAGTCCCTTCATCATGGGCTAAACCACCACACAGTTATTTTTTCACACTCAAAAGAGACAAAGGAAGCCAGCCTGTAAGATGGAACCTCATTTAAAAACATCCCGTGCAGCATCTGAAACGAAGGCTGCCTGGGACCAGGCCCGGTCAGGGCCCAGTCTCGAAGCATCCACCAGAAACTTGCCAACGAGGGCAAAAATGGCAAACTCTCCCAGGACGCTTCAGCAGGTCGCTCATTTTGAAATTTTCCTGGGAAACTTTGCCACAGAGTGCAAATCTGGCTGAAGCTCTACACCTGCCAAATCCTCTAGGCTCTGCTGAGCTAGTGTTCATACTCCAAGTCTTGACCTTATCAGATTTAGCCTGATTTATGATGGAGTGCATAAAAACCACTTGTATTTAAAGAGAGCTGTTGGGCTTCCCTGGTGGCGCAGTGGTAGAGAGTCCGCCTGGCGATGCAGGGGACATGGGTTCATACCCCTGTGCCGCTCCCGTGAGCCATGGCCGCTGAGCCTGAGCATCCGGAGCCTGTGCTCTGCAGCGGGAGAGGGAGGCCACAGCGGTGAGAGGCCTGTGTACCGCAAAAAAAAAAAAAAAAAAAAAAAGAGTAGCCCCTGCTTGCTGCAACTAGAGAAAGCCTGTGCACAACAACGAAGACCCAACGCAGCCAATAAATAAATAAATAAATAAATTTATTTTTTAAAAAAAGAAATAATAAATTGTTATGATGCAATGATCTGCTAAGTGTTTTTTCTTTTTTTAATTGAAGTTTAATCGATTCACAATGTTGTGTTAGTTTAAGGTGTACAGTAAAGTGATTTAATTATACATATACATATACCTAGTCTTTTTCAGATTCTTTTCCCATGTAGGTTATTACAGAGTATTGAGTAGAGTTCCCTGTGGTTTATCTATTTTATATACAGTAGTGTGTATCTGTTAATCCCAAACTCGTGATTTATCCCTCCCTCCCCCACTGCCTTCTTTGATAACCATACGTTTGGTTTCTATGTCTGTGAGTCTATTTCCATTTTGTAAATAAATTCATTTGTATCTTTTTTTTTTTTAGGTTCCAACTAATTTCTTAACAAATGTTTGAAATTACTTATAGGCAATTTTAGTCTCTTTTTAAAAAAAATTTATTTATTTTTATATTTATTTTTGGCTGTGTTGGGTTTTCGTTTCTGTGCAAGGGCTTTCTCTAGTTGCGGCAAGTGGGGGCCACTCTTCATCGCGGTGCGCAGGCCTCTCACTATCGCGGCCTCTCTTGTTGTGGAGCACAGGCTCCAGACGCGCAGGCTCAGTAGTTGTGGCTCACGGGCCTAGTTGCTCCACGGCATGTGGGATCTTCCCAGACCAGGGCTCGAACCCGTGTCCCCTGCATTGGCAGGCAGATTCTCAACCACTGTGCCACCAGGGAAGCCCCAGTTTTAGTCTCTTTAGGAGAGGAAAGCCAGATTCAGAGGGGCTAAGTTTATGAATAAGATACCTGGGCATCAGGGAAGGAAAACAGAGGGGGACTACCATGCAAACGGGGCCAGACTTTCCCACACTGCATTTCCAACACGAGCCATATAGCATTTGCCTGTCAACTTGGCAACAGAGGAAATACTGAATCTTCAAAAGGAAAAAAAAAAGATGAAGGCATAGTATTGCCAAAGGGGGGGGGGAAAAAAAAGCCTTGCACTTTTCAAACAATTGAACCCTTCTCATCTTTATATTTAGGTCTAAATAACCGAGGGATTATCATATTCAGAGATAATTAGGTTTGAAAAAGGTCTCTTTGCTCCGAGCCCTCCACTGAGGGCTTTTGAAGGCTTGGGGTTTCACATCCATGTGGCCTCCCTCATTTTGGTTATTTCCTCCCCAAACAGGAGTTCAGCTGGCAGAGCCCTCGAAAGCAGAGGGAAGTGTGCTCCTGGTGCCTCGGACCCCCTGGTCTCCTCAGGAATGAAGGTCTTTGGGTTCTCATGGTCTTTGTCTCCTGCCGTAAGTAGTATCAGCTGAGTGAGCTCAAAGGCGCTGTCCTGTCTGTGTGTCTGTGTCCGGGGTGGCCCCTCCTCAGGTAGCATCAGGTGAGGGGAAATCAGGTCTCACTCAAAAGGGAATCGGGAGTGGAACGGCCCCCACCAAAGTCCTCCTGCTTCTGCTGCTTCTACCAAATGGGTTAATTTGGTGTTGGGATCTCACAGAATGTCTAGAAAATCAAAGGTTGCTAACCATTTGCTAAGAAAGAGGGCATTTGACTATTGTTTTACCACACACACACACCATTCAGGAGTCTTTTTTTCATTTGGATGCTAGTTGCCTTTATTTAAAGTCTTGTGGATTCCAGGACAAAAATGCAGACATATATCTAGCTAATTTAGGAATGATTAATTCTCATCAGAAAGCCATTCTTACGGTGACCTATGGAATAATTAGTAATTATAAGTCATTGCGACCAGGAGATCCGATTACCTACCTCTGCAAAGTGAAAGAGAAACTGTGTTGGGTTTGTTGGAAAACTCTTTGACTCTTTGGTTTGATTAGATGAGTAGAGATTTGCTCAAATCCATTTTTCTATCTGTTTCAGCTGTGAAGCAATCACTTTGGGCTTCCTAAGTCAAAATGGCAAAAATGGGGTTCCCTTTTCCCTTAGTCAGTGGTGGAATTTACAGTTTTCAAGATCATGATGTTAGAGGCAGGGGACCCATGTGTAGGAAGAGCCACTGCTGCAGCCCCCATCGAGTACCCCAAGAGCAGTGTCTGAGGGTGGTCCTGCCCCCTCTCCGGGGGCTGCTCCGGTCCCAGAGACCACCTCCAGGCTTTGGCCCCCTCTGCAACGCTTTGTGACAACAAGGCCTCCAAAATCACAGTAATGAGGTGGGAAGGCTCCTGGGAAAATTTCCCCAAACCTCCTGTCTTTGGTTTGTTTATTCAAGTTCATGTTTTTATTTTATTTTTACTGTAAAATTAATATCTGCTTGTAATTAAAAAGAAAAATACACAGAGTTACAAGAATACAGAATATGGAGTAACAAGATAAAGCCCCGGGCTTCCCTGGTGGCGCAGTGGTTGAGAATCTGCCTGCCGATTCAGGGGACACAGGTTCGTGCCCCGGTCCGGGAAGATCCCACATGCCACGGAGCGGCTGGGCCCGTGAGCCATGGCCGCTGAGCCTGCGCGTCTGGAGCCTGTGCTCCGCAACGGGAGAGGCCACAACAGTGAGAGACCTGCGTATCGCAAAAAAAAAGATAAAGCCCCTTCTCATCCTTCCCAGACCCTGATCCTTTCCCTACACTCAGATGTAAGCACTCTTCAGAGTTTGATATACATCCTTCTAGACCTTTATATACATACATTTCAAACATTTCGATAGAAAAGTAAAACACGCTTTTTGTAAGAAAAAAATATATATATATCAGACAGCAGAAAAGTATTTAAGATAAATGTTGCCAGTTGTTTTTCTCCACCTACTTCCTCAGTCCCATTGCCTAGTGATATTGCTAAAAGTAGCATGTTTTCAAGACATCATTTAGTTATTATCTGCCTGTCCGTGGGCATGCGGGTAGTCTCCAATTTTTTGATATCACAAATAATGCTGCAGCAAACATCCCTGTATATATATATATATATATATATATATATATATATATATATATATATATATATATATAATTTCCCCCCCTCACTTTCCTAAGCATTTTGTAGAAGTGAAAATTGCTAGGTCCATGTGTATTTGCCATTAAAAAAATGGATTGACCACAACTTTTTCTGCCTCTTGAGTATTTTGTTTCTCCTGTGAGGTTGTAAATGCCTGCTGGTATTTGCAAGGACTGACATTTCTGGCTTTGAACCTTTCTCGTTAATGTTTAACATCAGATCTGAGAGTGTTTCTGCCCAGGATGGTGGTCTTTTACTTTGGGAAGAAGACTGTAGTTGATCGTATTGTCCTGACTGTCATGGAAACTGGGTTCTCATCCTGGGCTAGCGAGACACTATCTGTGTGACGCGGTAGACATGAGCAGACAAGGGTCAGCACATCAGACATAATCCTTCAGTCTTTGCTCTCCTGAGGCTCAGGGTTGACCAGGGGAGGGGTGGGCGTGCCGGGAGGGGAGAGCACTGGAGGAGAGGAAACAGCTGGGGGACGGCCTCGGCCCCCCTCTTCCACCTTGTCCCCATTAAAGGGGCTGATGCCCAGGCACCACATTTAGGGGTCTCCTGATATCTGAATGCTAAGCACTAGGGGACCTGAAAGCAGCATCTTTCTCATCGCATCTTCTCTTCTTCCTTATTTTCTCCTTGGCAGTGATGGCCTCCACCCCTGGCAGCTTCTGGCAGTTTCAAAGGGTGGTCAAACACATCACAGGGCGGAGCGCCTTCTTCTCAAATTATGGATACGGCTGCTACTGCGGGCTTGGGGGCATAGGGACCCCCACGGATGACACTGACAGGTGAGTGCAGAGGCTCTGAGGCCTCCTGTCGGTTGATTTGCATTGAAATCCCGGCTTGAAGAGAGAGGGCGTTAGGACCCTTGCATTGTAAGGAACTGAAACCAATTCAGGTGAGCCTGAGGGTAAGAAAAAAAACAGAATGGGAGTAGGAGGGTGGTCTTGAGGAACCCAAGGCTGGGGCTGGCTTCCTGTGGCCTATGCAGCTATACAGGGCCCGCATGAGGTTCCCGGCTCTGTCACCTTCTGGAAACGCTTGACAATGTTTGAATAAGGGGCCCCTCGTTTTCATGTTGCACCAGGCGTTGCAGATTATTCTGTCAGCCCTGCCCAGAGCTCTAGAATGTTCAGCTCTCTGTCCTCATGGTAAACGTGGTCTTCTCCCAGGCCTCCAGTTTTTAGGATTACACATGCAGCAAGACTGAGCAACTGTCTCCCAGTCCTAATTCCATTTTCCAGGAAAGAGAATCCAAGTGGCCCAGTTTGGAAAATTTGTCCATCTGGGTGAGGACACATGGCACAAACTTGGCTGCCAGGCCTACTTCTAAGGATGGGGGTGGGGGAGGGTGAATTCCCAGAATAGGTGGAGGTTGGTGTTAATCTGGGGAGGGAACAGGGAGGTAGGAAACAGGATGGTTTGTGTGTCTTTTTATTTGAAGAAATAAGAAGCAAAATGTTCCTGGTCACTTTCACCGTAGTGTGGGTAAATATATCCCCATAGTAGGGCCTGAATATCACCCCTGGAGCTTGAGTCCTCTGGGTTGGGCTCATGAGACCATGGAATATTCCAGCTGGAAGGATCCCCGAGCCCTTGAGGGGACCTGACACTGATGAAATGCCTGTCACATCCTGAGCCCTGGGATTCGTGGTTTGCATGCAGGGCTTGGTTTAATGCTCCCAGCACATGGTCGAGGCCGTGCCACCATCCCCATTCTACAGATGACAACGGTGAGGGACCCACTAAACAAAACAGCAGAGCCCAAAGACACACAGCCCTTGAGATTTGAACCAGATTTGAACCAGAATTTGCCTGTTTCAAAGTCCAGGCCCTTTGACACTCTGTGCCTCCCCTTCCAAGTCCTGTGGCTGATGAGAATTTTAACACTATTAGCCAACGATGACCAGCGGCTAAGAGCCCACGTGTGGATGGGGATGGTGAGTGAAGAAGACAAAGAGTCCAGCCCAGGGTATTGGCCAGAAGCTGATCCTTTTCATGTCTTAGAATCCAGCCCCAGATCTCTGTGTTCCTGCCACTCAGACATGGTGGAACCGACATTGGGGGTCCCTATGCCCCCAAGCCCGCAGTAGCAGCCGTATCCATAATTTGAGAAGAAGGCGCTCCACCCTGTGATGTGTTTGACCACCCTTTGAAACTGCCAGAAGCTGCCATGGGTGGAGGCCATCACTGCCAAGGAGAAAATAAGGAAGAAGAGAAGATGCGATGAGAAAGATGCTGCTTTCAGGTCCCCTAGTGCTTAGCATTCAGATATCAGGAGACCCCTAAATGTGGTGCCTGGGCATCAGCCCCTTTAATGGGGACAAGGTGGAAGAGGGGGGCCAAGGCCATCCCCCACTGTTTTCTTTCCTCCAGAGTTCTCCCCTCCGGCACGCCCACCCCTCCCCTGGTCAACCCTGAGCCTCAGGAGAGCAAAGACTGAAGGATTATGTCTGATGTGCTGACCCTTGTCTGCTCAGAGCCTCTCCCAGGGCTGGGCACATATTCAGTGCTCAGTCAAAAGTCATTAAATGAATGAATAAGTCATGGGCACCTAGATTTGAGTCCTGACTCTATCACCTGCCAGCCGTATGATTTTGGGAAATTCACCTCTGGATCTCAGTTCCTCTCCTATAAAACGGGGACAAGGACTGCACGTCCTAGGGTTACTGTGAGGAACTCATGAGACGGCAGTAGGTAGAGGAGGGCTCTTTTTGTGATTTTTAATGTCATCAGGAAGTGACCTCCCTGCCTTCAGCACCTTCCCCCTGCGGGGGGAAGGAGGCATGTGAATCCTTTCCAGCCAGTTCCCCAGGGCCACCCTCAGGAAAGCTCTCATCTCCCTCCATCTAGCCCCCAGGTGCTGCTTGGCCCACGACTGCTGCTGCGAGAAACTGAAGCAGCTCAGCTGCCAGCCCGTGTTGAACGGCTACCAGTTCCGCGTGGCCAACTGGACCGTGATCTGTGAGTTGCCTTCTCTGTAGGGAATGTCTTTGAAACTGGGCCTTTCCTTAAGGTCAGCCTTGTGGACCCAGAGAATTTTGGGGAAATGAGATTTTTTTCCAAGTGCTTTGGGATGGAGAGCTGTAATTCCGAGAATCAGAGCTTCTCTAGCGTCCTGGCCCGGTCCCTCCCTGGTCCGCATTCGCAGCTGTGCACCCAGCTCTCTCCAGAGGCAGGATGCAGGGCACAGCACCCCCGCCCCCGCCCAGGGTCTTGCATGTGCTCCATAAATAGTTGCTGACTCGAGAGTACAGTGAATTTTGCAGCTTCGCCTGGCAGCTGTTGCTGTTGAGAAGCTTCTTCCCGATGTCTGTCATGTGTTAACAAAGCAGCTCAGCTGTCGTTCAGCTGAACAAATATCTGTGAAGGGTGATTGCGTGCCAAGCACTGGGATAAGTGCGAGGGTGGGGAGGGGGGGACACCAAAGTCAATAGGAGGGGGACGGGGAAGGGAACCCACGTGTCATGGAGGCAATTCAAGGAAGAGGGCCAAGGACAGGGTGGGCAAGTACTGAGTGTCCAGCACATAGGGAGGGGCCCCTGATCTCCCAGAGCATGTTCTGGGACTGCTGGGTGCATAGGGCAAGTTGGATCTAAAGAACAAACCCATTCGCAGATGCTGGGCCCCGGCCTTGTCGTGAATGCCATTCATTTCAGCGGAACCGGTGGTTTGAATGCCCCTATGAATGTGTGACTCGCCTTCCGCTTGGCCTTGGGGAGTTGCGTGAACCACTGTCCTCCTCTTCCTTGTGTGTTTATTCAGAGCTGTGAGTGTGTCTTGGAGATCGCCTGTCTTCTCCCGAGGCCGGGGGACCACCTCCCTTCCACTCATCTCCCAGAGCCCCCAGCCAGGGCTCCAGCCTAGGACACACTGAGCGTTAGGATGGTGCAGTCTCCTTGGTCCCAGTGGTGAAACATGGCTCAGGCCCCTGCAGACAGGAGGCCAGCTTCAGCGGAGTCTGCTTCTCAGCCCCTACAAGCACACCACCGCTGGGGAGGGAACCCCCTTTTTCTTATGTGAGCTCAAGGAGACTCCCTGTGTTGGAGCTCTCTGGCTGTGACCATCCTCAGGCCTAAAGCAAGGCGTCCCCTCTGTGAGGCCCCCAAGGCCATGTCCAGGAGCTGGGGAGGCATCAGGGTCTAGTGGAGGGGCGGGAAGGGGGTGACTGGAGGAGGTGGTCCCCAGAGGATTGTTTGCTTTGGCACATGATGCCCTCTGGAGGCCAGGGCCCAAATTTCTGACATCCTCCTCCCACCCCTCTGGGCTCCACATGGTGGAAGGCAGGGGCTAAGCCTGGCTGTCGGTTGGTGGCAGAGAGGCACACAGAAAAGCTGCCCCTGACTCCTCTCAGCCCAGCTCATGGTCTCACTTTCACATGGTTTCTTCTCACCTCTTTTCGCCTTGATCTTAACATCTGTCATGTTAAGTGTTACCTTAGAATGGTTGAAAAGCATCACTTTGAGAGAAAGTGTGCTCTAAGAGCTCTCTCCTCTGATGCCCCTGGAAAGCGCAGGGACTAAGGAAGGAGGGAAACAGTATTCTGAGGGGGGAAGTGGAATTTCAGTAAGTGCAAAGGACCTTCCTGCACTGTGGTCTCAGGCCCAGGCCAGGCCTCCGCCCGCTGCTCCTGTGTCACGGGGGCCAGCCCGGGCTCTCTGCACCTGGAGCAGCTTCCTTACCAACCCTCTTCACCCTCCCAGGTGGGGATCAGAGTGCAGCCCAGGACCCCAGGAAATGGAGGAGAGTGACCTGGGGGCAGAGGCTGGAGCCCCAGGAGGTGGCACAAGAAACGTCCTCTGCTTGGCACATCAGGCTGGGGGGTGGTGAGAGGTGTAGGCAGGGGCCTCGAGCTGGCCTGGAAAGTCTGTGGCCTGGCCCTGCTTTCTGCAGATGCTGGGCCCTGCCAAGCAGCAGTAGCCAGTTGCTCCTGAAGCTTGACCAGGGCTCCCAGAGTCCAACATCTTGCTTAGGGAGTTAGCATGGAGGGATGCTTCCCCGTCCTCACCAGGACATCAGCATCCCCCTCCTCAGCTGACCCAGCTAGTGAGGACCAGGCTGAACCCCCTGTTGTCCCCACCCCCACCTTGCCAAACCCCTATTCCAGTGTGTGCTGAGACCCCAAGTGAACCCCTCACACATCCATTCACTTGCCCAGTATCAACTGAGCACCCATTGGGTGCCCATCCAGGGCCAGTGCTGTGCCAGGGCCAGGGGCACAGAACAAGGCAGCCAGCTGCAGACCCTGCTGTCCTGGCCTTCTCCAGAGCTGAAAGTGCCCTTGGGACCATCCAAACCAAACCCTCATTGTAGCAATGGGGAGACTGAGACCCAGAGATGGGGAAGGGTTTGATCCAAGGTAACAGGCAAGATTAAAACTCATACGTCTTGAGACTTTCCAGTGCTCTGGAACACACTGCTGACCTGAGTTTTCTAGGCCTCAGTTTCTTCATCCATAAAATAGGTGCACTAACAACAGCTACAGTTCATGAGCATCTGACAGATGCTTTACACTCAGCACTGTGAATCCGTGATAAACATTTGAGGTGGGCATTATTCTCCCCATTATCGAGGAGGACCCTGAGGCTCAGAGAGGTTAAGTGAGATGGCCAAGGCCACACGGCCAGGGAAAGAAGAGTTGGGATTCGGACCCAGGTCATCTGACCCCAGCTGGTGCTCCTGCCTCCCACCATCCTCCCAGGGGCATGGGGCCACTGGGAGGGCGATGGCGCTGCTCTTGACTGGGGGCTCACACAAATGCAAGTCTTATTATCTAAAACAGGCTTGTTAGAATGTTCAGCCCTGGCCCAAAGGGCAAAGAAGAGCAGAAGGAATTTGCCCCTCTGCAAGGACCCAGATCTTTCTGTTCTAGCTCTATGTACCCTGCTAAGAGGCCCAGAGACAGCACACACTTTGGAGTCAGGCAGAGCTGGGCCTGCATCCCAGCTTCACCTTTTCTAACTGGATAATTGCACAACCCCCTGGGCCTTAGTCTTCTCATCTGTAAAATGGAGATACTAATCAGAACTTCATGAGGTCACTAAAGGACTGACTAAAGTAACCCAGCTTGGAGCAGGTGCTTAGTTAGTTAATGCCTCTCCTTTTATTTATTTATTTATTTATTTTTCTTTTGCAGTACGCGGGCCTCTCACTGTTGCGGCCACTCCCGTTGTGGAGCACAGGCTCCGGACGCGCAGGCTCAGCGGCCGTGGCTCGTGGGCCCAGCCGCTCCGCGGCATGTGGGATCTTCCCAGACCGGGGCATGAACCCGTGTCCCCTGCATCGGCAGGTGGACTCTCAACCACTGCGCCACCAGGGAAGCCTCAATGCCCCTCCTTTTAGAAGTTGAGAATTCTTTCGTTTAATCTCAGTTTCCTTTTCCCCTTTACTTTGTGGGAAAGCACTGGGAGTTTTCTTTAGTACTGTTGAGAGATTTCTTGGAAGCATCTCCTCTGCATTTGCCTCCGCTTGAGCTAATGTTATTAACCCCTTATAGGATAGAAGCTCGCCCACTCTACCCCCAGTTATACTGCCGTTCAAGGAGCTGCCTTGCAAGGGTTAACCACCTCCCCAGCCTCCAAGTTCTGAAATCCCGCACCCAAGCCTGGTCCCAGGTTGCCTAGCAACCAGTGGCTGCTCCAGGATGCAGTTGGTGTGAGCAGGGAAGGGAAAGCAGAAAAACAACTTGGTCTGCCCATGTCTGTAAATGTCACTGGGAGCTCAGTGCAGAGAAAGGCCTGGAACCCAAGCCCTGGGGCCAATTTGCCGCGGGGCGGAGGCTGCCCTCAGGTAACCAGGGAGGTCATTAGCCCTCTGTTGAGTGGGCTTACGTAAGTACTTTGCATTCGCAAGGGATTTTAAGATCTGCCAGTGGTGACGCCCCCTCCACCCACACATGAATGCATCTGTAGTGCAGTGGGGAGCCCGGCTGTGGGCAGCAGAGCCCAGGTTCCAGCCAGAGGTACCACTATCACCTCCATCTCTGAGCCTGTGACTTCTCCCTCTGCCGAAGGGGGAGGGTGAAGCAGGTAACCACTGGAATTTGTAGTTTGCAAAGATCTTTCTCCTTTGCTACTGAGTTTCCTCCTCACAACACTTCCGCTCGCTGACACATCACCCATTTCCTCTCCTAGCATCTGTCTCAACCTGACATCATCTCATTTTCTTGTTTACTTATTTGTTTATTTATGCATTGATTCTCCCCTCGACTGGCATGTGAATTCCAGGAGAGTGGGGAGCACTTGTTGGGGGCGGCGCTTATCCTCATAAGGCCACAGAGGATGCCCAGAGCTATGCAGTGTGGGGTCCGCTCGCTCAGACCTGTACCTCCGCACTTCCTAGCCAAAGGGCAGGCACGGGTTAGGAACTCAATACCTGTTTGTTTGATGAGTGAGTGAATGAAAAAAATTCATGAAATAGTCAATGCAAGCACCCGTCCCCTCATTTGAAAGTTGAGGGAAGATGCTCAGAGAGGAACAACTTGCCTGCCATGCTAGAACATGCAGGTGGCAGATCTGGACCGAGAAACCGACTCCCTGTTTCTTGGGAAGGGGGCTTCATTCACTGCCCCGCAGGCCGTGTAAGCCCAGCCAGTAAGGCAGTAGCAAACTGGGATGGAGCGTTTACAGCGTGTTTGGGGCTGAAGATCTGCGATGAAAAGACAAACTCCCTGCCTGTGTGCAGGGAGAGAGACAGCCCATAAAATATTCAGAAAGAAAGATACACTTAGGTAGTGACAAGTGCTATGAAGCATCTAAAATAAGGCCACAAGCTAAAGGATGAGGATGGCAGTGGGCGGAAGGGCAGGGGGTGTGGGTGCACGGGGAGGATGGCTACCTTATGTGGCTGTAGAAGGCCTCGCTAAGGAGGTGGCATTTAGCTAGTGTGGAAGGAGACGAGGGGCTGGGGGGTGGGCGTCCCACCAGGAATGAGTCCGGTGGGGCCTGGCCGTGGGGTGAGGGGCTCACCTTCTCCTTCGGTTGCAGGGGGAAGCATTAAAGCAAGAAGTGATCTGCTAAGATTTTGCTTTAGAAAGATCACTCTGGCCCCTGTACAGAGAAGTTGGGGAGCAGGGGAAGAAACGGGGAGCCATTAGTGGGGTGTTTCTGTAGCACTGGGGAGAAGCGACCATAGCACATATCAATAGCTGGGGAGACGTGCCAGATGCTGCGTGTGTTTGGGAGGTAGATTGATAGGACCTGCTGATGGATTAGATGTGGAGTTTGAAGGTAAGGGAGGCTGACTCTGAGGTTCTTGGTCTGAGCAGTGATGGATGGTGGTGCATCTACGAGCTTCTGCAGATGGGGGAGAGCAGACTCTGCAGACACAGCAAGAGCCTGGCATGAGCCATGTTGGGTTTGAGATGCATATCAGACACCCAAGAGGGAGTCACATGAACACAAACCTATTGGCATCTAGAGCTCATAGGAGATGTCTAGGCTGCGGTGAGAACTGGAGAATCAGCAGTGCTCGGTGGTATTTAGAGCCCTGAGCTTTAAAACAAGAGCTCCCAAGGAGAGGGTTTAGAGACCAGGTCGGAGGCCGGGCACAGACAGTAGCAGCGTGGCAGGCAGTCTGGGTTAGCCCAGGCAGGAACGTAGACCTTCTTGCTTTGTCTCATTGGTGGAGGTATATTTCATGGAATGAGAAAGCATATCCTAAAGCTGTCAGTTCCATTCTTCATGCCTCAGTTTCCCCATCAGCAAATTGGAAGATGCAGGATCTGGGTTTAGGCTTGTTTTTAAAAGATGACTTCCAAACATGGCATTTCTTGGCCCAGGGATGCCTATTCTTCCAGCCCATGACTGGCCTGATGCTACAACAGCTGTGGGATGTCCACAGCAATAGACCGCTGCTCCAGGTCGGTCCTGACAGCCTGCACCCTGGGCAAGCTGATAGATGTAGAACTGAACAGCAGGAGAGAATTATACTCCACAGGTTGGAAAAGACCGGAAGACAAAGCAAGAAAGGGGGTGGTGAGAAAGGAAGAAGGAGGTTTGGTGAATTGAGATGGAAGAAAGAAGAGATGTTAAAGACGAGGAACAGGAGACAAAGAGATAAACAGAAAGGAAGAAGGATGAGAAAGAGGAAAGGGTAGGAAAAGTGCCTCGCTTCCAGTTTCCAGAGAAGCAGCACCCGGGTAAGTGACAGCACCAGGTGCCAGGCCCTTTGGGAGGGAGGCGAGGTTGGATGGGGCAGGGCCCTGTGCCCAAGTAGCCCTGGGCCCCACCAAGGGCAGCAGCCAAACAACCCAGTGAGCCCCTGCAGACCATGGCGGCTGCCAGGGGAGGGCAGCCAGGGGCATGCTGGGCAGAGGTGAGAGACCTGGACATGGAGGGGACGGAGGCTCTCAGGGAGTCCCTGCAGGAGCTGGGGCCTGATGGGTCTTGAAGGATTGTCACAGATGAGGAAGGGAGAGCGTGAAAGCAAAGGTGATCCAGGCGCCAGGAACAGTGGGAGAGGCAGGAACCATCCCTGGCACATTTCCTGAGGGTGAGTGGAGAGGTACAGCTGAGGCGTAGGGTGGGTGTCAACATGTCTTGAGAAATCCAGGATCCAGTGAGATGTGGGAGGACAGCTTCCTGCAGGAATTGTGTAGACTTCGGAGAGGGGGAAAAGCAAACAAACAGACGATAACCAGCACTGGTCCAGCTTCAAAGGGCCCTTCTTTTTCCAACATGTGAAGCTAAGTGTGCACCATCGTCATAATAACAAGCATTTATAGAGGCCTCTCTGTGTTCTGAGCACATCCAGACCACTCCAGCTGTAACGACAACAGTGAAAATCCTCACAACGATCCTGTGAAGTAGACACCATTATTTACTTTTGATACTATTGCTTTTATTTATTTATTTATTATTATTATTATTATTTTTTGTGGTACGCGGGCCTCTCACTGCTGTGGTCTCTCCCGTTGTGGAGCACAGGCTCTGGACGTGCAGGCTCAGCGGCCATGGCTCACGGGTCCAGCCGCTCCACGGCATGTGGGATCTTCGCGGACCGGGGCACAAACCCGTGTCCCCTGCAGCAGCAGGCGGACTCTCAACCACTGCGCCACCAGGGAAGCCCGGTACTATTGTTTTTATCACCATTTTTAAAAATTTATTTATTTTATTTATTTTTGGCTGCTTTGGGTCTTCGTTGCTGTGCTCAGGCTTTCTCTAGTTGTGGAGAGCGGGGGTTACTCTACGTTGCAGTGCGTGGGCTTCTTATTCTGGTGGCTTCTCTTGTTGCGGAGCACAGGCTCTAGAGTTCAGGCTCTGTAGTTGTGGCACACGGACTTTGTTGCTCCGTGGCATGTGGGATCTTCCCAGACCAGGGATCGAATCCCTGTCCCCTGCATTGGCAGGTGGATTCTTAACCACTGCGCCACCAGGGAAGCCCTATCACCATTTTATAAATGATACTGAAACTAACTTGCCCAGGGCCAACACATCAGGGAGTCTGGCCACCTCACTTCCTCACCCCCCCACAACCCTCAAAAGAGAGTGGAAATGGGGTGGAGTTATCTAGAAGGAGGCTGCCTTAGACATCCCTACACCCCCCCACACACATGCACACACGCACGTACACGCACATGCATATGCACCCATGCACAGAGCACTATAGCTCTGACTACTAAATAAAAAATGCCCATCTACTTCCCTGGTGGTGCAGTGGTTGAGAGTCCGCCTGCTGATGCAGGGGACACGGGTTCATGCCCTGGTCCGGGAAGATCCCACGTGCCGTGGAGCGGCTGGGCCCGTGAGCCATGGCCGCTGAGCCTGCACGTCCAGAGCCTGTGCTCCACAACGGGAGAGGCCACAACAGTGAGAGGCCCGCGTACCGCAAAAAACAAACAAAAAAAGATGCCCATCTAGTGGTCACTTGGCCACAGTGCAGACACTCAATCCCAAAGGCCCATTGAGGCTTCATTCACTTATTCAATGACTGTTGAGCACCTACTATGTGCCAGCATAACATCCCAGCTGGGGATACTGGGAGGGACAGGACAGAAAAAGCCCCAGTCTCAAAGAGCTCACACTTTGTTGATGAGAAACAGACACAAGCAAGCAAACAAATAAGAGAAATAAGAGATGTGAGAAGTATGGTGAATCAAACAAATGGCGATGTGAGGGAGAGTGGTTGGAGAAGCTTTAGAAGGAGTGGGCAGGGAGAGCCCTCTGAAGAGAGGAAATTTGACCAAGACCCGAAGGTGGGATGGACCCAGCCACTTAAAAATCCTGGAGAGAAGTGTTTCAGACAAAGAGAATAGCAAGTGCAAAGGCCCTGGGACAAGATCAAACAAAACATGTGACAGAAAGAGGCCATTGGTCCTGGAGCAGAGTGAAGATGAGAGAGTGGGGGTCTGTGAGGATGGAGAGGTTGGCGGGGACCCCATCATGGCAAGCCTGCTTCGGAGTCCACGGCAAGGATTTAGGATGTCTTTGCCCAAATAGTAGGAAACCACAGCAGGGCTTTCAGCAAGAGAGTGAACATAATTCAAGTTACATTTAAAGACGGTCCCGGACTTCCCTGGTGGCACAGTGGTTGAGAATCCGCCTGCCAATGCAGGGGACAGGGATTCGAGCCCTGGTCTGGGAAGGTCCCACATGCCGCAGAGCAACTAAGCCCGTGCACCACAACTACTGAGCCTGCACTCTAGAGCCTGTGAGCCACAACTACTGAGCCCGCGCTCCGCAACAAGAGAAGCCACCGCAAGGAGAAGCCCGCTCGCTGCAACTAGAGAAAGCCTGTGTGCAGCAACGAAAACCCAACGCAGCCAAAAATAAATAAAAATTTTTTAAAAATCTTAAAGACAGTCCCTGTTTACTTCCTTCCATTAGGGTGGAATTGCTGGTGATGACAGGGATTGGGATTGTGGCCAAGAAGATGGAGAGAAGGGCGCAGAGTGAAATATTCTAAACATAGAGACTTCAATGGAACTTTGGGTGGATGGGCTGTGAAAGTGGAAGGGGGGTAGGAATCAAGGTTGGCTGCTGGTTTTCTGGCTTGAGTGGGAGGTGGTGTCATTTCCCAAGCCAAGAGTGTGGGTGGAGGACCAGCTCATTGGGCGGGGGGGCCGGAAGGGGACACTTACATCAAGAGCTTCCTTTGGGGCGTCTTACATTGAAGATGCCCGCGACATCCAGGTGAGATGCCAGGTAAGCTGTTGGAAGGAGGGGCTGAGTTCTGAAAATATAGGTTTCATGTCCTTGGCCTGGGTGCTGCCTGGCAACACTACCCCTGGGCACCTCCGTGCAGCCCACACCTGCTCCTTCTCTCGCTTCCTTCCAGGCTTCTCCTTGGGGCATGTCCAGGTGTGGTGGGGGAACGGCTTGGGGACGAAAGAAAAGAACTCCCAGTTCCTTTCCTTTCTATTTTCAAACCTTGACCCCTTGCAGCGAGCTCCCAGTTCTCCCCAGCTTTAGAATCAAACCCTGGGAGTGGATGGAAGCCCCCCGTGACCCTCTGTCTCCCTTCAGTTGAATGCACCCTTGGTCCTGGTGCCGGCTGCCTCTGTGGGCTAAGGACCTGCGAGTGTGACACACAATCTGCTTCAAAGAGAACCTGCCCAAACTCCAAGCAGTTCCTCTCCAGCTGGCCCTGCTGCGGCAGGTGCAAACTCCAATGCTAGTGAGGCCGTGGGTCCCTGGTCGGTCTGGTCTGGGATACTCCTTTGTCACTGGACATCAGAGGGCTGGAGATCAACAGTGGAAAAGACAGAATCCTGGCTTTCTATGGAGGGAGACAGACCATAAACATATACATAAATAAACAGTACATTCCAATAGCAGTTAAGCGCTAGGAAGCAATAAAACAAGGTGACAGGGTAGAGAGATGTCACCTACCCCCATCCCAGGAAATTTCCAGGAAGAGAAAGGCACCAGGATCCACCTTAAACTCTCCCTCCATCCCCACCTCAAAGTCAGGATACAGGGCAGATTTGGGAACCAGACCCACAACCCAGCTCCGGCCAGAGCCAAGCAGGGATCCTGGAAAACCAGGTCTTGGTCACATGCCAAGCACCCGAGAAGCACACTTGGACTCTGTTTCTCATTTGCTGGAGTTCTGCCTTCTCCAGAGAACCCCGAGGTTGGAAAAAGTCGATGCCATTTTCACCTCCCAGGAGACAGAGCATGAGAACATCAGCTCCCACGGCTGCCACCTGGGTGTCACGCCAGGAAGATAACAAAGAAATGGAGAAAGAGGGCAAGGGAGAGGGAATGGGGGTATCCAAGATTTCGATCCACATTTAGAAGCCCCTGGTTATAAGGCGTAAATTCTAATAAATATTAAAGTGATCCAGTCAGGGTGGATGCTGATCGTTCTGACGCCTGGGGGTAGATTGCAAAAATGACCACAACTGTTCTTACCTCTCTGTAGCCTCACCTCTCACGATGTGATGCTCAGCTTTTCCGGTCAAGCGGTAGACTGTTTTCCCCACCCCTGAATCTGAACTCTGGACTGGCCTTGTGACTTACTGTGGTCAATAGAACATGGTGGAAGTGACGGTCCACCAGTTCACCAGCAAGGCCTCTGGAGGCCCAACGCACGTCCCCTCTTTCTCGGAAACGCCTGCCACTGCTATGAGAAACACCCTGGGCCCACCTGCAGGAGGGCAGGAGCCCACCTGGATCAGGGTCGTCAGGCCAGCTGTCTGGCTGAGGACCTCAGACCTGTGAGAGCACTTGGCAGGGATCAGCAAAGCCAGCTCACAGCTGACCACAGACACCAGAGAACCTCACTGAGACCAAAACAACCACCCAGCTGAGCCCCAGCTAAACCACCACCTTGCAGAAGTGCAAGCTAAATAATGGGTTTGTTTAATGTCATTAAGTTTTGGTGTGGTTTGCCACGCGGTGTAACTCACTGATGTCGTTGGTCTTCACTACCCGAGACTCTGGGGTTCTCAGCACTGTGCCGAGCTTGGGGGCCACATGAGCAGCGTGGACGTGCCCCTGCCCCTTACCTGACGGGCTTGGGAGGAGAAAGGCCATCCTCATGCAATACCGGAGAACACACAGAGGCTGTAATCACTCAGTCATCCAACCAAAAGTTCATTGAGCCTCTGCTAGGCGGCAGGCACAGAGCTGGGCAGTAGGGATTCAGAGGTTTAAAGAAAACAAACAGAGAATCAGGTGTAAATATCCTGGGGAAAAAGTTGAGAGCCAGAGCAGCTTTTAGAAGTTCAAGTTCAGACACTTACAATCTGGATTGAGTGACGCCATCACGGGTGTGAAGCCAGAAAGGGAAGCTAGAGGTGGGTGGTCAGCAGAGGGTCTGGGAACTAGGGCTCTGGGGTTCTGCCTGGCTCAGCTGGCAGGTCACAGGGGAAACTGGTCTGTTTTCCCACCTGCCCACGTGCTGTAGTCATTGCTACTGCAGAAGGAAGCTTGGGGTTGATGGGCGTCACGGTGAAGGTTGTAAAAGGCGGTGAGGGGAGTGACCATGGAAAGGCAGGCATGGAACCAGGGTGGCTGGGCCCAAGCCAGGCACCTCCCCTCCTTGCGGACTCCGGACCACAACAGAGACCAGCTCAGGACTGGCCAAATGACACAGTGGAGGGAGGGAGGCCAGGGCTGGGCTCAGCATGGGGGCAGGGATTTCAGTGTGAGATCCAGGCCATGGTCCACCGCCTGGGCCTCTGATTCTAATCTGTAAAATGGGGCCCGTGGTGGTATCGAACTGCTCACGTCGATGCCCTGGTTCTGGGAGGACAGGACGGTGGTGGGACTGTGGAGGGAGGTCGTTGGCTTTCACTGGGAAAGCCCGCTCTCCTGGAAGGTCGATCATTCATCCCCTCAACAAATCCACATCAAGGGCCTGCTGCAAGCCAGCCCCTGTGCTAAAGCAGAGAAATAAAGCTGCATCCAATTCCAGGTTGCTCTCAGATCAGGCAGAAGACAAGTCAGCGGGTGATTACAAGGCAGGCTGGGAGATGCTGGAATTGGGGTCAGCTCAGGGAGCCATGATCGCCATCGGGGCGGGGGGTCAGCATTCCCTGAGGAATGCTGAGGGTCTGACGTCTCACCTGAGAGCTGAAGATGAGGAGGACTTGGGGTAGCCAAGTGAGGTAGAGGGATGGAAGGTGATTCAACAAACCTGCTCGAAAGCGCCACTGCCACCAGTCTCCCCCCCGGATCAGCTGAAGGGCCATCCTCCATGTTTGCCCCTCCCCCAAGCCAAAAACATGCATGTCAAATTCTTTCTCTCATATCCCACATCTAATGTGTTGGCACCTTCAAAATACATTTAGATTCTATATTTATAAAATACTTCAGTAAAATGTACACATTTAAAAGAAGACGAAGATGAGCGGGGAAACATTTAGAACCACCTGGGCCACCTTCAGGGCTGCAATCTTGGTCTGAGTCACCATCACCTCATTCCTGGGCTAAGGCTTGCCCCTCATCATTCTCTCCACTTCCACCCTCAGCCTCTGCAATCTCTCATCCACCAGCAGCTGGTCAGCAGGGTGCCTGGCGTCTGATCGTGTCACTCCTCTCCTCACGCCCTCCCCGTCTGCCTCTGAGTAAGAGCCGATGTCCTTCCACAGCCCCGAAACCCCCCTGACCATCCCCACGCAGCCTCGCTTCCTATACTCTCCCGCTCACTCCCTCCACCCCAGCCAATGGCCTCCATGCTGTTCTGTTCCTTGAACATGGCGGGCACGCTCCCTCCCGAGGACCCTGCCCACAGTGGCTCCCTCGGCCTAGAAGGGGCATCCCATGTGCCTGACTCCTTACCTCCTCCAAGTCTCTGCTGGAATCTCAGCTTCCTAATAAAGCTTATGCGACCACCCCCTTTAATACTGCCCACCCTCCCCTGGCCTTTCCCATCCCCTTCATCCTGTTCTCTGTTTCCCCAGGCTTCGTACACGCATGGATACCACTGTTCGTTGCCTGCCTCCCCGCTGGAAGATGAGCTCCTGGGGGCAAGGATCTGTGTTCTTTTCTAATCCCTGATGTGTATGTTGAATGACGTGAGGTCAATGTGAAGGGATTGCATTAGCTCAGAGTGGGGAGCATGGAATGTGGGAGTCGATTTTCAAGCGAGCAGAAGAGATGAGGAAGGCAAGGCCAGGTCAAGGAAAGCCTGTGGCCACTTTAAGAAGTCTGGGCTCAGATCCAGGGAGCAGTGGGGGTCCCAGTGCTCTGGGCCATCACCACTTTCCACCTGGGAGACCTTGGGCAGCTCAGTGTCCTCAGGGGAAAAGAGGCAGACGGGTGGACGGCGAGACCAGGGCGCGTGATGACTAACACGGGGAGGGCTGTGGCGATCGCGGGGGCGCAGTGGTGTCCCTTCCCTTCCGCCTCGGCACTGTTGTGGGAGCGAACTCCCTGCCTCAAAGGGGACAGACGTCAAGTGTAGATGCATTTTTGCGACAGCTCTGTGTCTGCATCTTTTCCTCAGCTGCATTTCTTGCTGTCTGGGTGAAGCTGCCAGGCAGTCAGGGAGAGGTGGAGCAGTGGGCACGCCCTCCACCAAGGGCGGGCTTTGGGCTCGGTGCCCCACAGGGAGAGGCTGTCACTGCTTTGGGGTGACTGTGTGCACGGCAGGCAGAGCCATTGTCCCCCATCCCCCTTCCGGGGTGTCTGCAAAGCTGTGAAAGGTACGGGGATGAGCAGATGTGGGGAGTCTGGCATAACGCAGCAGCGTGGGCACGGCTGGGGGCCTGGAGCGGGGCAGCCGGCCTGGTGGGGAGAGAGGTGACTGGGTCAGTGGCTACAGAGGCTCTCCCGGGGCGCCTGGGATGGTCCAGGCATTACTGAGCTCATCTGGAAGCGAAATCATGTCCGGTGGGAGAACAGAGAGCTGGGGCAGGGGGCGAGGCCCAGGACCCGGGATGCTGAGTGGGGAGAAGGGGAATCCTGATGTGCCCCCCAAGCCTTGGTTGCTGCAGCAAGCAGCCTCCAGATACTGAGGCTCATCTCGTCCCGGGCACAGCACTCCCTTTGTGCATAGTATACCCGACCTTCCTCGGGCAGTTGCTGTTAAGTCCCCAATTGACTGAGGCTCAGGGCCACACCGCTAACACGTAGCAGAGCAGCGGCTAGAGCCCAGGCTGACTCTCCTTGCCCTAAGGTTCCCCTCTCCCGGCTCATCTCAGAAGGAATCCAGTACTGGTGAGACTTGGGGGAGGGGTAATGGAGGAGGCTGTTCCCCCAGGGTTTAAACACTTGCCCTAGAGGGAGGCCTAGGTTCTGGTTCTGGCCAAGCCACTAAGTCGTTGTGTGGTTTCATTCATTCATTCACCCAGTGCACAAATATCCAGTGTGCCGAGATGGGGTGGGCACTGGTTTCAGTGGGAATAGGAGGGTACACCCCTGACCCCTAAAACTCACAATGGAGCTGAAGGCAGACAAGTAACCAGGTGATAACAAGACAGTGAGGGGCAGGGAGCCCGGAGGCGGGCATACCTGGGGGGCACCCCATCCAGACCTGCCGGTCAGCAGAGGCTTCCAGACCTGAAGGTTAGGTGCAAGTCAGCCAGGCAAGGCAGAGAGGAGGGAGAGGGCACCAGGCAGAGGGAACGGCCTGAGCAGAGGCCGGGAGGCAGGCAAAGGAGAGAGGCAGCCCATAGCTGAGATGAGTGGGGGGCTGAAGGGGGCTGGAAGGAGGGAGCTAGGAGGCTGGAGAGAAGGAAGTCGGGGTGAGGACCACCTCACATAAGCCCCTTCCTCTTCCTGGGCCCCAGGTTCCTATTTGTGTACATCTGACCCTTCCTGAAGCTTTTTTTCACCCAACTTGTTGATCATCAGTGGGACCTCAGAAATTATTCATTCCCTTTTCACAGATGAAAATGGAGGGTCTGAGCAGGCAGGTGGGGCTGGAATGGGAACCCATGTCTTCTGATTCTAAATTTCTCTGTTTTTTTTTTTTTGGCCGCGCCGCACGGCATGCAGGATCTTACTTACCTGACCAGGGATCGAACCCATGCCCCCTGCAGTGGGAGCACGGAGTCTTAGCCACTGGACCGCCAGGGAAGTCCCAATTCTAAGTTTCTTGTTTCCCATCCCCTTTCTCAGAATGGAGGGGTTGAAAGGATGCTCTCTGAAGCTAAGGCTCTGGAGTCAGGGTTCAAACCCTGCTTCTGCTGCATGACCTTGAGTAACTTACTTGGCTTCTCTGGGCCTCAGTTCCCTCCTTTTATAAACAAAGCTATGAAGAGCCCCACCTCATAGGGCTGCTAGGAGGGTTCAGTGAGATGGCGCACACAGAGCTCTGAGCCCGGTGCTCAGCATACAGTAAGTGCTTAATAAATCTTGCTCTACTCACAGGGCCCTGACATGCTGAGGTACCAGATGGCCAGCCCAGGAGGCAGGGTGTTGGGCAGGGTTGCAGGGCCATGTACCCGGACCTTGGTACTGTGCACCCTTGTCTCCTAATGCCCAACTCTGCTTGTTGTCACAGTTGGTGGCATCAGCTGCTTGTTAGAAGCCACAGCTGGGGAAGCTGACAGCAGTGTTGCCATGACAACCACTGGGGAGGACAGGACCACCTCCCTGCGTTCATAGTCGGTCCCGAGCATGAAGAGAGGTGGCTCCCAGGCCCAGCTGAGACCAGGGCCGGGCAGGCACCAGGGGCCTGGCTGTGCAGCTGGGGCACTAAGTTGCCCCCTTCCCTTCTCCCTCTGCCTCTCGCCTTCCCCTCCCCTCCCCCCAAAACCCACGTGCAGAGAGCCGGATTTTCTTGGTAAACCACAGCTTTGCTCTGCCAGGTTTCCGTCTGGGGGAGAATGTCCCAGGCCATACACTTCCATCAGCATCTTGCTTCCTTCCACCTACTGCCCTTTGCCAGCCTGGCCCTGAGGACTTTTGGCCCAACATGTTGTCAAGGGTGGGCCCCAGTCTCCAGCACTGAGTTTCCAGTCTCTGCACCAGGCCCTGTGCTGGGAGCATTCTCCTCCGCGGCCTCATGTAGTCCTCAGACCCAACGACGTGCTCTTCTTTATTACACACATTTTACAGAAGGGGGAGTTGGAGACTGGGAGGGGTGAGGCAACTAACCCAAGGCCAGTGGCCCCATGAGCGGCAGAGCCAGGGTTGCACCCAGTCTGCTCCTTGTGAGAGGCAGTGTCGATGGCAATGATAAGGTGGAGGTGACAGGGATGGTTTCCTAGTGCTCTCCTGGGCATTGCCAGCCTGGGGCAGGGTCTCTCCCTTTGGGTTCAGACCCAGAGGGGCAGGAGGTGTGGAGCAAAGCATAGGTGGTGACCTATCATGACCACTAGGTGTCGCCCATGTTCTAGAAAAGAGTTGACAGCCACTCCCTTGGTGGGTGGGGGTCTGAAGAATGCGGGCATGGGGCAGTGCTTCTCCGAGAATGGAAGACTGACCTAGGTCTGGGCAGAGATGATGGTGTAGAAAATCAGAACTGGACAGAAGTTAAAGTGGTAAAAGTAGATTTTATTAACTATTGCAGTGGGGGAAAAGAGACAGTATAGAACTGGGCTCCATTCTTAATATTAACAAAGAAAAATGGGGATTTCTAACTAAGGAGCTGGGTGGGGGTAATCAGTGGCTGGAAAATTGCTAAGAGAGTAGGGGATTCTTGATAAACTGACCTAACAGGATTCTTGCCGAAGGCAGGTCGTGGTGATCAGATATCACCTGGGGACTAGTGAGAGGTGAGAAATTTGATCAGATATTGAGGAAGGGTAGGGATTCTCCCTAAACTGTTATAGCCAGATTCCTGCTGAAATACAAGAATGATGCAAAGATGAACACAGAAGCCCACAGGTTGAGGCCAAGTTGAGAAACTTCTCAGAGGAGCCCAAAGTTTGGTCAAGGGGAGAGTCTTTGCCAGTCCCTCCTCTGGTTCAGGGAAAGAGGAGATCTTCTTTCTTCTGAACAATATGAGTTCATTTCTCGATTGGTCATTTTTTGTTCATTAGTGACCAGTGGAACCACCTGTTGAGACTTGGTAGTAAAGGGTATTTTCTGGATGGTGTGAACCATCAAGCATTTAAATGAGGGGGATATCTATGAAAAAAGAAAAACAAAGATTAATGATCGGAGCAACTAAACCCAGTTTCTGGGTTCAAAGGACAGCCAGTTGAGATTTCTAGATGTTGAGCTTGAAGCATCTGTAGATGGTGAAGTGAGGAGAGAGGTGGCAATCCATTGGTCTTCCTGGTTGCAGCTTGCATCATCTCTGGTGATGGCACGGACATCCGTGTCATGGTCATGCTTGTTTCTTGGAGAAGAGCATGGACGCATCCAGCTTCAGCTCATAGGGCTTCTTTAGAAAGTCCCAGTAAGGATCTGGGCAGTTGGGTTTTAGTTCTCAGTGACTCCAAGTCAAGAGGGTGGGAGAAAAATTGGAAACATTCATTTGAAGAGTTGTAGCCAGATTTTGGAGAAAATTAGAAGAATTAACAAAATGTGCAGGATGGCAGGATTCATTCCGGTTTACAGACAGGTAACAAAGCAGAAAGGAAAATGGAATCTAACCAAGAGGGTGAAAAATAGCTCAAAGACAATGAACAGGACTGTAATGTAATAACCCACGAGGCTGTGCTATACTTCCCACTGAAAGTGAGAGGTGTTGAATTTTTTAAAATGCACAACGTGAGAGTTGTGAGTTAAGTTTTATTTGGGGCAAAATGAGAACTATAGCATCTCAAATAGCACTGAGGAACTGCTCCAAAGAGGTAAAGGGGGGAGGGGTCAGAATACGTGTGATTTTGGTGCAGTCAGGCACACATTTTGCCAAAAGTTGCTATTAGTCAAGAAGGTTGCTGCGGGTCACAAAGAGCCAGATGTCTCTGTGAATGATTTTAGTGCTTTTCTAGATGTGAGAAGATGCAAGAAATTGAGCTCATAAAATCTCCTCCTGAAAATATCGAACGACCTGAAGACCTGTTCTGCCAGTTTTTCCCAGAGCACAGAGCGCCTCGTGCCTGATCTCCACCCTTAACTCCTTTCAGGGGGTGTTGAAGGTCAGAGGCTGCAGTGGCTGGTGACTTCATTCTTATAGAAACAAGAATGGCAAGCAACAACTTTTAGTTGGCAGAGATCCCGGGGTCCAATGATGAATATGATTCCATCTGAGTCACAACTCCTAGAAAACCAGAGCCGGACAGTAGCTTAAGCGGCCAAAACAGATTTTATTCCAGAACTATTTCAATAGGGGCCAGTATAGAATTGGGCTCATTTCCAAATACAATTTCAAATCCTTACATTTCTTAAGTGAGGGTTTATAGCAGGGACTGGGGGGAGGTGGAAAATTGATAAGAGCTGGGGAATTCTTGCTAAACCGACCTAACAGGATTCTTGCAGAAGGCAGGTGGGGTAATCAGGTTTCACCCAGGGGATGGTGGAGGATGAGGAATCTGATCAGATATTGAGGGTAGGTAGGGATTCTCACTAAACTGACACGGCAGGATTCTTGCTAACACGAGGCAATAGAAACCGAAATGTTGAGACCTAGCTGAGAAAAGATCTCAGAGGAACCTGACTAAATTTTGGTCAAGGAGAGAGTCTTTGTTAATGGCAGCCCCCAGACCAGTGGGAAGCAAGTCCAGCCCCCTCCTCGAGCCTCTGCATAAAAGACCTCACTAACTTGAGGAGAGAAAGACCACCCATACTGTAGAAGCAAAGTGCCCTTCAAAAACTGTGATCCCACTCCCCCTCGCCACCTCCAGAGGCATCAAGTACACCATCCCATCTCCACCCCATCCCCTTGGGGGCCACTTCCAGGATTGGCTGCATCCTTCGTGCTCCCCTGACACCACCTGGCACCGTATGTCAAGGGTATTGGTCCATGTGTCTGCCTCCCCCTCCCAGGCTGTGGGGTCCTGGGGGCAGAGGCTGTGTCTGATAAGTGGTGTCTACCCCGAAGCCCAGCCTCATGCCTGGTCCACAGGAGACCATCGGGATAGGTCCGTTGAATGAATGAACCAATGGATGATCATGTCGAGGGGTTTTCAGAATGTTAGCTGAAGACTCTCTTTTCTTCTTATGGTAGCTCATGGGAAGGGTCAATATGTAACACAGGAAAAGCACGGCTGCTCATGGAAGAATGAGGTGGGGGGCTCAGACTCCCATCTGCTCAGCCTCCCCTTCCCCAGAGATCACCCCTAGAAGTCCCAGGAAAACCCATGGCTTTGGGGAGCGTCTGAAACAGTGGCTCTGGTCTCTCTGCACTTGGGGAAACTGATGCCCATCACAGGGAAGAGGCTAAGGCCAGGACACAGGACCTGGCACCCTGCTGGACTCTCAGTCACTTGTCCCACTGACCCCAGCTGCCCAAGTCTTCATTAAGAAGGTACGAAGAGATGACATTAAAAGTCAGATGCTGGGCTTCCCTGGTGGCGCAGTGGTTGAGAGTCCGCCTGCCGATGCAGGGGACACGGGTTCGTGCCCCAGTCCGGGAAGATCCCACATGCCGCGGAGCAGCTGCGCCCGTGAGCCATGGCTGCTGAGCCTGCGCATCTGGAGCCTGTGCTCTGCAATGGGAGAGGCCACAACAGTGAGAGGCCCGCGTACCGCAAAAAAAAAAAAAAAAAGTCAGTTGCTGAGGATTCAGATCCCAGCCTCATCACTAATGACCTGTGTGACTTTGGGCAAGTTACTTACCCTCTCTGGGCCTTGGTTTTTTCAACAGAAAAGGATGGGGTAGAGGGAGAACGTTGTGGAGATGGATGTCTAGCAAGTACTCAGCCCAGTAGTTGTTATCGTTGTCCGAGCGCTGGACCACAGCCCCACTTTCCAACCCTCCCAACATTTTTGTGTCTGCTGGAGGAGGGCCACTTTGCCCAGGCCAGGAGCAGGAAGGGGATAGGCCATGCCAGATGCTGAGTGTCAGGGAACCCACTTTCCCCAGAGCTGGAGACCCAGGAGGGAGTCACTGTGCTTTTCCCTGGCCAGTGGGTGCCTTGCCAAGGAGGACTCAGCAGTGGGGAGTTGAGGTAGGAGGCCTTTATTAGTTTGAGGAGGGGTGCCATGGCCTGTGGACAATCTCTGGGGGTTGCAGTATCTGGGAAAGTCTGGGGTGAGGCATGGGGCAGGCAGGACCCCTTAGCAGCGGAATCCCATCCCAACACCCAGACTTTTAGGAGGGGAGGCTGTCTGCACGGGTAGAGGGGCACAGCCAGAAACCCAGGCTCCCACAGGCAAGGGGCCCAGGCCTCTGCTGCCCCCGCCTCTGGGGGACTCCCCATCCTGGCTCCATTCCTGCTGGGTGGGGCGGGGCTTCAGCTCAGAGTTGATGGGGTCAGCTCAGGAGCAGGTGGGCTCCTGAGAGCATCTCGGTGACTGGGCAGGTCGGGTGCGGGCACACGGGGGACCACAGCCAACACCCATCACGGCCAGCAGGACAGCAGGGGGTGAGCAGCAGGAAGGCCTCCCATACACAGTGACAGCTGACTCCAGAGCCCAAGGAGGGTTTCTAGAAGCTGCAGCTTGGCGGGACTCCGTCCAGCCCTGCCGTCTTTTTTGTAGATGTTCTCCCTACCCCCACGTCCCTCCCCGCCTGTGCTCTTCTTGACTGTCCCTCCCCCCTGTGTTGGTGGTCCTGAGCGGCCGCAGGCTGGGCCGAGATTCTTGGTGGATGTTCTCAGTGTCCAGGGTGGGTCACAGCGCTGTGTCAGTGGCCCTCAGGGTTGACGCTGGATGAAGGCAGAGGGTGGAGCAAGGCAGGGCACACTGGCTACTTGGAGGCCGCTGACCCTGAGGTCAAGAGACAAGTTGAGGAAGGACTGGGAAGCGGGGGAAACAACAGTGCTGGGGCGGAGTCAGGAAAGCAGGCCCGTTGAGGCCTGATCCTCCTGCTCTTCTGCTGGTAAACCCACAAGCCCCAGCGGGAACCTGGGCCCCAGGGGGGGACCCCACCCCCAAGGCTCCTCTGCCCCCCCTCCTCCTGCCAGGACCACTCTGGTCTGGACGTCTGGCCCTCACCTTGTGTCACCTCTCTCCCACTTTCTCCTCTCCCTTCCCTCTTCACATCCTGCTTCCTCTCTGCTGCCTTCTGGAATCTCCCCCACGGCCTCCTGCCTGGACCTGGTCTCTCCTGCCTTTGTCTCCTCTTCACCGAGGTGGGTCCCAGCTCTCAGCTTCCTCCCCATCGAGAGGGCTTCTGTTGCCAGGCTGCAGCCTTGCCTCTCCTTGCCCAGGGAATGAGTGTTCTGGTCCCTTCCAGCCCCTGGCCTGGTTGCTGCACGGGGAGAGATGCAGGGGGAGCGCCTGGAGACCTGGGGCTTCCCCCTCCCGTGTTTGTCAGGGACCCGGGCGGCCTAGGGTCGGGGCGCCCCTCAGAGCAGTTCAGCGTTGCAGGGCGGCGGCCAGGGTGTGCCTCTGACATGAATGGGTCGGCAGAGGACTCGAGTGGTGGGGACACATCTGAGGGTGCTCCCATCTCTGTCCCTGTGCACCTGGGGGTGGTGCATGTGGCTTCTGTCAGTGCCCAGGAGCCTGCTCTGAGGCTCTCTGGGTAACTGAGGCCAGACTTCAGGCCTGGGACGTTAGCCCCGTGACCATCCTGTGGTGTCTGGGCTGGGACTCATGTGCTACTTTGACAAAGGCCAGGATGGGGCCACCTGCTGTTTCTTGGGGCTTTGGGGGGCTGCAAGGCTCCCAAAGCAGGGATCACCCTGAGTCATCCCCTGGAAGCAGCCAAGGGGCCCCAGAACCAGGCCTTGTCTGCCTGGGAACCTGGTCCTAGGACACGCCAAGCTCTGGGCCCATGTTGGCTGCTCCAGGTCTGGCTCTCGAAGACTCTGGGCCCCAGCCTTGAGGGCCTGGCTGAGGAAGTCAAGCTAGTGCCAGTGAGAGGCCCCCCTCCCTCAGAGGCCCCCAGTCTTTCGCAGGCCTTGCCTTCCACATTCGGGAGAGACCCCAACAGGGCATATGCCCCCTGCCACGTCCAGGATGAAGCCACACCCAGGTCTGGGCTGGAGGAGCCAGGGGGCCAGGGCTCTAGCCTTTCTGAGTCCTCTGGGGCCAGTCTCGCTGGAGGGCTCCAGGGAGGAGGGCAGCCCAGGGGCCCCCGACCCGCCCCCACCTCCACCTGCTCCATCTGGCTGGTCCCCAGGACGGGAACCTCCAACACTCCTCTCTGTCAGCCCCCAGAGGGCGCTAGGGAGGGGCGGGGGGCGTGGCCCGTAGATGCTGCAGTTGGGCGTGGGGCTCTGGCGTAGATGTTGAGGTCGTTGCCATGCTCCTTCCTCCCTGTATGTCGGCTTCTGGAAGCACAGGACCACGCTCTTGTCACACTCGCACGTCTGCTGGTCACGCTCCGTCTGGTTGAGCTCGCCTATGGGGAGTGCAGCGCACGGACTCTGAGGTCACAGTGGACCTCGGAAGGTGGTCTTGGGCCAGCAGCACCAGCACCATCAGCGGGCCCACCCCCGGCCTGCAGGCTCAGACGCTCGGGGCCCAGCCTCTGCATTCACAGCCCTCCAGGTGCCCCTGGTACATGGTAAACAGAGAACCCCTGAAGCCCAACAGGACAATGACAAGAGGAGGAAACTGAGGCTCAGGAAAGGGTGCGTTTGCCTAAGTCACCCAGCAAACCCAAGACAGAGCTGGGACGGAAACTCAGGTGTCAGGAACTCGCCCCCCAGCCCAGTTACTTTCTACCATCGCAGGGGTCTCTCAAGCACAGAATCACAACACACCCACTCTGGAGGGAGTTAGTGGTGAGGACTGAGTGAGAAAAACACTTGTAAAGAGCTTAGCTCAGTGTGTCCCAGGGAGCAAATGCTGTCGTTGTTGTTACGGGCCTTCAGAAATCATCTACCCCAGAGTTCTCAGCCTTAGGAGCGCATTAGAATCAGCTGGAGCGCTCCTGAAAACCAAGGCTGCCCAACCCCACCCGTAGAGCTTCTTCTAACAAGTGCTGTTGATGCTGCAGGTTCAGGAAACACCTTTCGAGAACCACCCACTAGCCCAATTGTTTGCAAACTTGCAAACTCTCCATCAGCAGAATACCTTCTCTGACATGAAACTCTTGGCCAAAGACTAATATATCAAACAGCCGAGAGAGGGGACTTCCCTGGGGGTCCAGTGGTTAAGACTCTGTGCTCCCAATGCAGGGGGGGCCCGGGTTTGATCCCTGGTTGGGGAGCTAAGATCCCAAATACAGCAACTGAGCCCGAGAGCTGCAACTAGAGGAGCCCGCACGCCGCAGCAAAGACCCAGTGCAGCCAAAATAAAAAAGATAAGAATAAAAAAAAATTTTTTTAAACAGCTGAAAGAGAAGCCACTTGAGCTACAAAATACATTAAAGAACCAGCTGGACCACCAATCCAGGGATAACCGACCCCCCATTAGCTCTCACAGCAGTTGACCTGATGGCCCCAGAAATCCCCAGAACCCAGTGTGAAAACCATTGCTTGGGTTAGTCCATTGTCTTGGGGGTTGAGGAGGGAGATTCCTCTCCTCGAACTGCTTAATGAACTCCTCTCTCAAGCCAGACCCTCCACCGCACATCTGAACAGCAGAATATGAGGACCAGACAGTCCTGGGCTGCCAAGGGTCCCCAGATGTGCCCAGTTCCCCACCAGACTCTTTCCCAGAGAACAGGAGTCTTGAGTATCTTTGCAAAGCTGGCATTGCTTGTGAGCTCTTCGTAAGGGACGACACACAGCCTGGTTAAGATAAGGAGACAAAGGGAGCCCAGGGCTACCCATGGGGCTGGGCCAAGGGGCACCTGCTGCCCCAGGGTGGGGCACCAGCAGGGGCCGGGCAGGGACACCTGGGCCATCAGCTTGGATGCTGCGCCCGTCAGGTGGGGAGTGAGTCCATGGTAAAGGAGGGAACCTGCCAGGCCTGGCTCCAACACCTTGAATCCCTAGAAACCCTGGGTGTCTAGGATGGGGCCACCTCATCTTCTGGGGTCCCAATGACAGAACTAGAAGGGAATGGGTCTGCTCAGATCCAAACCCTTCAATGTACCCATGGGGAGACTGAGACCAGGTGGGGAAGGAGCCTGCCCAGGGTCATACATGCTGGGGGAACCTGGGTTCCATCCCAGGTCCCCTGACTCCCATGCCAGCCTGACACAAAGTCTCAGGATCACCTGAGGATCTGATTAAAAACAGAGAGTCCTGGACCCCACCCAGACCCGACCCGCTGAATCAGAATCACTCCCTAAGCTCTCCGAAGCTTAAGAATCTCGGGGACTGGAGAACCTGGGGGCCAGTTCAGGCCTGGGGGCTCCGAGCACATCAGGGAGATGTGCCAGAGCCACAGCCAGGGTTATTAGATTTGGCAAACGAAAAACAAGGTACCTGGTTAAATCTGAATTTCAGACAATAAATATTTTAGTATAAGTAGATCCCAAATGTTGCATGGGATATACTTATGCTAATTCTTCCTTTCATACTAATACTTATTAATTGTATGCTAACATTTAGTTTTTAGTATAAGTATGTCCCATGCAATATTTAGGATATACTTACATGAAAACATCTTTCATTGTTTATCTGAAATTTGAATTTAACTGGGCATCCTGTATTTCATCTGGAAACCCGGCCCACGGCCCTAGCACAGGCTGAGGGGGCTGGCAGTACACACTTTCTTGAGGGGAAGGGGCGATGGTGGGAGACACTGCAGACAATGTTGGTGTTGTTCTCGATGGTGTAGTCGTAGTGGTCCACATAGGTGTGGCAGCCCAAGTCAAAGAGCTTCTGGTAGCAGCAGTCGTGGGCATGGCAGCACGTAGGGGCGGGGGGAGGAGAGCAGGCAGGCATAGCCAGGCTTGGCCCCTCTCCCACTGGCAGTGACCTCTATCATGATCATCTGTTCCTGTCCCTTACGGGTCAGACCTTCAGACTGAGGCCCAGAGAGGGCAGTTACTTGCCTTAGGTCACACAGCCGGGCAGAACCAGGCCAGTGCCCCAGGTTCTTGTCCGTGATCCCCTCCCTTTGCCCTCCGCCCAGAGCCCTAGCTTCCCCCCCAACCCCCTGGAGCCCTGGCTGCAGCTGCAGGAGGGGTCAGGGTGGGAGGGAGGGGCCTGGGTGAAGTCAAAGTAGGAAGAGACCGGCTAGATGCAGGGGCTATACCTGGCTGTGCACGATGGCCAGGGAGAGACAAAGGCCTGGAGAGTTAAGTGGGGCTTGGGGATGGGGGACAGGAAGCAAATGTGGTGTGGCTGTCCCATCCCCTCTAGTGGAGGGCAGGCAATTAGTCAACATGCATTTATGAAGCCTCCACTGATACCAGACTTGGTGCTGGCTGCTTTGGGGAGAGACAGGAGCAAAGGATAAGCCACGGCTTCCAGGAACTCCCAGTCTGATGGAGGAAGCACAGTCCTGTCCACCAGAGCCTCCAGTCTGAGGGGCCAGTGGTCACAGTCCTTGCCTTTGTCAAGTATAAGCTGTGTGACTATTGCTCTCATGTGTGTTTGGAAGCAGGTCAAATGCTCCTTCCGGTGAGAACGGAAGTTCAAATGCCTCCAAGCCCAAGACCTTGGAAAGGGACGATAGAAAGTGTCCAAGATGGGACTTCCCTGGCGGCCCAGTGGTTAGGACTCCACACTTTCACTGCGGAGGGCCCAGGTTCAATCCCTGGTTGGGGAACTGAGATGCCACAAGCCTCGCGGCCAAAAGAAATAAAAATAAAATTAAAAAAACATGCTAATGATAGAATTTAAAAAAAAACCCCACAATGTTATACACTTAAAAAAAAAAGAAAACAAAATATCCAAGACGGTCGAGGAGGACACGGGTCAAAGGTCAGGCTTCTGGCCACTAACTCATCAAACAAGCCTCCTCCTTGGGGGAAGGGGCCTCTCCCACCTCTCAGAGATGGAGACAGTCTGACCTTCACTGTCCCTGCCCGGTTCCAGCAGCCCAGACTCTCCAGGACCTACCAGTCCACCTCATCCATGGGCAGGCCATGCCCCCACCCCTCCCGCAGTAGCAGCCGTAGCCCACGAAGGACAAGATGGCATTCCTCCCTGTGTTGGCTTCCACCATGGACTTGAGGTTGAGCAGGCTGCTGTGGGCCGCAGGCAGGACTGCAAGAGAACCGAGGGGGTGCTGTGAGTTCCCTGCCCTGTGCGTGGCCTCTCCTGTTTGACTGGCTGTCCTTGCAACACCCCAGGGCTGGGGAAAGGGGAAGGGAGAGAGGGAGCAGGAGAGGGAGGGCAGAGCAGGAGGAGGGTGCAATCCACAAAGCAGCCGGTATGGTGCGTTACACACGTCCTTACACTGAGCCCTATGGCCCTGAGAATATGATAATAGTATTTGCCAGGCACTGTCCTATGCCCCTTCCATACATTAACTCATCAAGTGCTCCCTGCAGCCCTACAGAGTGCTGATATTATCCCCATTTTACAGATGAGAAGACCGAGACCCAGAGCATATAGTAACTTCCCCAAGAAGACATTGTTGAAAAGAGGTGAAGCAGAATTTGGACCCAGCCAGTGAGAGCCCAGTGCCTTATACACTCTAAGGGGCTTCACAAACGCCACAAGCTCTTCTGAACACGATTCTGGGCCCTTCTGGCTTGGCCTGGCTCTTCTACACCCAGCAGGGACTCAGCATCCCCACGTGGCCCTGGGGCCAGTGCATTATTCAATGAACACACACACACGCACACACACGTATATATTTCTTTCCCTTTGTCCTTGTCTCACAGGTAGTGCAACAACCTTTCCTACACCAGCAAAATCACAAAATCAGCTTCCTGGCATCCTCAGGCCGCTCACCCCAGGAACATATTCTCCTCCCCTGCTTCCCTGCCTCCTGGGCTCCCAGATGTGCTGGCTCACTGCTGAGTCAACATCAAGCCTAGCATTTGGGTCCTTACCTCGGTGAGGCCGCCACCCACACAGGCAGGAGGGCCGCTGTCATCCCATTTTATGGATGAGCAAACTGAGGCTCAGAAAGGTGAAGCTTTGCCCAGGCCATGCAGCCTGGAAGTGGCAGAGCCCAGACCTGAACCCAGGTTTGTGTGCCCCAGAGCTGGGATGCCTCCCCAACCTGGGCTCCTCCATCTGTGCCCGGGGCTAGGCACCCAGTTCAGCCTAACCTTAACTCTCTCTACATCCCCCACCCAGCTCCATGGCCTGAAAGAGGAAATGTACTGGGGGAAGGAGGAAGCTAAGAATTTCAGAAACGGAGACTGGATGGAAACCCAAAGGCCGAAATTACTTGTTTCTGGAGACGTGGTTGTCCAACATCGCTAGTGATGACAAGGGACTCACCACCTCCACATGCCTCAGTGGGAAGAGCACAGACTTTGGAGTCAGACAGAGGCAGGCCCAGAACTAAAGCTCCCTTGGGAGGTTTTCCCATCTGCAAAATGGGAATAACAATCCCAGCCTCCAGAGATCAGGCAGGCCCGCGCCCAGCTCAGGGCCTGGCACACACCAGACCCTCACTGCCCCCATGGTGCCCCCTCTCAGGGCTTGTTGGGACCCTGGGCCAGGCCTGCCCTCCCTGTCAGAGAGCTGACTTTAGTAATCCTGCTCCACCTGTGTCTTCCTGTCTACTGGCTCCAGGATTTTCATCATTACAGAAAATAAGTAGCACACAAGAGAGGAAACAAAGAAGGAGTGGGGAGAAATGACAGACAATTTTAAGAGGATGGTTTAGAGCCTGTAAATGGCTATGTTAGGTACGGGGCAGGGAGAGAGGGGCCCCTGCATCCTGTAGGCCTCTCTCTGACTTGGCCGCATGGGCTGTTGAAGAGAGTGGAAGAGGGGGGACAAGAGGGGTCCCTGGGAATGTTAGCTCTCCCCCCACCCTTTCTGCCTTGCAGGGCTCTTGCTGCTGGAATCAAATGTGTGCCAAGCAGCCTGGGGGTCAGACAGACCCAGATCTGCAAACAGATCTCTCCATTAGTGCTGTGCGGCCGGGGGCAGGTTGCCTAAATTCTTTGACTTCGATTCCCAAATCTGAGAGGAGCCAAGAAAGTCATTCCCCTGCAGGGCAACGGGCCGCATCGCCTGCTGTGAGGTCCTGGCCTCCTCACCCCCACCCCCACTCCCACATCCTGGAGGTGTTACCCCTGGTAGCTGGCAGCTTCCATCCCCAGGGCCCCCAGCCATCAGCTCCCGCCTAAAACTCACCCATCCACACACAGGACAGACACACACTCACACTCTAACACACACACAGACGTAAACCCACAGTCACCCACTGCACACTCTCCTCCACACACCACACAAGTGTACACACACACGCAGACACACGCCCACCCATACTTCCTGTGCTCTCACACGCCTCACACATAGACGCACACTCTCGTACTCGCCAACCTCACACACGCATATACACATTCACTTTGGAGTCAGACAGAGGCAGGCCCAGAACTAAAGCTCCCTGGGCCTCTGTTTTCCCATCTGCAAAATGGGAATAACAATCCCAGCCCCCAGAGATCGGGCAGGCCCGTGCCCAGCTCGGGGCCTGGCAAGCACCAGACCCTCACTCCCCCCATGGTGCCCCTTCCCAGGATTTGTTGGGCCCCTGGGCCAGGCCTGCCCTTCCCCTATACCTCCCACACTCATACAGTCTCACAAGCAGACCCACACTCACCCCCATGCCCATACACATGCACACACACTCCCACTCTCACACACACACAGCACCCAGAGTGGCCACGTGCACATTCCACTCCGAGCGGAAGGAACAAAACCTGCCTTCACTCAGGCTGCAGCCTCTGTCCCAGGCCCCTGGGCGGGGCTGAACTCAAGGGGTTACGTTCTAAATAACAAGTCACTTCGCCTGAATTCAACCAACTGTTTCTCATGTCTGGCCACATATAACCTTATTTCGTTTCTGATATTTTCTTCCTTTGTCTCAGACCTGGCTGGGTTCAGGGAATGCTGAACAGGTGGACAGAAAGCCAGTGGGACATTCAGCCCATCTTCCGCCTACACAGGGCAACTGCCACCAGGGCGCCTGCCTGTGTGGCAGGAGCCTCAGCTGTCCAGGGGGTGGCCCCCCCCAGAAAGAAGGCCCTCAGACCTGCTCCATGTCTTCCGGTACATCTCACACCCAGACACTGCTACACACCTGCCGTGTGCAGATGTGTACAGCCTACTTTCATATACACGCTCTAGAGACACACACGCCACTGTGAACACACACACATCATCCTGATGTGTGTTACACACATAGACGTCACCACGTGCTCGGACACACCCACACACACATAGATACATGTGGCTATCTGCACGCAAGCTCACTAGCTTTGCATGTACACACGCACACAAACACGTTTTCCTATGTACACAAGCACCCCGGTGTCCCTAAGTGCCCTGACGCCAAGCCACCACCACCACTTTACGATGCTTGCTCAGCTGTAGGCCCTGCACCCTTGAGGCTCGTAAATAGTAAATGCCGACCAACCCGGCTATGTTTACAGGTGCCTGGAGGAGTAAAGAGCCCCAAAGAGGGGATGAAGCCAGTCAGGGGCAGAGCCAGGAAGCAGAGACCTGATGGCAGGCCTGAGGTCCTGTGGACCGTGGGTGAGTCACAGCAGAAAGGCTGGGGGTGTTGGGGAAGAAGGAGGAGTTTCCCAGCACCTTCACTCACCACAGCTGGCCAGGATGGCGATGGCGATGAACGTCTTCGCCCCTAGGTAAGACCTGAGATAGGAAGAAACCCTGGTCTTGTGTCCGTCCCTTCACCCTGCGTGCGGTTCCTGGCCTGCGGCTCCCTCCTGAGCCTTGTTACAGGTGGGGTCAACGCCATCTCTTATTTTTATTTATTTATTTATTTTTTGCAGTACGCGGGCCTCTCACTGTTGTGGCCTCTCCCATTGCGGAGCACAGGCTCTGGACACGCAGGCTCAGAGGCCATGGCTCACAGGCCCAGCCGCTCTGCGGCATGTGGGATCCTCCCGGACCGGGACACGAACCAGTGTCCCCTGCATTGGCAGGCGGACTCTCAACAACTGCGCCACCAGGGAAGCCCAACGCCACCTCTTGATGCCCCATTTCCTGCTGCCCTTGCCTTGTGATTAGCTCCTCCAGGAAGATCTGAGCACCTCCCACTTGCCTGCACCTCCTGGAGGGACAAGCCCCAGGATGGCAGAGCCCAGAGGCACCGAGAGCCTCCTTCCCTCCCACTCTGAGCAAGAATCAGCTTCCAGGACAGGGAGCTCCTGTCTCATGGAGTTGGACCTCGTCACAGATCAGAACCAACCCTCTTCCATGTGCACGCCAGGGAGTCACGTGACCCAACCTTCTGGCTGGCTCTTGCGCCCAGAGCCAAGAGACCTGGGTCCCTGGGTTCTAGCTGCAGCTCTACTTCCAAAATGCTGTGTGATCATCCATAGATTCCTTAGTCTCTCTGGGCCTCAAGTGCCTATAAGGATTAGCTAGATGATCCCAAAGGCCCTTGTAGTGCTAAAAATGCAATGACATATCTCAGCCACCATCAGAGACTCAGAGCTCTCCTTTCTGAAGAAATGGATTCTAGGAGCCACTTCCCCACCCTCATCCCTGCTCCTCTCCAAGGAGGGCTCCATCCCAGGGAAGCAGGCATGTACCTGGAGTTTCTCAAAGGAGAAGAGGCCCTGAGGCTCGGGCCCCTCCACCCAGAGGGGTGTCTAACCAGCCCCTTCTTCCTGAACTCTTTGGGGTTGGCCTGAGTCCCATCTGCCATGTTCTGGGTTCTGGGGGGCCAGGAACATAGGGCTCTCAAGGAGAGCCACGATCCACCCCAAAGTCTCCGGGGAGCAGGCCCCAGCTTCTCTCTGTTGCAGTGGCACAGTAGTGCGGGGCAATGCCCCAGGGCAGGACGCAGGTGACACATGGCCTAGAAAAAGGAGGCTCCACCTCCCCCCACGGCCCTGCCCACAGCTGCCTGGTAACTCCCACTCCAGGGTGTTCAGGCCTGCGGGGCGTGGGAGTTGATGCACCTGAAGAGGAGGTGGCCCTTCCCCAGGCATCTGAAAGGAAATTAGCCCAAAGTTCTCTCTCTTCCCATCTGAAAAGGATGAAAAAATTATCCAGTGACACTTGTTAAAGCACAGCAAGGCAGACTAATTATTCAAGGGGGCCACTGGATAGTGTAGGGACCACTATGATGGGGTCTTGCGGTGAGGGAAAGAGATTGGATTCAACTCCAAATAGAACAAAGAAAAGTGGAAATTTGTAGCCAAGGCACAGCGTGGGGGTCAGAGGATGGGAAATTCCTAAGAGGAAACATCAGGGTTGGAGGGATTCTGGCTAAACCCACCTAATAGGATTCTTGCTGAAGGCAGGCAGGGTGATCAGACATCACCTGGGGCTGGTGGGGGGGTGGGTGAGGCACCCCATCAGATATCAAGGATGAGGGATCCTGGCTGAAGTGACTTAGCTGCTGATGTCATGCTAAAACTGGACAATGCCTAGATGGACATGGAAGCCCAGAAGTTGAGGCCTAGGAGGAGAAGAGTTCAAGGAGACCAAGCAAGTTTGAGTCAAGGAGAGGCTCTGCCCGGAAGGCCCTCCGTGTGGATATGCACACATCTGTAAGCCATCCCTTCACACCTGGAAGGGCTTTAGTCCAGAATCTGCAGAGAACTGCCTACCCACATCTGCAAGCTGCTGGTGCCCACCTCTGGCTAAGGCTGGAGGGGCACGGGCACACGCATCCAGCAGGAAAGCCCCAGCTCCCATTCGGAAGGGCGAGCCTGCAGATCTGGAACAGGGCTACTCTGCGTCACCACCACTGTCATGTGACCCGACACCTCTCCGGTGGGGACCGCCCTAGGCATCCCAGGGGGCTGGGCAGCATCCCTAACCTCCACCACTAGACCCGGTAGTGACCCCTCCCCGTGCTCCTCTCCTCCTCCCTCCCCCCCACCCCCACTTGTGACAACAAAGGTATCTCCAGACATCACCAAATGTGCCCTGGGGGGCCCAGTCACCTCTGGTTGAGATCCTGGTGGCCTGGGGGTCAGTGCCATTTGCCTCTGTTTGGAGGTGGCACGTGTGGGGGAAAGATGGGGCCAGGGAGGAACAGAGAGGGGCTGGAGCCCTGGGAGCCCACGGCAGTGTGGACTGTTGCACAGACAGGGGCTCCGATCCTAGAACCCTGACTTCTTGACTCTGAGATCCTGGTAGGATAGCTCCCTTCCCTGGCCTCTGTGTCCTCAGCTGTAAGATGGGTATAACCGGGCATCACTGAGCAAGGATTCTGCTCACAGATAATAACAGATTACAGGTGTTGTGTGCTATGGGGGCATGTGGTAGGTGCTCAGATAAAGACCTGTTTGTTACCAAGCAGAGGCCTGTTCTCCAGCCTTGAGGTGAACTGAGATGGTGGGAGGGGAAAAAGGGAGGGGGGAAGAAGAGTATCATTGGAAATGAGAATCCAAATCGTCTCCATTGGCCCTTCCCTCCCAATGGTCCCAAACTTGCTGGCAAAGAACAGAAGAGAACCGCCCCTCCCCCCACACCAGCACTTCCCTTCCTACCCCCAGTTTTTCCAGCTTGCACTTCTGGCTCTACCAAACCAACTGGCTGGCCAATCCCACATGTCATTTCCCCGTTCTCCCAGCCCTCACCCTTCCCTTGCCCAACCTCCTCTGTGCGGGTCCAGGCCCTTCTCCTTCCCAGGAAGTTATCCTAGAAAAGCCCCAGTGCATCCAATCACACATCCTTACGTGGAAGGTGTTGACCTGTGCTTGTTTATACAGTCTTTTGTAGGCACCTGTATGTGTTTTGGTCTGTGGGTCTTGACATTGCACTCAAACCAGGGATCCAGGGATCCTATCGTTTCCTCCAAAAAAGCCAGGGGTTCTCCTGGGACAGGGGCTGCATCTGCCCCATCAGACTGTAAGCTCCCTGAGAACAGAGCGTGGTGATGGGAGGGTAAGGCTGGTCTCTGCCTTCACTTGCCTGCACAGTTCAGTACTCACTTTGATTTTTGCAGATGCCTCTTAATGATATAACTCACTCCAAAGGAGGAAGAACCAAGAAGTAAGGCCCAGTCCAGTCCACATACTGATGATACAGCCGCCAACATGCAGGTAACCAGGAGGCACTTAGATCTATGCCAAGGAGGCCATGGCTGGGGTTGGGGGGTGGCAGTGGGGGAGGCCCTGAGAGCCCCTGCATAGTCCTGTGCCATTTTCTCATCACACACTCCCACTGGCTGCGTTGGTTTGGGCTTGGTCCCTTGAGAGGAGGATGGGCGCTCCCTCCCCCTCCCTCCCCCCTCCTCCCCCAATCGCAGAGTGCTCAATATCAAAAGTCAACAATAGACTGGTCGACCCAGTAATTCCACTTCTGGGACTATAAACCAAGATACAAACCTGAGTAGCTCCCAGAGACAAATGAAAGAGGATACTGACTGTGGCGTTCTTTACGATGCAAAATCAGAAGCACGTTCAGTTAGGGAATTAGTTAAGCAAATGATTAACCATCCATCCATAATTATGTTTTCAAAGATTTACCGATACAAAAAACCTGGATATTAAAGGTAATAGCAATTTTGTAAAACAAACAAAAGAAAAGTAGGGTGGGCACAACATTTTCAAGCAAATATACCCCAATTAAAAAAAAAAAAGACTATTGGAAACTAAAAAAATAAGGGGGGGGAGGTTGTTGAGGGGTGGGTGGGCACATGCATAAAAATTATCTGGAAGATATACAGCAAAACATTAGCAGTGGTTATTTTTAGACAGTAGAATAACTGGTGGTTTTACTGTCTGTCATTTTTGTGTGTTAAAATGAATGTAAGGCAGTATATTCAATGACTAAGATGAAACAGTCACTTTCCTTGAGAAACATGAATTCACTCAACTGGAAATAGCCCCTACATCTATTAAACAAATTGAACATGCAGTTTAAAACCTTTTCATAAATAAACCCCAGGTCTAGATGACTTCACAGGTGAATGCAACCAAATACTTAAGGAAGAAATAATACTAATTGTATCAGGCTGCTAGGGGTGCCATTACAAAGTACCATAGTCTGGGTAGCTTAAATGACAGAAATTCACTTTCTCACACTTCCGGAGGCTAGAAACCCAAGATCGAAGTGTCGGCAGGGTTGGTTTCATTCTGAGGCCTCTCTTCTTGGCTTGCAGACGGCTCCACACATGGTCTTTCCTCGGTGCATGCACATCCCTCCTGTCTCTTTGTGTGTCCACATTTCCTCTTCTCATAAAAACTAGTCAGATTGGATTAGGGACCACCCTAATGGCCTCATTTAAACTCAATTAAAACCCTATCTTCAAATACAGTCACATTCTGAGATAATGGGGGTTAACTTCAACATATGAATTTTGAGAGGACACAATTCTACGCAAATTCTTCTAGAAAATTTAAGTGGAGGAAATACTTCCCAATTCATACTATTAAGCCACTATTCTTCTGACACCAAAACCAGATAAAGACATTACAAGAAAAGAAAACTACAGACTAATATCTCTCATGAACATAGATGTAAAAATCCTTAATAAAATGTTAGCAAACAGAGTCCAACAAGATATAAAAAGGAAAATACAAAATGATCAAGTGAGGAATGAAAGTTTGGTTTTACATTAAAAAATCAATCAATGATTAACAGACTAAAAAAGAAAACCCCTTAATAAATGCAAAAAAACCCCATCCATCTGACAAAGTCTGACATCTGTCCCTGATTTTTGAAAAATACTGTCAGAAAACTGAGATAGAAGGGAACTTCCTCAGCTTGAAAAAGGGCGTCTACAAAAAAACCCCTGCAGCTAACATCATAGTTAATGGGGAAACGCTGATTACTTTTCCTTCTAAGATTAGGAACAAGGCAAGAATCTCCACTCTCGCTACTTCTATTCAATGTTTTACTGGTGGTTTTAGGCAGTTCACTAGGGCAAGAAAAGAAATGAAAGGCATTCAGATTGGAAAAGAAGTAAGATTGTCTCTATTGGCATAAACATGATAGTCCATGTAAAAAAAAATATCCTGTAGAATCTACAAAAAAACTGCTAGAACTAATAACTGAGTTTAGTAGCAAGGGAGAAGTATATAAGATGAAAATACAAGAAAATTGTACTTCTATTTACTAGCAGTAAACAACCGGAAAATGAAATTGAAAAAAATACTTTAACAATAATATCCAAAAATATGAAATATTTAGGGATAAATCTGACAAAATATATGGAAGACTTGTACATTGAAAACTATGAAACAATGCCCAGAGAAATCAAGAAAGACCATGTTTATGAATCGGAAGACTGAATACTGTTAAGATGCCAATTATCCCGATTTGCTCTATAAAGTCAATGCCCTCTCATTCAAAATCCTAATAGACTTTTCTTGTAGAAATTGACAAGCTGATACTAAAATTCATATGGAAATGCAAAGGACCTAGAATATCAAATCAACTTTGAAAAGAACAAAGTTGCAGAATTTATACTACCTGATTTTAAGGCTTATAAATTTACTTTAATCAAGACAGTGTAGATTGGTATAAAGATAGACAAATAGATCAATGGAACAGAATAGATGATCCAGAATTAGACCTATACATTTATGGAAAATTTATTTTTGACACAGGTGCAAAGGAAATCCCGTGGAGGATTTTCTTTCTTTTTGTTTCTTTTATTTATTTTTGGCTGCATTGAGTCTTCATTGCTGCATGCGGGCTTTCTCTAGTTGTGGAGAGTGGGGGCTACTCTTCGTTGCTGTGCGCGGGCTTCTCACTGCGGTAACCTCTCTTGTTGCGGAGCACGGGCTCTAGGCGTGCGAGCTTCAGTAGTCGTAGCACGCGGGCTCAGTAGTTGTGGCTTGCGGGCTCTCGAGTGCAGGCTCAGTAGCTGTGACGCACGGGCTTAGTTGCTCCGCGTCATGTGGGATCTTGCAGGACCAGGGCTCGAACCTGTGTCCCCTGCATTGGCAGGTGATTCTTAACCACCGCGCCACCAGGGAAGCTCCGGTGGAGGATTTTCAACAATGGTGCTGGAACAATTGACTATCAATATGAAGAAAAGAGAGGAAGAAAGGAAGGAAGGAAGGAAGGGAGGGAGGAAGAGAGGGAGGGAGGGAAAAAAGATAATTTCATCCATATATCTCACTATATTCAAAAATTAATCAGAATGGATCATAGTTCAACAAGGGTGCCAAGATAATTCAATAGGGAAAGAGGTCTTCAAAAAATGGTGCTGAGGGCCTCCCTGGTGGCGCAGTGGTTAAGAGTCCGCCTGCCGATGCAGGGGATACGGGTTCGTGCCCCGGTCTGGGAGGATCCCATATGCCGCGGAGCGGCTGGGCCCGTGAGCCATGGCCGCTGGGCCTGCGCATCCGGAGCCTGTGCTCCGCAACGGGAGAGGCCACAACAGTGAGAGGCCCGCATACCGCAAAAAGAAAAAAAAAAAAAAATGGTGCTGAAACAATTAGATATCCACATGCAAAAGAATGAAACTGGTTTCCTTCCCCACACCATACACAGAAGTTAACTCAAAATGGATGATAGATTTAACTGTAAGGCTTAAAACTATAAAACTCAGAAGAAACTTAGAAGAAAAAATAGGAGTAGATCTTTGTGACCTTGGGTTAGGCAATTGTTTCTTAGATACTACAAAAAAAGCACAAGTGATAAATAAATAAATAATTGAACGTCATCAAAATTAAAAATGTTGTGCTGCAAACTATACCACTAAGAAAATAAAAAGACAGCCCACAGAATAGGATAAAACATGTGCAAATCGTATGTCTGATAAGGGACTTGGGTCCAGAATTCTTATAACTCAACAATAAAGATAACAACCCAATTTAAAAATAGGCGAAGGATTTGAATAGACATTTCTCCTAAGAAGATAAACAAATGACCAGCAAGCACATGAAAAGTTGCTCAACATCATTAGTCATTAGGGAAACACAAATCAAAACCATAATGAGTTACCACTTCACACCCACTAGGATGGCTATATATATGGTATATAGGTATGTACCCAAGAGAAATGACAACATACACCCACACAAAAATTTGCACACAGATGTTCATAGCAGGATCATTCATAATAACCAAAAAGCAGGGAGAAACAAATGTCCATCAATTGATAAATAGATATATGAAAGAGGAATATCTATACAATGGAACATTATTCAACAATTAAAAGGAATAAAATATTGATACGAGCTATAACATGGATGAACCTCAAAAACATTATGTTAAATGAAAGAAGCCAGCCACAAAAGGCCACATATTATATGATTTCCTTTATATGAAATTCCAGACTCGGCAACGGTATAGACTGAAAGCAGATTAGTTGTTGCCTGGGGCTTGGGGGAGGGAGTATGGGGTAGAGGAGGTTGGTAACTGTTAATGGGGAGGGTTTCTTTGGGGGATGTTGAAAACGTTCTAAAATTAGATTGTGGTGATGGTTGCATAACGGTGAATATACCAAAACAAATCAAATTATACACTCGAATGAATGGTGTGATATGCAAATTATATTTCTGTAAAGATATTCTTTTATTTTTAGTTTTAGTTTTGGCTGTGTTGGGTCTTCGTTTCTGTGTGAGGGCTTTCTCTAGTTGCGGCAAGCGGGGGCCACTCTTCATCGCGGTGCGTGGGCCTCTCACTATCACGGCCTCTCTTGTTGTGGAGCACAGGCTCCAGACACGCAGGCTCAGTAGTTGTGGTTCACGGGCCTAGTTGCTCCACGGCATGTGGGATCCTCCCAGACCAGGGCTCGAACCCATGTCCCCTTCATTGGCAGGTAGACTCTCAACCAATGCACCACCAGGGAAGCCCCAAGCTATTTTTTAATGGATCATATTATTCAGCTTTAAAAAGGAAGGAAATTTTTGACACATGCCATTTGGATGAACCTTGAGTACATTGTGTTGAGTAAAATAAGTCAGTTAGAAAAGGATGTATACTGCATGATTCCATTCGTATGAGCTACTTAGAGAGTCGAATTCAGAGACAGAAAGAATGGTGGTTGCCAGGGAGGAGGGGAGGGGGAGGGCGAGATTAGGAGTTCTTGTTTAGTGGATACAGAGTTTTAGTTTTGCAAAGAGGAAAGGAATTCTGCAGCTGGATGGTGGTGATAGTTGCACAAGAGTGTGAACAGTAGTTAAGATGGTAAATGTTACGTGCATATATTTTACCAAAACTTTAAAAAAATCTATTTTTAAAAAGGATCATAGACCTAGATGTAAAACCTAAGCTTATAAAATTTCTAGAAGAAAGCATAGCAGAAAATCTTTGTGACCTTGGATTAGGCAGATTTCTTGGTACAACACCAAAAGCATGATATAGAGAGAATATAGAAGATATGAAGCCAACAATAAATTGGGCTTCAGGAAAATGAAACTTCTGCTTTTTCTAAAGACTCTACTGAGATAACAGAAAGACACATCACAGACCAGAAGAAAATATTTGCAAATCACACATCTGATAAAGGACCTGTATGCAGAATATATAAAGAACTCTCAGAACTCAATAATAAGAAAACAAACCACTCAATTTTTAAAAATGAGCAAAAGATTTGAACAGACTCTTCACCAAAGAAGATATTGATTGACAAATTAGCACAGAGAAAAGATGCTCTGAATCATTAGTCATTAAGGAAATGAAAATTAACACCACACGAGATTCTACTACATACTTATTAGAGGGCTGGAAATTAAAAATACTGGCTATACCAAATTTTGTGGAAATTATACCTCAGTAAAGTTGACTTTAAAAGAAACAAAAAGTTAAGAAACATATACTGCTTCTACATTTATAACAAAAATGTTTTATATATACACACACGTATATAATGACTATATCGCCAAATAATTCCTAATCATTAAGCAGTTGACCCTGGAGGAGGGAGACATCAAAGGACATTATTCCAATTTTATGGAGGCGGAAACTGAGGCAACAAGCTGGACTCAGCCTTGTGAGTCAGGGAAAGCCTGGTTACAGGCAGCAGCCTGAGGACCAGGCCAGTCCCTCAGACCAGGTCTCTACTGCAGGCACGGTGCATGTGGACATTGTGGGGAGGGGAAGAGGACCAAGCAGAAGAAAGAGGGCAATGACTAGCAGCTGCTCACCTCCTCCAGGAAGCCTGCCTATGCATCCATTATTATTTCTGGGCTCTCTTAACATCAGTGTTGGTTTGCTCAGGCTGCCATAACAAGGCACCACAGAGTGTGGGGCTTAAACAAGAGAATTTTGTTTTCTCACAGTTCTAGAAGCTGGAAGTCGGAGATCAAGGTATCAGTAGGGTTGGTTCCTTCTGAGGCCTTTCTCCTCGGCTTGCAGGTGGCCATCTGCTCCCTGTGTCTTCACATGGTTTGTCCCTCTGTATCTGTCTATGTCCCAATCTCTTCTTCTTATAAGGACACAAGTCATGTTAGAATAGGACCCACCCTAATGACCTCATTTTAACTTAATTACCTCTTTAAAAACCCTATCTCCAAATAGGATACTGGGGCCTAGGACTTCAACATATACATTTTACAGGGTGGGAGGACACGTTCAGCCCATAACACCACCCATTGTGCATATAGCCCATGGCGATGCCCCACTGGAAAAGAATCAGACTTCAAAGGGAGGAGACCGGGTCTGGCCAGTGCTCTGCCTGAGAAGTGGCTTGATCCTTCGGAGCCCCACTAACCCCATCTGCAGATGGGACAGACAATACCCACCATACACATGGTGAGATCAAAGACCTCATGTAAAAGGCAAAACATTGCTATTTCCTATGGAGTGAATGATGTGTCTCTTGGGTATACCCTTCCACCAGGTCTCAAGAGTGTCGACTTTAAAAAAAACATTCACAGCCTAAAAGTTGAGAGTCCTGTTTCATTCTGTGGGAATTTTTAGGACTTCAAGCCCTGGAAGCAACATCTCAAGTAACCCTGAGAGAACTGCTCCCCCGGAGGTGGGTAGCTAGAATATATAGGAGTTTTGCAACAAAGGACAGGTAGTCAGGAAGATCAAAAGATTACTGTTAATTAAAGAAAACCAGATATCCCAAGTTAAGGAATTAGCATTTTTTCTATGTATGGGAAGATGCAGGAGTCTGGGCTCACTGAAATCATTCCTTTGATCTGCACCTCAGCTATCTGAGGCCAGTGTCCTGTGTTTTCATATCCTGAGGTTCCTCAGGGCTTGCCATAGGGAGTGGCTGCAGTCTGATGGCTGCTAGATGGCAGGCAGTCTTCCCTTCCTGAGTTTTCTCAGGGTTCACTGGCTCACGTTGGGGGGCTGCAATCGCTGATGACGTGACATCCTTTGTTTACTGATATGGCAGGAAATATTCCATCTCTCAACAGGCTGTGGGCCCCTGGGGGAATCATATTAACAGTAAGAAATGCCTCTTGTCTGGCCCACATAAGTCAGCCCCTCCCTAAGTCCCCACGAAGTAAAACCTTGCCGTTCTTTCTGGGAGTCTCCAAGGGAGCCTTGGGAACCCCAGGCTCTCATAGTCTCCTGCTCTGTTCCCCAAACCCACCTCCGCAGCTGTTCCTGGAGGCCTCAGCACCCCAAAGCTGTGGGCCTTCAGGGGCCCAGTGGAGTCTCCCTACCCTCCAGCCTCAGAGCCGCACCCATCCTGCACCACGTTTGCACCCCTCTGTCCCCTGTGCCCTGCAGAGCCCCTGCCAGTGACCAGAGCCTACGCCTGGAGTTTCTGCAGAGCTCTCTGCACAGGGCTCAGGCCAAAGCCACCAGACAAATCTCTTGGTGTCCACAGTCACAACCCCAACTCCTGAGGCAGATCAAGCCACCTCCACGCAAATCAACTCCTGCAAAGTGGTGCCAGGCCCCACCCACACCTGCCCTTTGCAACAAGCACCGTCCGTGCCCCATGTCTCAGAATCCTCACAAGAACTCTGATAGCTGGACATTCTCATGTTCCTCCAGCCCACTTAACAGAGGAGAAAGCAGAGGGGGAGTCAGGATCCACACCAGGCCTGTCTAACCCCCTTCTGAACACCCAGGCTCTGCTGCCTTCCAGGATGATGCGACCTTGAGGAAGGCAGCAGGGGCCCAGGCCAAGTCTGAACACAAGAAGAACCTTCAAGCAATGACCAACTTGAAGCTGCCTGGAGGGGGATTTTGAGTGATTTTGAAAGTAATTCTGTGGCCACTTGTCTGAGAGGTCAAAGTGGAAATTCCCTGCTCTGTGACCAACTCTATTCTTTAGAAGCAAGAGTCTCTGGGCCTGAGGTGTGAGGGGAGGTCAGAACTTTAAACTCTTTTCTCCTGGGCAGAGGGGTCACCAGGTGCCATGCCTTTACTGACCACCTACTGTGTGCCAACCATTCTACCTGTAATCATGACAACGAGCCTCAGAGGAAGCGTGATTGGCCCCAGTTTCAGATGGGAAACCTGAGGTTCACAGAGATGAAGTAATGTAATCAAAGTAATGCCATGAATAATCTAGAATTCGAAGCCAGATTTGCCTGATATCAAAGTAGAAATTTGTTTCTACTACACAACTTCAGTTGTTCATAATCTGGTAGGCTATCTGAACATCTAGAAGGATATCTGATCATCTAGAAGGATACTGGATCACCTAGAAGGATATTGGGTTATCTAGAAAGATTATCTGATCATCCAGAAGGATATGTGATCATCTAGAAGGGTATCTGAAGTGTTGGGTTGGCTAAAAATTCATTCGGGGAAAATGAACCCGAATGAACTTTTTGGCCAAGCCAATACTTCCTAGTGAAGTTTGAGTCCACTTGCTTTTACTGTCAGGATCCTAATTATCATTGTTATTACTCAAATTTATGGATGTATAACATATACATGAAAATATACAAATCAAAAGTGAACAGCCTGGGGACTTCCCTGGCCCAGTGGTTAAGACTCTGCACTTCCCTTGGAGGGGTATGGGTTTGATCCCTGGTCGGGGAACTATGATTGCACATGCTGTGTGGTGCCGCCAAAAGAAACAATAGTGAACAGCTGGACGAATTTTCAGAATATGAATGCACCAATGTAACCAATACCCAAAGAGACAGAGTATCAGCAGCACCCCTGAAACCCTCTTAGAAACCCCTCCAGTCACCACGCCCCTCAATGGGTAGCCACTGTCCTGAATTTTTGTGTGTGTGTGTGTGTGGTACGCGGGCCTCTCACTGCTGTGGCCTCTCCCGTTGTGGAGCACAGGCTCCGGATGCGCAGGCCCAGCGGCCATGGCTCACGGGCCCAGCCGCTCCATGGCACGTGGGATCCTCCTGGACCGGGGCACGAACCCGTGTCCCTTGCATCGGCAGGGGACATCCCAACCACTGCACCACCAGGGAAGCCCTGTCCTGACTTTTAAAAGCACCAATTAGCTTGACTATTTGGGAAGGTCATATAAATCTCTCTTACAACCTGTACTCTTTTGTGTCCAGCTTTTTTCATTCAGCATTATGTTTGTGAGATTTTTCCGGGTTGTTATGTGTAGCTGTAGTTTGTCGATGTGATGTAATCACGCCATCTACCATTCTGCAGCAGACAGACATTGAGTGGTTTCTGGTTGTTTAATTCACTTACTTCAGTTCTGCTTGGGTGCAGGTGGAGAAAAGTGGGTCACTACGCCACAAAGGAATCTCAGCTCTCTCCCTCCCTCCTCGCCCCCTGCCAGATGGTATCAGAGATGAAGTTCAGAAGACCCTGAGGAAGTCCAGCTTCTTTATTATTTTTTACCTGTTTTCCTCTTTTTATTTTTTTAATTTAATTTTTATTTTATATTGGAGTGTAGTTGATTTACCATGTTGTGTTAGTTTCAGGTGTACAGCAAAGTGATTCAGTTATACATATACATAAATCCATTCTTTTTCAGATTCTTTTCCCATATATGCTATTACAGAATATTGAGTAGAGTTCCCTGTGCTATACAGTAGGTGTTGTTGATTATTTATTTTGTATAGAGTAGTGTGTATATGTTACTCCCAAACTCCTAATTTGTGTCTTCCCCCTACATTTCCCCTTTGGTAACCATAAGTTTGTTTTCAAAGTCTGTGAGTCTGTTTATGTTTTGTAAATAAGTTCATTTGTATTTTTTTTTTTTTTTTTTAGATTCCACATATAAGTGGTATCATATATTTGCCTTTCTCCGTCTGACTTACTTCACTTAGTATGATAATCTCTAGCTAAGCCTAGCTTCTTTAAATTTCCTCTTCCCCTGCAAACCTTCAGTAATTCTGAGCTGCATCTCTAACCCCCTCTGGCAGGTTTCATCATGAATGGAATCCAGGCAATGGGATCATTTCAGTAAATGGGGCTTTGCGGGGAGGGATGCATCACGTGAAGGACTCTGGTCACTGGCTAAAAGGACACGTTCTCACCCCATGGGGGTGTCTCTTAGGAGATGGGGGTCTACCTTCTTCTCTGCACTGAGGCTGGGGGCAGCAGTCTCCAGGCTCTACCAGCTCTTCTCCATCTATGTTGGGAGGGCAAGGAAGTAGCCCCTGGGTAAAAGGACTCATCTGTAAAATGGGGATTAGGGCAGTACCTGCTTACATTTACTATCTGTGGAGCACTTAGGACAGTGCCCAGCACATAGTAAGGGCAGCTCTGGCAGACCTCTATTCTAACCCAAATTCTGCCACGTACCTGCTGTATGACGCTAGGCTGGTTTCTAACCTCTCTGAGCCCCAGCTGATGGTAACTATTCTTAATAGAATTTGCACTTCAGTGTCTAAGTCCTCTCCTGCTCCTTTCTGTCCACCACTTGGACATATTGATGGATTGTGGCCTAATAGTATCACCAAGTGTTTTCCCCACTGTTTCCAGGAAAGTAAAAATCCAGACTTGCTGGCAAGTCTCAGGAAATGACCAGTTCCAACTATTATATGCTGCTGATGGAACCAGAAGCAAGGGAGTTTCGAAATTCCTACCAATTTCAGAAAGAGGAAGAAGTTTAAGAACGCGTCAATCTTCTAATTCAGCAGTTTCACTTCTGAAAACCTAGTTTAAAGAAACCCCCTTTTAAAAACAGACAAAGATTTATTATCATAGTGCTTTCTTTTCTTTTCCTTTTTTTGGGGGGCGGGCATGCTGTGAGGCATGCAGGATCTTAGTTCCCCAACCAGGGATCAAACCAGTGCCCCCTGCGGAGTCTTAATCACTGGACCACCAAGGAATTCCCCATAGTATTTTCTATAACAATGAGCAATGGTGACCTAAAAGTCATAATAAGAAAAAAAAAGCAATCAATAGAAACAGACCTAGAACAACGCAAATGATAGAATTAGTAGATAAAGACATTATGACAGTTGTTATAACTATATTCTATATGTTTAAGAAGATAGAGGAAAGCTTGAGCAGGTTAATTAGAAACAGAAGATATTTTTTTTTAAAACCCAGATCACATTTCTAGGGAGAAAAAAATACACTGAGATGATAGAGTGGATAGGATTAACAGCAGATTAACAGCAGACCCCAAATGATTGGAACCAGAGGTTAATGAGATTGACCCCCAATTACCTCACCACCAACCAATCAGAAGAATGTCCATGAGCTGATCACACACCCTGCAACCCCCTCTCCTTCATCCTGTCTTTAAAAACCTTTCCCTGAAAGCCACCAGAGGAATTCAAGCCTTTTGAACATTAGCAGCCTGGATTCCTTGCTTGGCACCCTGCAATAAATGATGCACTTTGGTTCACCACAGCCCGAGGTCAGTAGATTGGCTTTACTGTATGCTGGCAAGAAGACCCAAGTTTGGTTCAGTAACACTGCTTCACTGCCCCATTTCACACATGAGGAAATGGAAGACGGAGCCGAGCAGCTTTCTCCCAGCGAAGCAGCTGGAACACTGGGGAGGCAGCCTGAGTTCGAATCCCACCTCTCGGCCTCTTCATCTCCATGTGATGCTACATAGCACGTGTTGTGGTCACCATAATGGCATCATCTCTGTGGGTGAGACTTGGTGCAGTGTGCTGTGTGCATGTGTTCTCTAAACCCCACAGCAATCAGAGGAGGGAGGGACTGTTGCCCCCACATTGTCCCCATTCGGCAAATGAGGAAGCCAAGGCTCATGAGGTCAGGTGATTTGCCCGGGGTCCCACAGCTGGTAAGAGAAGAAGCCAGAGTTTTAACACATTCCCTTTGATCTCAAACTCAGCCTTTCAGCTGTGCACTGGGGTCTCTGGGACAGCAGATTTTGAGAACTTTTTGTAGCATCTATTCTGGAAGCAGCAGAGATCCTGGCTACTTTTGCTCCTGCCGAAATGATACCAGCTTGGGGGAAGCTGGGGCTCTGGAGAGTAGCCCTATGTCCCATCAAGACCCCAGATCTAGAAGACTGTACAGTAAGGTCCCACATTGGTAAGAGTATAAGGGAATGACTATTGAGCACACAGAGGGGAGGAGTGTCAAAGAATATGCCAGAGACATTTCATTTACTTGCTGCTTAATAATTTTGCATGCAGATTGCTTTCTCACATTTGAGATGATCAGTTGGTGACTGAGTCTAGGAACAAAGGAAAATTAGATTTAAAAGAGAGAGTGAAGAGGGCTGGGAGAGGGACAGGGAGAATACCCAGCAGTGTCTCGCTTTTTTGGGTGGACTGATTAGCTAGCAGCAAAGAGGTCAGCCTATGCACTGTGTTCTTGAACAGCTATCTGACCGGCATGGAAGAAACCCAATTTCTGGTATCATGGACTTTCCATCAAACCCTGGAATGTTACCAGTGGAGCCTTTGTGGCAGACCATCCCTTTGTAATGCCATGTGTGTCCTGCCATCAGCATCTCCACCCTAGTTGGGCTGGATCCACACCATTTGCCTCATTAGGATTCCCATTGTAATCTGGGGCAGACCTTCTGCAGGGTAAGTAGTCAACACACATCAACTGCCTTCAAATTGTGTGTGTGCTTTGACTCAGCAAGTTCACTTAAGGAGTAGATCCTATAAACAATTTTGGGCAGAAACTGAGATTTAACAACAAAGATTTCTTTCACTGTACCACTGTATGGTCTAAAAGAGTACGAAATTGACCTATATGCCCATGAATAAGGGATTTGTTAAATGAAGAGCATAGTCATATAATGGAATACAAGGCTGCCTTTCAAAACATTTCTGCAGGACAATATTTAACAACATAGAAATATGTTCAAGTTATTTTAGTAAGTGAAAAGACAGACTACAAAGTACTACCTGTAACATTTTCCTAATTCGGTCAGGGAAAAGTGTGGAAAGATATATATAGCAATAGAACCAGAAGGACATACACCAAAGCGTTAATAGTGGAAACAACGTAAGCTCCCATCAACGGGTGAAGGGATAAAGATGTCATGTATGTGAGTATATATATACACAATGGAACATTATGCAGCCATAAAAAGAAGGGTATCCTGCCATTTGCAACAATATGGATAGACCTTGAGGGCATTGTGGTAAGTGAGGTGTAAGACAGAGAAAGACAAATACTGTATAATATCACTTATATGTGGAATAAAACAACCAAACATGTAAAAACAGAGAGTAAAATGGTGGTTACCAGGAAGTAGGGGATGGGGAGGGATAGGACTAAAGTTGTTTAAAGGTACAAACTTGCAACAAGTAGTAAATAAGTCCTAGAGATAGTACAGTGAATATAGACAACAATGTTGTATTATAATCGTCAAATTTGCTAAGGGACTAGATCTTAATTATGCCAACCACAAAAAGAAATTGTAATTATGTGACATGATAGAAGTGCTAATTATTGCTACAATGACAACTCATATTATATTTATAATGTATCAATATGTTGTACACCTTAAATTTGCACATTGTATGTCAATTTTTTTTAAAAAATTAATGATGATGAATGGATTCACAAGTGATTTTAAATTTCTTCTAATCGCTTATGTTTTCCAAATCTTCTATGCTGAACTTGTTTCTTCTGCAATCAAAAAGTTGAAAAAACAGGGCCTCCCTGGTGGCGCAAGTGGTTGAGAGTCCGCCTGCCGATGCAGGGGATACGGGTTCGTGCCCCGGTCTGGGAGGATCCCATATGCCGCGGAGCGACTGGGCCCGTGAGCCATGGCCGCTGAGCCTGCGCGTCCGGAGCCTGTGCTCCGCAACGGGGGAGGCCACAACAGTGAGAGGCCCGCATACCGCAAAAAAAAAAAAAAAAAAAAAAAAAAAAAGTTGAAAAAACAGATATTAGAAACAAAAATAATAAAATTCCTCATTGCCAGAAAAGAGGAAACAAAGAGTATGAGTGACCTCGTCCAGAGCTGAAGCTGGGAGGAGTACATGCAGGCTCTGGTAGGGTTGCATCTGATATTAAGGGCTGCCAGCATGGAAGGGGACTTCCAGCAGCTGCCTCCACTGCTCTGTGCTGGGATCATGCGACTTGCCTTGCTGTGCACGCTGGTGGTGTTTGCTGGTAAGTGGGGACAGGACCCACAGCTGGGAAGGCAGGGAGGGAAGCGGAGATGCCCTATATCTCTTTCCTAAACTGAGCTGCTGCTCTGATCCTCACTGCCCTGGCCTCGTGGTCCCCAACTCTTTGGCCCCCTGCGAGGAACCATCAGTGGCTGTCAGTCCCCTGGAACAGTGGCTTCGGCCAGAGAGCCCTGGACGGCCAAGCTGTGTGGCATACGAAGGCAGGAAACTACAGAAAGTGGGGTCCAGCTGAACTGATGCCTTTGGCACTGCAGACACAAATTACAGAAATGGATCTACTCCCCTCTGTCCCTTTGACCAGATAATAGCAATCTGTTACCTGTGTACAGCACTCTACATTTTTAGAACTCTTTCATGTTCATTATCTCCCTTGAACCTGGGAAGAGGGTTCTGTTGGCCGTTGGGAAACGGGGCAGTTTCCATCCGATCTTTAGCAGATCAAATGTACAAATCTGGTTGCTAGCAAACTGGCGTTTTTGTTTCTTGATCTATCTCAAAGTATGTGATTTGAGCAAGGATCTGCATTTTTAAATGTGGTTTTGTGTTATTTTGGGGACTCCCAAACTCTCAAGAGGAACACATCTCCAAGGTTACAGTAAAAACCATTAGGAAAATTGCAATCAAGCTGCAGAAATTCATCTCTCAGATGCAAAGAGGCAATACAGTGTAGAGATAAAATACACAGATGAACCTGCGTTCAGACACTGGCCCATCACCTCCCAGTCGTATGACCTTGGCCAAGTCCCCCTACCCCTCTATATCCTCATTTGTAAAGTGGGCACAATGGCACTCTTTTCATTGGGTTGTTAGAAGGACTCTAATGAGAAAACATATACAAAGTGTTTAGCAAGTGTAAGTAATAGTAAGCGAGCAATAGTTTGTAAGCGAGCAATAGTTTGTAAACACACAGCACATTCACGAGATAGTAGTGATGTCACCTCCTGCCTCTGCCGCTAACCCTTGGGAGAAAGGGCTCCATCCCCCTCAGTGACAACTGAGGATGGAAAAAGCAACCCAGGCAGGTATTTCTGTCAAGCTAAGCCAGTGCCCGAAGCCCTCATGACCACAAGTTGAGCTCCTCAGTTTCCCAGGGCTGGGTTGACCACACTGTAAAATTGTGAGACATAAGACCACCCAAAAGCCTTCTGGATCAAAGTTGAATTTAATGTTTGCCTGGCAAAGAACAGCTGCATCATTCAGGTGTGAGTTTATTTGTGTGGCTATTTCTAAGCTGAAATGGAAAGCGCTAGACTTAGAGGGGACAGAGGTACAGCAAAAAGGCGAGATTCTGAATTCAGGTCCCTGGCTGGCCTCCAGGGTGGACGGTAACTCTCTTGGCAGTGGGCTGCTTTCTGGTGACTTATCACCGAATCCGGAATTCCAGAGGGCCTGGGGTCATTCCTTAGGATGGTCAAAATTTAGCAAGGTTTCTCTTTAACACCTGTACAGCTATAGCACCATGGCAAACAGCAGTGGCATTGTGGATTCCCACATGCTGGGGACATGACCTGCCTGCAAGTCCTTGACACCACCAGTCACTTTTACCTGCAGCCCAAGGGAAGCACCCTGCTTGTGATCGAACCCTTGGTCTGCTGCCTGAGTTCATCCCAACCCCACCTCTTCCCATCCCAACCTTCCCCAATCTGGGGCTCATCCCTGTTTACTACTTACTTCATTTGAGTGTAGCACTTTCATTAAAACATCATTTACTTGGCGGGGCGGGGGCTCCAAAACTAGGGTCACCCGAGGGGGCCTCCCCAACACAGTCTCCCTGAGACTCTGGGCTCCATCTCTGTTCTTGGATCATCTCCCTAGCTTGCACACAGGAACATTCCAGTCCCCTCTTACCTTGTCTGTTTCTCCCAAATTCTCCCCTGAATTCATTGACTTAATATATTTTATTTCTCCTAACTCAACATAATGTATTCCTCTCTCCCAATAAAATAAGTTCCCCTTATGATCAACTCTAACCAGCAGATATCATGACTGTAATGAAAAATATCCATGAAAATCATTGATTTCGGGGCTTCCCTGGTGGCGCAGTGGTTGAGAGTCCGCCTGCCGATGCAGGGGACACGGGTTCATGCCCCAGTCCGGGAAGATCCCACATGCCGCGGAGCGGCTGGGCCCGTGAGCCATGGCCGCTGAGCCTGCGCGTCCGGAGCCTGTGCTCCACAACGGGAGAGGCCACAGCAGTGAGAGGCCCGCATACCGCAAAAAAAAAAAAAAAAAAAAAATCATTGATTTCTAAATCACACTGCTTCCCACGAGAGCCATGCATACTGTTTAATGTGTGGATTTCTCTACAGGCTGTGCTGGGAGTCTGGGGGGCTGGGGTGAGTGTAAGAAGAAGGGTGTCTTCCTATTATAGAATGTGAACTCAATGCCCAGAGACAGAGAACGGAACCAGACTGCCTTGGGTTTCAATCCTGGCTCTTCTATTTACCAACTACTATGACCTGGAGCAAGTTACTGAGCCTCAGTGTGTTCATCTCTAAAATGAGGATTAAAAATAGTATTTATTGTACCAATGTTGGTTTTTTAGTTTTCATAAATATACCACAATTATCTAAGAAGATAATAACATTAGAGGAAACTGAATGAGGAATATATAAGAACTCTCTGTATGATCTTGGCAACTTTTCCATACATCTAGAATACACCAGAAGAAAAAGTTTATTTATTAAAAAAAAAAGTGTTTATCTCATGGGATGGATGGAGTCAATACATCACTAGATGAAAAGATGCATGGTAAGCACTCACCAACTATCATTATAGTTTCAATAGCCTTAGTGTTTGTTGTCATTTTATTATCCAAGGTCATTGGCTTGATCCAGGTGCCAGGCCTGCAGCCCACTGGCCTCCACTTAGATTCATGTCCTCTCCTTGTGGCTGGGCTCCTTGACAGGTGTGATTCCAGCCCAGGGCGGGATACTGGACCTGAACAAGATGATCAGACGAGTGACGGGGAAGAGACCCATCTTCTCCTATTTGTTCTACGGCTGTCACTGCGGATTTGGTGGCAAAGGCCAACCCAAAGATGCCACAGACTGGTAACTCCTCCCAATCATGCCCTGCCACTACCCAGGGACCCTCCCCTTTCCTCTCCATCCATTTATTCATTTGGTACTATGTGCTAGGAACTGCGCTGAGCTCCAATCCAGCCCCAGCCCTTCTGGAGGGTTCCCCAGAATCTCTAAAGGCCCCCTTGTACTCTCAGCCCCAAACTAGTTAGAACACCCACACACTTCCCAGTGCCCTTGAACGTTGTTTTTTAAAAGTCTTACCTCTTTTTGCCATGATCGCATTTGGTTTTCACAGCAACCCTAGGGATCAGCCAGAGGAGGGATGAGAGCCAGCCAGGCCCGGGGTCAGTTCCCTCATCCACCACGTACAGGCTGTGTGATCTTGGGCAAGTGGCTTGACCTCCCAGAGTCTCAGTTTCTTCATCTGTGAAATGGGGATCATGCAAGCACCTCCATCATAGGGTGGTCAAAAGGCTTAAGAGAGAATTCATAGATAGAAGAGGTGCCTGGTACACGGGAAACAATAAGAGTTAGCTAGAAAGAAGACTAGGCCCTGCAGGCCTTGACTCTTCCAAGACAGGCACACGACTTCTGCTCTGGGGCAGGGGCAGCCAGAGACCCGAGCTGGCCAAGGACTCATCACCACCACCCCCGTGTCCTCTCCCTCCAGGTGCTGCCACATCCATGACTGCTGCTGCCATCACCTGAAGTACCACAAATGCAATATTCACTTGGATCACTACAGCTACCAGTTTTCCCAGGGGAACATCCAGTGCTGTGAGTGCCCAGGCCTCAGGGTTGGAGTTGGAGGCCGAGGAAGAGAGTTCTAGCCTGCATTGCCTTACTATGCTGTGTGGCCATGCACAAGCTGCTCAAACTCTGTGTTTTTCTCATGTGTCCAGTGGCGGTAGTTGGGCTGTGGAGGAGAGGCAGGAATGGGGGTAGGAGTATGGAGAGGTCCAATAGGGGCTTTGACCCCTTGTGGATCTGGAAGGCTGGCAGACCTTAGCTTAGATCCCTGACCCACCATTGACCTGTGTGACCTTGAACACATTGCTTATCTTCTCTGAACCACCTCTGGAAACTCAGGAAGATAACAGTATTCTACTCCATAAAGTCAATTCAAGAACTAAAATGAGAGCAGACATAACGGGCCCTGCAGATGCCTGCTGCAGATGCATGCTCGGTAAAGTACAGGCTATCGAGGTTACTGTTAATTTTTTCATCATCATTCGTCCTTAGAGCAGCCCAGCCAGGAGACAGACCACCCTAGTGATCTCTATTTTACAAACAAGGAAACTGAGACTAGAGTGAACTGTTTGCTCAGGGTCACACAGATGTGAATGACGAAGCCTGGGCTGTAACCCAGGTCGCCTGGCCCCTGGGTCCATGCACAGAGAAAGGTGGCAGGTCCCAGGGCTGGGAGTTGAATGGGCTCATTAGCTGTCACTGTTAATTGAGAAATTAACAGTAAAAACAGTAATAGTCAACATTTACTGACCACTTACTCTGTGCTGAGGGCTTTGCCTTCTTGCTTTAGTCTTTTATACATGCATATATATATATATTCTTTTTCAGATTCTTTTCCCTTATAGTTTATTCAAAATATTGAGTATAGTTGCCAGTGCTATACAGTAGGTCCAGATCTTCTTACCCCCATTTTACAGATCATGAAACTGAAGCACCGTGGTCCCTCTTTCCCCAGAGACTTTGCGCATGCTGTTCCACCTGCCTGGAACAGTCCCCTCCTCCGCAAACCCTTCTGATCTCAGCTCAAATGGCTCTTGACACTGAGTCAGATCCCACCTGTTTCCCATCTCGTAGCCCCCTGCATTGTTCCTCACTCCCAGGTAGCACAGTTGTTGGCACTCATTTCTGTGGTTCTCTGATATCTGCCCTCCCCAGGGGAGTGTGAACCTCACGTGACCATTCTGTTCAGTCCTTTCCCCCCAGGGCCTGCCACAGGATAGGTGCTCAACTGTTTTCTGAAGGGATGAGTAAACAAAGGAGCAATGGCACACAGGGAGGCCATGGCCCGCGCCCAAGGTCACAGAGCTAGAGTCAGAGTAGCTGGCAAGGGTACCAAAAGCCATGCAAGGCTGAGCTGCCGTCAGCCTCTCCCTCCAGGGGCCCTGAGCCACCCCTGCCCCGGCTGGGGAAGGGATAGATGCTAAGTGCCCTCCTCCTCTACCCCGCAGCTGACGAGGGGAGCTGGTGTGAGCAGCAGCTGTGCACCTGTGACAAGGAGCTGGCGCTCTGCCTGCAGCGGAACCTGGACACCTACAAGAACCACCTGCGTTACTACTGGCGGCCCAGCTGCAAGGGCCAGACCCCCACGTGCTAGGAGGAGCCCCCTGCACCGGGCCATGCCCCCTACCCCCGCTCCTGGCTTCTTGAGCTCCGGAAGTCCTGCAAGACCACTGCCACCCCTCCAGGATCTAACCCCTGAACCAGCCTGGCTTCTTTAAAACACCCCCTGGAAGAGGGAGGGTCTTGGTTTTCCCCCACCCCCCACCTTGCCTCTTGGACCTTCTAAATCTTCCCAGCCAAGCAGCAGCTGTCTTCCCTGAGGGTGGAATGGGGTTTTAGGAAAAGCCGAGGCCAGGGAGCCCCCAGGGATGGTGTTTAGGTCAAAGCAGCAGGCGTTGGGCGTGGGGTCTGGGGGTGAGGTCTGGCAGTTTCTCCCTCTACTGCCGCTCCAGGTACCCCCCTCCCCAGGTCCCCCCCACCAATCCAATGCACCATCCAAGCTGCCACTGGAGTGGCCTCTCTAAAGGGTGATATTGATCTTTCTGTCTGCATGACTCTACTTCTTAAAACCCCAAGGTCCTCCACCACCCAGGCTAGGGGCGGAGTTTGGGACCTGCACTATCTGGCACTGTGTCCCTCTCCCTTGGGAGCTTGGGGATCCTTGCGGGCATGGCCTATGTCTGTCTTGGACTCAGTTGCATCCCTGGTGCCCAAAGCAGTGCCCAGAACCCAGAAGGGACTCCGTAAATACTTTTTGAGGGAAGGGCTTGTCGACTTAAAAAAAAAAAAGCACAACATAAGAGTTGCAAGTTAAGTTTTACTTGGGGCAAAATGAGGACTACAACCTGGGAGACAGTACCTCAGATAACTCTGAGAAACTGCTCCAAAGAGGCAGAGGGGGGGAAGTCAGTATAGATGTGATTTTGGTGAAGGGGGAGTACAGGCCATCGAGCACATATTTTTTACAGAAGTTTGCTGCTAGTCTCTTGAAGGCTACTGCTAGTCAGGAGGAACAGAAATCACCATGAAGGATTTTAGTGCTTTTCTAGATATGAGGAGATGCAAGTATTGGACTCATAAAATCAGCTCCTGAAAATATCTAACTATCTAAAGGCCAGTTCTGCCAGTTTTTCCCAGAGCACAGAGGGCCTCATTTCTGCTCTCCACCCTGAATTCCTTTCAAGGGGTGTTGAAGGTCAACATCTGCAGCAGCTCATGATTCAGTCCTTGTAGAGGTAGTTGGCAAGTGCCAGTGGCAAGTGCCAATTTGCTGTTGACAGGCTGGACCAAGCAGCCGCTCCCTTTGCTCCAGGCACCTTGTCCACAGGCCATGTGTCCTCCAGGCACCCGTTCCTCTCCCGCTGCCAGGCATTTGCTCAGCCTGGACTTCTACAGCGATGCTCCACTGTCCTGCCGTCTCCAGGCGGCTAAGCCCACGCTAGGCTCCTTGGGGTCCAAGGGCAACTTCCTACAGGAGTCTTCCCTGGCTGATTCCTCCCCAGTCCTAAGGACTCACTCCCGCCTTTGAGCTCCCACAGCACTTTATGGGTCTACAACTTTCCAAGCTCTCCCTTGAGTGGCATATGATGGTCCAGACTGCTCTGACCTTCCCGGACCAGACTGGAGCTCCTGGAAGATGGAGGCCACATCAGTTTCATCTTTGTTTCCTCTGCTGCCCCACATGATAGATGCTCAATCAATGCTTTGAGATCAAAGGAGCCCATAATGGAGAGATGGAGGTGGGGCCAGGTGGTGTTCGTGCCAGCTAAGCCAGGTGTTGGCTGCCACGTGCTCACATCGGCCTCCTTCTCTTAAGGGTTGCCCTTGGCTGCTGGGACCTACCATGCCCATCGCCCACCCCACCCCATCCACCTCTAACCAATGAGTTGGGAGAATAATACCATGGAGGGCATAACTGCCCCCCCACCTCGTGCAGGACCATCTGGGTCATACGCTGTGTGCCCCAGTGCTCCTCGTGGGATCAGGCTAGATGTCTTGCTTTGTCCCCTGGCCTATCCTGTTTTCCTTGTTCTCCTACAGGTTTCTCCTGAGACCACTCCCTCAATAAATCATTCACTTGCACGAGAATTCCCATCTCAGGCTTGGCTTTTAGGGAAACTAACTTTGGATGGATGGATGGATGGATGGATAATATTTTCATATAAGGAGTCACAATCTGTCACTCATATGTGATTAGTGGTATTTCCAGCTACGCGGCTGGGGCACCTGGAGCCACCCACACCCTCCTGCCTGTAACACACATCTGTGAAACAGCTGACCAAGGGGTTTTCCTTCCATGTGAAGCTCAGTGGCTCATGCTGGAGAGCGTAATAGGAATAAAGAACTACGGGTGCTGGGTTCGAATTTCAGGGAATTCCCTGGCGGTCCAGTGGTTAGGACTCCACTCTCTCACTGCCAAGGGCCCGGGTTCGATCCCTGGTCAGGGAGCTAAGATCTGCAAGCTGTGCCCTGCAGCCAAAAAAAAAAAAAAAAAAAAAAAAAAAATTCCATTCTACCACTGGCCAGCCAGGTGACCTTATATGAGAAATCTAGGTTTCCTCGTGTGTGAAGTATAGGTGGAAATACTAGAAAGAAAATAAGATGAGGCTAATGTATTAAACAAGATTAATGCATATTAAGCTCTTAGCACAGTGCCTGGCACATAGTAATCCCTCTTTTAAAATTAACTGTGTTGGGCTTCCCTGGTGGCGCAGTGGTTGAGAGTCCACCTGCCGATGCAGGGGACAGGGGTTCGTGTCCTGGTCTGGGAAGATCCCACATGCTACGGAGCAGCTGGTTAAAAAAATTAACTGTGTTATTACTGTGTTGTTGTTGTCGTTATGCACAGGCCAGATCTGAAGTCACCCCCAGAATGAAACAGGAGGAGAAAATAGTTAATCAATGTTCCCCTCTTTCCACCCAATTCCTCTCTCCTTTCTGCACGAAAGCTGTGTATGTTAGATGATGATACAAGAGGTCCATTTATTCAAGACACACAGTCAAGAGCTGGCGACCCTACTTGCCCATCAGAGGTCCCCTGTGCTAGGCTCTGTGGCTTTGTGACAATATCCGTGTTGGCAGATACGGACATTATTATCCCCATTTTACAGCTGAGCAACCTGAGGCTCAGAATGGGAACAGGAACCTCCACAGGTCCCACAACCAACAAAAGGCAGAGCCAGGATGCCACCCCAAACTCTTCCCCCTCTGCTCCCTGGCACCCCCCACCCCCATTTGTACCGATCAGGAAGCTTCCATCCAAAAACTGTGACTCGATGGGTTTCAACAATGAGGGCACTTACCACCTCACATGACAAGACATCCAGGAGGAAGGTGGCTCTTCAGTGGCTTGATGATGTCATCAGCACCAGTTTCTTTCCTGGTCTCGGCTGGCCACCCTCACTGTGCTGGCTTTATCCTCTGGGTGGCTCCCCTTCCCGCTCCAAGATGGCAGCCATCATTCAGACCTCAAGCCAAGGCAGGATAACATTCAGAGGAGAAAATGTTGTCTGTTCCATGTCTCTCTTTAGTAAGCCCCACCACCACCACCCAGCAGACCTCTGGCTCAGGACTGGCCACGTTAAACCATGGTGGCCCCAGACCACCATGGAATCACCATGATTGGTTTAGATTCCTCAGGATTTATTTACTCCTGAGAAGGGACAAGGTCAATGTCCCTGAGGAGAGGAGAACTGCCAGAATCAGGGCTGTTGGGGTTATTGATTGGATTGGTGTTGGATGGGCAAGTCCAGGGCTGGGTCAGGAGGAGGACTCTGCCTGGAGAACCCTCTGTGAGCCAAGCACCATAGTGTTGGTGCCTGCCCAGCACATAGTAGGTGATCAATAGATTGTTGAATGAATAAATGAATGAATGAATCCCAGGTTGGTAAAGACATAGAACTTTGGACCAAGAGGTGGGATGGGCAGGTGGGGTCTCAGGGCAGCCAGGACAGAGTCCCCAAAGTAAGGGGAGAACCTCCTGCCTTGTGAGTTCTCATTCTGGGCCAATTTCCAGCTACTGGAATTGGATAAGAGGCACAAAGGAAGGAGAGGCTCACAGGCAGCTTCTGTCCTCCACCTCATCTCTCACATACCCCAGGATGAAGGAAGCAGATGGAAGGACACAGACCCCATGCTTCCTCTTTCCTCCAGGGTCAGACTCGGAAAAGGCAGGGGTTGGGAGGGGTGGACAATGAACCCCTGACACCGAACACCTGTGGCGCCCACTCACGCGGTCCTCTTAACTCACTCGGAACACTGGAATTGTCACCTGCATTTTCCAGCTGCAGAAACTGAAACTCGAGGATGAGTCACTTGTTGATAGATGGCAGGGCTGGTATTCGAACCCGGGTCTCTTTGGCTCCAGGGCCATGTCTCACCCTACCTCCCACACTCTTTATTAGAACAGTTGTTGACTCAGCCCTCCGTGTCCCTCAGAGGGGAACAGCTACCCCCAGGGACAAGGAAGCGAGGTTGGGGTATGGCAAGGAGGCATCCTGGAGGAAGGTATGGTGAGTAATAATCGTATTGACAATAATAGTTGCTCTCAAATCGAGCCCTCACATTTGGAGCACTTTATCCTGCACTAATCCCCTTCCCACCATGGGCTGATCCCCAGTTCACCTGGATGTTGGGTTCCACCTCCACAGGGCGGGAGCCCAGCCCAGGGCAGTGGTGGGCAGACGACTTCTCCATGTCTCTGCCAGTTTCTCCTGCTGGATCTTCCTCCTTCCTTCTTGCTGGGCTGTGCAGGTGGGGCTGGGCCCCTGTCCCTGCCCCCCGCCTTGAGGGGGGATGAGGGTGTTCCCACCTGGGGTCCTTGACATCCTTGCTAAAGTCAGCCCGAGAGCTGACCTGACCCCGGGCCAGCTGGATGACCCAGAGTCAGGACCAGCTGTCTCTCTCCCTCTCATTTGTTTCACTTAAAATAAAGGAGAGATTTTAAGACAGTTTGTGAAAACTCGAAGCAGGTCAGAGAAGGCGGTGCGGGGGATGCCTCTCTGTTCCCTCTGCTGTAGGTTCCTGGCCAAGCCGTGCCCACCTTGGGGCTTCTGGAAGGCACTTCCCCGAGCTCTTTGCAAAACTGGCCCCTTCTGTCGTCCCGAGCTCAGCTGATAGTCACTCCCTCAGACAACACCCCCCCCACCCCACCCCCCGCCCTCCCAGCCGGAAGCCACCACCTCCCCGCCCTTACTTGCTCCCTGTCTCCTGCCTTATCTTCCATTCTCTTGTGCTTCACACTTTCTGATGTTTTTCCTCGTCACTTACTCATCCACTTGTCTATATCACCCCAGAGCTCCACTAAAACGTAAACACGACAAACTCAGGGAGGGACCACCAGCTCACCAGCACACAGAATGATCCAGAATGACGCCAGAGGCACGTGAAATAGCTGTTGAATGAATGAGGATTGATAGGGAAGCTTACCCTGTTTCTCTCAACTGGCTACTTCCCAGCCGTGTGACCTCGGGCTAGTGGTTTTACTCCTCTGATCCTCACTTTGTGACCAATCAAATGGGGGTGACAACACCTACCTCTTAAGACTGTTTGTGATTCCCCTGAAAGGGAATTTTTGACCAAATCTTCGTCTCTTTCCCGATGAGCGCTTCCAGTTGGTGAGAAGGTTAAGACACAGTGAAAGGGGTGGGGTGCCCAGATTGGAAAGGGGGCATGTTTTATCACCTCCCTGCTTCCTCCCTCGGACTATCAGAAATCAGCCACCCATCCTCTGCCAAGAACACTCCCCTACTCCCAGAAGGCCAGAGAAGTGAGGTCAAAGGTCATTCTCCAGGTGGGCTGCTTCATCTGGAGCCCCTTCCAGGGGCCGGGCTGGGCTGGGGCCAGCAGAAGCTAAGGCTGTCCCCTCCTGTGGAGGATCCAGCCCTGAGATGAAGTCTGCTTCTGCTCCTGGTTCTGCTATGGCAGATTGCCCCTCCCAGGCCCCAAACACCCCAGGTCTGGGAACCACAGTGTAGAAGAAAAAACTCGGCTGTGGTAGCTTCTGGCTTCCCAAAAGGGAGATGGGAAAATGCCATTTTCTGGATTTACCTGCGCTAAGAACCTTATGTACATTTTCTCATTTACACCTCATTACACGTGGCCTTGCCTCACTGTACAGATGAGGAAACGGGATCTGACAAGTTAAATATCTTGCCAGAGGTGACTCGCTCAGCAGGAAGTGGCAGCGGCCGGGCTCGGGAAGTAAAGCCATCCTGGCGCCGCCTTCTCCAGCCCAGATGGTGCAGTACTTAAGGCAGTGTGTTTCTAAATCATTCAGGCGGAAAGAATCCCCTGGGGGTGAAGAGAGGCTTGCTTAAAATGCAGCTTCCTGGGCTTCCCTGGTGGCGCAGTGGTTGAGAGTCCGCCTTCCAATGCAGGGGACATGGGTTCGTGCCCCGGTCCGGGAAGATCCCACATGCCGCGGAGCGGCTGGGCCCGTGAGCCATGGCTGCTGAGCCTGCGCGTCCAGAGCCTGTGCTCCGCAACGGGAGAGGCCACAACAGTGAGAGGCCCGTGTACCGAAAAAAAAAAAATGCAGTTTCCTGGGCCTCACACTCAGAGGATCTGATTTTGTAGGTCTGGGGAGGGGTCAAGAAACCTGCATTTTTTTTTACAAGTGCTGCTGGAGATTCTGATGCATCTGGACGAGAATCACACTCCCCCTCTCCTCTCTCAGTGGGTCCCCATGACCCTCACATTCCCTATGCCTGACACCTAGAGCAGGTGGAGTCCATCCCCATGGTCAACCCGAGGGCTGACCAGCCCATTAATACCAAGGTTGTTCCTCCTGTGCCTGCCCAGCTCACTGGACTGAAAGACTGGAGACCCACATTTCAGCTCGGACTTCATGTAAACCCTGTTCTATGGGCCTCCACTGCATCATCTGTCAGACAGGAGGGGGTAGAGAACGGACGTGTCCACACGGCCTTTCACACATTCCCCAGACTTTCACACATCCCCTTCCTGGTGTTTGGTTTAATATTTCACTTTTACTCTTATTTTTTTCAGGTTTCTTGGCCACACCATGCAGCTTGTTGGATCTTAGTTCCCCGACCAGGGATTGAACCCACGCCCTCGGCAGTGAAAGCACAGAGTCCTAACCACTTTCCCTACTTTATTTTTTTTTAAAGTTTTCTTAATCTAAATAAATTTATTTAAGAAGGGAACTTACAGCACCCTGGCAAAGGGAAAACTAGCATCAATTGTCATAAACAGGAGGTGACCATGAAAATAAAACTCTTTTTTTTTAAATTAGAGTATAATTACTTTACAATGTTGTGTTAGTTTCTGCTGTACAATGAAGTGAATCAGCCACATGTATACATATATCCCCTCCCTCTTTTGGACCTCCCTCCCCGCCGCATCCCACCCATTTAGGTCATCACAGAGCACCGAGCTGAGCTCCCTGTGCTATACAGCAGGTTCCCACTAGCTATCTATTTTACACATGGTAGTGTATTTATGTCAAACCTAATCTCCCAGTTCATCCCACCCACCCCTTCCCCACTGCCGCCATGTCCACACGTCTTTTCTCTACATCTGGGTCTCTATTCCTGTCCTGCACGTAGGTTCATCTGTACTATTTTTCTAGATTCCACATACATGCGTTAGTATACGATATTGGTTTTTCTCTTTCTGACTTACTTCACTCTGTATGACAGATTTAGACAGAGAAGATGCACAACCAATAGTTGTTGGGTGAAAGAGCAAGCACTTGAGAGGGGCTGAGGACACCCAGGCTCCAAGCTGAGACCACCTTCGCCTTGATGTTGTCTGAAGGATTGGGAAGGAACCAGAAGGGAATGAGTCAGGCACCCTGTGAGCCAGTGCTATTTGTCCTCTCCTCTGGGAAGCCCCACAACGGGGGAAGTGCCGGGCTGGGTGATGCTGTAGAAGGTGCTGGAAATGAAGGATGAGGAACATGGGGTCTGCTCCCGGAGAGCCCAAGCATGGCAAGGGAAGAGGGCAGGGAAGGAGTACTGTGCTGGGAGACAAGAGACCCCAATGTTGGGCTTCCCTGGTGGCGCAGTGGTTGAGGGTCCGCCTGCCAATGCAGGGGACACGGGTTCGTGCCCCGGTCTGGGAAGATCCCACATGCCGCGGAGCAGCTGGGCCCATGGGCCATGGCTGCTGAGCCTGCGTGTCCGGAGCCTGTGCTCCGCAACAGGAGAGGCCATGGCAGTGAGAGGCCCACGTGCCGCAAAAAAAAAAAAAAGAGACCCCAGTGTTAAGCCTGATTTTCTCACTCCTCCGCTGCATGGCCTTGAAAGCGATCAGAATATGCCACCCAAAATATGCCACTTTAGCATAAAATTATTTTGAGCTGAAGGCAACTGAAAATTGACAGATGCATGAAGAGTTCTTTTTCCTCCCGTTACCTGCCTAAAAGCAGATAAAAATTTCCCTTTGAGGAAGTTGCCCTCTGCCCACCACCCTTGTACTAGGGAGAGAAATGCAACTTTTATCATCAAAGACGGGGAGTCAGCTCCAAGATGAGTTTGCATAAGCAGACTTTACTAAAATAGCTCATATCTTCCATTTTCCCCCCATATATTTCCTGGTCATTTCCCTACAATTTATTGTCCCTTGAAATCTAAACCCTCTTTCCTTTGCAAAAAAGGTAGATGAGTCCCTGAGTCTAACCACTTCTTTGAGTTTCACTTCTTTTCTGTGAACTCCTGTGCATGTAAATATTAATAAATACCACGTGCCTTTCCCCCTATTTATCTGTCATTTCTTAGTTTAATTTGCAGGCCCCCAGGCACTAAACCTAAGAGGGCAGAGGAAAAGATTTTCCTCACCAACACTGGTCTGCAATTCCCCATTGACACCAAAGTGACCAAGGTGAAAAAGCTCATGTTAAATGGAAAAATAAAACAAGAAACACAACTGTATGTTCATCTTGACTGTATTGGGGAAATGTGCCACATGAAAGGTTGGCAGGAGAAATGCTCTAACGTAGTAGTCAAAAGTGTGTGTTCAGGGTCCTGAAACTGAGCAGGATCCTGTGGGGATCCTGGGCACCGAAGCTTTTCTGTATCCTCCGTTCCTTGTTTGTAGGGAACAGACTCCAGCCTCCATGACCTTCCCTGAGTCCCAAAGGGCAGATTCAAACAGTTGCTAATCAGGGAAGGGAGGGGACGCAGACAAGAGAGCAGCAGCCAAGAAACAATAGTGCAGCCTCGGGGCACGGTCCTGGTTCCACCTCAAGGGATACATATAACAATACCTTTAAGCTCTTTATAGAACCAAAACCCCCAACAAATGAAAGATGTCAGCATTCTTCATTCCAGAGAAGACCACCTGAGTCCAGATAAAGGAACCAGAGAAGCTCATCAAGAAATTACCTGAGACCAGATTAAAGGAGTGCAGGCCCTGCACACACCTTAATCTTATCATCAACCCCACCCTTGAAGTATTGCTATAAAACTCCTCAACACATCCTCCCAGGATGGGACACAGGGCAGGAGCCTGCTGTGTCCCCCTTTGCCTGGCAAAGGAATAAACAATTCTTTTCTAGTTCACCAAAAACTCTGTCTCTGAGATTTGATTTGGCACCTGTGCCCAGAGGCCAAGTTTTTGTCATCAGTCCCACATACGAGGGTCTCCTGACTCCTGGGATGGGCTTTTGTCATTGAACCTCTCTGAGCCTCAGTTTCTTTATCTATAAAATGGGAATTATATTACTGTCTTTACAAGGTATTGTGAAGAATGCATGACAGACCTCCGGAAAGCACTGAGCACCCAGTCTGGCATGTACAGACCGGCCTGTGAAATGCAGAGCAGCTGTAGTTGTGATGGTTGTGATTGTGGTTGAATGAATGCTATCAGCCACAACAGCATCACCTTTCTGACACTTCCTTGTTTCTTTCCTCCTCCACAGGGCTTGTCCTCCCCCAGATCAGCTTTTTTTTTTTTTTTTTGCAGTACGCGGGCCTCTCACTGTTGTGGCCTCTCCCGTTGCGGAGCGCAGCCTCCGGAAGCGCAGGCTCAGCGGCCATGGCTCACAGGCCCAGCCGCTCCGCGGCATGTGGGACCCTCCCAGACCAGGGCACGAACCCATGTCCCCTGCATTGGCAGGTGGACTCTCAACCACTGCGCCACCAGGGAAGCCTGCATCAGTGTACTTTTGATATCAAAGTTTATTTCTTTTAGAACTTTATAAATAAATCAATTCGGTCTTACCCACTTGACCACATATAAAAATCCATGTTCTGCAAACCTACAACTTTCTACATCCATTTAGGTTTGCCCTTTTTCTCTCTCTCTCTCTCTTTCTCATCCTGGAACAACCAGTCATCTTACTTTAAGACAAAATTACTCTCTTTTTTCTTGAGAAAAACACAGCCATCATACCTTGTATATTTTTCCTTATCAAAAACATATCCTAATTTCCTTGCATACATTGTTCCCCTTATTATTTTTAGTAGTTTTATTGTCATATTTTGATTATAATTTTTAGCCACTAGTAACCTTTATTTTACAGAGAAAACTACAAAGTTTTCTCTGAGAAATAGTCATCTGTCATATACCAGCATTCTGTAGCCTACTAGCCAATTTTACACATACATGTCACAATTTCTAGAGACGTTTCTTTATAGGTGGTTCCCAACTTACAACTGTTCAACTTATGACCTTTATGTTTTACAATGTTGCTAATGCCATACGCATTCAACAGAAACCATACTTTGAATTTTGGTCTTTTCCTGTACTAGCGATATATAGTATGATTCTGTCTCGTGATGCTGGGCGGTGGCTGCCACTGCCGCTCCGAGTCAACAACACGATCATGAAGGTAAACAATCAATACACTTACAACCAAGTTGGTGGAGCGTATTGTCAGCAGGGGTTTGAGAAGCGAGTTTTCAGTCGACTGAGAAGCTCCCATGTTCTTAATTATCAATGCCTGTAGACTTATAAACAGAGATAACTAGGGCCCCAGCCCAGCTTCTGTGAGCCTAGGGCTCCAATGCAGCTTCTGGAATATACTCAGAACCATAGGAACCAAAATCTGTCCTTACTGTGCTTCAGGGAACATTTGTCTGGAGCACTGGCTCAGGAGTCAGATTCATCAATGGGTCCCCAATCAATGAGTCAGGAGTGAAGACAAAGGCTTCAAAGAGACCCACTTAGGGTCCTGGGTGAGAAGCCTGGGGACCCATTGATGAATCTGATCCTACCTGAGTCTCCAGCACTTAACTGTTAAAGAAACCCAGAGCTGGACAGTAGTCATAGCAGGAAAAGCAGATTTTTAACGAAGAATGATTTCAGTAGAGGAAAAGAGACTTCATATAGAACTGGGGTCAAGTCCAAATACAGCATGGACAAGTGGGAATTGACAGCCAAGGAGCAGGGTGGGGGTCAGTGGATGGAAAATTACTAAGAGGAGACATCATGGGTAAGGAGGGGATTCTTGATGAAGGCAGCCCAGGATGATCAGACATTACCTGGGGATGGTGGGGATTGGAAATCTGATCAGATATCCAGGGTAGGGGATTCTCAGTAAACTGACTTATGATTCTCATTTTGGAGGACGATGTCCAAGGACAGGGTCCCGTCAAAAAAGGACCGAGAGGAGCCTAACTCAAGTTTGGTCAAAGAAAGTCCCTGTCGGTAACAAAGTTCCAGCTTTAAAAGGCAGAGATGTAACACATTTGAAGAGAATGTTCTACCATAAAAGATGAAAAAAATTTTTAATAATTTTTTAATTAAAAGAGAAAGTTATAAAATATACACACATTTGGGGGACAAAGACAGTGACACATAATTCTGTCTTCATTAGGAGAACACATCTTTACCCTGGGGGCACTGTTGTAAATTTAGAAATGTATAAAATCAGAACCAGGACCACAGCTTGTCCCAGCCTCTGTGGTCGCCATCAGGCTATTCCCATGGATACATGTGAGTATGTAAGGTAAGCTTTGCTCATCTTTTGTGACCTGTACAACCTCCCAGCATCCCCATACCTGACCACTATCTGCTTCACCCTGGAGCCGGTTTATAAATACAGATTTCTGGTCCCCAAACCAGAAGTGCTGATTCAGCTTGGGGAGTTGTATTTTTAACCACAGGTGATTCTGAGACAGCCCTTCTACCTGTCAGTCCCTAGGGCAGCCTTAGAAGGCATTGGATTCCATCTGTGCAGAGCTTTCTCCTCCCCACTAGGACAAAATGCTTAACCCTTTCTATCGCTATAGAGACCGTACGTGACACTGGGAAATTGTGGTCTCTGAGCTGGAGTCACCAGGCACCCCTGTATTGGTACGTGGGGCTGAGTGACCTCTTCATGGCCTGAGAGTGCGTGACCCAGGTCCTTTATGCGCAGTGTCCGTGCTCTTTGCTTGCCCTGGTGGAGGGAGATGGAGTAGAATCTGTAGGGAAGCTGCTGGCCCATGGCATTAAATGATAGCCTTCTGGTTTAACTCAAAACTCCTTTATCAGGCATCCCATCCTCATCATGTGTGGAGTGCTTGTCTATTGCTTGTCTGTCTCCTTCCCTAGACCAAGCTTCTCGAGAGAGAGAGCGAGATTTATATGTTGTTGTTGTTGAATCTCTGTGTCCCCGGGGCCCAGCCAGGCGCAGCACAAGCAGGTGTTCCATAAATGTGCACTGAAGAACTAATGACTTGTCCTCTATGGGGACCCAAAAGAGGAACGATGCCCTGTGCTGGGGAAGCTGGGACAGGTGTCACCTGGAAGCTGCATTTAGGCCAGGCCTTGGTGGATGGGAGGGATGGGGAGACAAGTGTTCCAGGCTCAGAAATGCACAGCCCCTGGATTGGTTGCAGGACCGCTTGTCCCGGGCCCAGTTTGGGTCTCCCCACAGGCGCTGCCTCTCACCCACTGCTGCTGCTATTCCTTCCAGAGAGCTCAGCGGTGACCCCCCAAATGAGACCACTACAACCACTGCATCACCAATTGCCACATCCAATGTGATAAGGGCTTCATGGGGCAGCCTGGGAAGACGAGGAGAGGACCACCTTCTTCCCTGGACACCAACCTTGGCCCCGAGGGCTTGTGTTTGGAGTCAAAACTCTTGGGCTTGGGTTTAATGGTACACTCCCATGACAAGTGCCATTTATTGAGTGCCTACTGTATGCCAGGCACTGCAGTGGGTAATTTATGTGCATCATATCATCAAATATTCCCAACAACCTAGCGAGGAAGGTGTTATTAATCGTTTGACAGCCGAGGCTTAGGGAATGAAATCACAGCCCAGAAGGCACGTGGCGAGGAAATACGCAGAGCTACAATATGAGTCCCTCTCTGATCCCAAAGCCTTTACACACTAGTTCCCCATGACTGAAACTCAATGGCTTGGATCTCTGTTTTCCAATTAGGTGCCACACACCTGTGCTTATGTCCTGTTCCTTTGCTGGGTAGTTATTGAATATTTAGAGACTGATGCTATCACAGGCTTGGAGATCCACAGTCAAAAGCCTAGTCCTAATCTAATATTTGAAGAGAAGCGTGAGGGAGTCAAGCATAGAGCCCCATGGGAGACCTTATGGGGTTTTGTATAATTAAGGCTAAGACATGGAAGCCACTTAGATGTTCGCAACTTCAGAGCCAGGCAGGTCCTGAGAGGTCATGTGAACAAGGGTTTCTCAAATCCTTTTGATGGCAACCTGCACAATGTAATAAAATTGACACCCGGACCCAGTCAACCCACATATACACTCCCAGGATAGAAACACAGTTTGCTGAAGCAGCACTTTATGACTTGTGCTATATCAGCACAAGCACGCACACACACATGCATGCACACAAGCGTACGCACATGTGCACAAGCCAGAAGCAACCCTCTAAACTCATGTCATGATCCACTAATGGAGCAGGGCTACAGTGAAAATTATCTCTCAGACCTGCGCCTGTAGGAAAGCTGAGGTCAGGAAGTGTAAGAGGCCTGCCCAGGGGTACCCAGGACATGTGCAAAGTCAGACTAGAACCTGGTGTCTAGTTCCCAATGCTTCTAGTTATCCAAAATACTGACTAATAGAATGTTAACCCAGGTGAGCGTGTAGAAGGTACTTGGACGCTTTGGGGTTCAAAATCCCTACAGCCAGACAGGGTCATACTGTGCTTCTTGGAGGGCTCAGAAGCTCAGTGCCTCTGGGTCACTTCTGTGTCCATCAGGTTTCACTGATCCATGGGAGTCTCGGTGGCCGGGCTCCCCCCAAACCCGATTTTCTGTATGGAGTTCCTAATTCTGACTCTGGGCTGTGGTTTCTGAGAAGACATAGATGTGACCCCTGCTCTCTGGGCGTCTGTGATCTAAGGCAGCACTGATGGAAGCAAATGAGGCAGCAATGTGCAGGCGGTCTGACTCATGGACATTTACCAGGTGCCTCCTCTGTGCCAGGTCCTGAACCAAGCAAGGCAGGGAGTGCTGAGAGCCATGAGGCATGGCCCCTGCCCCTGTGAGCTCAGCCTCTGAATTTGCACAGTCTCAGGTTCAAACCCTCACTCTGCCTTTCTCTGGTTGCATGGCCAAGATTATATGCTCAGCCTCAATTTACTCATCCATTAAATGGGATAATCACCTCTACCTGTTGGGTCGTTTGGGAGGATCAAATGAGATAACCTCTGTGAAAGTCCCTGGCACATAGTAGGCCATCAGTAAGTGGTAGCTTTTATTATTATTACTGATAAGAAGAAGCAATGCACAGTTATAGATAGGGAATGAACATTCCAGAAGGGAAGAAACAGCATGAGCGGAGGCAGAGTGGAAAACATAGGGCAAGATCCGAGGAACAGATGTTTTTGGAAGTAGGGAGTGATCGGGAGAGCAAACTGGAAGCACACTACAGCCACAGGCGGAAAGACCAGTAAGTGTCAGACTGAAGAATTTGGCAATAGGGAGCCATGGAAGGCCTTGGAGGAAGGGAATGATGTAATGGGAACGCATGATAGAATAGATGGATAGAGGACACTTGATGGATAGTAGCAAACCCTGCCAGGAATTCACTTATCTTATAGTTGTGGCTTTTGGAAATTAGCAGGAAATGGGATTCTGTCACCATCCTGGGAGGCTTCCAGGAGGTGGCAGGATTTCTAAGGTTCCCGAAGGAGGCTCTTGCCACTTGGGTGGGATGGGTTGGGTCTCTCTGAATGGCTTCTTCGCCACACCAACACAGTGAGCCAGCAGATAAAGGACAACATGCATTAGCCGCAAATGCATCCCATGCCGGGCTCCAACTTTCTGATTGTAAAAATCAAGTGACTTCTAGTCCACCTCTGCTTCCAAATCTCAGGCAAAACATCTCTTAAGAGACCCATGCTAACCTGGAGCTCTGCAGGGATGGAAATTCTGGGAAATACAGCTTCAGCCTAGCTAAGTGACACAGTACAGATCCATGACAGTCTACCCCTTGTTGACTTGGCATCCATACACATCTCTTTCAACCATTCTTAACCTCCAAATAAAGACAATAGCAAAATCCTGTTTCTGCCTAGCATAATGAGTACAACTTGAAACAAACTAACATCCCCTAAAGAGGATACCAAGTCCTTTTACACGTCTTTGGGTCATGCTCATTTCTCTTCCAGTTGGGTCGTAACCCCCTTTTGATATTCTCTGATTTAAATACTGAGATGTACAGTTAGCTGCATGAACACAGCTTCTGCATGACAGGAGGGCCACCCCAGAGGAGGTGTGTAATGTCGCAGCTGTCCACATTCATGGAGTGCCAGCACATCGTGGACAACCATCTGTAAGACAGGCCCAGAACTTTTTCTTCCTCGGGCATCTGGTCATGGAGAACGCGCCTATGAAGTCACTGGTACAGATTAAGAAAAAGTAGACAATACAGCAGGTCTAGGGGCCATGGACCTCTGTGCCCCTCACTTATGCAGCTCACCTGGGCCTTCGGCACCTGTTTAGGTCCAGTTTCGCATCTTATCATGTGATGATGTAATTGCTGCCATGCACACCCAATTTCGTAACATGGTGGGTCAGATAACAGCCGGTCTCATGATAACTTGTTAACCCAAGGTCAAGAATTCAGTCTCCCTGAAGATCCATTAGCAAGCCAGATGTTGTTTCTCAAAAGGAGAACAGTTATCTGCAGCTGATGGAGGGGCTTTGCTCCAAAATCCTAAGGGTCTGCCCTGTGCTTTACCAGTAGGGTCCTGTGAAATCTTCCATGTGACATTTCTACCTGCACATACTCAGGAACCATTGGTCTGCTGGATCTCTTGTGCATTTTCAGTTTGGTAACAGCTATAATTAACACCCCCCCATGTACATATGTTTTAGAGATGATTTTTCATGTATGAGGGGGTCCCATTTGTATCTGAAACCCACTTTCAAATGCCAATGAGGGCCTGTACTTACAAGGCAACCTGTCCTTAAGTGTCTGTGTATCTGTGTTATCTGCCAACTTCTGATCTATCCAGGGAGGCATTTATGGTCTGGTCTGTACATTTCAGTATCTCCCTTGAAAGGGTGGGGGACATGATTTTGAAAGGGAGACCTTCCCGATGGTTCTCTTTCCAGCCAAGGAATAGTCAAAGAGAGCAGTCAAGGAGACCAACCCTTCCCAGGTTACAGGGATCACGTGACTCCATCCTTTCCCCGTGGCTGTTCACTGCAGTGAGAGTGGGGCAGGGGAGCACCATGGAGGACCTCAGTGGGGTCCCCTCTACTGAGGATGAAACCAGTGCACCAGCGAGTCTAACCACCAAAGGACAGACTCCGGAATCCTCAGAGGGAGTCAGAGCGGAGACAAAATAGAGCTGACTCTCAGGCTGAATCCAGGGGATTCTCCTAAGAACTCCCAATGTGGGTGAGTCCCTGAACCACTCCAGGTTCCATTTTCTCTCTTTTGGGGCCAGAGTTGAAGACAGTGGGATAGTGGTCAGAACCCAGAGTCTAGAACCAGGATCTGAGGTCTAAACCTACTTCTGCTATTGATGTGCTGTGTGACTTTGGGAAAGTCTCCTAACCTCTCTAGGCCTCAGTTTCTTGGTAGATAAATGAAGGCTCTCCATGAGCCCTTCCACCTCAAACCCATGTCAGCCTGTGGTGTTGCTTTCATAATATTGCAGCATCCCTCATCCACAAATGCCTGTCTGAATACCAGTGCTTTGAGCTTACTTGGATGCCCCAGTAAGAGGGGACCCCTCCTGCAGCACTTACCAGCACGACACCACCCTGCCTGCCACCTGACCCTGACGGGAGAAGGGAGAAGTCTGGGCTGAGGTCTCTTCTCCATCATCCAGAATATCGCAATTGAAGAGAAATGGCATTGAGAGTGAAGCTCCCAATTTCCTTCACATACCTATTTAAAAATGGATTTGGAAAATGGCTCTGATCAAAAAAATTTCATGAACAAATTGGACATTTGAATTGCATTCTTTGTTACATTGTCAAATTTAGACGCGAGTCCATAGCAAACTTTTCGAAAACACTAGTACATTCAGGGTAATTGCATAAAATTAAATTTTATTTTGAAAATGTTCAACATTGGAGGTTTTTAAATATAGATCCCATTTATCATGTGGTTATTTTGGGATTTGTCAGTGGAAGGAAGCCAAATGTCCTTTCTTGGAAAGGACTCTCCTTTGTTCTGGGATGTGTCCTTTCTTCCTGCAGTCTGGGTATTAGAACACCCTTTCTTTTATGAATAGATAGATGAGGTGGGTTCTTCAGTGTCCTTCCTTGGTAAAAATAAACCCCACAGTTGAACTCTACTTTTTTAAACCCCATAGTTGAACTCTATTTTTTTAAACCCCATAGTTGAACTCTATTTTTTTTTTTTTTTTTTTGCGGTACGTGGGCCTCTCACTGTTGTGGCCTCTCCCATTGCGGAGCACAGGCTCTGGACGCGCAGGCTCAGCGGCCATGGACTCCCAGCGGCAGGTGGACTCCCAACCACTGCGCCACCAGGGAAGCCCAAACTCTATTTTTTTTAATGTCTTGCGCTGTGAAATCCCAGAACCTCAGCATCACCAGGTCATCATCAAGGTAGCTTTGGGATTACCAATTTACATCGCAAAAAACATTACAGTTTCTTTTTTAAAGAGACCAGAAATCAGAGAGGTTCAGTAATGAGCCTGAGACCACACAGCTGGAGAAGCCAAGTTGGCATTCAAATGTGGTGCTCTCTGGTCTGGAAGCCCAAGATGGCACGATTGCCAATCATCTTCTCCCCACTCCCTGGAGGAAGAATGAGGTCCAGTGCTTGGCTCGAGTGGACCCAAGGTTTAAGGAGATGAGCCCTGAAGAAGGCTTGGTACTCATCCCAGGAAACCTTCTAGTTACTAATCTGTACCTTCATCCTCTGAGGTAACATGGTTAATGCTGGGTCTGGTGCCCCAACAGCAGAGAAAGAGGTGCAGGCAATCCTCCACAGCAGGGGAAATACCTGTGTGGTTATTATTAGTCTCGAGAAGGAATTTTATTTAATATCTATGTGGCAGAATTATGGAGTCACTTTTGCTTCCACTTCAGTGAAAATTCTCTACAGGATGGTAGTGATAACCCAACTGCAGAACTGAAAAGTCAATGCATCCAGGAAAGCCTCCCTCCTGGAGAAGCAGGGCTGTCTTCAGGGATGAGGAGAAACACAGCTGGCCTGGAGTGAAGGGTGAGCTTTCGGCAACAGAGCAGCTGATCTCACAAGTGGAGGCCGGGGACCCTGACCTTGCCCAGTCTAATGACCAGAGTCACTCTCCTGGAACTCTGGAGGGTGAAGTGTGGCTGTGGGCCTCCTCCGAGCCCAGTGGAACATCAAGAAAGAATGAGGTCCCAGACCTGGGAGCCTCTCTGGGGATTCCAGCAGAGTGGGTAAGCTCTGTGCTGTAGGAGAGGGTGTAAGAGTCTTGGTCCAGGAGGAGCTCACTGAGGCGACTAGGTGCAGAGGAAGTTGGGAAAGTATTGATAATGAGGGTTGTAGCTCCTTATGTTTCTTTTCAGGCAGTAGACGAAATGCTGGTCACAGGTGCAGAGCTGCTTCTGACAGAGGGACCCACGTCCTGCAAACAGGACACCAAATGCAGGATGAGGAAGAAAAGACATGCTCTATGACACTGACTCTGGACTTGCTTCAGACAGGACTTGCTGCTAGCCTGAGCAGACTCCCCAGTCTCCTTCCTGCCCTCAGTCTGATGTGGGAGGCAAAGCTTCTACACTGGGGGTGCATAACCTGATGGAAGAGGCACAGCTGCTGCCCAGGGCGAGGTTTCAGCTGAGGGAAAGACAGCTCCTGCCCTCAGGGAGTCCCCAGTCTGATGGAGGACACGCATTCCCTCCCCATCAGACTGGGAGCTCCCAGTCTGGTGATGGAGAAAGCCCTGGCTCTGGAGGAACTTCAGTTCTTATAGAGGAGACACCATCCCCAGATTTAGCTTTGAACTCAGAAGGACCTGAGCTTGAATCCCAACTCTAGCTGTGTGCACTGGCAAGCCTTTGAGTCTGTTTCCTCATCTGTAAAGTGGGGATACTAAAGCCACCCCACAGCAAGCAAAAGGACATATGGAAAGCACTTGACTCCTAATACATGCTGAGTCTAAGATGTTTCCGCCCGCCCCAAGAGGTCAGATACAGCTGCAATAATCCTGCCCCTGTTGCCCCATCTCTGCCCCACCAAGATATAGACTGGCTGACCTCTTGGGGCATCTGACCTCAGAGGCAGCAGGGACCCAGGCTCTTCCAGTGACCTGAATGGAAGCCCCAGCCTTACCACAGGTGACCAGGCCGCATGCAACTCTGTATCTGTACACCTGTGTCAAGGCATTGCAGCCTTTTTTCTCCAGCTGCGCGTAGCAGAGGTCATGCATCCAACAGCACCTGTCAATGCAAGAGATTTAGATCCTGAGCAGAAGGGGCCTGTCCCTTGAGCAGAGACCACCATGGTGGGTGAGATCTGACCAAGAAAGAATCTCATAATATGGCTGAGTCCTTCCTGCTCTTCCATTAAGTCTGTCCCACACTTGTACCAGTTCACAGACCAGCTCTTTCCTCCTGGGCCCACAGTGAGACTACATTTCCCAGCCCCCCTTGCAGGTATGTGTGGTCACATGACAAGGCTGGCACCCTGGAAAATGTACAGCACTTCTAGACCTACCCATAAAAACCTCCCACTCTAGGAGACCTTCAAGATGGCGGAGGAGTAAGACATGGAGATCACCTTCTTCCCCACAAATACATCAGAAATACATCTACATGTGGAACAACTCGTACAGAACACCTACTGAACGCTGGCAGAAGACCTCAGACTTCTCAAAAGGCAACAGACACCCTCAGGAGACCTACACACAGAGGTGGGGCCAAATCCAAAGCTGAACCCCAGGAGTTGTGCGAACAAAGAAAAGAAAGGGAAATCTCTCCCAGCAGTCTCAGGAGCAGTGATTAAATCTCCACAATCAACCTGATGTACGCTGCATCTGTGGAATACCTGAATAGACAACACGAATCATCCTAAAATTGAGGCAGTGGACTTTGAGAGCAACTGTAGACTTGGGGTTTGCTTCCGGCATCTAACTTGTTTCTGGTTTTATGTTTATCTTAGTTTAGTATTTAGAGTTTATTACCATTGGCAGATTTGTTTATTGATTTGGTTGCTCTCTTCCTTTTCATATATATTTTTTTCATATATATTTTTTTTCCCTTTTTCTCTTTTTGTGAGTGGGCATGTTTATGCTTCTTTGTGTGATTTTGTCTGTATAGCTTTGTTTTTACCATTTGTCCTACGGTTCTGTCTGTCTGTTTTTGTTTTTTTTAGTATAGTTTTTAGCACTTGTTATAATTTGTGGATTTCTTTTTTGGTTTTGTTGCTCTCTTCTTTCTTTCTTTTCTTCTTTTTTATTATTTTTTAATTTTTAATAATTTTTTTTATTTTAATAACTTTTAAATTAAATTAAATTAAATTTTTTTTCTCCCTTTTCTTCTGAGTTGTGTGGCTGACAGGGCCTTGGTGTTCTGGCTGCATGTCAGGCCTGTGCCTCTGAGGTAGGAGAACCAAGTTCAGGACATTGGTCCACCAGAGACCTCCCGTCTCCATGTAATATCAAACAGCAAAGGCTCTCCCAGAGATCTCCCTCTCAAAGGTAAGACCCAGCTCCAGTCAATGACCAGCAAACTACAGTATTGGACACCCTATGCCAAACACCTAGCAAGACAGGAACACAACCCCACCCATTAGCAGAGAGGCCACCTAAAATCATAATAAGGTGACAGACACCCCAAAACACACCACCAGACGTGGTCCTGCCCACCAGAAAGACAAGATGCAGCCTCATCCACCAGAACACATGCACCATTCTCCTCCACCAGGAAGTCTGCACAACCCACTGAACCAACCTTAGCCACTGGGGGCAGACACCAAAAACAATGGGAACTACAAACCTGCAGCCTGCGAAAAGGAAACCCCAAACACAGTAAGTTAAGCAAAATGAGAAGACAGAGACACACACAGCAGACGAAAGAGCAAGGTAAAAACCCACCAGACCAAACAGATGAAGAGGAAATAGGCAGTCTACCTGAAGAAGAATTCAGAGTAATGATAGTAAAGATAACCAAAATCTTGGAAATAGAATGGAGAAAATACAAGAAACGTTTAACAAGGACCTAGGAGAACTAAAGAGCAAACACACAATGATGAACAGCACAATAAATGAAATTAAAAATTCTCTAGAAGGAATCAATAGCAGAATAACTGAGGCAGAAGAACAGATAAGTGACCTGGAAGATAAAATAGTGGAAATAACTACCACAGAGCAGAATAAAGAAAAAAGAATGAAAAGAATTGAGGGCAGTCTCAGAGACCTCTGGGACAATATTAAATGCACCAACATTTGAAGTATAGGGGTCCCAGAAGAAGAAGAGAAAAAGAAAGGGACTGAGAAAATATTTGAACAGATTATAGTCGAAAACTTCCCTAATATGGGAAAGGAAATAGTCAGTCAAGTCCAGGAGGCACAGAGAGTCCCATACAGAATAAATCCAAGGAGAAACATGCCAAGACACATATTAATCAAACTATCAAAAATTAAATACAAAGAAAAAACATTAAAAGCAGCAAGGGAAAAACAACAAATAACATACAAGGTAATCCCCAGAAGGTTAACAGCTGATCTTTCAGTAGAAACACTGCAAGTCAGAAGAGAGTGGCAGGACATATTTAAAGTGATGAAAGGGAAAAACCTACAACCAAGAATACTCTACCCAGCAAGGATCTCATTCAAATTTGATGGAGAAATTAAAACCTTTTCAGACAAGCGAAAGCTAAGAGAATTCAGCACCACCAAACCAGCTTTACAACAAATGCTAAAGGAACTTCTCTAGGCAGGAAACACAAGAGAAGGAAAAGACCTACAGTAACAAACCCAAAACAATTAAGAAAATGGTAATAGGACATACATATTGATAACTACCTTAAATGTAAATCAATTAAATGCTCCAACCAAAAGACATAGACTGGCTGAATGGATACAAAAACAAGACCCATATATATGCTGTCTACAAGAGACCTAGGAACACATACAGACTGAAAGTGAGGGGATGGAAAAAGATATTCCATGCAAATAGAAATTAAAAGAAAACTGGAGTAGCAATTCTCATATCAGAAAAAATAGATTTTAAAATAAAGACTATTACAAGAGACAAAGAAGGACATTATATAATGATCAAGGGATCAATCCAAGAAGAAGATATAACAATTGTAAATATTTATGCACCCAACATAGGAACACATCAATACATAAGGCAAATGCTAACAGCCATAAAAGGGGGAATCAACAGTAACACAATTATAGTAGGGGACTTTAACACCTCACTTTCACCAATGGAAAGATCATCCAAAATGAACATAAATAAGGAAACACAAGCTTTAAATGATACATTAAACAAGATGGACTTAATTAATATTTATAGGACATTCCATCCAAAAACAACAGAATACACTTTCTTCTCAAGCGCTCGTGGAACATTCTCCAGGATAGATCATATCTTGGGTCACAAATCAAGCCTTGGTAGATTTAAGAAAATTGAAATTGTATCAAGTATCTTTTCTGACCACAATGCTATGGACTAGATATCAGTTAGAGGAAAAAATCTGTAAACATACAAACACGTGGAGGCTAAACAATACACTACTAAATAACCAAGAGATCACTGAAGAAATCAAAGAGAACATTTAAAAATAACTAGAAACATATGACAATGAAAACACGACGACCCAAAACCTATGGGATGCAGCAAAAGCAGTTCTAAGTGGGAAGTTTATAGCAACACAATCCTACCTCAAGAAACAGGAAACATCTCAAATAAACAACCTAACCTTACACCTAAAGTAATTAGAGAAAGAAGAACAAAAAAACCTCGAAAGTTAGCAGAAGGAAAGAAATCATAAAGATCAGATCAGAAATAAACGAAAAAGAAATGAAGGAAACAATAGCAAAGATCAATAAAACTAAAAGCTGGTTCTTTGAGAAGATAAACAAAATTGATAAACCATTAGCCAGACTCATCAAGAAAAAAAGGGAGAAGACTCAAATCAATAGAATTGGAAATGAAAAAGGAGAAGTAACAACTGACTCTGCAGAAATACAAAGGATAATGAGAGATTACTACAAGCAACTATATGCCAATAAAATGGACAAACTGGAAGAAATGGACAAATTGTTAGAAAAGCACAACCTTCTGAGACTGAAACAGGAAGAAATAGAAAATATAAACAGACCAATCACAAGCACTGAAATTGAGACTGTGATTAAAAATCTTCCAACAAACAAAAGCCAGGACCAGATGGCTTCACAGGTGAATTCTGTCAAACATTTAGAGGAGAGCTAACACTTATCCTTCTCAAACTCTTCCAAAATATAGCAGAGGGAGGAACACTCTCAAACTCATTCTCTGAGGCCACCACCACCCTGGTACCAAAACCAGACAAAGATGTCACAAAGAAAGAAAACTACTGGCCAATATCACTGATGAACATAAATGCAAAAATCCTCAATACTAGCAAACAGAATCCAACAGCACATTAAAAGGATCATACACCATGATCAAGTGGGGTTTATCCCAGGAATGCAAGGATTCTTCAATATACGCAAATCAATCAATGTGATACACCATATTAACAAATTGAAGGAGAAAAAACATATGATCATCTCAATAGATGCAGAAAAAGCTTTTGACAAATTCAACACCCATTTATGATAAAAACCCTCCAGAATGTAGGCAGAGAGGGAGCTTACCTCAACATAATAAAGGCCAGATATGACAAACCCACAGCCAACATCGTTCTCAGTGGTGAAAAACTGAAACCATTTCCTCTGAGATCAGGAAGAAGAGAAGGTTGTCCACTCCCACCACTATTATTCAACATAGTTTTGGAAGTGTTTGCCACATCAATGAGAGAAGAAAAAGAAATAAAAGGAATCCAAATCAGAAAAGAAGAATTAAAGCTGTCACTGTTTGCAGATGACATGATACGATACATAGGGAATCCTAAAGATGCTACCAGAAAACTGCTAGAACTAATTGATGAATCTGGTAAAGTAGCAGGATACAAAATTAATGCACAGAAATCTCGTGCATTCCTATACACTAATGATGAAAAATCTGAAAGAGAAATTAAGGAAGCACTCCCATTTACCATCGCAACAAAAAGAATAAAATACCTAGGAATAAACCTACCTAAGGAGACAAAAGACCTGTATGCAGAAAACTATAAGACACTGATGAAAGAAATTAAAGATGATACAAACCAATGGAGAGATACACCATGTTCTTGGATTGGAAGAATCAGCATTGTGAAAATGACTATTCTACCCAAAGCAATCTACAGATTCAGTGCAATCCCTATCAAACTACCAATGGCATTTTTCATAGAACTAGAACAAAAAATTTCACAATTTGTATGGAAACACAAAACACCCTGAATAGCCAAAGCAATCTTGAGAAAGAAAAACGGGCTGGAGGAATCAGGCTCCCAGACTTCAGTCTATACTTCAAAGCTACAGTAATCAAGAGAGTATGGTACTGGCACAAAAACAGAAATATAGATCAATGGAACAGGATAGAAAGCCCAGAGATAAACCCACACACATATGGTCACCTTATTTTCGGTAAAGGAGGCAAGAATATACAATGGAGAAAAGACAGTCTCTTCAATAAGTGGTGCTGGGAAAACTGGACAGCTACATGTAAAAGAATGAAATTAGGACACTACCTAACACTATACACAAAAATAAACTCAAAATGGATTAAAGACCTAAATGTAAGGCCAGACACTATCAAACTCATAGAGGAAAACCTAAGCAGAACACTGTATGACATAAATCACAGCAAGATCCTTCTTGACCCACCTCCTAGAGAAATGGAAATTTTAAAAAAATAAACAAATGGGACCTAATGAAACAAAAGCTTTTGCACAGCAAAGGATGACATAAACAAGACGAAAAGACAACTCTCAGAATGGGAGAAAATATTTGCAAATGAAGCAATTGACAAAGGATTGATCTCCAAAATTTACAAGCAGTTCATGCAGCTCAATATCAAAAAAACAAACAAGCCAATCCAAAAATGGGCAGAAGACCTAAAAAGACATTTCTCCAAAGAAGATATACAGATCGCCAACAAACACATGAAAGAATGCTCAACATCATTAACCATTAGACAAATGCAAATCAAAACTACAATGAGGTATTACATTCTCACACCAGTCAGAATGGCCATCATCAAAAAATCTACAAACAATAAATGCTGGAGAGGGTGTGGAGAAAAGGGAACCCTCTTGCTCTGTTGGTGGGAATGTAAATTAATACAGCCACTATGGAGAACAGTATGGAGGTTCCTTAAAAAACTAACAATAGGGCTTCCCTGGTGGCGCAGTGGTTGAAAGTCCGCCTGCCGATGCAGGGGACCCGGGTTCATGCCCCGGTCCGGGAAGATCCCACATGCCGCGGAGCGGTTGGGCCCGTGAGACATGGCTGCTGAGCCTGCGCGTCCGGAGCCTGTACTCCGCAATGGGAGAGGCCACAACGGTGAGAGGCCCACACACCGCAAAAAAAAAAAAAAAAAAAAAAAAAAAAAAAAACTAACAATAGAACTACCATATGAACCAGCAATCCCACTACTGGACATATACCCTGAAAAAACCATAATTCAAAAAGAGTCATGTACCACAATGTTCATTGCAGCTCTATTTACAATAGCCAGGATATGGAAGCAGTCTAAGCGTCCATCGACAGATGAATGACTAAAGAAGATGTGACACATATATACAATGGAATATTACTCAGCCATAAAAAGAAATGAAACTGAGTTTTTTGTGGTGAGGTGGATGGACCTAGAGTCTGTCATACAGAGTGAAGTAAGTCGGAAAGAGAAAAACAAATACCATATGCTAACACATATATATGGAATCTAAAAAAATTAAAATATAAAAAATGGTTCTGAAGAACCTAGGGGTAGGACAGGAATAAAGACGCAGACGTAGAGAATGGACTTGAGCACACAGGGAGGGGGACAGTTAAGCTGGGACAAAGTGAGAGAGTGGCATGAACTTATATATACTATCAAATGTAAAATAGATAGCTAGTGGGAGGCAGCAGCATAGCACAGGGAGATCAGCTCGGTGCTTGTGACCACCTAGAGGGGTGGGATAGGGAGGGTTGGAGGGAGACGCAAGAGGGAGGAGATATGGGGATATATGTATATGTATAGATGATTCACTTTGTTATACAGCAGAAACTAACACACCATTGTAAAGCAATTATACTCCAATAAAGATGTGAAAAAAAAATTCCCACTCTGTCCTCCACTCTCTCTCTCTCCATCTCAGCTGGATGGAGATGCCCCAGCCAAGGACTCTGAGGCCATGGGGAAAGTCACGAGACAGGAGAAACCTGGGTCCTGGAATTGATATGTGATTCACATAGTTAAATGAGCAAAAACTAAACTTCAAGTGTGATAGCTGTGGGCAACTGCATTTTTTTAAAATTTAGATTTACAGAAAAATCGAGAAGATTGTACCAAATACTCCCTTTTACCCCACACCCAGTTTCCCCTATTATCAACACTTTTTATGAGTATAATACGTTTGTTACGGCTAACAAACCAATAGTGATACATTATTAAATAAATGTTAACTAATTAAATAATAATATATCACCATAGATTCATTAATTGTAAAAGTCCATAGTTTCTTTAGATTTTCTTAGTTTTTACCTAAATGTTCTTTTCTATTCCAAGATCCAGTGATGGACACCGTGTTACATGTAGTTGTCCTGTGTCTTTAGGCTCCTCTTGGCTGTGGGAGTTTGTCACACTTTCCTTGTTTTTGATGACCTTGACAATGTTGAGGAATGGTGGTCAAGTCTTTTGTAGGATGCTCTCCTACTGGGATTTCTTTGATGTTTTTGTCATGATAAGATGGGTTATGGGTTTATTTTGTTGCCCATGTTGTTCCAGTTTTGGCCATTGGAGGCTCTCCCAGTTGGCTCCTGTGCTCTTTGACATATTCCTATCAATGAGGGGTTTGGTTTGGGTTTGTTTTGTTCGAGCCCTTCCTTAATTTTGGGCACTACAAAAAGCTCCAGGTTCATCTTGTATATTCCCTGCCCTAGTCCTAGGATCAGCCATCTCTCCAAGGAGCCTTGGTTCCCCTTTTTGGTGAATGGTATCAGAAACCAGGTCTGGGCACTAGGTGCTGCTTATTGCTTCTGGGGTATTGTTTCTTTTAGGGTCTCTCAGACGACAGAGCAAAAAAAAAAAAATGTGTCTATATTAACCCACGTAATTACACATATCTCTACATATTTTTATATGTAACCATCTGCATCTATATTCAGCTAACTAGGAGTTTATACTGAAGTCTCCAACTCTAATCCATCATCACATAGATCATTCTAGCTTCCTGTCCCTGCTTGTCTGGTCTGTAAACTCCCACTCCAGCAGTGACAAGCTTGGCTCCAACCATCTGCCCTCCATTTGTTTAAGCCCCCCATCCCCTTATACATGTCTAGCTGTATAAGAATTGTTAACCCAGCAGGCTGTATTTTTCAAAGAGCAATCTCTCCCAGCTCACATGTTCTTCTAGAACATTGTCACTTCCCAATCAAGAGGTGGAAACTAGGTCCCCTCTCTCCTAAAGCCTTTGTGACTGCCTTGACGAAGAGAACAGTGGAAGTGACACAGTAGAATTTCTGACGCTGGATCACAAAAACGCCATGCTCTTTTGTCATGCCATTCTGGAACACTCACTCTTGAAACCCAAGAGTCACCGTGCTGTGAGGAAGTCCAGACAACCTTAGAGAGGCTTAAGTGAGAGGAACTGAGGCCCCTGGCCCACAGCCTCAGCTGAGCTCCCAGCCAGCAGACAGCAACAACTTGCCAGCCATAGGAGTAATCATTCTAGAAAGCAGATCACCCAGCCTCAGCGGAGCTGCCCAAGCTGAAGCCAGGTGGAGAAGAGACAAGCCATCCCACCAAGCCCTGCCCAAGTGGCAGAATCTTAGCAAAATAAATGGTTGTCATCGCTTTAGGCTACTACATTTTGGGGTGGTTTGTTATGTAGTGATAGATCAACTGATATATTAGGCACTGAGATTCGGGGAGTTACTAGACGTATCTTGGGCAAGTCGGTTGACCTCTCTGAGACTCAGTTTTCTTATCTATAAAATGGTGCTTTAATACTCATCTTTCAGAATTGATATCGAATTAAATGAGATAATGTGGATACAGAGCCTGGAGCATAAAGGGCAGTTATGACAATTAACTCACCAATCAGTGCCGTCCTTGGGGGTTCCTTGACCCCCCCAGCCGCAGTAACAGCCATAGAAGCCATAGCTCATCAGGGCAGGCTTCCTAGTCACCTTCTCAATCATCACCTTCAGCTCTAGCAAGCTCCCTGGCACAGCAGGCACACCTGAAAGACAGCCCAGGCAAACCTGCTCCAGGCCCACTTTCCCACGTGCTCCAGGCCCACATTCCCATGTGCTCCCACCCTTTCTTTCACCCTGAGGCTCGGAAGGACCAATGTGTCCCTTTTTTATCCTCCCCATTCATGGGAGGGGAATGAGAAACGTGAGGGCAAACAGTATAGAGAAGGGATTAGAAGTTTGGACGTGGACGATCCCAGCTCTGCCACTAATTCACAGTATGATGTTGAATAGGTCACTTCATCTCTCAGAGCCTCAGTTTCCTCATCTGCAAAATGCGGGGGCGGCTCAAATGAATGCCTACCTTTTAGAGATGTCATGAGGGTCGAAAAAAGATAAAGTATGTACATTTCTAGCACAGTGACAGACACATAGTAAGTGACCAAGAAATGTTAGGGATAATGAATATGGTATCAGTATGAAGCAGGCAGACAGGCACTTCCTGTCTCTCCTGATGATACACCCATCCCTCCCTGCAGTTGACACCATCTGGAACAGGAGGCACAGAATCTTAGAGCAGTGTGGGACCCGTAGAGATCACTGAAGCCAGCTCCCTCATCTTACAGTTGGGAAACCGTAGCTCAGAGGGGAAGGTGCCTTGCTCAGGGTTTTGCACTGAGCCAGAGGCCCTCTCCCTGCACTCTCCCACTCTCCCTGCAGTCTCCAGGGATCTGGCAAGGCATCAGTAGGACAGCCTGTCAGAGATTGTGTACATGGTGACGGGGCTGCAGGGGAGGCCTGAAGCCAGGCTCCCCCCACGCTGGGCAGTTCCCTCCAGCTGGGAGGTGGCAGCAGGTGGGACATGTAGAAAACCTGGACAGGCCTGAGCAGAGAATGCCCAGGAATCGTGGAACGGAATATTTATATAAGGATCTTGTGTTGTGATAGTTTTATCGTATTTTATTTGGCATCAAGTAAAAAATCTGCCTCCCGTGTCTACAAGCCCCATGTCTTCCACATGGCACAATCTTTCCATATCCCCTCCTGGAATCCTGCCGCAGCCCAACCCGTCGACTATTATTCTGTGTCACAGATGAGGAGACAGAGGCTCGGAGAGCCCAAGGCTCTTGCTGAAATCGACATGGTCAGGGTAGAGCCAAGATTCAAAATCAGGTCGCCAGGACTTCCAAGACTGGTCTCCTTTCCACTACCTTATTGCTCCTGTGGGGTGAAAGGTCAAAAGTTCAGAGGCCTCGGGGCAAGCACTTACTACAAGCCAGGAACCAAGCCAGTGTGAGGAGGCCCTTCATCTCCAGGGTTCTGGAAAAGAAAACACAGCCCATGACATATCGATCAGGAGAGGCCCTCATGGCCCATTCAGACCCACTCCTGGCTGGGGTGGGCCACTCCATGGCCCACCAGGCCCCACCCTCTCATGTTGGGCAGTAAACAGACAACAGCAGCTGGAAAAGATGAGGCAAAAACCTCAAGGAGTTGACCCAAGGGGTCCCTGGGAGGAGAGGGGCACCCATGGGTTGTTGTCCCCATTAGAGATGGGAGAGAATTTTCCCATTGCAAATACCTCCAACACAATTGCTCCTTCCTGAAAATTCTTTTTCAATTATATTTTGCAGCTGTGTTGGTATAAAAACAAATACAATCCAGGCTGGACTCATTCTTATACGTTCATTATATTATATTATTTTTTCTCCTGATTTTAAAAGAATTTAAAATTAAAACATTTTCATGGGCCCCAGGCACCATGTCTACCTAAAAAAATAAGTCAACCCTGGGTGCTCACAACAGCTCTGAAGGGTAGGTATCATTGTTCTGTAGGGGAGCAAAATTTGAACCCCAAAGTGTGTCTCTTTGGCATAAGGATTAATTTAGGCTGATTAATTTTAAGAAACAGAAGATTAGGGGAGTCTTTCTTTTTACCTCTCCCTTAGCTGCCTCAAGAATTTAGATAAAGGGTCTGTTTCCGGGCATAGAACTATTACAGAGGTATCTGCAAGGAATAGGGGAATAGTTGTGGCTGGAGAAACTTGACAGGGCCTAGAGAACAGAGTCAACCCTGTGTTCCATTGTCTCTGCAGGCCCAGCAAACATCTGCATAACAAACACTTGCTTTTCCAACTCTATGTGAATTGCCTTCCTCCCCTTTGAAGTCCCAAACGCCTACCCCCAACATCTTCTCTGGTCTTTAGCAGAAGATGGTATTTAAGATAAGGGCTTGGGCCATTTTGGTGAGTTCCTTAGTTTTCCTGGGTCTCTCCCACATGTACATGTTATTAAACTTTTGTTTGATTTTCTCCTATTAGTCTATCTCATGTCGATTTAATTCTTAGACCAGCCAGGAGAACTTAGAAGGGTAGAAAATGTCTTCCTCCCCAACAGTTCTCATTTTGCCAGTGCAGAAATGGAGGCTCAGAGAGCTCAAGCAACCTGCCAGAAGTCACGCAGCTGATAAAAAGTGGAGGTGAGGTTCAAACCCAGGCCTGGCGTGTAGCTCACTGCCCCATACATCCTCCCTCCCTAGAGGGATGTGTTTGATCCCCTTTGAGCGGAGTGGGCTAGGGTCCTTCACATGCTCTATCCCGTGGGCCTGGAGGCCCCAGCTTCCCTTCCCAGCATCTACCTTTGACAAACACATGAATCACTAGCCACAGGTCCGAAGAAATCACACCCAGAAGGCAAGGGAAATTCCTTATGTCTCGGGCCAGTGACAGATTCTAACTTGGCCTCTTAGAAGTTCCTTACCAGTGGCTGCCTGCTTCCCTTCCCTCTCTGGATCCCAAAGTCCTGGTTCACCCAGAGCTGCTCCTCTGACCTCTAGTCGGCCAGGATTCCACTCCGATGCCCTGCTGTCTCCGATCCCTGAGTTCCGTGGTCACTCTGCCAGAGCTCTGCCCCGGGCCCCTGGGACCTCCTGTGGCCCGGCTCCAAACACACAACCTCCAACTCCCCAGGGCTCCCAGCAGCTGGGCTGGCCTCTCCATGCCACCCTTGGTCCAGCAGCTCCTCTGAGTTCCAAGAACATTCCTGAGGGTTCTGTCCACCCACAGCCTCCGCTCTGAGGGCTCTAAACAGACAAGGAAAATGACCCTAGACCTTACCCTTCCAAGCCAATCTTCCTCACTGCTTCCTGGAGCTGTGGCAGGAGGAAGACAGCAGCCACCATGTACTGGGCACCTAAGACATGCCAGACACCGTCCACTGTCTCCTTAAACCTGCAAATGACCCTAACACATGGTTACTGTGAAACGTGCTGGCGGTGTCTGCCCTTTAACAGTCATTTGTTGAACGAAAGAATAGCAGTTGTTGACTTTACAGGCGAAGAAATGGAGCCTCAGGAAGGGAAAGTGAGTTGCCCAAGAATTCAGCCCAGGACTGTGAATCTACTCCTTTGACTGACCCTACTCCACTGCTTCTGAACAGCCCCTGTGTACTAATCATCTTGTTCATTTTCTATATTTCATGACACTCTAACATCTTGGGGACGTTGCCGGGCTGGAAAGAGACAGCCCCTCCAAGACTAGCTAATCCCTAGATAAAGCAAAAGACTCTCCTGTGAACATTTTGGTACATGACCCTTTTTGAATTATGGTTTTCTCAGGGTATATGCCCAGCAGTGGGATTGCTGGGTCATATGGTAGTTCTATTTGTAGTTTTTTAAGGAACCTCCATACTGTTCTCCATAGTGGCTGTACCAATTCACATTCCCACCAGCAGTGCAAGAGTGTTCCCTTTTCTCCACACCCTCTCCAGTATTTATTGTTTCTAGATTTTTTGATGATGGCCATTCTGACTGGTGTGAGATGATATCTCATTGTAGTTTTCATTTGCATTTCTCTAATGATCAATGATGTTAAGCATTCTTTCATGTGTTTGTTGTCAGTCTGTATATCTTCTTTGGAGAAATGTCTATTTAGGTCTTCTGCCCATTTTTGGATTGGGTTGTTTGTTATTGAGCTGCATGAGCTGCTTGTATATTTTGGAGATTAATCCTTTGTCGGTTGCTTCATTTGCAAATATTTTCTCCCATTCTGAGAGTTGTCTTTTGGTCTTGTTTATGGTTTCCTTTGCTGTGCAAAAGCTTTGAAGTTTCATTAGGTCCCATTTGTTTATTTTTGGTTTTAATTCCATTTCTCTAGGAGGTGGGTCCAAAAGGATCTTGCTGTGATTTATGTCATAGAGTGTTCTGCCTATGTTTTCCTCTAAGAGTTTGATAGTTTCTGGCCTTACATTTAGGTCTTTAATCCATTTTGAGCTTATTTTTGTGTATGGTGTTAGGGAGTGATCTAATCTCATACTTTTACATGTCCCTGTCCAGTTTTCCCAGCACCACTTATTGAAGAGGCTGTCCTTTCTCCACTGAACATTCCTGCCTCCTTTATCAAAGATAAGTTGACCATATGTGCGTGGGTTTATCTCTGGGTTTCCTATTCTGTTCCATTGATCTATCTTTCAGTTTTTGTGCCAGTACCATACTGTCTTGATTACTGTAGCTTTGTAGTATAGTCTGAAGTCAGGGAGCCTGATTCCTCCAGCTCTGTTTTTCATTCTCAAGATATCTTTGGCTATTCGGGGTCTTTTGTGTTTCCATACAAATTGTGAACTTTTTTGTTCTAGTTCTGTGAAAAATGCCAGTGGTAATTTGATAGGGATTGCATTGCAGCTCTATTTACAATAGCCCGGAGATGGAAACAACCTAAGTGTCCATCATCGGATGAATGGATAAAGAAGATGTGGCACATATATACAATGGAATATTACTCAGCCATAAAAAGAAACGAAATTGAGCTATTTGTAATGAGGTGGATAGACCTAGAGTCTGTCATACAGAGTGAAGTAAGTCAGAAAGAGAAAGACAAATACCGTATGCTAACACATATATATGGAATTTAAGAAAAAAAAATGTCATGAAGAACCTAGGGGTAAGACAGGAATAAAGACACAGACCTACTAGAGAATGGACTTGAGGATATGGGGAGGGGGAAGGGTAAGCTGTGACAAAGTGAAAGAGCAGCATGGACATATATACACTACCAAACATAAGGTAGATAGCTAGTGGGAAACAGCCGCATAGCACAGGGAGATCAGCTCGGTGCTTTGTGACCGCCTGGAGGGGTGGGATAGGGAGGGTGGGAGGGAGACGCAAAAGGGAGGGGATATGGGAACATATGTATATGTATAACTGATTTAATTTGTTATAAAGCAAAAAATAAAAAAATAAAAATAAATTTAAAAAAATTAAAAAAAGACACAGACCTACTAGAGAATGGACTTGAGGATATGGGGAGGGGGAAGGGTAAGCTGTGACAAAGTGAGAGAGAGACATGGACATATATACACTACCAAACGTAAGGTAGTTAGCTAGTGGGAAGCAGCCACATAGTACAGGGAGATCAGCTCGGTGCTTTGTGAGCACCTAGAGGGGTGGGATAGGGAGGGTGGGAGAGAGGGAGACACAAGAGGGAAGAGATATGGGAACATATGTATATGTATAACTGATTCACTTTGTTATAAAGCAGAAACCAACACACCATTGTAAAGCAATTATACTCCAATAAAGATGTAAAAAAAAAAAATAAAAAAGACTCTCCTGTGAACGTGGATTTCCAGTGCAAACCAACTGATCCTAAACTCCCATGCCCAACCACTTCCTCTATCTCAATTTCACACTCCCAGCCAATATTTCCCCTGGCCTAAATCACCCCAGGGCCTGGACCAGACCACCAGGGACCACCCCTACTGCCTGAAGTCCACTGAAATTATTCAAGCTAGCCTGTCCTACACTGTTTACCCTGCCTTGTCTTGCCTTCGCCACAGAAAACACAATACAGGCTCCGGGCCATGCTTTCCCTCATTTCTTCTGTCTCCTGATCAACCCTGGTGCTTCCCTGTATGGCCCTGCTAGGTGTGGTACACCCCCTTCTCTTGGAAACTGTAACAAAGTATCTTTTTTTTTTTTTTTTTTTTTTTTTTTTTTTGCGGTACGCGGGCCTCTCACTGTTGTGGCCTCTCCTGTTGCGGAGCACAGGCTCCGGACGCACAGGCTCAGCAGCCATGGCTCACGGGCCCAGCCACTCCGCAGCATGTGGGATCCTCCCGGACCGGGGCATGAACCCACGTCCCCTGCATCAGCAGGTGGACTCTCAACCACTGAACCATCAGGGAAGCCCCAAACTATCTTTTAAATGCAATCGTCTCCTGATCTGTTGGCTTCACCATACCTGAAGAAAACCAGAATCCCAGGTGCACATTAGATCATCTTGGGACATGGCTCTTGATGAGAGGGAGCAGTGCCAGGTCCCACACAGAGGAGTCTGAAGGTGCACAAAACAAGTTTCACAGAGGACGTGGCAGAGGCATTGAAATAGCTGCTCTGGAGGCCGGGAAAGTGGACCATCAATGGATCCCAAAGCAGGCTCCCAGCAGAAGGATGTGGGGTTGGCTATTTTTATCAAGCAACCACGGAGGAGAATGAGCGAGGCCAAGAGATAATTGTGGAGTGGAACACTGGCTGCGGTAATGTGAGGTGGGGAGACAGCCTGACAGAAGCATGGAGACATGGGGGCCGGGGAGTGGCCGGGTCACTGGGGAGACAGGTCCTCCAAGTCTACGTACAGCAGCCCCCACGCTCCCAGGACCATCCCCCCACCCCGCATCCCAGTTCATGTCTCCTGGATGGAAATGATCAACAACACCAAGCCCCCACTATACAGAAGGTGCTACTGAGACCCCCCCGAAATCTGGGGGAAGCCATGGGGGGCCAGCGGTCTCCTCTCACAGCCCCGTCCCTCTATACGCCCTGACCCCACCCCCCTCGGGCAAGGCAGCCCCCAGAATGAGATTCCTCACCAGTGACACCTTCTCTCTGTCCTCGGTCTGGAGTAGAGGCAGGAGCTGGGCCCAGCTGGTTTTAAGGGCCTCCCTGCCCACCTCTTACACCCCACCTGGGCGAGCTCCAGGATTCATGGTAACTCCCGCAGAAAGCCTTACTTCACCCCTCAAGACCCCTGGGGATATTTTTCCTGTCTGCGCTCAGAAGTAGCTATTTCCTGAAGCACGCCAGACGCCTGGGAGGCTTTCCGGAGAGACACAGAGGAGGGAATAACCACAGTCAAGGTTATGCTCCATCGATGGCCCATTTTCCCTGACACACACCCCCTCAACACACAATTTTCTGAGAAGACATGGGTGTGAGCTCCTTCCTCTCCTCGCTCTTGACTTCCTTTTCTCTCCCCCTCCCCTCACGGCAGTATCAGAGAGAAGCCCCTCCTTGGGTCCCGATGAACCCTTCTCTTCCCAGGACCTAAGCACCAGGCACCCGCAGGAACGCTGTGAACTCATTTCAATACAGAAAGTACTTCTCGAGTGTCTAATCCCTGCCAGGTTATTGCTGGGGATCCACTGTGAATAGGACAGCTTCTCTTCTGGTTGGGAAAGCAGATAGTAAAGGCATCCAATGAATATACAGTATGTCCAAGGGCAATAACTGCTGTGGGGAAAAGTCCTCTCTGTTCTGCGTTTTCATTTCTTTTTCTCAACCAATTCCTTCCTCTGCCTACAGTTGTATACAAGCTTCACCATCCTAAACCAAACAAAAGGAAGCCAAAACAAAAAAAAAGGAAAACATCGCTTGCCTCTGCTGACCTCTCTCCAGCTTTCTTTTTCCTCTAAAAGCCAAAATTCAGGATAGAGACACCTCCTCTTGTCCATCACCCACTCTCTTCTGAACCCCTTGCTGCCTACCTTTTGTTGCATCCTTAAGCCGGCTCCCAGGGATCCCCCAAAGCCTGGCATTGCCCAAGCTTGGGCTTCTCTTGAACACTCCATCCCACTGATCACCTCCTCCTTCTTGAAACTCTTTCTCTCTGGCCTTCAAGAGGCCACAGTCTGCCATCTGTCCTCCTGCGGCTCACCCCCTATCTCTGTTGACCCCCAAATGCAGATGTTTTCAAGGGACCTGCTCCTCCCTCTCTACCCCTCTCTCAGGGTGAGTTATCCGTGTACAGGGATTTAGGTCTTATTTCTAGGCAGATGTCCCGAGATATCCCAGGTCAAGCAGTGTTTGGTACTAACTCTCACTCAACAATAAACTTTCAGCCCAGACCTTGGAAATGCTTTGCTTGTCCTACCAAGTGATTTTAAAAAATGGAATTAGTAGGGCTTCCCTGGTGGCGCAGTGGTTGAGAGTCCGCCTGCCGATGCAGGGGACATGAGTTCGTGCCCCGGTCCGGGAAGATCCCACATGCTGCGGAGCGGCTGGGCTCGTGAGCCATAGCCGCTGAGCCTGCGCGTCCGGAGCCTGTGCTCCGCAACGGGAGAGACCACAACAGTGAGAGGCCTGCGTACCGCAAAAAAAAAAAAAAAAAAAAAATGGAATTAGTAGCTTATGTATAAATGTGAAGAGATCTCAGACTGAAATCCAAATTTCCAGCTTCTCTGTAAAAGATCTGGCTCTGGAGTTGAGAAATAGCTACACCCAAAGACTGCACACATGTTTAGCTTTGCCCTGGTCTTCCTCAGTCCTCCTGTTCACCCTGCCTCATTGTGGCTTTCTGCCTGGAGGGCTCTCTAGTGGGCTGCCATAGAACTCAGTCTTGAGTTCAATCCTCTCCACGTGTTCATCAGTAATGGGACAGGGAGTGCCTTGAGAGCAAAAACCATCTCTTCCACAAACGCATGTTTGAAGTGCTCAGCTCAGAGCCTAGTCCATGGTAGTTGCTCAGTAAATGTTGTATAAGCACATTAAAGGAACCCATCCCAGGATGAAGAGGTCACTGAGGGCTTTCTAGAAGAGGAGGCACCTGGACTGAATCTCTAAAAGTAGGTTGGAGAAATTGGAACCCTTGTGCACTGTTGCTAGGAATGTAAAATGGTACAGTTGCTGTGGAAAACAGTATATGGCAGTTCCTCAAAAATTAAAAGTAGAATTACTATACAACCCAGCAATTCCACTTCTGGATGTGTTCCGAAAAGAATTGAAAGCGGAGTCTGAAAGAGATATTTGTACAACCATGTTGATAGCAGCATTCTTCACGTAGCTAAAACATGAGTAACCCAAGCGTCCACTGACAGGTGAATGCATAGGTAAAATGTGGTGTGTACATACAATGGAATAGTATTCAGCCTTAAACAGGGAGGGAATTCTGAAATAAACCAGTCACAGAAAGACATAGACAGGGCTTCCCTGGTGGCACAGTGGTTAAGAATCCGCCTGCCAATGCAGCAGACACAGGTTCAAGCCCCGGTCCGGGAAGATCCCACATGCCGCAGAGCAACTAAGCCCGTGTACCACAACTACTGAGCCTGCGCTCCAGAGCCCGCAAGCCACAGCTACTGAGCCCACGTGCTGAGAGCCTGCACACCGCAACGATGAGTAGCCCCCATTCAGTGCAACTAGAGAAAGCCCGTGCACAGCAACAAAGACCCAATGCAGCCAAAAATAAAATAAATTGATGAAAAAAAAAAGACTATGATTCCATTTACATGAGATACTTAATCAACATCATAGAAACAGAAAGTAGAATACTGGTTGCCAGAGGCTGGGGGAGGGAGAATGGGGAGTTAATGTTTAATGGATGTAGAGTTTTAGTCTTATAAGATGAAAAGAGCTATGAAGATGGTTGGTGGTAATGGTTGCACGACACTATAAATGTAGTTAATGCCACTGAACTACATACTTCAAATGGTTAAGATGGTAAATTTTAGGTTATGTGTATATTACCACAATTTTTAAAAATGAAAAGAAAAAGAGAGAGAGAGAGAGTGGATTGGAGTTCACCAGGACAAGAATGTGAGGAAGAGCATTCAGGTAGAAAGAACAGCACATGCAAGATTCATAGGCATGAATTATAAGGGCTCATTCAAGGAACTGCAAACAGATGGGGTAGCTGAGGGTGCTAGGCAGCGATATTCTAGTAAATATTTAATAAATAACTCTCCAGGGCGGGTAAAAAAGTCCTGATTTTTAACACTTGCCAATTTCTGTCGTGTAAATACTCTCACCCTGAGCAACTTCATGCAACTAACATCATGTCACTGAATGTAGAGCTGGGAACACACACTTACCAGGCAAGGACGCTTGGTAGCTAAGAGCCCGCGTTCTGGAAGTACCACTTACTAGCTGTGACCTCAGGCAAGTGCTCTGCTCCTCAGTTTACCCACCTGAATAATGGGGTGAATCAGTTTACCTGCCTCATCCCTATGTTCTGAGGTGATACATGGCAGGCCTTTAGAGTTGTGTTGGCACGTAGTAAAGGCTCAATTCATGTTTGCTCTTTTTCCTAGGAAAGATGGACATGCGCGCTCTTGACTTCTCAGAAAAGGGGACCTTCTCTACGTGTACAGTAGGAATTTAGGAATGGTGGGAAAGGCTAGCTGAAGAGAGGCAACTGGGTGTGTCAACAAAGAACCTTGGGTGTCAGGCTAAGGAGTTTTACTCTTCTGCTGAGTGTCCCAGAATGACCTCGATCAATAGCAAGATGATGTGACTTCAATAAGAAGAGACAGAATAGGCCTTATCCTAAGATCCCCAAAACTGAAGCACACAAGGACAGGGGTGGGTGACACAGCTCAGCAAACATATGTATGGTCCCCAAGCCTGGTACCAACCAGTCAGATCACAAAAGCAACAGCTGTGTCGGCAGTGATGGCAGGAGTGGGTGCCCAGAACGAGGTCCTAGCTGACCTTACCTGCAGGGGAGTGCCTGTTCCTGAGCCCCATCTCCAGGAGGGCTTCTTGAAAACTGGGGGTGTCTGGATCTCAGGATGCCCATCAGTTAGACGGAATGGGAGCCAACGGGTGTTTGGAAGGGGGTTTGCGGTACCCAGCCTCTGTCTCCAAACTTCTGAAGGATATTCAGGGGTAAAAAGCAGTATCGTTGTCCCACGTGGCTCCACTGCAGAGCTGGCCCCAAGCGTGGGCACTCAAGGAGTCAGGTTTGAGCTAGAGCCAAGAAAGGTTTTTCTTGCAACTCCAGTGTCCTGGGGAAATAATGAGCTGTCTTGGGAGTGTTGAGTTTCCTGTCGCCAGGGGCACTTTTTATTTACCACTTTTTAGGAACAGAAATGTAGTAGGGGCAGGGGGGACAGAGGGGGTGAGTCATGCCCTCGCTTGACTTCACAGGAAAAGGAGCTTTCTTTAGGTGTTGGGAACACGAGAGCCTCATCAGAAACACATGAAGTCAGTTATGCCAGTTACAGAGATTAGGTTCATAGGTTTGTAAAAGTGTAGAAAAAATATTACATTTTACCAAGATTAAAAAGAAAAAAAAAAACCAGAAAAATCAGGACCCCCTCAGTTGCTCTATGGCATGGAGAAAGCTGTCAAATATTCTATGCTCCCCACCTTCTTGGGTGTCCTGCCCCAGCATTGATTCACGCCCAAGTCATGTCCAGGGATGTTGCGAAGAGCAACATCTATTAAGTCGGACACGGGCTGGAAGAGCTCCAGGTCCGACATTCTGTGACAGTGGGTGCTCTCATGTTAACCTGTACTTGAACATTCCAAGCTTTTCTACTGAGGACTTTGGCACTTGCTGTTCCCCCTGCCTAGAATACTGATACTTAGCAAGACATGGTGCTCTTCATTCCTCATCCTCTAGGTCTCATCTTAAATGACACCTCTTCCAGGAGGCCCTCCCTGACCATCTACCCAAGGTAGCTTCTCCTCCTCCCATTAATCCCATATCACTGCTTTCCCCCTGCACAGCACTTACCACCATCTTTTTTTTTTTGATGTTGTATGCAGTATATTATTCAACAAAGTTTTTTTTTCCTTCTGCAAATATACAGATGATTTATCTACTTAGGTACAAATGGTGAAAATTCTATATAGTTGAAACGATTTCATATTCAGTGATCATATTCCTCAAGATTAAACCAACAAATCATTGAAATATTCTGACCCAACTCAACAAACTACTAAATTGGATTTTTTTCCATTTATAAGCTTTTGCCAATTATCAACATTCAGCTAACTTTAACTTCTCCCATTAACCTAGCCAAACCTAAGTAATTTAGCAATTTCTCATGCCCATTTTACCTTTCTACAACTCGACAGCCCTCACAGCACTTTGACATCATCTTTCACTCTCTTTGGTGTATTTCTTTACTTGTTTATGACATCCCTCTCCTACCCCTTCCCCTAGAGAGCAGGAAACTTGTCAGTCTTGCTCTTCATCACATTACCAGCCACTAGCACAAAGCCTAATACATATTCGGTGGTTGATACTTATTTGTGGAGTAACAGCAATTGGATTGGTAAACAAATTAACTCCGGAGGGAGTAGCAGCCTCACTGGATTTCAGCCATTCTGTAGGTTGGCAGTTTGCTCTAAAGATGCACACAGCCAGCCCAGTCTTGGTCTCAGTCTATTGGTACATATGTAACAGGCTCAAGTTCAACTTTCACCAACACTTTTGCTAAAAATGCGATCCAAACACCTAGGTGGTAGCAAGGACATGTTTTGCTTTATCTTTGAAAAATCAATTCAACTGTTCGTTCTTGGGAAACATTCCCTGAACTCGTCTTCCTTTCTGACTTTGTTTCTGTTGGTCCCTCCATCTGGAATGTTCTTCACTCTCTTTTTCACCTGGTAAAAGCCTACTGTTCTTCCATGCAGTAATGCCACCTCTTTTTTGGAGGCAGGAGAAACCCTAGAACAACCTATGGCTCTGACTGGCAAGATCCAAGACCTAAGAGCAAAGCTTCTAGGCTCATGATCCTGAGATACTCACGATTCCAGGCCAATCCGCTTGTCTTCAATGCCAGTCCAACCCAGCAACCATTTCCTGAGCAAGTCCTGTGGACAGAGCTGCAGTGAGGCACTAAGGAATCAGACACAAAGTGAAATCAAGAGATGGTGATCCGGCGCCTGTCTGTTAGCATGGGGGAGATGAGAACAGGCCTTCAGAATGCCCACGGCACCCAAAGAACATTTGAACTCCTTCCCAGCGCTTAAGAGGAGGAGCCGCCTCTTCCAGACGCCTCCCTGATATCTGCCTGGCAGAGTTCATGGCCTCCCCTTCTGTTCCTAGGTCAATCGGCCTCACCTCTATGACAGCACGGGCCACAGGCTGCCAAAGTCAGAGTACCTGCCTCCCCGGCAGGTACAGGGCCCATCAGGACCTGCTGCCACGCCTCTCCAGGCTTGCCTTGGATCCACACACAACCCAGCACTTTGCTGGGAAGAAGACTGATGCCAACCCCTTCCAGTTCTCAGACACACCGTCTTGTGCTCTCTCTCTCTCTCCACCCTCTACTTACCTCCCTCTCTCTCTCTTTTTTCCTTCTTCTCTTTCTTCTTTTACTCCCCCCACTTTCTTCACTTCCTCTATTCCTTCTCCTCTTTCTAGACTTAACGTGCTTAGCATTCAGTAACTATTTTGTGAGCACCTACTATGTGCCAAGCTCTGTTCTGGGGAAAAGCAATGAACAAAACAGATGAGAACTTCACACTCATGGCCCCCAGAGACCTTGCATTCTGGTGGGAGCAGACAGAAATAGACAAGTCAATAAATAAAATATCGAGAGTTTGGCAAGTGTTGATAAACGCTGTGGAGAAAAATCAGGAAAGGAAGAGAGTGGTGTGTGTGTGTGTCTGTGTGTTGTGGGGAAGAGGGCTGATGGTGGGAGCAGCCGGTTTAAACAGGGTGGTCAGGAAACATCTCAGGGCAGAGGGGACACGAAGGAGGAGAGGGAGAAGGCTGTGGGGACACCCTGGAGAAGAAGCCTCCAGGCAAAGGAAGTACAAAGGTCCTGGAACAGAAGCATGCCTATGAGTTGGAGAAATAGTAAGGAAATTAGGTCTACTTTTGCCAAAAAGCCTTCTTCTGGACCCATCGTCCTGCCCCAAACTGGATAAGTTCTGCTTCTCTGTGTTCTCCCAGCAGCCCGTGAGCTTCCCTATCATAGCATCAATCACAGTACATTACAACATCTCCCCACCAGACAGGGAGCAACTTGGGGACTTTTGACTTTCCAGCTCCCAGCATAGGGCTTAATACATATTTGTTGACTGTCTAACTGAATCAATCAATGAATAAACAAACTAGGCTATGAATCCTTGAGTGTGTCTCAGTCATCTCTACCCCTAGCAGCATCCAGCACACAGTATGGCACAGATTGGGCCCTAGAAAAAAAAATGTTTGTTGAATGACTAATAGAAATAGCTAATGCTTATTAAGCACAGACTCCGTGCTAAGTCCTTTACGTGGCTTAGCCCATTTATTCTTAAAGTGATCCTATGAGGGAGGCACTACTGTCAGATGCAGTTTGCAGATTAGGACAGCGAGGCTCAAAGGAAAAGAAATGACTCACCCAAGCCAGACAGCTGGTAAGTGGCAAAGCTCTGAGTTGAACCTCATTAGTTTGACGCCCAAGGCCATGTCTGCTCAGCCCAAAGCTAAATTGCCTTCCAGAGAAGAGGGCCTGGGAGTGGAGGGAGGGAGGGGTAGGGAGAGATAGAGGAAAGGAGAAGAAAGATCTCCCTATACGGGCCAAGAACAGCATCTTCCCCATCTCCATATTCCTTTCCACATGTACCAAAGGGTATGGCATACAGAGGATTTTAGTAAAAGTTAAGGAATATTAAGTAGATGTTGACGATTCTTTTTCCCAAAAAGGAATCGTTTTGTGTGGTTTAAGTTAAAGAGAAATTCCGGCAAGGCCTCAGATTAACACGAACAGAAGTCCCAACTTGAATCCTACGGGTAACCCTGCCTAGCTTTGCCCCTAATCTTAGGAATGATCTTCTGGGTAACCTCCATCTCCCTTTAGGTGTGGCCTTGCCTCTTTAAGAATGACACAGCTCACGAGGTCTGACACATTCTGGGTAAAGGACCCTGCAGCCCGAAGGATCTCCTCTTACGGGGCCTGTGCCTTGCCCACCCCTCCCAGGGCCCCCTCTTTGGCTTCCTGGACCCCATCTTCTCCAGTCTCACTCACCCACGCCAGCTGGTTGCCCTGCAGCCTCCATGCCCACAACTGACCTCTCTGGCCTGGCCTCAGCTCCTGTTCCCACGAGCAGCGTCATCGGGCAGAGCCTGGAGCCCCAGGCCCTGCTGGATCCCCTCCTCCAGCCACAACATTGGGGTCCACGGGCTGCGGATCCCAGTGGATTCTAGGCTTCCAGATTCTTAAAGTCTTGAATGAGAATGAGTGGTGAAGACAGGCCTGGAGGTGGTGAGAAGGAACTTCTGCCCAGACCCTGCCGGGCATCCGCCTGCTCAGCCCACAGCTGCCCTGGCAGGTGCAGGAAGTCCAGCAAAAACCTGGAGCCTGGAACGGGCTCTCCTGCCAAACAAGCCTGGGCAGTCACCCAGAGAATTCCAATGAGGGTGGATGAGTCCTGAATTATCCAGGTCACAGCCTTATCCGGCTTTACAGGCTTTGCTAATCTCCTCAAGCCCGGAGGGATCACACCCCCCCCCCCACCTCCTCCGTCCTGAGCTCAGAACTTTCTCAAGGATCCGATAGTCTGCTGAGTAACTCGACTCTTTTAGTCCCTGGGGTCCTGAGTCTTGACGGAGGCAGAGGCCTGAACACAGAGCCTGGGGAGGGGATGCCTAGGAAAACAGATGGGGAGGAAGGTGGTCAGAGGGGGAGGTACTGGAGCCGTCAGGGAAGCAAATGTACCTCTGGAAGTGAGTTCTGAGAGTGGGGACCAGTGGCCAGAAATCAGGTGGTGTCTTTCATTTCTGAATACCTACCATCATTATTTCCTGAATACCTACTGTGTGCCAGCTGCTGGGCTGAGAGGCAGGTACAGAGAGGAATAACGGAGGGGGCAGTGCGGGAAGGTCCTTGCTCTCCAGGAGCTCAGAGTTTAATGATGGAGAGAGAGCAGGAATGAGCACACCACCAAAAACTCTGCAGAAGTGCCAGGATAGATACTCCCAGAGCAGCAGCGGGGAGAGGGAGGCCCCGCCCAGCCAGCGCACTCTGAGGACTAATAATTCAGCAGCCACAATAATAATGGTAGAATGAACATTTGTGGGTACTTACTGTGGACCCTGCTAAGTGCAACACATGATTTATCCCGTCTAACATAGGCATTAACTCCGTGGGGGAAAGGGCTATTCAGACAGTGATCCAGGAACTTGGCCAAGGTCACACAGCTAACCAGAGCCTCCCATGAGCTTAGAAGGACCCTTTATTCAGATTGGCAGGCCCTGGTTTGACTGGTATAGTCCTTGACACAATACAGATACTGTCTTTTTTTTTTCTCATCCTCAGAGAGGGAGATAAAACCCTTCAAAAACAATCCAGAAATGTATAAAGTTAAAAGTGAATCATAATCCACCCAAGATAACCACTTTTCAGAATGATTTCTATTCTTAAGAATAATATTTAAAATAACCCTAATTAAAAATAATTTTAATCTCTTTCTTTGAGATTTTGTCCATATTGGCTTTTTTTTTTTAGAATTAAAGCCTTAAAGATTGAACTGGAATTCTTCCTTGACCCTTCTTCTGCCCTATTTCCAGCCTTCCTTCTCTATCCACAGATAAACAAATCATGAAATTGATGTGTATCCACAAAATTAATACCATTATTTCCTGGTTTTTATTTCTGCACAAATGGAATAATAGTGAACTTAACATCTTGCAAGGTGCTTTTTTCACTCTATCCACATTGATCCCTATACAACTGATTTAAGGTATATAATGAAAAAGGCAGGGCCTCCCTGGTGGCGCAGTGGTTAAGAGTCCGCCTGCCGATGCAGGGGATATGGGTTCGTGCCCCGGTCTGGGAGGATCCCATATGCCGCGGAGCGGCTGGGCCCGTGAGCCATGGCCGCTGGGCCTGCGCATCCGGAGCCTGTGCTCTGCAACGGGAGAGGCCACAACAGTGAGAGGCCCACATACCGCAAAAAGAAAAAAAAAAAAAAAAAAAAAAAAGAAAAAGGCAATGTTGGGTCATAGACTATCCACATTTTTTCTTAAAATTTTATTTTGAAAAATTTGAAATCGACAGAAAAGTTGCAAGATTCATGTAATTAATCCTCATAAATCCTTCCATTCACCAATAGTTGACATTTTGCTATAATTGCTTTACTTCTCTCTCACACACACACATTTGAGGGTAAGTTGCAGAGATTTCATTCTAAATAATTCAGCATCTATCATCTAAAGATAGACATTCTCTTACATAACACAGTTATGACACTCAAGAAATTTAACATTGATAGAATACTATTATCTAGTATACATTAAAAATGTCTAATATCCAATTTTCCCCTGTTGTCCCAATAATGCTCATTATAACCAACTTTTTGATTCTTTTTCAATCCAGAATCCAAACAAGAATCAGGCATTGCATTTACTTGCAATCCGTTGTGGCTCTTTGGTAATCTTTCATCTAGAATATTCCTCAGTCTTTTTTGTTTGCTTGTGTTTATGACATTGACGTTTTTGAATCCAGGCCAGCTGTCTTACCAAATCCCCCTCCATTTGGATTTGCCTGATTGTTTCCTCATGGTTAATCAGGTTAAATGTTTTTGGTAAGAATACTCCATAGGTCAGGTGAGGGGTGAGTATGGTATGAGGTAGGAATTCAGTATCTCTGTAGGGAAGGTTGATGAGTTCAATACCTTTCGTCAAACAGTACAATCTTTCCCTTCTGATTTTAATGCTCCCTCTATCACCTAAGTTTCCACCTATGCTTAGGTCTGTTTCTGGGCTTGCTTTATTTTACTTTGATCTATTTGTCTACACTAGCCCTAATATCACTCTGCCCAATTACTATGGCTTTTTAAGTCTTCATATATACTAAAGACATCTCTCTTCTTCCTCCTTCTTCTTTAGAAATGTTTTGGTTATTTTAAAACACTTATTCTTCCACATGAATTTTAGAATCAGTTTTTCAAGTTCTATGACAACTCCCATTGGAATTTTTATTGGAATTTCATTGAATTTTGTAGATGATGTGACGATATTTAGTCTTGCTAACCCTGAAGATGACATGGTCTTACTCTCCATTTACTTAGGTCTTCTTATATGTCCTTCAATAAGGTTTTATGATTTTTCTTCCATACAGTGAGATACTATTCAGCAACAAAAGACATGAACTATCAGGCCTCAAAAAGACATGGAGGAACCTTAAAAGTATATTACTAAGTAAAGGAAACCAATCTGAAAAGTCTACATACTGTATGATTCCAACTATACAACATTCTGGAATAGGCAAAACTATTGAGAGTAAAAATATCTCTGGTTGCCAAGAGTTTGGGATGGGGAGAGCACATGAGTAGGTGAAACACGGGGGGATCCTTAGGGCAGTTAAACCATTCTGTAAAATACAGTGATGATAGATACATGACATTACCCATTTGTCAAAATCCAGAGAATATACAACACAAAGACTCAACCTGAATGCAAACTATAGACGATAGTTAATAATAATGCATCAATATTAATTCATTCATTGTAAGAGATGTATCACACTAATGTAAGATGTTAATAGTAGGGGGAACTATGTCTGTGTCCAGGATGGGAGGAGGTTTATGGGAATTCTGTACAATTCTTCTGTAAATCTAAAACCGTTCCTAAATACAAAAACAAAACCAAAGTTTATTAACTTATAAAGAATTGTTATTACAATATGTGCTTTTACATGATTATATACATTCTTTTTTTTAAACTGAAATACAGTTGATGTACAATATTACATTAGTTTCAGGTGTATTACATAGAGATTTGACATTTGCATACATTATGAAGTGATCACCATGATAGATCTAGTAACCATCTGGCTCCATACAAAGTTATTATGATATTATTGACCATATTCCTTATGTTGTATGTTACATCCCCATGGGTTATTTATTTTATAACTGGAGGTTTGTACTTCTTAATTCCTTTCACCTATTTCATCCAATCCCCAACCCTTCCCCTCTAGCAACCACCCATTTTTTCTCTGTATCTATGAGACTGTTTTCATTTTGTTTTGTTTTTGTTTTTTTACTTTCCTCTTATAAGTGAGATAATAGACTATTTGTCTTTTGCTGTCTGATTTATTTCACTTAGCATAAAACCCTCTAGATCCATCCATGTTGTCACAAATGGCAAGATTTTAATTTTTATGGCTGAGTAATATTCCATTGTGTGTGTGTGTGTGTGTGTGTGTGTGTGTGTGTATACACCACATCTTCTTTATCCATTCATCTATTGATGGACACTTTGGTTGTTTCCATATCTTGACTATTGTAAATAATGCTGCAATGAACATTGGGGTGCATACATCTTTTAATTTGTATTTTATTTTATTTTTTTATTAGTTTCTGCTTTATAACAAAGTGAATCAGTCATACCTATACATCTGTTCCCACATCCCTTCCCTCATGCATCTCCCTCCCTCCCACCCTCCCCATCCCACCCCTCCAGGCGGTCACAAAGCACCGAGCTGATCTCCCTGTGCTATGCGGCTGCTTCCCACTATCTATCTACCTTACGTTTGGTACTGTATATATGCCCATGCCTCTCTTTCGCTTTGTCACAGCTTACCCTTCCCCCTCCCCGTATCCTCAAGTCCATTCTCAAGTAGGTCTGTGTCTTTATTCCCGTTTTACCCCTAGGTTCTTCATGACATTTTTTTTAATTCCATATATATGTGTTAGCATACAGTATTTGTCTTTCTCTTTCTGACTTACTTCACTCTGTATGACAGACTCTAGGTCTATCCACCTCATTACAAATAGCTCAGTTTCGTTTCTTTTTATGGCTGAGTAATATTCCATTGTATGTATGTGCCACATCTTCTTTATCCATTCATCCGATGATGGACACTTAGGTTGTTTCCATCTCCGGGCTATTGTGAATAGAGCTGCAATGAACATTTTGGTACATGTCTCTTTTTGAATTATGGTTTTCTCAGGGTATATGCCCAGTAGTGGGATTGCTGGGTCATATGGTAGTTCTATTTGTAGTTTTTTAAGGAACCTCCATACCGTTCTCCATAGCGGCTGTACCAATTCACATTCCCACCAGCAGTGCAAGAGTGTTCCCTTTTCTCCACACCCTCTCCAGCATTTATTGTTTGTAGATTTCTTGATGATGGCCATTCTGACTGGTGTGAGATGGTATCTCATTGTAGTTTTGATTTGCATTTCTCTAATGATTAATGATGTTGAGCATTCTTTCATGTGTTTGTTGGCAGTCTGTATATCTTCTTTGGAGAAATGCCTATTTAAGTCTTCTGCCCATTTTTGGATTGGGTTGTTTGTTTTTTTGCTATTGAGCTGCATGAGCTGCTTATAAATTTTGGAGATTAATCCTTTGTCAGTTGCTTCATTTGCAAATATTTTCTCCCATTCTGAGGGTTGTCTTTTGGTCTTGTTTATGGTTTCCTTTGCTGTGCAAAAGCTTTGAAGTGTCATTAGGTCCCATTTGTTTATCTTTGTTTTTATTTCCATTTCTCTAGGAGGTGGGTCAAGAAGGATCTTGCTGTGATTTATGTCATAGAGTGTTCTGCCTATGTTTTCCTATAAGAGTTTGATAGTTTCTGGCCTTACATTTAGGTCTTTAATCCATTTTGAGCTTATTTTTGTGTATGGTGTTAGGGAATGATCTAATCTCATACTTTTACATGTCCCTGTCCAGTTTTCCCAGCACCACTTATTGAAGAGGCTGTCCTTTCTCCACTGTACATTCCTGCCTCCTTTATCAAAGATAAGGTGACCATATGTGCGTGGGTTTACCTCTGGGCTTTCTATCCTGTTCCATTGATCTATCTTTCAGTTTTTGTGCCAGTACCACACTGTCTTGATTACTGTAGCTTTGTAGTATAGTGTGAAATCAGGAGCCTGATTCCTCCAGCTCCGTTTTTCGTTCTCAAGATTGCTTTGGCTATTCGGGGTCTTTTGTGTTTCCAAACAAATTTTGAAATTTTTTGTTCTAGTTCTGTGAAAAATGCCAGTGGTAGGTTGATAGGGATTGCATTGAATCTGTAGATTGCTTTCGGTAGTAGAGTCATTTTCACAATATTGATTCTTCCAATCCAGGAGTATGGTATATCTCTCCATCTATTTGTATCATCTTTAATTTCTTTCATCAGTGTCTTATAATTTTCTGCATACAGGTCTTTTGTCTCCTTAGGTAGGTTTATTCCTAGATATTTTATTCTTTTTGCTGCAATGGTAAATGGGAGTGTTTTCTTGATTTCACTTTCAGATTTTTCATCATTAGTGTACAGGAATGCCAGAGATTTCTGTGCATTAATTTTGAATCCTGCTACTCTACCAAACTCACTGATTAGCCCTAGTAGTTTTCTGGTAGCATCTTTAGGATTCTCTATGTATAGTATCATGTTATCTGCAAACAGTGACAGCTTTACTTCTTCTTTTCCAATTTGGATTCCTTTTATTTCCTTTTCTTCTCTGATTGCTGTGGCTAAAACTTCCAAAACTAGGTTGAATAAGAGTGGTGAGAGTGGGCAGCCTTGTCTTGTTCCTGATCTTAGTGGAAATGGTTTCAGTTTTTCACCACTGAGGACGATGTTGGCTGTGGGTTTGTCATATATGGCCTTTATTATGTTGAGGAAAGTTCCCTCTATGCCTAATTTCTGCAGGGTTTTTATCATAAAAGCTTTGTCGAAAGCTTTCTCTGCATCTATTGAGATGATCATATGGTTTTTCTCCTTCAACTTGTTAATATGGTGTATCACATTGATTGATTTGCATATATTGAAGAATCCTTGCATTCCTGGAATAAACCCCACTTGATCATGGTGTATGATCCTTTTAATGTGCTGTTGGATTCTGTTTGCTAGTATCTTGTTGAGGATTTTTGCATCTATGTTCATCAGTGATATTGGCCTGTAGTTTTCTTTCTTTGTGACATCCTTGCCTGGTTTTGGTATCAAGGTGATGGTGGCCTCGTAAAATGAGTTTGGGAGTGTTCCTTCCTCTGAAATTGTTTGGAAGAGTTTGAGAAGGATGGGTGTTAGCTCTTCTCTAAATGTTTGATAGAATTCGCCTGTGAAGCCATCTGGTCCTGGGCTTTTGTTTGTTGGAAGATTTTTAATCACAGTTTCAATTTCAGTGCTTGTGATTGGTCTATTCATATTTTCTATTTCTTCCTGATTCAGTCTTGGCAGGTTGTGCATTTCTAAGAATTTGTCCATTTCTTCCAGGTTGTCCATTTTATTGGCATAGAGTTTCTTGTAGTAATCTCTCATGATCTTTTGTATTTCTGCAGTGTCAGCTGTTACTTCTCCTTTTTCATTTCTAATTCTATTGATCTGAGTCTTCTCCCTTTTTTTCTTGATGAGTCTGGCTAATGGTTTGTCAATTTTGTTTATCTTCTCAAAGAATCAGCTTTTAGTTTTATTGATCTTTGCTATTGTTTCCTTCATTTTTTTTTCATTTATTTCTGATCTGATCTTTATGATTTATTTCCTTCTGCTAACTTTGGGGGTTTTTTGTTCTTCTTTCTCTAATTGCTTTAGGTGCAGGGTCAGGTTGTTTACTCGAGATGTTTCCTGTTTCTTAAGGTAGGATTGTATTGCTATAAACTTCCCCATTAGAACTGCTTTTGCTGCGTCCCATAGGTTTTGGGTCGTCGTGTCTCCATTGTCATTTGTTTCTAGGTATTTTTTTAATTTCCTCTTTGATTTCTTCAGTGATCACTTCGTTATTGAGTAGTGTATTGTTTAGCCTCCATGTGTTTGTATTTTTTACAGATCTTTTCCTGTAATTTATGTCTAGTCTCATAGCATTGTGGTTGGAAAAGATACTTGATACAATTTCAATTTTCTTAAATTTACCAAGGCTTGATTTGTGACCCAGCATACATCTTTTTAAATTCGTGTTTTTGTTTTCTTCTGGTAAATACCCAGAAGTGAAATTGCTGGATCATAGGGTAGTTCTATTTTTAATTTTTTGAGGAACCTCCACACTGTTTGGCTGCACCAATTTACATTCCCACCAACAGTGCAGGAGGGTTACCTTTTCTCTACATCCTTGGCAGCACTTGCTATTTGTTGTCTTTTTTTTTTAATTTATTTTATTTTTGGCTGTGTTGGGCCTTTGTTGCTGCACGCGGGCTCTCTCCAGTTGTGGAGAGTGGGGGCCACTCTTCCCTGCAGTGCACAGGCTTCTCCCTGCAGTGGCTTCTCCTGTTGCAGAGCACAGGCTCCAGGTGCACGGGCTTCAGCAGTAGTGGTGTGCAGGCTTGGCAGCTGTGGCCCTCAGGCCCAGTTGCTCTGTGGCACATGGGATCCTCCTGGACCAGGGCTCGAACCCGTGTCCCCTGCATTGGCAGGCAGACTCCCAACCACTGCGCCACCAGGGAAGCCCTTGTAGTCTTTTTGATGAAAGCTTTTCTGACAGATGTGAGGTGATATCTCATTGTGTGTTTTTTTTTTTTTTTTTTTTTTTTTTTGCGGTACGTGGGCCTCTCACTGTTGTGGCCTCTCCTGTTGCAGAGCACAGGCTCCAGACGCGCAGGCTCAGCGGCCATGGCTCACGGGCCCAGCCGCTACGCAGCATGTGGGATCCTCCTGGACCGGGGCACGAACCCACGTCCCCAGCATTGGCAGGCGGACTCTCAACCACTGCACCACCAGGGAAGCCCTCATTGTGGTTTTGATTGGCATTTCCCTGATGACTTGTGATGACTATACATTCTTGATTACGACACAAGTATGGCGAATGTTTTATTTTCTTTCTTTGCTCAGAATCCATTTTGTGTTTGACTGGCTTCCATGCTCTCGGGCAGTGTGTTTTAAATGTTATTGTGCCTACAAATCACACAGGGATCTTTTTAAGATGCAGATTTTGATCCCTGGGTCGTGGGTGAGGCTGGAAAATTTACATACAAGCTCCCTGGTGATCCCAATACTGTGGGCATGTGGTCCATACTTGGAAGAGCAGGACATGCAAACAAACAAACAAGACCAGAAGACCCAGTCTCTGCCCCCTGTAATCTGGTTTCTAAATAAGGGGGCAAGAAATATCTAATTTCATGACAATGCTACTCAATGTTTTTGTGGTTTTTTCTAAATCCATCTTTAAAGGGCTGTTTTCACTGCCCTTTCTTTCTGAATCACATTCAGTTTCTTTTTCCAAAGAAGTTGGAACTCCTTGTTTGAACTAAATGAGTCATCTGAGATTGGAAGTTTTTGTATGTCTGAATGAAACTCAACAAAAGGTCTATAACACCCCATGGCAGTCGATTGGGCCAACAAATATTTGTGTTTGTGTAAGTCAAGAGCATATGGTGTTCTAAAGGCTGTGAAGGTCACAGCTGGGTCACCCAGACAATGGCTAATTTGGGGCTAGTCAGAACATGCTGCTTACTTGAAAGAGAGTCTTAAGCCAGGTGGCAAACACGATGAGAGGGAGGTGGTTGCAGTGAACAAAGCTTGTTTCCAGACAGCCATAGCACGGTGCAAGGACTCAGGGGATTAGAGTTCTGGTCCTGCCACAAACTTGCTGAGTCTCAGCTTCCCCATTTGTAAAATAAGATGATTGCACTCCATTCTAGTTAAGGGTGTTTCCAACTCTGCATTCCTTCTTTTTATTCTAAGCACATTCATTCCTAATAAGGGCCTGGATCTTCCTTTTCCAGGGCAAAGGCTTCAAGTTTCCAGTTGCATCCTCCACACCCCTCTGCACTGCCCCACCTTGCTCATCCCACCTTTGGTCCATTGAGCAGCAGACAGATGAGGCTCTGGCCTTCCAGATACCTGACTTCATGTCTCAAAAGCAAGGGGAATCCAGTCCCGGGACAGGTGACCTCTCCTGGGCAGACCCCAGGATGCTGATCACAGATAGAATACCTCCAACCACATTTTCCACTGACCTCAGATGGCCTGAGGGACATCTGGCTGGAGAAGTTCCTGGGTCCATCTTGGAACCAAAGAAGATTTTGCTACAATTGAATAGATTCAGAGAGTCAACTGAGGAAATGACGGGAGAGGCAGCTGGCTCAAACCAGAGCCCTTATTTGCTGTGGGGAAATCAAACTCTTGACTTAAACCAAACCATGGTTTCAAGAAGCCATGAGAGGGCATTTCCTGAACCTTCCTTGGATCTTCTCAGCTGCAGGTCCTGGACCTCTAGCAACTTCAGATCATAGTTCTGTCCAGGTGTGAGCCAATTGTGACCCAGAGAAGCAGCTTATCAGTCAGCTCAGAGCCTTCCTCAGGCGGGGCCTAGAGTTAATCTTGTTGCCCTACTACTTGGTGTCTGGGATGGGCCCTCTGTACTGTTGGCTGAAAAAAAAAATGCACAACCTAAAAGTTGAGAGTTATGTTTTATTCGGCAGACAAAACTGAGGACTTAAACCTGAGACACAGCATCTCAGATAACTCTGAGAGACTGCTCCAATGAGGCAAGGTGGGGAGCCAGGATATGCAGGAGTTTTTGCAACAAAGACCAGGTAGTTGGAGCATCAAAAGATTACTGTTAATTAAAGAAAACCAGATATCTCAAGTTAAGGAATTTAGCGAATTTAGCGCTTTTCTATGTATGGGAAGATGCAAGAATTGGGCTCACTGAAATCTTTTCTTTGATACGCACCTCAGCTATCTGGGGCCAGTATCTGGGCTTCTCATTCTGAGTCTCCTCAGGGTGCACCACTTGGGGTGGCTGCAGCAGCTGACTGCTAGTTGGGGGGGCAACCTGCCTCCATCCTGGGTTCCCTCAAGGCTGTTGTAATGTGAGGGCTTGATGGCTGCCGTGTCCTTCATTTATTGCTATGGCAGGCAATGTTTTTCATTCACTGTACCCACATATTTACTGTTCATTCATTCATTCATTCACTCAACACACATTTATGGACCCAAATTCAACAGGCCCTGTGCTATGTGCTAGGGGAATGAGATCACAGTAGCTGACCACCTCACCTTGTCAGCCCATAGCAAGTCCCTTCTGAGTTTTCAGCTCAGGAGAGAAGGGTATGCTCAACTTGATCTCCCTAATGCTGACAGAGGTTTTACTCTGCACAGGACTTCCCTGCTCACTCTGGTGTCCTGGCATTCTCCATGTGGTTTGAATGGAAGGGACAAGTTTCTTACACATCCTTGGAGCACGACACAAGGAAATATAAGACTGTGAGATGCAGGGAGTTTCATGTTTGATGGCAAAGTCATTCCATATTCCCAAGGGGTTCTCAGTCATCAGGGAGATACACAGCTCTGTGCTTGGAGAGCTCCCAGACTTCAGAGAGCTCCTTGTTTGGTGGAAAGATTGGATATATAAATACTAATCTCCAAAGATTTGCAGCACCTTATTAAAAAGCAGTGGGCTGGCTTACTGCTGAGGGAAGGAAAGGAGGTGACTAATCCCTAGGTGAGGTCCTCTGACATAAGATATGTGGAAACAGGATATCTTTTAGGCCCTGCTCAATTCAGGCATGAAGGAGAAGCCCACAATCATAATTGTGCTGAGAGATTTATAAGTACAGCAGGCAGGCCAGGGTGGAGCAAATGTGAGATGACCATTCTAAGTGCCAACATTTTAAAGTGGAACACAGAATGAAGTAGGTTCTCTGGAAGAATGGAGAGGTGGTTTTATCTGTGTCCCTGGATCAAACCCCAGAGAGAGGTCTGAGCAATGGAGAGATGAAACCAACCCAGAAGAGAGGTAAGGAATCACCAAGCTGCAGGGTCCATGAGGGGTCATTAAATCCAGCCCCCTGCTATAATGAAAGACTTGCTTTATCTAGCTCCCAAATGGGCTCTTGGCCTCTTTCTAAATGTCATTCCAACACTAGCCATCTCCAAAATGAGAGTCACATCTAGCTTAAACCTGTCATTATACTGTATCTGCCTCTCTCTTGAAAATACTGAATTGGTTGAAGATAAAGGCAGATCGATAATTCCATCTTCTACAATAATTCTATCTTTTACAGTATGGCTTCAAAGTGCCATAGGTTGAGCCAAGAAGGCCAGAAGAGCTGCAGTAATCTGGCCCCTTCTGACCTCTCCACCATTATTTTACTCTCTGAGCTTTGTCCATCTGGCCTTTTCTCACTTCCTCCTACAGCATACTTTCTCCTGAACACAGTCATAGTGCTTACAGCTTCCTCTGCCTAGACTGGCCCCAACAAACTACCCTTAGGGCTCCACTTAAGACTGGAGGTCTAATTTATTTAGAAAACTATTTCCAGAAGGGCAGTGCATCCTGCTATCATTGGGAGTGGGGGTGCTGGAAAAGCAGGTTGAGTTTCCAGAAAAGACTCCCAGAGTCACACCACAGAACTAATCTACCAAGGGAGCTGCTGCTTCTGCCACAACAGGAAGCTGTTTGTCAAATGGTGAAGCTGTCATCACAGCTTCCATCATCATGCCTTCACTAGAACACTCTGTCAGCAAATTGATGCCTTACATCTTGCTCTTTTCCCATTCACTCAGTTCTGATTTCAAATCTCAGACAAATATATCTGATAGGCAGAATCTTAAAACACATGGACTCTTACCTGAAAGGAAGCCTTATTTAAGTTTTCCAGCCTCTGCAGTGCACTAGAAGGAGATGAAATAGATGCTGAACAAGCCAGTTCATAGATATCTTCCACAGTCTGTCTTTTTGTTTATTCAAGTGCTATACACACCCTTCTTCCCATATCTGTACCTCACTTTCAACTAAGTGGTCTCCCTTTGAGCCTATTGTTCCAGTAGCATAAGGACCCCAAAATGGCCATGTGGTAATTCCATATGCAATTAACTTCCAGTTTAACTGAAGCAATTTTGCATACCCTAGTGAAGGTACTCCTTACCTGGACACTAATATCTTTAATCTCCCAACTAGGCCACAGAGGGACCTGTAGCCCCGGACACAATCAGGAAACTGACTTGTCAGATCGAGAAGCTGCTGCTGGAGCTACAGTTCCCAAATCACAATGTCCCTGCTACAAGCTGCTCCAGGCCACATGGATGCCACAGACCTCAGCTCTCTCTCCCATTAAATCTGCTCTGAATTCAAGACATATGATTGTAACTTATTTACAGAACCTACATCTAATTCAGAAACCTAGCTGCAAAAGAGACCAGGAATGTTGTCTACAAAAACCCACTTTAAAGACACATACAGGTTAAAAGTAGAGGGATGGAGAAAGATACACCATGCTAACACTAATAAAAAGAAAGCAGGAACAACTGTATTAATTTTAGACAAAGCATGCTTCAGAGCAAGGAAAATTATCAGGAATAAAAATAGGCATTTACACAATAATAAAGAGATTCATTCTCTAGGAAGATATAACAATCCTTATTGTATATGTCCCTATCAACAGATCAGCAAAACTGAAAAGCACCATCAAACAACTGTATCTAATTGACATCTATAGAGTACTTCACTCAGCAACAGCAGAATACACATTCTTCCCAAAATCCTGTGAAATATTCACCAAGATAGATCACATTCCGGGCCATAAAACACACCTTAAATTTAAAAGAACAGAAATCATACAACATATGCTCTCTGGCCACACTAAAATTAAACTAGAAAAGAACAACAGAAAGATAGCTGAAAAATCTCAAGACACTTGTCAATTAAACAGTGCAGTTTCTAAATAATACATCAGGAGAAATTAAAAGACATTTTGAGCTAAATGAAAATGAAAACACAACCCCTCAAAATTTGTGGGATACAGTGAAATCAGTGTTTGGGGGGAGAATTTATAACACTGAATGCATACATTAGAAAAGAAGAAAGATCTAAAGTCAATAGTCTAATCTTCCACCTTTGGAAATAGAAAAAGAAAAGCAAAGAAAACCCAGAGTAAGCAGAAGAAAAGAAATAACAAAAATGAGAGAAACCAATGAAACTAAAAGCAGGAAATCAGTAGAGAAAAGCAATGAAACCAAAAGCTGGTTCTTTGAAAAGATTAATAACATACGGCTTCCCTGGTGGCACAGTGGTTAAGAGTCCACCTGCCAATGCAGGGGACAGAGCTTCGAGCCCTGGTCCGGGAAGATCCCATATGCTGCAGAGCAACTAAGCCCATGTGCCACAACTACTGAAGCCCATGCACCTAGAGTCCATGTTCCACAGCAAGAGAAGCCACTGCAATGAGAAACCTGCACACCACAACAAAGACTAGCCCTCACTCGCTGCAAGTAGAGAAAGCCTGCATACAGCAATGAAGACCCAACACAGCCAAAAATAAATAAATAAATAAATACATTAATTTTTTTAAAAAAGAAAAGATTAATAAAATCAATAACCTCTAGTGAGGCATCTAAACAAAGAGAGAATATACAAACATTAATCTTAAATGAGGAGGTGGAGTCAAGATGGTGGTGTGGGAAGACGTGGAGTTAGCGTCTCCCCAAAACTAGGGCGCCTGCCGGCTGCTAGTGAGGGACTCTGACAGCCAAGGAGATGGGAGGAACCCCAAGGTAAACCAGTAGGATGTAGGGGGACTGAGGGGGGAGGAGAAGTGAAGGCCAGACAGGATTGGCGCCCCTGAGGCTTGGGAGATCAGGAGAGTCAGGTGGGAGGGACTCTCTGGGAAGAGCAGGAGAGGAGCTGAGGGTGACTGCCCCACCCACTCAGGTCCGGGGAGCCTGCTGGACTCCCAGGTGAGGTCCCCTGCCCTCTGAGACCAGGGGTGGGGGGTATACTTGGGCCCCTTCTGTTCCTTGAGCCTAAGCCCCACCTCCCAGGGCCCTCAGGGCCTTTTCCAGCCCTGTGAGTCCTGAGCATTGGCCCAGCCCACCACCCAAAACTCACCCTTGCTTACACCCCACACTCCACAGCCAAGGCCTTTCCCCCCCACTTTTTTTTTTTCCTTTCCCTCCTCCTCCTTTTTACTATTGTGGTACTGTTGTACCTTCCAGTGGTTGATTCATCTATATTTTTATTTTTATATTCTTCCTAACACATCTGTTAGTTTCCTAGTTTAATTTTATTTTTTACTTTGTTATTGTTTATTTTGTTGTTTTTTTCTTTTTTTTTTTTTTTGCCACCCCAGGCGCCTTGCAGGATCTTGGTTCACAAGTCCGGGGTCAGGACGAAGCTCATGAAGTGGAAGCTCTGAGTCCAAACCACTGGGCTAACAGAGAACCTCAGACCCCAGGGAATATTCATTGGAGTGAGGTCTCATGGAGTTCCTCATCTCAGCATCAAGACCCAGCTATATCCAATAGCCTACAAACCCCAGAGTTGGAAACCTCAGGCCAAACAACCAGTAAGACAGGAACACAGTCCCACTCATTAAAAAAAAAAAAAAAAAAAAAAAAATTAGGACATCAAAAAAATATGTCACAGATGAAGGAGCAAGATAAAAACCTACAAGACCAAATAAATGAAGAGGAAATAGGCAATCTACCTTAAAAAGAATTCAGAGTAATGACAGTAAAGATGATCCAGAATCTCAGAAATAGAATGGAGGCATGGATTGAGAAAATCCAAGAAATGTTTAACAAAGATTTAGAAGAACTAAAGAACAAACAAACAGAGATGAACAACATAATAACTGAAATGAAAAATACACTAGAAGGAATCAGTAACAGAATAACTGAGGCAGAAGAATGCATAAGTGAGCTAGAAGACAAAATGGTGGAAATAACTGCCAAGGAGCAGAATAAAGAAAAAAGAAAGAAAAGAATTGAAGACAACACAAAGACCTCTGGGACAACAATAAACACACCAACATTCAAACTATAGGGGTGCCAGAAGAAGAAGAGAAAAAGAAAGGGTCTGAGAAAATATTTGAAGAGATTATAGTTGAAAACTTCCCTAACATGGGAAAGGAAATAGTCATTCAAGTCCAGGAAGCACAGAGAGTCCCATACAGGATAAACTCTAGGAAAAACACACCAAGACACATATTAATCAAACTAACAAAAATTAAATTCAAAGGAAAAATATTAAAAGCAGCAAGGGAAAAACAAAAAATAACTCACAAAGAAATCCCCATAAGGTTATCAGCTTATTTTTCAGTGGAAGTTCTGCAGGCCAGAAGGGAGTAGCAGGATATACTTAAAGTGATAAAAGAGAAAAACCTAAAACCAAGATTACTCTACCCAGCAAGGATCTCATTCAGATTTGGTTGAGAAGTCAAAAGCTTTTCAGACAAGCAAAAATTAAGAGAATTCAGCACCACCAAACCAGCTTTACAACAAATGCTAAAGAAAGTTCTCTAAGCAGGAAACACAAGAGAAGAAAAAGACCCACAAAAACAAACACAAAACAATTAAGAAAATGGTAATAGAAACATACATATCGATAATAACCTTGAATGTAAATGGATTAAATGCCCCAACCAAAAGACACAGACTGGCTGAATGGATACAAAAACAAGACCCATATATGTGCTGTCTACAGGACACCCACTTCAGACCTAGGGACACATACAGACTGAAAGTGAAGGGATGGAAAAAGATATTCCATGCAAATGGAAATCAAAAGAAAGCTGGAGTAGCAACAGTCATATCAGATAAAATAGACTTTAAAATAAAGACTGTTACAAAAGATAAGGAGGGACACTACATAATGATCAAAGGATCAATCCAAGAAGAAGATATAACAATTATAAATGGTTATGCACCCAACACAGGAGCACCACAATACATAAGGCAAATGGTAACAACCATGAAAGGAGAAATCAACAGTAACACAATAATAATAGGGGAGTTTAACACCCCACTTACACCAATGGACAGATCATCCAAACAGAAAATAAATAAGGAAACACAAACTTTAAATGAAACAATAGACCAGATAGATCTAATTGATATTTATAGAACATTCCACCCAAAAGTGGCGGGACACACTTTCTTCTCAAGTGCACATGGAACATTCTCCAGGATAGATCCATCATGGGTCACAAATCAAGCCTCGGAAAATTTAAGAAGATTGAAATCATATCAAGCATCTATTCCAACCACAACACTATGAGATTGGAAATCAATTAGAGGAAAAAAACAGTAAAAAACACAAATACATGGAGGTTAAACAGTGCGCTACTAAATAACCAAGAGATCACTGAAGAAATCAGAGAAGAAATTTAAAAATACATAGAAAAAAGTGACAATGAAAATACGAAGACCCAAAACCTATGGGACGCAGCAAAAGCAGTTCTAAGAGAGAAGTTTATAGCAATACACTCTCACCTCAAGAAACAAGAAAAATCTCAAATAAACAATCTAATCCTACACTTAAAACAACCAGAGAAAGAAAATCCAAAGTCAGCAGATGGAAAGAAATAAATATCAGAGCAGAAATAAATGAAGTAGAAATGAAGAAAACAATAGCAAAGATCAATAAAACTAAAAGCTGGTTCTTTGAGATGATACAAAATTGATAAACCCTTAGCCAGACTCATCAAGAAAAAAAGGTAGAGGATACAAATCAATAAAATAAGAAATGAAAAAGGAGAAATCACAGCTGACACTGCAGAAATACAAAGGATTATAAGAGACTACTACAAACAACTATATGCCAATAAAATAGACAACCACGAAGAAATGGACAAATTCTTGGAAAGGTACAATTTTCAAGACTGAACCAGGAAGAATTAGAAAATATAAACAGACCTATCACAAGTAATGAAATTGAAACTGTAATTTAAAATCTTCCAACAAACAGAAGTCCAGGACCAGATGGCTTCACAGGTGAATTCTATCAAACATTTAGGGAAAAGCTAACTCCGATCCTTCTCAAATTCTTCCAAAACATTGCAGAGGGAGAAACACTCCCAAATTCATTCTACAAAGCCACCATCACCCTGATACCAAAACCAGAAAAAGATATCACACACAAAAAAATTACAGACCAATATCACTGTTGAACATAGATGTAAAAATCATGAACAAAATACTAGCAAACAGTATCCAGCAGCACATTAAAAGGATCATACACCATGATCAAGTAGGATTTACCCCAGGGATGCAATGATTCTTCAGTATATGCAAATCAATCAATGTGATACACCATATTAACAAATTAAGGAATAAAAACCATATGATCATCTCAATAGATGCAGAAAAGCTTTGGACAAAATTCAACACCAATTTATGATAAAAACTCTCCAGAAAATGGTCATAGGGTACCTACCTCAACATAATAAAGGCCACATATGATAAAAACCACAGTAAGCATCATACTCAATGGTGAAAAACTGAAAGCATTTCCTCTAAGATCAGGAACAAGACAAGGATGTCCACTCCCACCACTATTATTCAACATAGTTTTGGAAGTCCTAGCCAAAGCAATCAGAGAAGGAAAAGAAATACAAATTGGAAAAGAAGAAGTAAAACTGTCACTGTTTGCTGATGACATGACACTATACATAGAAAATCCTAAAGATGCCACCAGAAAACTACTAGAACTAATCAATGAATTTGGTAAAGTTGCAGGATACAAGATTAATGTACAGAAATCTCTGGCATTCCTATACACCAACAATGAAAAATCAGAAAGAGAAATTAAGGAAACACTCCCATTTACCATCGCAACAAAAAGAATAAAATACCTAGGAATAAACCTACCTAAGGAGGCGAAAGACTTGTACTCAGAAAACTATAAAACACTGATGAAAGAAATCAAAGATGACATAAACAGATGGAGAAATATACCATGTTCTTGGATTAGAAGAATCAATATTGTGAAAATGACTATACTACCCAAAGCAATCTACAGATTCAATGCAATCCCTATCAAACTACCAATGGCATTCTTCACAGAATTAGAACAAAAAATTTTGCAATTCGTATGGAAACACAAAAGACCCTGAATAGCCAAAGCAATCTTGAGAAAGAAAAACAGAATTTGAGGGATCAGGCTCCCCTGATTTCAAACTATACCACAAAGCTACAGTAATCAAGACAGTATGGTACTGGCACAAAAACAGAAATATAGATCAATGGTACAAGATAGAATGCCCAGAGATAAAACTCATGCACATATGGCCACCTAATTTATGACAAAGGAGGCAAGAACATACAATGGAGAAAAGAGAGTCTCTTCCATAAGTGGTGCTGGGAAAACTGGACAGCTACGTGTAAAGGAATGAAATTAGAACACTACCTAACACCATACACAAAAATAAACTCAAAATGGATTAAAGACTTAAATGTAAGACCAGACACTATAAAACTCTTAGGTCAAAACATAGGAGAAACACCCTTTGACATAAACCACAGCAAGATCTTTTTTGACCCACCTCCTAGAGTAATGGAAATAAAAACAAAAATGAACAAATGGGACTTAATTAAACTTAAAAGCTTTTGCACAGCAAAGGAAACCATAAACAAGACAAAAAGACAGCCCTCAGAAAGGGAGAAAATATTTGCACATGAAACAACAAAGGATTAATCTCCATAATATACAAACAGCTCATGGAGCTCAATATCAAAAACAAACGATCCATTTAAAAAATGGGCAGAAGACCTAAATAGACATTTCACCAAGGAAGACATACAGATGGCCAAGAGGCACATGAAAAGATGCTCAACATCATTAATTACTAGAGGAATGCAAATCAAAACTACAATGAGGTGTCACCTTATGCTGGTCAGAATGGCCATTACCAAAAAAACTAGAAACAATAAAAGGGTGTGGTGAAAAGGAACTCTCTGGCACTCTTGGTGGGAATGTAAATTGATGCAACCACTATGGAAAACAGTATGGAGGTTCCTTAGAAAACTAAAAATAGAACTACCATACGACCCAGCAATCCCACTACTGGGCATATACCCTGAGAAAACCATAATTCAAAAAGAGACATGTACCACAATGTTCATTGCAGCACTATTTACAACAGCCAGGACATGGAACCAACCTAAATGTCCATCGACAGATGAATGGATAAAGAAGATGTGGCACATATATACAATGGAATATTACTCAGCCATAAAAAGAAACAAAATTGAGTTGTTTGTAGTGAGGTGGATGGACATAAAGTCTGTCATACAGAGTGAAGTAAGTCAGAAGGAGAGAAAAAAATACCATATGCTAACACATATACATGGAACCTAAAAAAAACTGGTACTGATGAACCTAGTTGCAGGGCAGGAATAAGGAGATAGACATAGAAAATGGACTTGAGGACATGGGTTGTGAGGGTGAAGCTGGTGCGAAGTGAGAGTAGCATCGACATACAACACTACCGAATGTAAAATTGTTGGCTGGTGAGAAGCAGCAGCATAGCACAGGGAGATCAGTTCAGTGCTTTGCGATGACCTAGAGGGTGGGATAGGGAGGATGGGAGGGAGACTGAAGAGGGAGGGTATATGGGGACATGTGTATGCATATGGCTGATTCACTTTGTTGTGCAACAGAAACTAACACAGTATTGTGAAGTAATTATACTCCAATAAAGATCTATTAAAAAAAAGTTTTAAATGAAAGAGGGGCCATCATTACTGATCCCATGGATATTAAAGGGCTAATAAACAAATATTATGAACAATTCTATGGTGACAAATTTGATAGATTAGGAGGAATGGACCAATTCCTTGAAAAACACAATGTATGAAAACACACACAAGAAGAAACAGATCATTTGAATAGGTCAATATTTATTAAAGAAGTTGAATCAATAACTAATAACTTTCCAAAAAAAAAACAAAAAAAGCCAGGTCCAGATGATTTCACTGGTCAATTCTACCAAATATTTTAGGAAGAAATTATACCAATTCTCTACCCTCTCTTCCAGAAAATTCTTCCAGAAAATGTCTTCCAGAAACTCCCTAACTCATTCTATAAGGCCAACATTATTCTGATACCAAAACCAGACAAAAGCATTACAAGGAAGGAAAACTACAGACTGACATCTCTCATAAACATAAGTGCAAAGTTCTTTAAATAAATTAACAAATCAAATCCAATAATGTATTAAAAAAGAACTGTACCTCACAACCAAGTGGGATTTATTCCAGATATGCAAGGTTTGTTCAAAATTTGAAACTCAATTAATGTTCTCCATCACACCAACAGGTTAAAGAAGAAAAACCACATGATCATAACAATAGATGCAGAGGGCATTTGACAAAATCCAACACTCATTCATGATAAAAACTCTCAGAAACTAGGAATAGAAGGGGACTTCCTCAGCTTGATAAAGAACATCTATAAAAAATCTACAGCTAAAATCATGCTTAATGATGAGAAACTAGATGCTTTCCTACTAAGATAAGGAACAAGACAAAAATGTCCCATCTTACCATTCCTATTCAACATCATACTGGAAATCATAGTTAATGTAATAAGGAAAAAAGAGAAAAGTATACTTATTGGGAAGAAAGAAATAAAACTGTCTTTTTTCACAGATGACATGATTGTCTAAGAAGAAAATCTCAAAGAATCAACAACAATAGCAAAAAACTATTAGAACTGATAACCAATTATAGTAAGATTGTAGGGTACAGGGTTAATATACAAAAGTCAATTGCTTTTCCAGGGAATTATAGCCATTATCTTGTAATAACTTTTAATGGAGTATAATCTGGAGAAATACTGAACCACTATGCTATACACCTGAAACTAATATAATATTGTAAATCAACTATACTTCAATTAAAAAGTCAGTTACTTTCCCTATATATCAACAATGAACAATTAGAAATTGAAATTTTAATATCACTTACAGTAGCACTCAGAAAATGAAATACTTAAATATAACTCATACTAAATATGTACAAGACCTATACAAGGAAAACTACAAAACTCTAATGGAAGGAATCAAGTAATTAAATAAATGAAGAGATATTTCGTGTGCATTGATAGAAAGTCTCAATACTTTAAGATGTCAATTCTTCCCAACTTGATCTACAGAGTCAGTGCAATCCCAATAAAAATCCCAGCAAGTTATTTTGAAGATATTGAAAAGCCGATTCTAAAATTTATGTGGAGACGCAAAAGAATTCTGAATAGCCAACACAATATTGAAGGAGAAGAACAAAGTTGGAGGACTGACACTACCTGACTTCGAGACTAACTATAAAGCTACAGCAATCAAGACAGTGTAGTATTGCCAAAAGCACAGACAAATAGATCAGTGATACAGAATCAAGAGCTCAAAAATAGATGCATACAAATAAAATCAACTGATCTTTGACAAAGGAGCAAGGCAACTTAATGGAGAAAGGATAGTCTTTTCAACAAATGGTGCTGGAACAACTTGACTTGTACATGAAAAAAAAAGAATCTATACACAGACCTTACACACTTTGTAAAAATTCAAAATGGATCATAGACCTAAATGCAAAACACAAAACGATAAAACTAGAAGATTCCAGAGGAGAAAATCTATATGATCCTGGGTTTGGAGATGACTTTTTAAATACATTGGACTTCATTAAATTAAAAACTTCTATACTGCAAAAGACACAGTCAAGAGAATGGGAAGACAAGACACAGACTGTGAGAAAATATTTACAAAAGCTAATAATTTTTTTTTCTCACAGAGACATGGGTTTGCAATTCTGAAACTACTTGATTTGTCCTAGAATTGAAAAAATAAGTAAATATGTTGTGGATAATGAAGCTCCTGTTAGAGAAAGGAGTTCTAAACAGGGAAAAGGGGAAGGTTACATTGAACCCTGTGGTGTCGGATTGGAATTGGAGATATCAGTGTAAACTAATTGTGTGAGTGCATGTGAGTGTGTGTGTGTGTGTGTGTGTGTGTGTGTGTGTGTGTGTGATTTCCCAACTTTGACTGCTGAGAAGGCCCAGAAGCAGTGATATCCCAGTAGCAATGGTCACCCAGGTTATACGGAGGGGGAGGCAGTTTACCTGTCTTAGAAACAACAGTATTCTGAAGCTGAGGTGCTTATAAAAAGGCCAAGGTCTAGCCCATCACCTCTGAACTTTCATTTAGGCCTAAAACAAATGGCCATGGGAACAAAAATCTGTTGACTGAAAAAAAAATGCAGAACCTAAAAGCTGAGAATTCTATTTTATCTGGGGCATTACTGAGGACTTATGCTCAGGATACAGCCTCTCAGAAAGCTCCTGAAGAGGTAAGGGAAGACCCAGGATAAATAAGAGTTTAAAAAACAAAGTAGTCTATCAAACTACCAATGGCATTTTTCACAGAACTAGAACAAAAAATTTCACAATTTGTATGGAAACACAAAAGACCCCGAATAGCCAAAGCAATCTTGAGAATGAAAAACGGAGCTGGAGGAATCAGGCTCCCTGACTTCAGACTATACTACAAAGCTACAGTAATCAAGACAGTATGGTACTGGCACAAAAACAGAAAGATAGATCAATGGAACAGGATAGAAAGCCCAGAGATAAACCCACGGACATATGGTCACCTTATCTTTGATAAAGGAGGCAGGAATGTACAGTGGAGAAAGGACAGTCTCTTCAATAAGTGGTGCTGGGAAAACTGGACAGGGACATGTAAAAGTATGAGATTAGATCACTCCCTAACACCATACACAAAAATTAGCTCAAAATGGATTAAAGACCTAAATGTAAGGCCAGACACTATCAAACTCCTAGAGGAAAACATAGGCAGAACACTCTATGACATAAATCACAGCAAGATCCTTTTTGACCCACCTCCTAGAGAAATGGAAATAAAGACAAAAATAAACACATGGGACCTAATGAAACTTCAAAGCTTTTGCACAGCAAAGGAAACCATAAACAAGATGAAAAGACAACCCTCAGAATGGGAGAAAATATTTGCAAATGAAGCAACTGACAAAGGATTAATCTCCAAAATTTATAAGCAGCTCATGCAGCTCAATAGCAAAAAAACAAACAACCCAATCCAAAAATGGGCAGAAGACCTAAATAGACATTTCTCCACAGAAGATATACAGACAGCCAACAAACACATGAAAGGATGCTCAACATCTTTACTCATTAGAGAAATGCAAATCAAAACTACAATGAGATACCATCTCACACCAGTCAGAATGGCCATCATCAAAAAATCTAGAAACAATAAATGCTGGAGAGGGTGTGGAAAAAAGGGAACACTCTTGCACTGCTGGTGGGAATGTGAATTGGTACAGCCGCTATGGAGAACGGTATGGAGGTTCCTTAAAAAACTACAAATAGAACTACCATATGACCCAGCAATCCCACTACTGGGCATATACCCTGAGAAAACCATAATTCAAAAAGAGACATGTACCAAAATGTTCATAGCAGCCCTATTTACAATAGCCCGGAGATGGAAACAACCTAAGTGTCCATCGTCGGATGAATGGATAAAGAAGATGTGGCACATATATACAATGGAATATTACTCAGCCATAAAAAGAAATGAAATTGAGCTATTTGTAATGAGGTGGATGGACCTAGAGTCTGTCATACAGAGTGAAGTAAGTCAGAAAGAGAAAGACAAATACTGTATGCTGACACATATATATGGAATTTAAGAAAAAAATGTCATCAAGAACATAGGGGTAAGACAGGAATAAAGACACAGACCTACTAGAGCATGGACTTGAGGATATGGGGAGGGGGAAGGGTAAGCTGTGACAAAGTGAAAGAGCGGCATGGACATATATACACTACCAAACGTAAGGTAGATGGCTAGTGGGAAGCAGCCGCATAGCACAGGGAGATCAGCTCGGTTCTTTGTGACCGCCTGGAGGGGTGGGATAGGGAGGGTGGGAGGGAGACGCAAAAGGGAGGGGATATGGGAACATATGTATATGTATAACTGATTAAATTTGTAAAATAAAAAAAAATAAAATAAAAATTAAAATTTAAAAAAAACAAAAAAACAAAAAAACAAAGTAGTCAAACATCAAAAGATTACCTCTAATTAAAGAAAAACCAGACATCTCAAGTTAATGAATTTAGTGCTTTTCTCTGTATTAGAAAATACAAAAGTCTATGCTTAATAAAATCATTCCTGTGATATGCACCTTACCTATCTAGGGCCAGATCCCTGTTTTTCTCCATCCTGAATCCCCTCAGGATGCACCATCAGGGGTGGCTGGTGGCTTGATGCCCACAACATCCTTTGTTTGCTGAGATGGTAGGAAACATTCTTTGTCCACAAATCCCAGATTGTGAAGGCCCACAGAGATCCCCGGAAGTTGTATTAATTTGCTAAGAATTTGAACCAGGTGACAGGTACCACAAACTGAGTAGCTTAAACAACAGAAATTTCTGGTCTCACAGTTCTGGAGGCCAGAAGTCTAGGATCAAGGTGCCACTGGGGTTGGTTCCTTCTGAGAGCTGAGAGGGAGTGTCTGTTCCATGCCACTCCCCGGGCTCTGGTGGCTTCCTGGCCATCTTTAGGATTCCTTGGTGTACAAAAGCATCCCCACCCGGATCTCTGCCTTCATCTTCAAGTGAAGATGTGTGTGTGTGTGTGTGTGTGTGTGTGTGTGTGTGTGTGTGTCCAAATTCCCCCCCCCCCTTTTTTTTTTTTTGCGGTATGCAGGTCTCTCACTGTTGTGGCCTCTCCCGTTGTGGAGCACAGGCTCCGGACGCGCAGGCTCAGCAGCCATGGCTCACGGGCCCAGCCACTCCGTGGCATGTGGGATCCTCCCGGATCGGGGCACGAACCCGTGCCCCTGCATCTGCAGGTGGACTCTCAACCACTGCGCCACCAGTGAAGCCCCAAATTTCTTTTTAAAGACACCAGGCATACTGCATTAAGGCCCACACTAATAACAGTATCTTAACTAATCACTTCCACAGAGACCCTGTTTCAAAATAAAGCCACATTCTGAGGTTTTCCTGGATGTTAGGACTTCAACATAGGAATTTGGTGGGGGACACAATTCAACCCATAATACAGGTCTAACACTTCAAGGAAATTGTATCTGCAGCATGAAACCTGCCTGGGGTGACAGTTGGTTAGTCGGTGTAGATTAGGTTATTGTAGTGTAAACCCTGACAGTTGTTTTGGGGGTTTGTTTGGTTTTTTGTAATGTAAGTGCCTGACTTAACCTTTGATTAGTGCCTGATAACCTCTGATTGCCAGGCATCCACTTCAAAGATGGTTGTCTTGAATAAACACATTGCCAGCCAGACGACTACATAAAGGGCCAGGCTGCCTCCCCTCACTGAGGCTCCTTTGTTTTAGAGATTTTGGTTAATCTGAATATTTGGGCCACCTGTTTTTATCTCATCCCATGCTTTACATTACCACTCATGTGTTTTAAATTCACCAGTAAAGAGAGAACACACAAAACCCTAGCCCCCCCCGTCTCAACTCCAATAAAAGCAGAACCCCAGGCCCATGATCTCCTGCTCTCTACCCAAGACCTCGTTGTGGGGACCCAGGTGTACCAGGTAATTTCCAGGTCCTGTAAGTAATAAACCTTTATTCTATCAAAGGTTTTTGATGGTTATTGCTGAGGGGCATCTTACAGTCATAACAACCATAAAGGCTGGTCCAGCCAAAACACTGGTTATTGATAGGCTGAAACCACCATGCAACAGTTTACTAGTCGCTGATCTCAATATCAGTGGTTTAAAACAACCAAAGTGTATTTCTCACTCACACAAAGACTGCTGAGCATCTGCGGGAATTTCCCGGACAGGTGTCCTCCACGCTGTGACTCAGGGATCCAAGCTGCCTCCATCTTCTGGTTCCACCATGAGGGGCAGAGAAAGACTGGGGCATTGCACGTGGTTTTTACCTTGTTTCAGCCTGGCAGTGGCCATCAGCACTGATGCATACGTTTTGCTGGCCAGATTCACTCTCCTAGGCCTTGTTACCTGGAGGGGGGCCTGGAGAATGTGGGGAGCAGGTGGAATGGTGACAGGTACCACCAAAGCCTCTGCCACACTGGCTGTTTGGGGACGGGTGTTGGGGAGTGTTAACTGAAGGCCATGGGAGCTAAATTCTTAGCAATATTGAAGGGCAGGGAAAAAGGCATCTGTTTTACAAATGAAAGCTAGAGTCACTGTCTCCCTAAGGCTGAAGAAGAAAGAGCAATAGATCCAAGGAGCATCAATCAGCTCCGTCTCCAAACAGGTGAGGCCTGGGGATGAGGTGGCGGCTGTACGTGGAGGGGAAACTCCAGGACAGTCTCTGGCTTTTTCCAGAAGGGGAGGAGGAAGAAGAAGAGAAGAAAGAGGAGGAAGAAGAGAAGGTGGAGGTGCTGATCCAAGTCAATGGGAAGGGACCATCTGCCCCACTGCACTCCTTCCTCTGCTGGGGTCCCCGGGGTCCCTGGGGAAAGGGCAAGTCTCATCACCTCCTGAGAGGCTCTCATGGGTCCTGGCACTTTGTGGAGGCTTAGTATGTACTTCCTGTGAATGACTGATGGATTGAATAAATGAATAACACTAAATGCCCTGTTTCTTATTCCCAAATAAGATTTAGCCAAAGAAAGGAACCGATCAACAGCAGATGGCCCCTGCCCTCTCCTGGAAGTGGGTTCAGGAGGGTCATACCCAGAACTGGTTACGGGGCTTTAGTCACTCAGGAGAGAGGCCCACGGGAAAGATTACAAAATAATCTAAAATTTTGGCATCAGCTAACAGCACATAAGGTTTTTCCATCCCCAGCTCTGTCCTGCCAGCTGATGAGAGGGAAAAATGAGGATTGCCTGGGGGCAGAGGCATGCCAAACTCTGAGTCCACCAATGGCCATTCCCCCACCCTATTCCCCTACACCGCCGACTCCTAAGAACCCAGAGGGATCAGCTATTTAACTGGAGTTCAGAAGAAACAAGGCAGTCGCTTGGAGATACCAACTTGGGATCCTCTGAGAAGTAAATACACGGAAATTAATACCCAGTCCCTGATCACTGGCTGCCTTCCAGTGTGGCTATGTCCTGGGTGAGGGGAAGAGGAGTTCCAGTGGGAGTTCCATGTTGAGTTTGGAGGCTTCCAGAACACCCAGGGAGATGGGCAGCACGCCGCTGGATGAAGGAACTTGAAGCTCAAGGGAAGGGTCTGGACACACATTCAGGAGACGGCAGCAGAGAGCTGAGAGTTGGATGTACTCATCTATTTGATGTTTAAAGGCCCAGAAAGGAGACCGAGGAGGGACAGTCAGAGAGAGAGGAGAAGAACCAAGAAGGTCAAGGAGCTGGCAAGAGGCGATGATTAACGGCAGCCACTTTAACAGAGGAGGCCTCCAGGATAAGGGCTGAGCCGGCTCCTTGGATTTAGAGGCAGGAAGATCACTGAGGACATCAGTGGGAGCTGTTTCCATGGAGCAGTGAGGGCAAAGCCAGAGGAGAGCAGGTTGGAAGGTGGGTGGGAAGTGAAGCCGAGGTAGTAAGTGTAGACACCCTTCTGGAGCAAGGTTGGCTGTGAAGGGGAGGGGAGAGGTGGGTGGTGGCCAGAAGGGATTGCTCAGTGCCCCCAGACAGCTGACCCACGAGTAGGATTTTGAGAAAGCGTGAGTTCCCCAACACCCTGAGCCCTCTAAGATCAGATATAAGGTCTCCCCATCATGACCTTTCCATAGGTCATGTGTCTTTAGCAGGCTTTGGGTGGCAAGCGATAAGATGTCCAACTAACAGAGGCTCAGACATTGAGGAAGTCTATATCTCCCATAACAGAAGTCTGGAAGAGGGCAGTGCCAGGGCTGGCACACCTTCTCAACTATGTTGCCAAGGACCCAGGCTTTTCCCAGCCTTCTACTCTGCCATGTTGTCAATGTGATGCCAAGGCACAGGCTGCAGCTCCAAGGGTTATGGCTTCACCCTACAAAAGAGGCTTTCCCTTTGCAAATCTCTCTTGCTGAGGGAGGAAATTAATCATTCCCGGAAGCCCCCAGCAGACTTTCCCTTGTGGCTCAATGGCCAGAGCAAGGTCACATGCTACCCAGAGACTAATCACTACAAAAGAAATGGGATGACCATGACTGGTTTACACCAACTAAGACCCATTCCCAGACCCCAGGGGCCAGGGACTTTGCACCTGAACACATCTGTTAGGGAGAAAAAAGAGACAATAGCTAACAGGAAGGCTTTTAACAGAATCCCAGTGCACGGCTACAGGTGTCCCCATCAGACTGGGTGTGGGCTTCCTGAGGGCAGGAATTCTGTCTCCCCATCAGTCAGAAATATCTGGGACATAGATGCTTGTCCCAGAGTAGAAACCCTGGGAGAACAGGGGCTGTGTCTTCTCCCCCAGAATTCCCACAAGAAACCATAGAATATTAACGAACCCCTCTCCCGTGTTTATTTTCTTGTGATTTCAGAGCATCAGGACTACTGTAGGAGTCAACTGTGTCAATGTGATAAAATAGCTGCCAATTGTTTTGTGAGAAACCAGAAGGCCTATAATAAAAAGCTCCAATACTACAACCTGCTGAGCAAAAGGATGGTCCCCCGGTGCTGAGAGGCCCCTGATCCCGGAGACCTTGCCACCCAATGCTGAACTTCCTGCTCTAGCACCCCACTCCCCACCCTAGCCAAGTTCCCTGGCAAATGAAGGAAACTACCTCTCCCATCCTAAAGACAAGCCAGGAGCCATTCTCTCCCCAGATAGAAGCCTTCTATCCAGAAGGAGAAGCCCAAATTCTGGGCATGTATGCCTGGCCCCTTCCCCCTGCTTCCTTGGGCAGCAGGAGATTTTTTCCCCATTTCCACTCTTCTTCAAGTCCAATGTCATGTTTAGCAGTAGCAGCTACAATCCTGGTGGGCTCTTCTGAATAAAGCAATTCATTTGGCAAACAGTATGTGACTGCGTGTGTGTGTGTGTGTGTGTGTGTGTGTGCGTGTGTGTGGTACACACACTGCCCCAGGCACTTCTGGTGTGAGAACAAACTAGTAAAAGGCAATAGAGTGTAGGGGGTTAAATATACAAACCTTAGAGTCAGACTGGCTGAGTCAAAACCCCACCACCTCCACTTCCCCAAGCCTTAGCGCCCTCATCTAAATGGAGATGGCTTTGGTACAAAGTGCATGGGCTTGTTGGAGAAGTAAAAAGGGTAATGGTTGTAAAGCACTGGGTCTGGCATGTCTGCATCTGTCATTATTACAGGTAAAACCCAGCCATCTACCTCTCCTTCCCTGGGCAAGAGCAGCTCCTGCTGGCCTGTTGGAGAAAAACAGCAGTGCTGTTCTTGACGTTTGGGGGTGCTATAGTCCACATGTTCTGTGTGGTACGTTCTTCTTCTATGTTGCCAGCCTGGTGAAGGTGGGTCATTGTAATGCTGGCCACCAGCGGGACTCTCACGGCATTTATCCCCTCACCCAGGGCTGGCTTCCTGGGCTTGTGACCCATGCAGAGTCCCAGTGGGCACTGCACCTAGTTTACTGCTCTGCCCCAGCCATCCCAAAATTCGTTTTTAAAAAAGTTATTTATTTATTCATTTATTTTTGGCTGCATTGGGTCTTCATTGCTGCACGCAGGCTCTCTCTAGTTGCAACAAGCAGGGTCTACTCTTCATTGCGGTACACAGGCTTCTCATTGCGGTGGCTTCTCTTGTTGCGGAGCACAGACTCTAGGTGCGCAGGCTTCAGTAGTTGTGGCACAAGGGCTCAGTAGTTGTGGCTCACAGGTTTTAGAGCACAGGCTCAGTAGTTGTGGCGCATGGGCTTAGTTGCTCCACGGCATGTGGGATCTTCCCGGGCCAGGGCTTGAACCCGTGTTCCCTGCATTGACAGGTGGATTCTTAACCACTGTGCCACCAGGGAAGCCCTCAAAATTCTTTTTTTTTTATTTTATTTTACAAATTTAATCAGTTATACATATACATATGTTCCCATATCCCCTCCCTTTTGCTTCTCCCTCCCACCCTCCCTATCCCACCCCTCCAGGCAGTCACAAAGAACCGAGCTGATCTCCCTGTGCTATGCGGCTGCTTCCCACTAGCTATCTACCTTACGTTTGGTAGTGTATATATGTCCATGCCGCTCTTTCGCTTTGTCACAGCTTACCCTTCCCCCTCCCCATATCCTCAAGTCCATGCTCTAGTAGGTCTGTGTCTTTATTCCTGTCTTACTCCTAGGTTCTTCATGACATTTTTTTTTCTTAAATTCCATATATATGTGTCAGCATACAGTATTTGTCTTTCTCTTTCTGACTTACTTCACTCTGTATGACAGACTCTAGGTCCATCCACCTCATTACAAATAGCTCAATTTCATTTCTTTTTATGGCTGAGTAATATTCCATTGTATATATGTGCCACATCTTCTTTACCCATTCATCCGATGATGGACACTTAGGTTGTTTCCATCTCCGGGCTATTGTAGATAGGGCTGCTATGAACATTTTGGTACATGTCTCTTTTTGAATTATGGTTTTCTCAGGGTATATGCCCAGTAGTGGGATTGCTGGGTCATATGGTAGTTCTATTTGTAGTTTTTTAAGGAACCTCCATACCGTTCTCCATAGTGGCTGTACCAATTCACATTCCCACCAGCAGTGCAAGAGTGTTCCCTTTTCTCCACACCCTCTCCAGTATTTATTGTTCCTAGATTTCTTGATGATGGCCATTCTGACTGGTGTGAGATGATATCTCGTAGTTTTGAGTTGCATTTCTCTAATGATTAGTGATGTTGAGCATTCTTACATGTGTTTCTTGGCAGTCTGTATATCTTCTTTGGAGAAATGCCTATTTAAGTCTTCTGCCCATTTTTGGATTGGGTTGTTTGTTTTTTTGCTATTGAGCTGCATGAGCTGCTTATAAATTTTGGAGATTAATCCTTTGTCAGTTGCTTCATTTGCAAATATTTTCTCCCATTCTGAGGGTTGTCTTTTGGTCTTGTTTATGGTTTCCTTTGCTGTGCAAAAGCTTTGAAGTTTCATTAGGTCCCATTTGTTTATCTTTGTTTTTATTTCCATTTCTCTAGGAGGTGGGTCCAAAAGGATCTTGCTGTGATTTATGTCACAGAGTGTTCTGCCTATGTTTTCCTCTAAGAGTTTGATAGTTTCTGGCCTTACATTTAGGTCTTTAATCCATTTTGAGTTTATTTTTGTGTATGGTGTTAGGGAATGATCTAATCTCTTACTTTTACATGTCCCTGTCCAGTTTTCCCAGCACCACTTATTGAAGAGACTGTCCTTTCTCCACTGTACATTCCTGCCTCCTTTATCAAAGATAAGGTGACCATATGTCCGTGGGTTTATCTCTGGGCTTTCTATCCTGTTCCATTGATCTATCTTTCTGTTTTTGTGCCAGTACCATACTGTCTTGATTACTGTAGCTTTGTAGTATAGTCTGAAGTCAGGGAGCCTGATTCCTCCAGCTCCATTTTTCGTTCTCAAGATTGCTTTGGCTATTCGGGGTCTTTTGTGTTTCCATACAAATTGTGAAATTTTTTGTTCTAGTTCTGTAAAAAATGCCAGTGGTAGTTTGATAGGGATTGCATTGAATCTGTAGATTGCTTTGGGTAGTAGAGTCATTTTCACAATGTTGATTCTTCCAATCCAAGAACATGGTACATCTCTCCATCTATTTGTATCATCTTTAATTTCTTTCATCAGTGTCTTATAATTTTCTGCATACAGGTCTTTTGTCTCCTTAGGTAGGTTTATTCCTAGATATTTGATTCTTTTTGTTGCAATGGTAAATGGGAGTGTTTCCTTGATTTCACTTTCAGATTTTTCATCATTAGTATATAGGAATGCCAGAGATTTCTGTGCATTAATTTTGTATCCTGCAACTTTACCAAATTCATTGATTAGCTCTAGTAGTTTTCTGGTAGCATCTTTAGGATTCTCTATGTATAGTATCATGTCATCTGCAAACAGTGACAGCTTTACTTCTTCTTTTCCCATTTGGATTCCTTTTATTTCCTTTTCTTCTCTGATTGCTGTGGCTAAAACTTCCAAAACTAGGTTGAATAAGAGTGGTGAGAGTGGGCAACCTTGTCTTGTTCCTGATCTTAGTGGAAATGGTTTCAATTTTTCACGATTGAGGACGATGCTGGCTGTGGGTTTGTCATATATGGCCTTTATTATGTTGAGGAAAGTTCCCTCTATGCCTACTTTCTGCAGGGTTTTTATCATAAATGGGTGTTGAATTTTGTCAAAAGCTTTCTCTGCATCTATTGAGATGATCATATGGTTTTTCTCCTTCAGTTTGTTAATATGGTGTATCACGTTGATTGATTTGCGTATATTGAAGAATCCTTGCATTCCTGGAATAAGCCCCACTTGATCATGGTGTATGATCCTTTTAATGTGCTGTTGGATTCTGTTTGCTAGTATTTTGTTGAGGATTTTTGCATCTATGTTCATCAGTGATATTGGCCTGTAGTTTCTTTCTTTGTGACATCCTTGTCTGGTTTTGGTATCAAGGTGATGGTGGCCTCGTAGAATGAGTTTGGGAGTGTTCCTCCCTCTGCTATATTTTGGAAGAGTTTGAGAACGATAGGTGTTAGCTCTTCTCTAAATGCTTGATAGAATTCGCCTGTGAAGCCATCTGGTCCTGGGCTTTTGTTTGTCGGAAGATTTTTGATCACAGTTTCAATTTCAGTGCTTGTGATTGGTCTATTCATATTTTCTATTTCTTCCTGATTCAGTCTTGGCAGGTTGTGCATTTCTAAGAATTTGTCCATTTCTTCCAGGTTGTCCATTTTATTGGCATAGAGTTGCTTGTAGTAATCTCTCATGATCTTTTGTATTTCTGCAGTGTCAGTTGTTACTTCTCCTTTTTCATTTCTAATTCTATTGATTTGAGTCTTCTCCCTTTTTTTCTTGATGAGTCTGGCTAATGGTTTATCAATATTTTTTATCTTCTCAAAGAACCAGCTTTTAGTTTTATTGATCTTTGCTATCGTTTCCTTCATTTCTTTTTCATTTATTTCTGATCTGATTTTTATGATTTCTTTCCTTCTGCTAACTTTGGGATGTTTTTGTTCTTCTTTCTCTAATTGCTTTAGGTGCAAGGTTAGGTTGTTTATTCGAGATGTTTCCTGTTTCTTAAGGTGGGATTGTATTGCTATAAACTTCCCTCTTAGAACTGCTTTTGCTGCATCCCATAGGTTTTGGGTCGTCGTGTCTCCATTGTCATTTGTTTCTAGGTATTTTTTAATTTCCTCTTTGATTTCTTCAGTGATCACTTCGTTATTGAGTAGTGTATTGTTTAGCCTCCATGTGTTTGTATGTTTTACAGCTCTTTTCCTGTAATTGATGTCTAGTCTCATAGCATTGTGGTCGGAAAAGATACTTGATACAATTTCAATTTTCTTAAATTTACCAAGGCTTGATTTGTGACCCAAGATATGATCTATCCTGGAGAATGTTCCATGAGCACTTGAGAAAAATGTGTATTCTGTTGTTTTTGGATGGAATGTCCTATAAATATCAATTAAGTCCATCTTGTTTAATGTATCATTTAAAGCTTGTGTTTCCTTATTTATTTTCATTTTGGATGACCTGTCCATTGGTGAAAGTGGGGTGTTAAAGTCCCCTACTATGATTGTGTTACTGTCGATTTCTCCTTTTATGGCTGTTAATATTTCCCTTATGTATTGAGGTGCTCCTATGTTTGGTGCATAAATATTTACAATTGTTATATCTTCTTCTTGGATTGATCCCTTGATCATTATGTAGTGTCCTTCTTTGTCTCTTCTAGTAGTCTTTATTTTAAAGTCTATTTTGTCTGATATGAGAATTGCTACTCCAGCTTTCTTTTGGTTTCCATTTGCATGGAATATCTTTTTCCATCCCCTTACTTTCAGTCTGTATGTGTCTCTAGGTCTGAAGTGGGTCTCTTGTAGACAGCATATATATGGGTCTTGTTTTTGTATCCATTCAGCCAGTCTGTGTCTTTTGGTGGGAGCATTTAGTCCATTTACATTTAAGGTAATTATTGATATGTATGTTCCTATTCCCATTTTCTTAATTGTTTTGGGTTCGTTATTGTAGTTCTTTTCCTTCTGTTGTGTTTCGTGCCTAGAGAAGTTCCTTTAGCATTTGTTGTAAAGCTGGTTTGGTGGTGCTGAACTCTCTCAGCTTTTGCTTGTCTGTAAACGTTTTAATTTCTCCATCAAATCTGAATGAGATCCTTGCTGGGTAGAGTAATCTTGGTTGCAGGTTTTTCTCCTTCATCACTTTAATTATGTCCTGCCACTCCCTTCTGGCTTGCAGAGTTTCTGCTGAGAGATCAGCTGTTATCCTGATGGGGATTCCCTTGTGTGTTATTTGTTGTTTTTGCCTTGCTGCTTTTTTTTTTTTTTTTTTGCTGTACGCGGGCCTCTCACTGCTGTGGCCTCTCCCGTTGCGGAGCACAGGCTCCGGACACACAGGCCCCGCGGCCATGGCTCGCGGGCCCAGCCGCTCCGCGGCACGTGGGATCCTCCGGGATCGGGGCACGAACCCGCGTCCCCTGCATCGGCAGGCGGACTCCCAACCACTGCGCCACCAGGGAGGCCCTGCCTTGCTGCTTTTAATATGATTTCTTTGTGTTTAATTTTTGACAGTTTGATTAATATGTGTCTTGGCGTATTTCTCCTTGGATTTATTCTGTATGGGACTCTCTGTGCCTCCTGGACTTGATTAACTATTTCCTTTCCCATATTAGGGAAGTTTTCAACTATAATCTCTTCAAATATTTTCTCAGTCCCTTTCTTTTTCTCTTCTTTTTCTGGAACCCCTATAATTCGAATGTTGGTGCGTTTAATGTTGTCCCAGAGGTCTCTGAGACTGTCCTCTGTTCTTTTCATTCTTTTTTCTTTATTTTGCTCTGCAGCAGTTATTTCCACTATTTTATCTTCCACCTCACTTATCCGTTCTTCTGCCTCAGTTATTCTGCTATTGATCCCATCTAGAGTATTTTTTATTTCATTTATTGTGTTTTTAATCGATGCTTGATTCATCTTTAGTTCTTCTAGGTCCTTATTAACTGTTTCTTGCATTTTGTCTATTCTATTTCCAAGGTTTTGGATCATCTTTACCATCATTATTCTGAATTCTTTTTCAGGTAGACTGCCTATTACCTCTTCATTTGTTAGGTCTGGTGGGTTTTTATCTTGCTCCTTCTCCTGCTGTGTGTTTTTCTGTCTTCTCATTTTGCTTATGTTACTGTGTTTGGGGTCTCCTTTTTGCAGGCTGCAGGCTCGTAGTTCCCGTTGTTTTTGGTGTCTGTCCCCAGTGGCTAAGGTTGGTTTAGTGGGTTGTGTAGGCTTCTTGGTGGAGGGGACTACTGCCTGTGTTCTGGTGGATGAGGCTGGATCTTGTCTTTCTGGTGGGCAGGTCCACGTCTGGTGGTGTGTTTTGGGGTGTCTGCGGACTTTTTATGATTTTAGGCCACCTCTATGCTAATGGGTGGCGTTGTATTCCTGTCTTGCTAGTTGTTTGGCATAGGGTGTCCAGCACTATAGCTTCCTGGTCGTTGAGTGAAGGTGGGTGCTGCTGTTGAGTTTGATATTGTGTGGAGCTGGGAGGTCTCTTGTGGACCAGTGTCCTGAAGTTGGCTCTCCCACCTCAGAGGCACAGCACTGACTCCTGGCTCCTCAATTTGGGATGATTTGTTGTCTATTCATGTATTCCACAGATGCAGGGTACATCAAGTTGATTGTGGAGCTTTAATCCGCTGCTTCTGAGGCTGCTGGGAGAGATTTCCCTTTCTCTTCTTTGTTCTCACAGCTCCTGGGTCTCAGCTTTGGATTTGGCCCCGCCTCTGCGTGTAGGTCACCGGAGGGCGTCTGTTCTTCGCTCAGACAGGACAGGGTTAAAGGAGCAGCCTCTTCGGGGACTCTGGCTCACTCAGGCCGGGCGGGAGGGAGGGGCACAGAGTGCGGGGCGAGCCTGCAGCAGCAGAGGTCGGCGTGACGTTGCACCAGCCCGAGGCGCGCCGTGCGTTCTCCCAGGGAAGCCGCCCCTGGATCCCAGGACCCCGGCAGTGGCAGGTTGCACAGGCTCCCGGAAGGGCGGTGTGGACAGTGACCTGCGCTCGCACACAGGCTTCTTGGCGGCGGCAGCAGCAGCCCCAGCGTCCCATGCCCGTCTCTGGGCTCCGCGCTTTCAGCCGCGACTCACGCCCGTCTCTGGAGCTCCTTTACGCGGCGCTCTTAATCCCCTCTCCTCGCGCACCAGGAAACCAAGAGGGAAGAAAAAGTCTCCTGCCTCTTCGGCAGCTCCAGAGTTTTCCCGGATTCCCTCCCGGCTAGCTGTGGCACATTAGCCCCCTTCAGGCTGAGTTCTCGCCGCCAGCCCCAGTCCTCTCCCTGCGCTCTGACCGAAGCCCGAGTCTCAGCTCCAGCGCCGCCCGCCCCGGCGGGGGAGCAGACAATCCTCTCGGGCTGGTGAGTGCCGCTCGGCACCGCTCCTCTGTGCGGGAATCTCTCCGCTTTGCCCTACCCAGGTATGTGGGGAGTTTCTTGCCTTTTGGGAGGTCTGGGGTCTTCTGCCAGCGTTCAGTAGGTGTTCTGTAGGAGTTGTTCCACGTGTAGCTGTATTTCTGGTGTATCCGTGGGGAGGAAGGTGATCTCGGCGTCTTACTCTTCCACCATCTTACCCGGAAGTCTCCCTCAAAATTCTTAATGACATGGAATCCTACATTTTATTTTACACTGGGACCCACAAATTAGATAGTTGGTCCTACCCTTACCTGGATGCTACTTCTCCTCTTGTCATCCAGGGTTCCTCTGAGATATTCCCACCTGGACCAGCCACACCTAATTCTTTAATAATCATCATCAGGGCTGCTGGCTGTGGATCCCACAAAGGCACCCTGCTTACGGGGCATGGATGGGAGCTGAATTTTCGCAAGCTCTGCATTCACCCAAACATAATGCCTTTCTGTGATTCATCTTCTCAGAATGGGAGTCTTTTTTTATTGGAATAGAGTTGCTTTACAATGTTGTGTTAGTTTCTGGGAGCCTTTTTCTAATTCTGCAAAAAGAGGCTGCATTTGCTAGTGGTAGCCCTGATCACATTCACTCTCACTCATAATAAGAGATATGCAAATGAAATCTCCACTGAGATACCATTTTGATTTATTAGAATGGATAAAAATCCAAAAGTGTGAATACCTGCTCTATTGGCAAGGCTGTGTGGGGAACCAGCCCTCTCATAGATTGGCTGGTAGCAGAGCAAAATGCCCACAGAGGGCAAGTTGACAATATCGATCAAAATTTGAGATGCATTTATCCTTTGGCTCACCAACTCCACTTCTGGAAATGTACCCTATGAAGGCACACACACACACCCCCACACACAAGCACATGCACAGTGATTCATGAGCAAGTTTTATTATTGCCACATTGTTCTGAATTGGGTTAGAAATACCGCAAGTGTCCCAGATGGAGAGAACAAATGTATGGACACCAAGGGGAAAAGTGGCGGGGTGTGTGTGTGTGTGTGTGTGTGATGAATTGGGAGATTGGGATTGACATATATACACATATATATACACTAATATGTATAAAATGGATAACTAATAAGAACCTGCTGTATACAAAATAAATTAAATAAAATTCAAAAAAAATTTTTTAATAAAAATAAAAAATACCGCAAGTATCCATGTAGGGAGGACGAGTTAGATTAACAATAATACAACCTCAAAATAGAATATGATACACCTGTTTAAAGAGGGAAGTTTCCTCTGTCACAGTATAGAAAATCTCCAGGATATGGCAGCAAGTAAAAAGAGCAGGGTGGAAGAATATAAATGGTGTGCTACATTTATGTAGGAAAGGGTGGAAATATGAACATATATTTGCTAATATTGACATAAACAGTTATAAAAGAGACAGGAAGTTAATTTCAATGGTTGTCTATAGGGAGCAGGGCTGGCTATAGGGAAATGTGGGGGGCACAGATGGGATAAAGGGAGATTTCTCAATATGTAATTTTTCATATTGTTTTGCTTTTTTAGCCCTATGAATGTATTTCCTACTCAAAAAAATTAGGATCATCAAACACATACAAACATTCCTCTCCCTAAGACAGACACTAATTATTAGAGACAATATAGTCTAATCCAGGGACTGGAAAACTACAGACTGCTGGACAAATCTATCTACTGCCTCTTTTTGTATAGCTTACAAGCTAAGAATGGTTTCTACATTTTTAAATGGTTGAAAAAAATCCAAGGAGGAATAATATTTGTCATACATTAAAATGATATGAAATTTAAATTCTAGTGGCAATAAACAAAGTTTTATTTGGTTTCATATTGTCCATGACTGCTTTGATGCTACAATAGCAAAATTGAAATAGTTGCGACAGAGAATGT